>NC_080082.1:23208382-23851368 GCF_949987535.1 Balaenoptera acutorostrata | reverse complement strand
TGTTATCTTTATTGTGATTCAAGAACATACACTGCATGATTCAATTCTTTTAAATTTGTTGTGATTTATTTTATGATTCATAATAAGTTCTGTTGGAACTTGAAAAGAATCCGTTGAGTGGAGTGTTTTACAAATGTCAATTAGATCCTGTTGGTTGATGACGTCCTTCTTTTACAACTTTGCAGCTTTTCTGTCTAGTTGTTTTATTAATTGAGTTAGGGCTATTTAAATCTCAAATTATAATTGTGGGTTTGTCTATTTCTCCTTCCAGTTCTATCCACTTTTCCTTCACCTATTTTGCTGCTCTGTCGTTTGCTGCATACACATTTAGAATTGCTATGCCTTTTATTTATTTATTTATTTATTTGTTTGTTTGGTTGTTTGGTTGTGTTGGGTCTCAGTTGTGGAAGGCAGGCTCCTTAGTTGCGGCTTGCCGGCTGGTTAGTTGTGGCATGTGAACTCTTAGTTGTAGCATGCATGTGGGATCTAGTTCCTGGATCAGGGATCAAACCCAGGCCCCCTGCACTGGGAGCACAGAGTCTTAACCACTGCGCTACCACGGAAGTCCCAGAATTGCTCTTTTTGATGGACTGACCCATTTATCATTATATAATGTCATTCTCTGTCCCTGGTAAATTTTCTGGCTCTGAAGTCTACCTTATTAGATATTAATATACCTACTCCTGTTTTGATCGGATTAAAGTTTGGATGATATGTCTCCTTTCATCCATTAAGTTTCAGACTGCCTATCACGTTATATATGAAGTAAGTTTTTTGAACATAGCAGATAGTTGGGTTTTGTGTTTTAATCCACTGTGCCCATCTTTGTCTTTTAATTGGTGTATTTAGACCATTTTCATTTAATTATTGATATGGAGGGCCATTTTATTTTTAGACTCTATTGGCTCTCTCTTTTATTTTTCTCTTTTCTTTTTCCTGTTTTCTTATGGGTTACTGGAAAATTTTTAGACGTCCATTTTGATTTCTCTATAGTCTTTGAGTTTTTCTCTCTTTGTACAGATTTTTTAGTGGTTGCTGAATGTAAATATTACATTATATACACATATATACACACACATATTTTATCACAGTCTATGGTATCATCATTTTACCAATTTGCACAAAGCATATAAACCTTACCTTCCTTTAAGTCTCTTTACCCTCCATTTTTAATATAATTTTTCTTAAATATTTACTCCATGTACATTTAGAACCACATCAGAGAATGTCATAAATTTTTCTTCAGTTGCCAAAAATAAGTTATACATATTTATCAACTTGTTAAAATGCAAAATTAGTCACTTATTTTTCTAAAAAATAACCGCTTAAAGCTAATAAGGACCTACTGAGTAGCACAGGGAACTCTACTCAATACTCTGTAATAACCTATATGGGGAAAGAATCTAAAAAAGAGTGGACATATGTATATGTATAACTGATTCACTATGCTGTACACCTGAAACTAACATGACATTGTAAATCAACTATACTCCAATAAAAATTTTAAAAATAATAATAATAAAATAAAAAATAACCACTTCAGAAATAATGTTAAATTTTATGAACTTTGATGGCATCCCTGCATATCTTTTCAGTCATTCTTCTGTCAGTTAAAATTAACATGATGAATATAGGCCCATTATACCAAGTCGTACTTTAAAAAAGTTGTCACTGGATTATGTACCCAGAGATCACTATATATTTTAAGCTTTCTTCCATTCCCCACTTTACCTTTTATATTATCAGAAATAATTTAATAGCAGGTCTCATGTACTTCATTCTACCATTGAAGACTCTGAGTACTAATAGTCTGTGAATGATGGATGTGGAACACATAACCCAGGTTCCTGGGAGGCAGAGTTTAAAATCCATCACTTTCTAATGTCCCCATGTGGATAGAAATTCCCTAACAGAAAATGGAAAAAGAAGTGTCAGTTATAACTTGAACTCAGTGGGCAGCCCTGTCAACCATGGGGGGGTTAAGTGTCTCTGTGGTATCATTTCTAGATCTTTTGCTTTGTTTAAGACACATTTGCCACACAATAGGTAGGTGAGGGAATAGTGAATCAATAGAGATTTAAAGTTTTTAAAAAATGATAGTTGTGTCATGAACAGAGGCAAAAAAAGAGAACTTGCTGAATAGTCACCTAGCCAAGTACAGACAGTGCCACTTCACAGAGCTTGCCCTCTTTTTCCATCCTTGTGCATAGCCTTAGAGCTGTCTAGTATCCCCTTCTCACAGAAAAGGAAACTGAGACCAGAGATATTAGTTAATTTTCCCAAATATATATATACATATATATAATTTACATAAAAATTTTTAATCCCCAATAATTCCTCTCCATGACACATGAAGCAACACAAAGCTTTGTTAAAGAAAAGTAAACCACCTCCTTAAGAGCTGCTGCTACACAAGCATATTTGGGAACTAACAGCATGAACAAAATTTTAGAAAAAAATTCAGAGAATGAATCAGAGCGTTAATACCGGGACATTTTTCTTTGACTGGAAAGAACCAGATCCGAGTCTTAAATAGAGCATAAAATTGTGGCAGGAAGGAATACAGATGATAGTGAAACTGGATAAAACACCATGAATAGAAGCCTGAAGATAAAAATGCTTGAAGGATAACAGAAACAAACATTTATTGGACGCTTACCATGTTTGTCTCCTTTAATCTTCACAACAATAAAAACAGGAATTCTATACATTTTATGAAACGAGGATATTTGAAAAGATCAAAAAGCAACTAAGAGGCAGGCTTAGGGTTTCAACACAATACTGGACAGTCTTACCACAGGTGTTTGGCCTTGACTGAAGCTTTGCTAAGGTGATTGTAAGAACTTTATATTCTTGACTGCATTCTAATGGGATTAGATACCATTCTCCAGGTGGTGAGATGTCTTTTATAGTATTTGAATATGTACTGACATTGTCAAAGATAAATCTGGTGACCATATGAAGCCTGGATTTTAGTACCAAGTTCCTGAACACAGGAAATGAAGTTAGGAGATTACTGAAGTACTTTGGATGATTGCAAGAAAGAATCTGCCCTAAAGTGGGATTAGTGGTCAAGGAAAAGAAAAATGACTATGGGGAATGCTTTGCAAGTAAATGAGCTGCATAGAATACAGTCATCAAAAGGACAGGATAAACTGTCTGTTTCACTTTTCATGTCCTAAGATATTTTTTCCAATGAATAAACAAATTAAATCAGAAAGTTGACATTTCAAAAGTGGTAGAAAATGTGGCAAAGCCTTCAGCCTCACAAAGGTGATGGATTTACTCACATAAATGTAGTTTGGATATATTTGGTAATTATTTCAAATTATATGAAAGGGATGTAATATTAACATGATGGAGTACTTCATAAAATTCATGAAATCTCTGATATTTCATTAAACACAGTGCACTAAAATTCCAAATAAATGCATAGTAGTTATTAGGATTAGTAATAAAATCTGATTATTTTTATAATACATGCTGATTTCAGCAATATCGATTTTGCCTTATTTATATTGTTACTGAAGCTATACATTACTTACACTGGTTACTGTTCAAGTTGGCATATTTATACCTTTTCTTCTAGTTATGTAATTGGCTTTCTTTTTATTATACCACATTATCATGGTGAACTTTTTTCTTGACTGTTGGCTTTATTTTATCATGTATTATCTGCCAAGGGGCATTAAATTAGTTCTTGAAATCTAGATGGAAAGGGGAACAGCTGTTGGCAAAAGCAAAAACATGTATTTTTCTTATTTTCTATGTAGTTTCTTGTATATTCCTTTTTCAGATTCGGAGTCCACTATCATTAGCTGAGTGCCTACTTTGTGCTTCTGTAACGGGGTATACTCAGAAATGCTAAAATTCGCCCAGCAACAAGAAACTTAAAATCAACAGTTTTAGAAGGAACAGAATTGGGGGCAGTAAATCCAGGCCAGATTTTTTGAGCCAGAGATACAAAAGCTGGAATAATTACACTCACACACTAGTGTGAGAACTAGGGAAATCTCTCTCTTCAACTTCTATACCTCAACATTACAATGCAGCGCAAGCTACCCAACATTACTGAGTGTGGTTCCGAAATGAACTTATAATTTCCTCATAGAATTGATGAATGTGTCAATCGCACTTGGTTAAAAGAAAGAAATGTGTCTGTGTATGATATGTGTTATTTTCTTCCTGTGGTGTTTAGGTCCCGTTGATCTTTAATTTCCCTGACTCTGTTCCTGTCTTTCCTGAGAGAGAGAGAGACAGAGAGACAGAGAGAGAGTGTGTATGTGTGTATGTGTGTGTGTGTGTGTGTGTGTGTGTGTGTGTATGTATTATAGTTCTGGGCCAGGACCATCGACTCCGGATGTCATGTTGAAGCAACCTGTGTAGGCAGTGTTACAGATTCTTAAATCTACAGACCCATGCACAAATCTTCATAATTCTCTGAATTCCTCTTTTATGGCACTGATAATAATTTTAATTAATTGTTGGTATAATTATTTGTCTAGTGGCCATTTCTCTCTAGAATATAACTTTCATGGTGACAAAGGCCTTGATCTTCTGGTTTATCTTTGCATTTCAGCACCCAAAGCAGTGGCTCACATACAGTTTGTCTTAAAACACATAATTTAAGGAAAGCAATGTGTATAATACTGAAACAATGCTAAAGTATTCAAGGGTTTTGTTTGTTTATTTATTTTTGGAGGGTAATATTGATAACATTGTTCCATTTAGGAGCCATCTACTTTTCATACTCTTAATCTTACTTTCTCCAGACCCTTTTCCATCCTTCTCCACCCTTATCTGGGACCTGGGAGGCTGACCTGTTAGTCTACATTAACCAGATATCCTTGTTCCCAGCTTCCTATTAGATCCAGCCAATGCAAGGCATGGACAGGACATGAGAAAACGATGAAGAGATGGGTCAGAATATTTATTATCCCTCCTCCTGCCCCGCTAGACCATGTGTTCCTCTATCAAAGACCACTGTTCCTATCAGAAGCCTCCCTATCTCCCAGAGGTACACCGTAACTGAGTTACAGTAACCAAACTATATTAGTTTCCTAGGGCTGCCATAACAAAATACCATAATTTGGGCTATTTAAAACAAAAGTGTATTGTTTCGCAGTTCTGGAGGCTAGAAGTCTGAAATCATGGTATCAGCAGGACCATGGTCCCTCTGAAACCTGAAGGAAAGAATCCTTTCTTCATACCCCCTGTCATTACAAGCTATCCCTTAGCTTATGGATGCATCACTCCAATCTCTGCCTTCCTCGTCATGTGATGTTCTCCCTGTAGCCTGCCCCCTCATGTCTCTCTGTCTCCACATGGTCATCTTTTTATAAGGACAGCACTCACAGTGGATTAGGGGCTCACCCTACCTCCAACCTGACCTCAACTTAACTAATTACATCTGCCAGGACACTATTTCCAAATTAGGTCATGTTCTGTGGTACTGGAGGTTAGGACTTCAATTTATACTTTTTGGAGGGACACAGTTCAATCCATGACACAATCCCTCCCCTACACCTTTAGGTCTAGAAGCGCTAAGAAACACCTCCTGCTGCTTGCCTATATGTGTTTCATCATCTTGTTGGTTTCCATTAACTCTGTCTTTGCCTTTGCATATACTCCTTTCATTCAGCTCCCTTGGTTATTTCTCTTGAGTGTGCCTTCTGTTTCCTGCCAGGCCCCTCATCGTGTTAAACTGCTGTCCCTATTTTCCCAAAACTCAATGCAGTATTTATGAAATTTGGCTGGAATTGGATGTGTCCAAATTTTAGAAGTTTGGGAAGAAGGAAAAAAAAGCTAAAAAAAAAAGTATGGATTAAGAGTTAATTAAGGTCTTAAAATAAAGGCATCATTCATATCCAACTGCAAGACATAGAGCTCTATGATTTGACCTTTAGAAGCAAGAAGGTCCATATTTGTCTGATAAGCTGGGGACATCATCAAAGGTGGATGTAGCAAACTGTTATTTTTTTTTTTTTTTTTTTTTTTTTTAGGAAATGTATATTTAATCATTCTCTTGAATGGTCAGAATTCTAAAATCAAGTTTTCTATAACAAAATGTAATACAGGCATAGTAGGTCCAAAGTGCCAGGGAGGCAGTGGTCAACATGCAAAAAGTGTGGGAATGGGCCTGGAAAGAAAACATTCTTTTCCATCAAAGTTTCATTCCTCAGGGCCTCATTTCAAAGGTTCATTGCCCCTGCTTTCAGAAATCTCTGTTTCAAGGAAGGCAAACTGTTATTTTTTACTGAGGTACCCAATTTGCCCTTTAGACATCAGCTGTACTGGAAACTGACAGGAACTAGTAGAAAGGGTAAAGTCAAATTTTCAAAGCCATTTGTGAATTATAAATAAAATATAACACCGTGTATTGAACTGTCACTCCAAACCCCTTGCTCACTGATGATAAGGAGATCCGTGCCTGCTTTAAAGTTTAACATGACCATCATTCACCAAAAAGACATGTTAAGTCACTTTAGAAAGTGATTACTGGAATGGATGTGCTAACATGCATCTATATTTGCAACCTCTCCTTAGCACTTTCCACATACTTTTACTTCTCTTGTCTTCACCTTATACAAACACCAGTTTAATGATTTGAGAAATGCACGTCAAGTATCACTTTCAAGTGGTGGAAATTACCCATTTGGATATGACATCTTTGTTATGAAAAAAATAATTTAGAATAGTGGTGATTTTAGCTACCCTGAAAGTGTGTGCGTGTGTATGTGTCTGTATGTAGGCATGCTTTGTTACAGATTTATCAATAGTCCTCATGAAGAAATCTTCTGGTTTAAGCAGTAAAATATTGAAGTCTGTGGGACAGTAACCTTGAGAATGTGTACCTTACTTTCCTTATGCATAGACCAAATTAGCTCATTATTCCAGTTTAAGGGTCCACAAATTTTCATTTTACTTTAATGCATTTCTCAGAATAAATAATGTGAATGTATTCTGACTGAAAGTAATTTCTATCAAAAATATCAGAATAACATTAGCAAATAAAACAGTTTGTTTATTCACATAATTTTAAGTCACATATTTGCCTTGCCTTTCCTCAGTCTGTACCCAGAAAAAAATGAATATTGTGGGATTTCAGTGTCCATTTTGGTCTTCAAAGCACAACAAAGTGTTGCAATATCATACAAAAAGAAAACCACTGGAATTTAAAGAGACCTGGGTTCTAGTACTAGTTCTGCCTCAAATTTGAAAATTCTAGACAATGGAAATTTGATTTCTCTGGGGATATCTATGTGTTTTTCTCATCTATATGATTTGAATATTCTAAATTATGTCTTGTTTCTTGTTCAGATCTCTTACTATGTGACCCTATGAAAAATTTACCAACTCATGTGCCATGGCTTATTATTTATATAATATAAACCTCTTGAAATTTGGATAGAGATGGCAAAGACATTTCTCATTAGCCTTGTAGGGTGGCTATACATGTGGTCAACACAAATAAAATATTAGTTCATGATATTCTTAATGGTCTCTGTAATTTCAAAGTCCTTCTAACTTGTTTCAATTTATTTTAAAAGAAACTGGGGCAGATGTCTAATACTAGAAGTATGCGAGAAACTTTCTATGATAAACATCTTCTAAAATGGCTCCCAGTGATTTCCACCTTCTGATATTCATGTTTTTATGTAATCCCTTCCTTTTGCATGTAGGAACAATCTAGTGACTTGTTTCTGATAAACTGAATATGGTAAAAGTGATCAGATGTCACTTCCAAAATTAGGTTATGAAAGATTCTGTCTTCAATCTTGGCTCACCCATTCTGCCTGGCTAGTTCTTCTCACTTACTTGCTCTGATGAAGCATGCTGCCATATTGCAAGCTGCCCTATGGAGAAGCCCATGTATCAAAGAACTGTAAGTAACATTTAACCAGTAAAATGCAAGGAACCAGAGCACTCTTTTTAGCAGTTCCTGAGAAACCGAATCCTTCCAAAAACCATGTGAATGATCATGGAATGAGACCCTTCCCCAGTCAAGCTAACATCTTGATTGCAACCTGTGAGGACCCTAATGCACTGAGGCCAGCTATGCCACAAGCAAATTACTAAACTACAGAAACTGAGAAAAGAAAATATATTTTTTTAAGTTACTAAGTTTTAGGATAATCCATTACATGGCAATAGATAAAAATATGCTTTCTCTTTAGCATAGAGGGTGAATGCCAGAGGGCAGACAGCAAAAGCAAGAAGAACTACAATTTTGCAGCCTGTGGAAGGAAAACCACATTCACAGAAAGACAGACAAAATGAAAAGGCAGAGGACTTTGTACCAGATGAAGGAACAAGATAAAACCCCAGAAAAACAACTAAATGAAGTGGAGATAGGCAATATTCCAGAAAAAGAATTCAGAATAATGATAGCGAGAATGATCCAGGACCTCGGAGAAAGAATGGAGGCAAAGATCGAGAAGATGCAAGAAATGTTTAGCAAAGACCTAGAAGAATTAAAGAACAAACAAACAGAGATGAACAATACAATAACTGAAGTGAAAACTACACTAGAAGGAATCAATAGCAGAATAACTGAGGCAGAAGAACGGATAAGTGACCTGGAAGACAGAATGGTGGAATTCACTGGCATGGAACAGAATAAAGAAAAAAGAATGAAAAGAAATGAAGACAGACTAAGAGGCCTCTGGGAAAACATTAAACGCAACAACATTCGCATTATAGGGGTCCCAGAAGGAGAAGAGAGAGAGAAAGGACCCAAGAAATATTTGAAGAGATTATAGTCAAAAACTTCCCTAACATGGGAAAGGAAATAGCCACCCAAGTCCAGGAAGCGCAGAGAGTCCCAGGCAGGATATACCCAAGGAGAAACACGCTGAGACACATACTAATCAAACTGACAAAAATCAAAGACAAAGAAAAATTATTGAAAGTAACAAGGGAAAAACAACAAATAACATACAAAGGAACTCCCATAAGGTTAACAGCTGATTTCTCAGCAGAAACTCTACATGCCAGAAAGGAGTGGTGTGAAATATTTAAAGTGATGAAAGGGAAGAACCTACAACCAAGATTACTCTACCCCGCAAGGATCTCATTCAGATTCGACGGAGAAATCAAAAGCTTTAAAGACAAGCAAGAGCTAAGAGAATTCACCACCAAACAAGCTTTACAACAAAGGCTAAAGGAACTTCTCTAGGCGGGAAGCACAAGAGAAGAAAAAGACCTAAAAGAACAAACCCAAAACAGTTAAGAAAATGGTAATAGGAACATACATATCGATAATTACCTTAAACGTGAATGGATTAAATGCTCCAACCAAAAGAAACAGGCTCGCTGAATGGATACAAAAACAAGACCCATATATATGCTGTCTACAAGAGACCCACTTCAGACCTAGGGACATATACAGACTGAAAGTGAGGGGATGGAAAAAGATATTCCATGCAAATGGAAATCAAAAGAAAGCTGGAGTAGCAATACTCATATCAGATAAAATAGACTTTAAAATAAAGAAAGTTACAAGAGACAAGGAAGTACACTACATAATGATCAAGGGATCAATCCAAGAAGATATAACAATTATAAATATATATGCACCCAAAATAGCAGCACCTCAATACATAAGGCAACTGCTAAGAGCCCTAAAAGAGAAAATCAACAGTAACACAATAATAGTGGGAGACTTTAACACCTCACTTATACCAATGGACAGATCATCCAGACAGAAAATTAATAAGGAAACACAAGCTTTAAATGACACAATAGACCAGATAGATTTAATTGATATTTATAGGACAGTCCATCCAAAAACAGCAGATTACACTTTCTTCTCAAGTGTGCATGGCACATTCTCCAGGATAGATCACATCTTGGGTCACAAATCAAGCCTCAGTAAATTTAAGAAAACTGAAATCATATCAAGCATCTTTTCCGACCATAGCACTATGAGATTAGAAATCAATTACAGGGAAAAAACTGTAAAAAACACAAACGCATGGAGGCTAAACAATACGTTACTAAATAACCAAGAGATCACTGAAGAAATCAAAGAGGAAATCAAAAAATACCTAGGGACAAATGAAAATGAAAACACAATGATCCAAAACCTATGGGATACAGCAAAAGCAGTTCTAAGAGGGAAGTTTATAGCAATACAAGCCTACCTCAAGAAACAAGAAAAATCTCAAATAAAAAATCTAACCTTACAATTAAAGGAACTAGAGAAAAAAGAACAAACAAAACCTAAAGTTAGTAAAAGGAAAGAAATCATAAATATCAGAGCAGAAATAAATGAAATAAAAACAAAGAAAACAATAGCAAAGATCAATAAAACGAAAAGCTGGTTCTTTGAGAAGATAAACAAAATTGATAAACCATTAGCCAGACTCATCAAGAAAAAGAGAGGACTCAAATCAATAAAATTAGAAATGAAAAAGGAGAAGTTACAACAGACACCACAGAAATACAAAGCATCATAAGAGACTACTACAAGCAACTCTATGCCAGTAAAATGGACAACCTGGAAGAAATGGACAAATTCTTCGAAAGGTACAATCTTCCAAGACTGAACCAGGAAGAAACAGAAAATATGTGCAGAACAATCACAAGTAATGAAATTCAAACTGTGATTCAAAATCTTCCAACAAACAAAAGTCCCGGACCAGATGGCTTCACAGGTGATTCTATCAAACATTTAGAGAAGAGCTAACACCTATCCTTCTCAAACTATTCCAAAGAATTGCAGAGGAAGGAACACTCCCAAACTCATTCTATGAGGCCACCATCACGCTGATACCAAAACCAGACAAAGATACCACAAAAAAAGAAAATTACAGACCAATCGATGAATATAGATGCAAAAATCCTCAACAACACATTAAAAGGATCATACACCATGATCAAGTGGGATTTATCCCAGGGATGCAAGGATTCTTCAATATATGCAAATCAATCAATGTGATACACCATATTAACAAATTGAAGAATAAAAACCATACGATCATCTCAATAGATGCAGAAAAAGCTTTTGACAAAATTCAACACCCATTTATGACAAAAACTCTCCAGAAAGTGGGCATAGAGGGAACCTACCTCAACATAATAAAGGCCATATACGACAAACCCACAGCAAACATCATTCTCAATGGTGAAAAACTGAAAGCATTTCCACTAAGATCAGGAACAACACAAGGATGTCCACTCTCACCACTATTATTCAACATAGTTTTAGAAGTCCTAGCCATGGCAATCAGAGAAGAAAAAGAAATAAAAGGAATACAGATAGGAAAAGTGAAGTAAAACTGTCACTGTTTGCAGATGATATGATACTATACATAGAGAATCCTAAAAATGCCACCAGAAAACTACTAGAGCAAATCAATGAATTTGGTAAGGTTGCAGGATACAAAAGCAATGCACAGAAATCTCTTGCATTCCTACACACTAACAATGAAAGATCCGAAAGAGAAATTAAGGAAACACTCCCATTTACCATTGCAACAAGATAAAATACCTAGGAATAAACCTGCCTAAGGAGGTGAAAGACTTATACTCAGAAAACTATAAGACACTGATGAAAGAAATCAAAGATGACACAAACAGATGGAGAGATATATACCATGTTCTTTGATTGGAAGAATCAATATTGTGAAAATGACTATACTATCCAAAGCAACCTACAGATTCAATGCAATCCCTATCAAATTACCAGTGGCATTTTTTACAGAACTAGAACAAAAATCTTAAAATTTGTATGGAGACACAAAAGACTCTGAATAGCCAAAGCAGTCTTGAGGGAAAAAAACGGAGCTGGAGGAATCAGAACCCCTGACTTCAGACTATACTACAAAGCTGCCATAAATCAAGATAATATGGTACAGGCACAAAAACAGAAATATAGATCAATGGAACAGGATAGAAAGCCCAGAGATAAACCCATGCACCTATGGTCAACTAATCTATGACAAAGGAGGCAAGGATATACAATGGAGAAAAGACAGTCTCTTCAATAAGTGGTGCCGGGAAAACTGAACAGCTACACATAAAGGAATGAAATCAGAACACTCCCTAACACCATACACAAAAATAAACTCAAAATGGATTACAGACGTAAATGTAAGACCAGACACTATAAAACTCTTAGAGGAAAACATAGGAAGAACACTGTTTGACATAAATCACAGCAAGATCTTTTTTGATCCACCTCCTAGAGAAATGGAAATAAAAACAAAAATAAACAAATGGGACCTAATGAAACTTAAAAGCATTTGCAAAGCAAAGGAAACTACAATCAAGATGAAAAGACAACTCTTAGAATGGGAGAAAATATTTGCAAACTTATCAACGGACAAAGGATTAATCTCCAAAATATATAAACAGCTCATGCAGCTCAATATTAAAAAAACAAACAACCCAATCAATAAATGGGCAGAAGACCTAAATAGACATTTCTCCAAAGAAGACGTACAGTTGGCCAAGAAACACATGAAAAGCTGCTCAACATCACTAATTATTACAGAAATGCAAATCAAAACTACAATGAGGTATCACCTCACACCAGTTAGAATGGGCATCATCAGAAAATCTACAAACAACAAATGCTGGAGAGGGTGTGGAGAAAAGGGAACCCTCTTGCACTGTTGGTGGGAATGTAAATTGATACAGCCACTGTGGAGAACAGTATGGAGGTTCCTTAAAAAACTAAAAATAGAATTACCATATGACCCAGCAATTCCACTACTGGGCATATACCCAGAGGAAACCATAATTCAAAAAGACACATGCACCCCAATGTTCATTGCAGCACTATTTACAATAGCCAGGTCATGGAAGCAACCTAAATGCCCATCGACAGATGAACGGTAGAAGAAGATGTGGTACATATATACAATGGAGTATTACTCAGCAATAAAAAGGAACGAAATTGGGTCATTTGTAGAGACCCCAATGGTTCTAGAGACTGTCCTACAGAGTGAAGTAAGTCAGAAAGAGAAAAACAAATATCGTATATTAACGCATATAGGTGGAACCTAGAAAAATGGTACATATGAACCAATTTGCAGGGCAGAAATAGAGACAAAGATGTAGAGAACAAACGTATGGACACCAAGCGGGGAAAGTGGTGGGGGTGGGAGGGTGGTGGTGGGATGAATTGGGAGATTGGGATTGACATGTATATACTAATATGTATAAGATAGATAACTAATAAGAACCTGCTGTATAAAAAATAAATAAAATAAAATTCAAAAAAAAAAAGAGTGACTACCAATGTAGGGGGTGGGACTAATAGCCTACTTTTGGGGGTAACAAAGTAGTAAAGTAAACCTATGTAATGATTGCAAAAGAGACAAGTGGGTTCTTTTCTCCTGGTAGTCTTGGATTCTCAGACAGAAAGAAAAAAAAAAAATTCAGAAGCCTTGGAATTAGGAAGAAATAAATGAATACATTTTGCCTTGCTTGCTCGCCAAAGTCATGTTGTATCACTTACACGCTCTGGATCTACACCAGCTTACTCATTACAGTCCGGTCATGTTTACTCAAACAAACCAGGTCCTTTCTTTCATAGGGTCTTTTTCCTTGACATTCCTATTTCCTAGAACGTTCCTTCTACTTCACATTATTGGCATTTTCCTTTTCTCTGTTTCTCAGATTAATATTCACCTTCTAAGAGTACCCTTTCAAAGTATTTCTCTCTCTTTTTTCTCCATCCAAGCTACTTCTTTTTCCTGTGTAGGTTAGTTACAATTTACAATTATTTATTCACTGTTTGTTTGGGGTTTTTTTCCTACCCACTGGAATGTAAATGCCACCGAGTAGGTTCCATGTGCTTTGTATTCACTCTTTATTCCTTAGCATCGTAGCTGAGTGTCTGGAGCAGCCAGGGGACGCAATGAAGCCTTTTATGGGAGGAATGTGGAAATGGGTATGGGGGACAAGCCAGTTAGCATAAATACAGGACCAATTTCAATATCAATGTAAGTATCAAAAGCAATTAGTCAGATACATCAATATATAGCAGATATGAAAATTTTCTTTGAATGTATCTTAGAATTCATAACTCTTTAGTAATTCACTGAGCTGTTAGTCACATTTGAAAAGTTGTTTTTGCTGTCATTTGTTTATTTTTGCTTCTTTATGGAAGCGGAATTAGAAAGCTCTAACCTTGGTGCTTAGACAAAAGTATATAATTGTAGTTAAAATAAAAAAAGAATGAGTAGATGTATAATTCATTATAGTTTAATTTGGAGACACACCTTTACTTTTGGACTGCCCATCATTCTATAATACTTGGCAATGAACAGCCTCGATGGGTAAGTTACCTATAAAATGAGAAGATAGATGTGTAAATAATATGAGATCCTCCTAAATCTAAAATACTTTACTATTTTATTTCAGTCTCAATTTTATTATTTTATTTAATTTTATATTTTATAAGTTATACTGTATTGTTACTTCAGGACTGTGGCCACCTGAAACCATCTGTCAGTGAGCTTATTATGAAAAAAAATGTGGCAGATTTTTTAAATATCCCAATTATTCAGTACTTCACATATGCAGTCATGTTGATATATCACTTTGCAGCCCAGTCTGGCTCTGGGCCAGATCATGTGACATCCTCTGGCCACTGAGATGTTAATAGATGTGACATAAGCAGAGACTTGAAATGGCTTTCACTTTGGGTCTTGCTCTTACCCTTACTCTTAGGACACTGACACCATAAGAACATCACAAGGCTGACCTACTAGTCTAAAAAAGAAAATGAGAGACGTGTGAAGCATAGCAACTAGTCAGCCCATAGATGCATGTGCAGCTCAACAGATGTGCAGAAATTTAAGTGAGACTAGTAAATGTCAGATGTCCCTTGGCTACCTCAGCTGAACCTCAAAGATGCATGAGAAATAAATCCTTAGTGGCGCATGCCACTGAAGACTTGGAGAGCCTTGTTACACAGCAATTCCTAATTGATATTAACAGGGAACATGTATTACAAAGAAGAATGTTATACTATGTTTTTTAATGCAACGCAAAATTGTAATGTCAGTTAGTAAGCAGTCAGCTTCTGACTCCATGAAATCATTCTGTAACATCAGAATTTTGATCTTTGATGTTTGATTATGTTGAAATAAAGACAAATTCCCTAAGACCTATATTTTTAAAAGCACCTATGTTTGAAAACCCATTAGGAACAAATGGTACTTCCCATCTACTTTCTGAAGTGACTTAAGATGCTATGAAAGTTTGAAGGTGGCATGGTTAAAATAAAAAGAAAGAAAATAAGTGAAAATGGTAACTTTGAAAGGGATTGATTTTTGGACTTTAAAGCTTCCTCATATATGAATAATTTTGCTTTACTAATTTGTACGTTTGCTATTATCTTTTGATTATATCTTTTAAATATTTGTGGTAGCTTACAACTCATGAGAAAAAAAAATAACATATGTGCTAGTGTTCTCTTGTTTGATATATCTATTAGACAGCATAGATCAGCTCAGATAATTTATTTATTTGTGCCTATATTTATCTCCACTGTTGTGTTGTAAATTCCTTCAGGGCAAGAACTGTGTCCCTTTCATTTTACTATTTCACAATAACTGTTTGGCAAACTGAGCTAAATTAAATTTAAGATCTATTGAAGCAAACAGCTGTACACAGAAGTGCACAAAATCAGACCTGAGAGCATGATAGCTGAGGTACAACAAGAACAACTCTTCTCAAAAGGCAGTCATTGTCCGGGACTTCCCTGGTGGTGCAGTGGATATGACTCCATGTCCCCAATGCAGGGGGCCTGGGTTCGATCCCTGGTCAGGGAACTAGATCCCACATGCATGCTGCAACTAAGAGTTCGCATGCCACAACTAAGGAGCCACTGAGCTGCAACTAAGGAGGCCTGGAGCCACAACTAAGGAGCCCGCCTGCCGCAGCTAAGACCTGACACAACCAGATAAATAAAAATTCCTAAAAAAAAAAACAATAAACAGCAGTCATTGTCCATCATGTCTCCTCAGAGAACATGAAGACACAGGAAAAAGTATCCCGGTATCTGAGAACACTTTGTTGATGATAAGTTAATTAAAAACATATTTTATACTAAAATGCATATTGATATCTTACCAAGGAGAATGGCATCAGATTATCATAGTTTTAAGCTAAGATTCAAGAATTTAAAAAATAATTAAATAGCAAGTAATCATGGAGGAATTATTTCATTCACCTCTACCACTCATCGTACTTCAGCGAAGAGTCTGGGACATTCTAATATACTGTGATCATTCATTCTATGTTTCTCAGTAGCTCAAAAGCTCATCCCAGTGTCAGGCCCATTTAAAGGAGTTAAAGCTTTCTTAGATAGATAAATGGATGGATGGATCAACCAACTAATACCTGTTGGTGAAGGTAAAGATGAGATTGTCTTCAATTTTAATAACATATCACACACACAATATGACTAAATTACGTAGTAGAGAAAGTAATAATTTCCCTAAGAGACAGAGCCATTGAATCTTTCAAAGTCTCATGCCTGTATTTTTTATTGTATTAATTGTTACCTGTTTTTAAGTCCTAATTATTTTATCAACAGATACCTCTTTTTGACTCTTTTTTTTTTTCAACTTTATGGAGGTATAACTGACAAAATTGTAAGATAAAATGTTTTACACAGTGATTTGGACTATTTCTTTCTTTATATTTATGTATCCAAACAATAAACTACATTTTGTCTGTATAAACCAGGCACTATCCTAGGCACTGAGGCTGTTGTGAGACAACAATGGACATAAAATCGCTCCACTGGAAGTTACAAACAAGTAACTCGACGTGAGACAGGGAAATACAGAGTGCTGCAACGCTTCTGCAAGTTTTCAGACAATATTTCCTAAAAATTTAGTTATTTTTCAGCTAAAATTTGAAGAATTAGGAAGGATTAAGTAGGCAAAGTGTGGAATTAAGAGGGTTCCAAATGAAAGAACATGTGCTAACAAACTACCTTCAAGCAAAAGGTTGCACAATAGAATAAGTACAAAGATTCTTTAAATAGAGGGAAGGATGGCATCATGAGTAGTGAAAATTTACTCACTTCTAAGCACAGTGATAAGCATTTCACATGAAATCTCTCATTTAATTAATTCAGCTATCCAATGAAAAATGTTGTATTAATCTTTCCTGTTCTTAAATGAAAAGAAACTTAAGGCTTTGAAGAGTTAACTTACAAAATTTGAACTCAAGTCATCTGATTCAAAGGCTGCTTTCAAAAACCACTTCACAAGATGATACTTTGTAAAGTGGCTGAAAATCTTTAAGGGCTTGCTTGGTTCTAGATATACAATGCTGAGCATTTAAAACTCACATAAACCATAGCAGGTAGATACAAAAATAATAATTAAAAACTGAAAAAAGCTTAATGGGGTAAGTAACTTGCTCAAGTCTATAAACTATTTGTGGTGAATTGAATCTAGGTATTCCAACAAGTTTAATGTTATTAACCACTGAGTTATAAAGAAACATTTGTATCACACCATACTTGTTAGTAATGGTAAGAGGGGTTAACCTTACTGTCTTCAATCTACAGAGATGGCATAAGTAACTATATGCATTTGGTTTTGATAATATCATTCCAGCAGGATAATACCTTCTCTAATTCATAAGGCCATTGTGAAGATTAATAACACTTTATTACATATAAAATCTAAATCTTAATATGACACACAAAGCTCTTCACAGTCTTAACCTCTACTTATCATTTTAGCATCATTACTCACCAACCTGCCTCTTGAACCCAAGACTTTTGTCACACAGAACTTCTCAAATCATACTATTTTCTCTGGTGCAAGCCTCTATTAAGTTGCTGAAATTAGCCAAGTTAACTAGGATTTCAAATCAGTCTATTAATACTTGCTATTTGCTGGTTGATTTGATTAGCAACAAGCTTTCAAACAAAAGGGTACAAAGTATTAATAAATGCCAATTATATGCCAGGTTCATGTTTATGTATTCACATACATGCCTGCTCATAAAATTTTCATAACCCTAAGAAATATATTATTTCTCCTACTATAAAGATGAATAACTTGATGTTTAGAAAGGTAAGGGATTTTCTCATGGTTAAACAATTAGTAAAGTAGAATGAATTGAGGCCAGGTCAGTTGGATTCCAAAGTTCATTACATTTTATTAAACCAGATTGCCTTAGTTACTTTCAAAGCAAAGCAAATGTTCAGAACTAGTTTTAAATTAGTTTGAAACTTATCTTAAAACTTGCATACAGTCATGATTGCCAAAGCATTTCCATCTTTATGTAAAAAAGGATGTAATAATGCATATAAATTATCTTGCACTCAATAGAGCTAGTTCCTCTCCCATTTTTTTTTTTCGAGCATCTGTGATATGGTTGATGATGGATGTTTGCAAGGTCGGATGACAGATGGGGGCCAACATGTCTAGTTTCAGATTAAGGAATTAAAATTGGAGATTAAAATCAAGTATCTCAAAGGGTGGTGTGGATCGGAAATCTTAGAGCCTGGTGATGCTCTGATTCTCATCAAGATTCAATTTTTTAAAAAATGCCTTTTCATTTTAATTTACACCTCTTTGGAGTAGATAGAAATACTACTGCATCATTCATCTAAATGAAGACTGGAAGATGCTTTTCACAATAGTAATGTGATAAGTTCTTGGCCATCAATGTGGTCTCCAAGAGCCATCTGTTCCCAGAGTCGGTGAGCAGGATTTATGAGCTGTTCCCAACAAACTGTGTGTGTGGCAGGGAAGGGCAAATCCAGCTGCTGTTTATTTTCATCAAACATCTTGATCTGTTCTTCAAACATTGCAAATTTGATGAAACCTCAAATAGAATTTGTCAAACACTTTTCTTTTCTAATTGGGAAAACGATTTGAATGTTAAGAGAAATTGCAAGATGGTTCTTATTCATTCGTAGTTACAAAAAGTCACCAACGTTGTAGATAATATCAATGCCCCAGATTCCCAGGGTCTGCCAAAACAAACATGAACGTGCACAAACTCTTACACTAACACAAACACACAAGCTATCTTTCCTCTTAATCTGTCCAAAATTATGCAGAGGTCTGAACTTTGGGAAGTGTGTTTTGTTCCCTTTAATAAATACATTCATTTCAAAACTGTTGAATGAATACCAACATGATTGCTAATAATTATCCTTAATATGTATTCAGCATTTTTTAAACTCTTTAAGGGCTTTTTCACACATTATTGCTGTGTGTAATAGAACCAAAATGATAGAGTTGAAAGCTTTTAAAGATCACAGACCCAACCCTTTCATCTTTAAAAAATCAATTCTATTCAGGTAATTTGCATATAATAAAATGCATCCAATTTAAGTACAGTATGAGTTCTATGTGTTTTGACCATGTATTCACAGTGTAACCACCAAAATTGTGCTTTAGGACATTTTCATCACTGCAAAAGTTTCCTTTGTGCCCCTTCCCAGTCAACCCCACCCACTCCTGGCCCAAGTGACTGTTGATCTTTTTTATCACTTTAGAATTGTTTGGTCTTTTCTAAAGTTTCATGTAAACAGCACCTTGCAGTATATTTTCTTTTATATTTGACTTATTTTGTTTGGCATAATATTTTTGAGAATCATTCATGTTCTTGACTATATTAAAAGCTCATTGCCTCTTTATTATTGAGTAGCATTTCACTGTATGGATATTTCACCGTTTGTTTATTCCTTAATCTGTTGATGGTCACCTTTTTTTTCTTTCCCAATTTTTGGCTATTATGAATAAAGTCGCTATGAACTTTTCTGTGCAATTCTTTATGTGGACATAAGATATTATTTCTCTTACAACTATCTCAGTGTAAAAGGAGGCAAGGACTGAAAACCTGGTTATCCGAACCTCAGTTTAATTTCTCCTAATTTACATAGTAAGGGTCTACATCCAACCTCATCACCAAGAAGTCTAAAATATCGTGCAGGATGACTTGTCTGCCCGTGACTTCGAGTGAGTTACTCAATGTCCATGAGCTTCAGTTCTCTTAGCTCTCAAGGCTCATTTGAACCTTTCTGAGGTGACAGGCACTGCACAAGGAGTTGTTTTATGATGAAGAACAAAACAGATATGGTTACTGTAGAACTCAATTGAAAAGTTAAGACTCTGCGTGTGTGTGTGTGTGTGTGTAATATAATTTCAAAATATGATGAATTCACTGAATAATTCATACAGAATTCTATAATTCAGCTTCTGTCTGGATGATTGGAGAATGCTCTGAAGTAGTGAAAATTAATCTGAAGTTCAGAGAATGTGAAGAACCAGGAATGTACAGAATTGCCCTAAGAGCATCAAAGAGAGAGAACAGCGTGCATAGATGTCCTGAAACTTTAGAAGATGGAGAATAGTAATTGAAGGGGGAAGTGGATTGAGATAAGGCTATGAGTCAAAGCAAACTTTCTTTTTTTTTAACTTGTTTTTTAAATCTATGGAATTACAATTTATATACAGTAAAAATGCACACCTCTTAAGATTACAGTTAGATAAGTATTTGGAATGTATTTTGATAAGTATTTGATAAATGTATATACCCATTAATCAAACCCCAAATCAGGATGTAAAGATATAGAACATTTCCATCATCTCAGAGAATTCCACCAGATCCATTTCCTTTCAACAGAGAGTCATTCTCCTACAGCTACTCCCACCAAAAGGCAGCTACTCTTCTGGTTTCGATGGTGGACAAAAATTAGCCTAGATTAATTTTGCCTGTGGTTAAAACATACAGAAATCATATCATATGTAGACTTTTGTGTCTGGTTTCTCTTGCTCAAAGTGATGTTTCAAGATTTATCCATGTATTGTGTTGATTTTTATTGTTGAACAGTATTCCAGTAAATGAAAATATCACAACATTTTTTAAACTCATTAATCTATTGATGAGCATTTGGTATTGTTCTAGTTTTGAGCTAAGGCTTTTATGAATGTTCACGTGTAAGTCTTTTGGGCAACTATGTTCAATTCTGGGAGTCAGGATGCTAGGCCATAGTACAGCAGTGTGTTTAACTTCGTAAGAAACTGGCAGTTTTCCAAGTTATAGTATCACTTTATATTCCCAGCAGAAATGTATAAGAGCCCCTATTCTTGATGAAATCACCAATATTTGGCATTTTTAATTTTTCCATTTTTTCTCCTATTTTGACTTTTTAGCTATATTTCTTCTTTTCCTTAAATTTGTTTGCTTTATTTATAGTTTTTAGTACTTGCTCTTAGGGTTTACAAAATTCACCCATAAGTTACCACAGTAAAATGTGAGTTAAACTATTTATATTATTACATGTGTTAAATAAGAAACTTATGATGGTATTCTTATATTTACTTTCTCCCATCCTTTATGCTATTATTACTCATATGTATTTCTTTCATATGTGTTATAAATTTTAAAATATACTGCATTTATTTTTGCATCAAATCAGTAATTGTCTTTAAAACAAAATAAGAAAAGGAATAAGAAATAATCTTTTATATTTATCCACATATTTCAAATGTCCACTGTACTTCATTCCTTCTTGCAGAAATTGAGATTATATCTGGCATCAATTCCCTTTCAAGTAAGAAACTTGCATTTCTTGTTGCAAAGGTCTATGAAGGGCTCATCCCTCTCTGGAATTTATTCCATTAAGAGTTCTTTGAATCCACTCTCCTTAGATAGCTTTGTAGAAATGTATGACTCTTCATTTATCTTATTTTCCCCTTGATGAAATCAAGGGAATGTTGGTCTTTTTTGACTTTCCATGAACTAACTGAAAAGTTAACTCTCCTAAAGGAATGAGATTTCAGAGATCTTGTATGTGCTTCTGTTAAGTGAACTATGGTGTTAGCTATAGTGGGGAAAAGGAAAACTTTGATACAAATAAGTTTTCAAAGTAGACTCAACAGTTTTTGTTAATGGTTTGGAGAAAAGGGGTGAATAAGAAACTAAGTAGGAGGGCACTATACATAGCTTGAAAGATACTGGGACATGACAATGATGTTTCTATGTGAAAGTGGTATGTTGTACTTGGAAGGCCCTTTTAGAAGGTGAGTTAAATATGAATTGGCTTTAGCTGGTCTTGGAGAAGACTGCACTTCTGAAATTTAATTATCAATACATAAAAAATATATTAAAATAAGCTATTATCAAATAATGAAAATAAAAGGCACATGCACTTAAACTTTCAGGTAGATGGAATGAGAAGAGATATATCTAGTTTATTAATGAAATTGCCCTGGGATAATTGCAATCTGATCTAAATTATGAAAGGGGCTGTGAATTGGGAAGGTGACTGTATGGGCCATTGTGGGGATGGTGGCTAGATTTGTTTAAAATTAGCCAATCTGGTTCTAAACTATGTGCAGCAAAGATATGTAGAAAATTAGATGGGTATATATTTGACATAATATATGCTCACCGGATGTTAGCTTACTTCACTTCTCTTAACCATGCTTACCATGCACATGTACGTAAATGCATGTATGTGTGTATACACACACACACATTCACAAATACACTCCTCTTCTTTTGACATTTCCTCTAAGTGCACAGAAAAGATGATAAATGCAGTAAGTGAGAAGCATGGGTTAAAACAAACAACCCACTGCTCTGTGAGAAAGATGAACTGGAAAGAGTTTTGCTGGCTATTACAAGACTCATCTGGCCACAAAAGAGGAATAATCATACCCTGTATACTTTACCATGCAAAATCCTATTTTCTGGGGGATATTAGGAATTTTAAAAGTTTGATGACACCAGAGAATAGTGTGTATTTGTGGGATCTCTTCCATGGGAAAACCACCTCTCCCAAATTCCATGTTGTCTATTTGGAGTTGCCAGTTATCCAGTCATAGTGTTGTGCACATGACTTAAGTGAGGTCAAAAGTTTTGGCTGAGACTTGACACAAGTACATGGTATCAACTCCTCCTGGTGGAGGAGGTTGAGTAGGGAACCTGGAGTTCTACTTCCACCTTGTAGGAACTAGGAACTAGGAGGCACCTACCCCCATGCCATGCCAGAGTGGCAACAGAGGAAGCCAACTAAAAGATAAGGTTTAAATAAGATCCAGAGTCCCATAATATAATACCCCAAAAGTGAGTGTTTCAACAGAAAATCATGAATTGTTCCAAGAACCAGGAATATCTCAAACTAAATTAAAAAAAAATCTCTAAAGGCCAACACTAAGATGAACAAAATATTAGAAACAGTCATCATAAAAATACTTCAATAAGTAATTAAGAACACATTTGAAAAGTGAAAAAAAATTAGAAAATCTCAGCAGAAAAATAGAATATCTCAGAAAAAATAAGTAAATATATAGAAGAATTAAATGGAAATTATAGAACTGAAAAACAATAAATACAATTAAAAGCACAATAAATGAGCTCAACTGCTGAAGGAAGGGGGCAGAGAAAGAGAATTGGCAAATTGGAAGATAAAATAACTAAAATTACAAAATCTGAAGAACAAAAAGAAAAAAATGAAAAGAAAAAGAACAGAGGCTCAGGGATTAGTGAAAATATAACAAGAGATCTGACAATCGTGTTCCCAAAGTTTCAGAAAGAGAGAAGAAAGAGGGTAGAGCTACAAAAAGTATTCAAAAAATTAATGTCTAAAAACTTCTGAAACATTTTGAAGAATATAAACCTACAAATACAAGAAGCTGAGCAAACTCCAAACTGCATACACCTCAAAAACTCCACACCAAGAATACAGTAATCAAACTTCTGAAAAATAAAGACAAAGAAAAAAACTTTGAAATCAGAAAGATATGACAGTTTAGGAGAAAAACCATTTGAACTACAGCAGATTTATTAGAAACAATGGAAGCCAGGAGGAAGTGGCACAACATTTTTCTAATGCTGAAAGAAAAGACCTGTTAATTCAGTATTCTATCTCTGGCAAAATTATCCTCCTCTTGAGTTTTCTAAACTATGTTTGATGGTTGAAACAACAGGTAATACTGTCTGCTGTGCTTCAAAATGTATTTTTTAAAAATATTTAAGATAATTTTTTATAAGAAACCTAAACAGAGGTAAGGTTTATAAGTTTTACTTGAAGTGGTAAAATGATGACACCAGGAAACTTGACATGATATGTATTAACTTTATCAACCACTGAAAAAGCTATACAAAGATATAAACTCATGAACACTATAGAAAAATAAAAATGCATTTCTAAAAGATGTTCAAGTATTGACAGTAAGGCAGGAAAAAGAAAAAGAAAATAAAACAAAAAAAACAGAAACCACCACAACAAAAGAGGCATATTTAAGCCCTAAAATATCAATATTTTAATTAACTGTAAATGGTCTAAATATGCTGGGAGAGAAGGAGATTTCTGGCTTCCACTGGAAGTGAAACTGGCACTATAAACCATCAGAGGGGAAAAGAAAATAAAGATTTATACCATCTTCATTTATTCTGTCTGCTTATTGATTAGCAAGCATTTGGCTTTGTGTGGTGAAGGTCTGAGCCTATATGCCCTTTCCAGAAATTGCAAAATTCACCAAGAGTTGCAGTATTAACAACCACAGTGCAAAATATTATCCAAGATTATACATTTCTAAGACTAAACATTATGTCAGTGCAGAACCAGAATGTAAACCTAGGACAAGAGACCCCTTCTTAACCCCTCCATAGAGTTTGTCATAAGGAGTTTATTGTCTAGTCAGGAAGAGTGTTAAAGAAAAAATATATATATTCATGACACTGGTTGAAGATGGTAAGAAAGGCTTTATTCAAAAAGTGTCATGGCAACAGGTGTGGAGTCCACTGCAATGTTGTTTTACAGTGGGAGAGAGAAGCTGGACACAATTCTGAATACAGTATGGGCAAGTAGGAATTTATAGTGAAGGAGTAGGGTGGGAGCCAGTAGATGGAAATTTATTAAGAGGATATATCAGGATAAGGAGGGATTCTGGCTCAACTGGTCTAATAGGATTCTTGCTAAAGATAGGCCAGGGTGATCAGACATCAGTTGGGGGATGATGAAGGGTGAGGAACCTGATCAGATATTGAGAGTGATCGGACTGAAATTGCAGGGGGTGGGGTGGGTGTAGTTCCGGTTAAACTGACTTAGTAGCATTTGTGTTAAAATTGGACAACACGGACACAGACAGGGAAGTTCAAAACTCAGGGCTAGTTGAAAAAGAGTTCAGGGATGCCTCAATAAAATTTAGTCAATGAGAGAATCTTTGTTAAAAGAAATGTGTAAGTTTAATTCAGGGAGATAGAATACTTAACTAGAGATAACTAGATAATTAGAGAAGTGGTTAAGCCATGCATAGGGAATTAGAGAAGCAAAGTACAGACGATGCTGATTCTCCAGGGAATATCAGGGAAGGTTCTACTTGATTTTGTTAGCACAAGTTCGTGTGCCTGACGCACAGTGAGGCCAAACACACCAAAACGTCGGAGTTTGGAGTAGAGAAAGGTTTATTGCAAGGCCATGCAAGGAGATGGGTGGCTCATGCTCTAAAAGCCCCAAACTCCTCAAAGTGTTTCTGCAAAGCATTTTTAAAAGCCAGGTGAGGGAGAGGGGGTCACAGGGTATGTGACCACCTCATGCACAATTCTCTGTTTGTCTAATGGTGAGGGAACAAGTTAGTGTCCGGGGGTTAACATTATCAGTCCTTAGGCTCCGATGTGCTCATGGTCATCCAGTAGTCAACATCTTCCATTTGGTGGGGGATTTTCACATCTGTAAACAACTCTGGAAATGTGCATCAAATACTATTATCTAGGTACTTCAGAGAGGAGCTAAAGCAGAGGATATGGGGGAAGGCCTGTCCCAGGAAGGCCCCATGGGGTCCTTCTCGGTTACAATTTTAGTTTTGATAAATTTAGGTATTATCCAGACAACAATGAGGAGGAATAGGAGTGAAGTATTTACAAAGGCTTAGATATATTAATAATAAAAATCCCCAGTGACACTAATTTAATTCACTTGATATTTCAAGAACACTGGTTGCATACCTATGTGTTGATAAATTTTTTAATTTGGAGGGGAAAAAATATCCTTAGCTATAAATTCTAATGTAAGCAGAAGTTAAAAACTAACTTCAAGTTTGACTTTCTTCAATGTCAATATATCTGAAATTTATATCCTCAAAAATAACTTTTCTGCTAAGTATATGATTTGAAGCTGATAGTTTTATATATCTCTTTCACTAAAGTTTTATAGATTTAGTTCTGAAAAGTTGAATTATTTTCTCTTTATATTATAGTTTAAAGAAGAGCGTAGTTTTCTAGTCCTTTGCTATTCAAAGTGTGGTTTGTAAATCAGCACTATTAACCTCACTTAGGTGCTTGTTAGAAATGTAGTGACTCATATCCTACCCCAGGCCTGATGAATAAGACTCCGTCTTAACAAGATACTTGTGTAATCCTATGCACATTAAAATTTGAGAAACACTTTTCTAGTTGATTAAAATAGAAAGACAATTAATTAAGTCAACTCGGGGTTTTTGTTATTTTGTCTTTGATAGAATGAATCTGACCCTTCCCTCAGAACAGCAATTCAGAAATTAATACCTAAATGTTTGTAGTTAATGGGAATTTACTCTCAGTACTCATATCAATTGGAAATACATTTCATTTTTGTTTGTTACCTGTATTTAAATTCAGGTTGTCTCAGTCTAATCATTCTCTCATTTAATGAAAATAAATACCAGTTGTATTATTTCTGAATCCATATCTTGTCATATCTTTTCTTCATTAATTACTTGTTTTTTCTTCCTGTGTGGCTATGTTTTATTCTTGTTTTGTGCTATGTGTTGAATCTAGCTTCTATTATATCATAAACACAAACAGATACACACCATGTGGGATTAAATTTAAGAACCCATAATTTAATCAAAACGATGAAGCCACTGATTTTTGTATATAAATACATAAATTTATGAAAAATGATAATTCTCCAATTTTTTTCATAGCAAATTGCCAGCAGGAATTTTTTTATTTCCTTGGGTGTTAACAGGATGCTTCTATAATTCATGTGAAAATGAACTGTGCCTTAATGCATGTTCTCCTCAATGCCTTTTGGTAAATTCCTGGCCATTTGGCCTGGATTTTAACAAAATACAAGATGTATTTGTTTGTCCCATAGAACACCTTACTTCTGGCCTTCCTTTTTCCAGAAAGACTCCATTCTTCTTAAGAGGACCCCAGCTGTAGCTTTGATTGAGGCATTCATTCTACAGCTGGGGCAAGCTTTCTCTGAAATGCAGCTGGAATAGGCATTTCAAAGGCCCACACTGTTATACAAATGCTTCTATTTTCCATGTTACAGGCAGACACCCAGTAAAGTGCCCAGACACACAGGCTGTCAGAATAGAAGCGACATGAATTTCTTAAGACTATCATCATTTTTTGGTTCATCTTTCATCTGGAAAAATTCAGTAAAAACACATAGAACAACCTAATCATTGGACGTTATGGCTAAATTATCAAATTGAAGGTATCATTCACATTTCTTTGACTGACACCATGATTACACTGAGAGATACACAAGGAATTGCCTCAGGGAGATGGTGACTGAATGAGATAGAAGAAAAGCAATCACAATCACAATTGCTGGTTTGCCCAGTAAAACTATGACTGTTTTAGAGAATAAAACCTTCAGGTTATCATACCCTGTTCTCCTTAAACATCAAAATCATATAGCTATTTTTCATATGCAAATTTTATGCTTACCAAGCAACTTTGATAATTTTGCTTCCCACATATTTTTCCTATGAGGAAAGAATTACATGATTAACAAATACACCACATACTAAGAGAATGTCTTATGTTTCATTATAATGGGTAGGGAGGGTGCTTAGTAATTATTACTTTATTTTTTTCTTAAGTTCAGTGATGTGTTTTCTTTAAGTATAGTTGGCCTACAATATTATGTTAGTTTCAGGTGTACAACATAGTAATTCAATATTTTTTTAGATTACACACAAAAGTAGATTACACATACAAAATTTCAATAACTATTACTTGAACAAAAATTGAATGGATTTATTTGCATTCCAATTGTTTAGGTCAAACTCTAGTGACATTTTTGAAGGGGAAATAACCTCCTCAGATCCAGCCAATTCTAGAGCAATGAGAAGATTTTTAGCTATAAGATCAAAGGCCAGTCATTTTGTTAGGGGAACCACTGACTGAAACCGCCCACACTGGCCAGGCACCACAGTAACCATCTGCAGGAGTCATCTTTTGACACAAGGTCCTGGTAAGGAACACAGGATTAACAAGCCACCACCAACTGGAAGAATTCGGGAAAGGTCAAAAGGAGACGCCAGTCCATATGTCCTACCAACCTCCCAGAATCCTCCTTGCTGGAATCCATCTTGACTAAGTGATGCGTGTGCTACCAGGAAGGACCCTGAGTCAGAATGATTGGCCAGAGACAACCCGGAAACTAATCCCATCACCATAAAACCCAAGACTGCAAGCCACGTGGCAGAGCAGTTCTCCTGGGTTCCCTTACCCTCCTGCTCTCCACCCGGGCGCCCCTTCCCAATAAAGTCTCTTGCTTTGTCAGCATGTGTGTCTCCTTGGACAATTCATTTCTGAGTGTTAGACAAGAGCTCACTCTCAGGCCTTGGAAAGGGTCCCCCTTCCTGCAACAATTTGACCTCCAAAGTAAGGTCATCTAACATGGACTCCTGGCCTAAATCCATATTATAATATTATAAAATAACCCACAAAAGTCAGATTTCACACTGTCTAACATATTACAAATCACATATTCATTAGCCAAGAGGATTTGAATAAATTGAGCATACATGAATTATGTTTAACTGTCACAGAAACAAAATTATTATCAGTTGATATCCTCAAATGCCATTGACCAGTATATTTATCACTTGTATATACAAGATGTATCTGTCTTATCTGTCATAATTTAAGTTAGCTTAGAAGACTTTTCTGTCTTATCTCCTAATCAGCATAGCATTGACAGGACTTTATTACTTCTCAAATCACAGTTCTAAACTTCTGTGAGCATTATATTTTGCTTACTGATTGTTCCCGTGGTGATCCCCTGAATAAAAGAATAATGTCCTTGATCATAGGATCCTGGTCTTCATTTTTAAAAGTCAGGTTAATGGTGTTGTACACTACATTTGAAGCCATTTCATTTTAGAGACACAGCTTGACTTTCAGCCACAAAACTTGAAAATAAAAAGATTTTGGGGGTTATATTTGATCATTCCTACCTGAACAGTATGCCTGTTTCTTCCTGTTTAAGGAGTCTGACATCACAGTTTTTGGATAGTTTCACGGACTTCTCTTTTTCTAGTCAACCTTGTTTTACTAGAGGGGCCAAATACTGCTAAGAACAGATTTTAACTTCTAGATGTCACTCAAAGAAGCAGTAAGATATAGAGGAGAGAGGCTGGGCTGGGAGTCAGGGGGTCTTTAAAATGCCAGGATTGGAAGGGACATAGATGTCATTTGCTCCAGTAGTTCATGGTGTGGGTGCTGTCCTCAGCATCATCCCTATCAATAAATCATCTATTTTTTAGACTTTTAAAAATTATGTTAAGTAATTAAAAATATTAAAAAGTTGAAACAAATGAAAAAGAAAAGAAAGAAATAAGGGAGGGAGGGAGGGAAAGAGATGGAAAGGAAAAAGAGAAAGAGAAAAAAAAAAAAAAAGGAAGGGGGACTTCCCTGGTGGTGCAGTGGTTAAGAATGTGCCTGCCAACGCAGGGGACACGGCTTCGATTCCTGGTCCGGGAAGATCCCACATGCCGCAGAGCAACTAAGCCCATGTGTCACAACTACTGAGCCCACGTGCTGCAAATACTGAAGCCCACACGCCTAGAGCCTGCACTCCGCAACAAGAGAAGCTACCGCAATGAGAAGCCTGCATACTGCAATGAAGAGTAGCCCCTGCTTGCCGCAACCAGAGAAAGCCCGCACAGCAATGAAGACCCAACGCAGCCAAAAAAAAAAGGAAGGAAGTAGGGAAATAGTTACTCTTATCTCCCATCACCCAGAAATAACCATTTAACTGTAGACCTTCTTGAAACATTATAGAAATAAGGAATTCAGTTTTGAAACATCCCATTCTATATTTTGGGCTCTGATTATGTCTTGAAAGGCTCACCTTTGGCATTTTGTAGCTTTCACCATTGTAGCATGTCTAATTTTTATTTCTTCTGATATTTAAAGAAGGTATTATATCCCTTCTGAGTCTACATTCCTCCCAAGAGAACTAAGACAGCATTTTTTGGAAACTTTCTGGAGTATTCAAGTTTGGAGTTTTGTTGTCCTTCCAAAGCCTGGAATTATTGCCTTCTAAGAAAAAATGAGCAAGAAAACAAATAGACAAAAGATGCTGCTTGTAACTGGAGATAAAAGACAGTGACTGACAGCCAGACAAAATTCAGTGTGTGTGTGTGTGTGTGTGTGTGTGTTAATAAACTTTATTTTTCAGAATAGTTTTACTTTTACAGTATAATTAAGCAGAAGGTACAGGGCTTTCCTATATACTCCCTACTCCTACTTGTGCACAGACTCCCCCAATATCAATATCCCCCAACAGAGAGATTTGTTACAGTTGATGAACTTACACTGACATATCATTATCCCTCCAAAGTCCATAGTTTGCATTAGAGTTCACTCTTGGTGGTGTACTTTCTATGGATTTGGACAAATGTGTAATGACATGTATCCACCAATGCAATATCAGAGTATTTTTCACTGCCTTAAAAACTCCTCTGTGTTCCACTCTTCATCCCTCCATCCTCCTCCCCCCAATTCTGGGCAACCACTGATCTTTTTTACTGTCTCCAGAGTTTTGCCTTTTCCAGAACATGATATAGTTGGAATTATACAGTATGCAGATTTTTCAGATTGGTTTCTTTAAATGCACACTTAGTAGTATGCATTTAAATTTCCTTCATGTCTTTTCATGGCTTGGTAAAACAGTGTTGCTCACCAACTGGTTCTACAAGAATTAAGCCATTAGCCGCTGCAGTCACTGACCTACAGTATACCCTGAAAGGAATTCAGGAAAAAAGAACAGGGTAAGGCACTCTGTGTTTGGGGAAAACAGGCAAAATAAGCCCTTAGCTAGTTAGATATATTTTAGGAGAAATTATTTTATCAACCTGGATTCTTACATCTTCCCCTACTTAGAAAAGCACTAAAATCATTAACTGAGATATCTGATCCTTGTGACTAGTAATAACTTTCTACCAAGATGTATGCTGGATTGCACAAACTCCTTAGCCAAAATCTCATATATTCTGGCCACTCCCTTTACCTCTTCAGAGCAGTTCCTCAGAGCTATCTGAGAGCCTATCTCCTGGGCTATAGCCTTTAGTAAGACACTGAATAAAACTCAACTCACAGCTCTTACATTGTGCATTTTTTTCCAGTTGATAGCTTGATAGCACATACCTTTTTAGCATTGAATAGTATCCCATTGTCTGGATGTACCACATTTTAGTTATCCATTCACCTACTGAAGGACATCTTGGTTGCTGCCAAGGTTTGATAATTATGAACAAAGCTGCAAAAAGATATCTGTGCATATTTTTGTGTGCACATAAATTTCCCACCCCTATGAGTAGATAACAAGGAGCGTGCGTGCTGGATTGTACTGTAAGAGTATGTTTAGCTTTGTTGGAAACTGACAAAAGATGCTCCTATCATTCAGAAAACTCCAAGGGAGCCTCTGCATCAGGAACAAAGGGCAAAATCCAAATATGAGAACAAAAGATGCTCTAGCACCTTTACTGCTTAGGAAATTACAAAGGTTTTAGGAGCTTGGGCTAAGAACTGGGGATGAAAAACAAAATATATACTTATTATATCACAATATCACAGGCAGGTTTTTTTTTGATTGTTAAGTTTTTAAGAGTTCTTTGTATATTTTGGGTAACAGTCCTATTCAGGTATATCTTCCGCAAATATTTTCTTCCATTTTGTGGTTTGTTTTTTCATTCTATTGCTAGTGTCTTTCATGGAGCAGAAAGTTTTAATTGTGATGAAGTCCATCTTACTAATTCTTTCTTTCATGTACCATGTCTTTGACATTGTATTTAAAATGTCATTGCCAAACACAAAGTCATTTAGATTTTCTCCTATGCCACCTTCTAGGAGCTTTAGTTTGTGTTTTACATTTAGTTCTATAATCCATTTTTGAGTTGTTTTTTTTTGAGAAGAGTGTAAGGTCTATGTCTAGATTGTTTATTTATTTATTATTTTGCATGTGGTAGAAATTTAATTTTACTGCGGTTTCAAAATGTTGATTTGGGGGTTGATCCTGCACATGGTGTGTAATTTGAATCTGAACCTGTCAGCATAATATGGAGAACTCAGTCCCAAATAGAAAAATATATACATACATACATATGACTCTTTTGCATCCCAGGGCAGGCCACACCAAAATATGCCTCAATAGCATATTGATTATTTTGAATTAAAGTTACTTAATAAACTGCCCATCAAGGGAGGGGCTACATGTATACATATAGCTGATTCACTTCATTGTACAGCAGAAACTAACACAACATTGTAAAGCAATTATACTCCAGTAAAAAAAAAAAAAAAAAAAAGAGGGATATGTTGACCCTCCTCTCTGCATCCCTGAAAGCAGGAAAAATCTCCCATCTGAAAGGCTCACTTCTTGCATTTGGAGGTAGAAGGACACCCTTATTACCAGAGATAGGGAATTTGGGCTGAGACCCTACATAAACAAACCTTGTTACTTCTTTACTAATTTACTACCCAAGCCCAAACTCTGTTTAGATTCTTCACTAATTAAGCACCCAAAGCCTAAGTTTCTTAGTCCTGTCAATTCTTCACAAATTTATTGTTTCTTTGTCTAAAAAGTATAAAAGCTGCTTGCTTTGGTCACTTCTTAGGTCCCATTTCTATGAGACCTCAATGCATATGAATTAAAATGTTTCTTTTTCTCCTGTTAATCTGTTTTTTGTCAATTTCATTATTTGTTCAGCCCCAAGAACTCCCCCTTCCCGACAATTCTATTTCACAACATCAAAAAGTCTTATCCATCAAATGGACACCCATCCACAAATCTTCAAGCTGAGAACCTCTAATAACTTAAAATTCAAGGGCTGGAATGGCAGGAGAGGATGCCAACTTTATGCATCAACAATTGAAGGAGAGAGGCTCAAGTTTCTGCAACTAAGCCTATCTTTCTCTTCCAATTCAACTCAACCTAATAACAAGAACAACAATAGTAATGACATCAATAAGCATTTACTAGGTGGTAAACACCATGCTAAAACGTTCTGCATGTAGTACCTCATATAACTTTTACACCACCACCATGAAATATCAATAGAACAGAATAAAAACAGAGGGTTATAGGCATTCAGTACCTTTCTTAGAGGCCACTGAGCTAGTAAATAGGAACCTAGGATTACAAATGAAAGAACATCTGAACTCCAAATATCATAAAATTCTCTTGGACCTCTAAGCCCGTTCTACCCTGTTGGGCATCTTTCTCAAGGTCTTGTCCTGATGCACAAAACATATTCCAGAGCATTCAATAACCATTGCTATCCCTTACTGGTATCTGCTTCTTGCCAAAATGTACCACAAACAACTCTTGGTGGAAGTTTTATATGCATTCACTATTTGTTTTTGCTTAAATCCACATAATACTTTAAGTAATAATGATGCATGCATTCAATGGGACTTTCCTGTTAATTTTAATATTGTACAAACCATACAAATACTATATAATAATTCATCTTTTATTAACAGCATCATTTCAAGAAAAAATTATATTGTCACAGTTCATACTACTGAGAACCATTTATATTCATTCCATCTTCTTGATTTCCCCTAAATCCTATTTTTACACAATCCTGATATTTTCTTGTCTGAAATATGTTATTTCAGATAAAACATGCATACATTTAAAATTATAATTATATGAATTGTACAGAAATTTAAATACCATAACTTGTTGGGAACAAGAGTTTGCTGAAAAGACAGGGAATTTGGGGTCCTTGAAACGTAACCATATCATCAAAAATGAAAAAAGGCTGGCACAATTATACAGATATTACCTAGTGTCATAGAAATATTACTGGAATGGTACACAGAAGGCAGGCTCATAGAGTCACAGATGTAGAAAACAAACTTATGGTTGCCAAGGGGGAAAGGGAGGGCAGGGATAAACTGGGAGATTGGGATTGACATATACACACTATTGTATATAAAATATCAATAGATAACTAAGAAGAACCTACCGTATAGCACAGGGAACTCTACTCAATACTCTATAATGACCTATATGGGAACAGAATCTAAAAAGAGTGGATATATGTATATGTATAACTGATTCACTTTGCTGTACATCTGAAACTAACACAACATTGTAAATCCACAATACTCCAACAAAAATTAATTAAAAGAAAAAAAAAAAGGCAGACTCCACCAATAATTAGGGTGTTATTTTCTTCCAGGCTTCCCATTTGTAAACCTAATATCTTTGACTAGATCAATGGTTCTGTAATGAGTCAGGGAGGGCATCAGAATCACCAGCAAGGCTTGTTATAAATAGTTCCCTGGTCCCACTTTCCATAATAGCTGAGACAATGATATGTTTTAGGATATGTATGGATGTATGAATGTAGATAGGTAGGTATTCACTCATTTTGCAGCCTCTCCACGTGATTCTAATAGTCTGTAAGTTAGTCTTTCAGAATAGATTATATCTGAGATTGTTCCCAGTGTTAGGACTTTTTTACCCATCAAAATCATTATTATTTTATGGATCTGAAAGTGTTTTATGGTGGTGTTAAATTAATTAACAAGAGGGCCATTACACTGGGGTGGTTCTAATGCCTTAGCCTACCTATGAAAACTAAACCTAAGCCTGTAAATGCCTCAAGGTTAAGAAATCAAAACCTAAGCGTAATCACAAACAGCCAAATAGGCTTTTCCAAATAAGGCAAATGCTTAAGCTATCACTAATCAAATAATTTCCTTGATTTGCTTCCACTTTTTCTCCATGTCTTTCCCCTAGCTCCTGGCTGTGGAGTGCTCCTAACCATTCCCAGTTTGGCACTTCCCCCTTGGCATTGATTTTTGCTCAGATAAACTCTTGAAATGTTTAATATGCCTCGGTTTATCTTTTAACAGTGGATGGGATGATTTCAGGGCTCAATTATGCGTACTACAGCCATGACATAATGGTCAACAAAAAGAAGCAGTATGAGCTTACAAGGATGGAGAGGGTATGGCTCTTTGTGTTATGCAGTAAGAGATTCTCAATACCTTTTCCTTCTTGCAGGTATGATTCTTTTTCTGGACCAGAAAATTAACGCTCCTAATCCCTCAAATTTAAGTTTCTTCCCAAGGTGGCTGTACCAGAGAGTACATTTTATGTAAGAGGAATGCTTTGCTATGGAACAAAATCTGTCTGGGAGAGTTCCCAGGTAGGAGAAGGGCAGCTCAGCTGGTGGGGAGGAGCTCCAGCTCTACATGGGTCACACTGACTATTGACACCCAGGTGAGGCTCTTGTTTGCTCAACCACATAAGGAAATTTCTTGATTCTGCTCTTGTTGCTGAACTGGCAGAAGGTAGAGTCTGAGTATTTAACACGATTTCATTGTTAGCTGTACTGGCTTTCTCATTTTAGCATATTGTGTGAGAAGCCACTACAGAGCAGTCACTACAAGAGCAGAAGTGATTCTTTGGCTCTGCTATTTAAGAAATATTTATTTAGCACCTATTATATGCCACGATACTAGACTCTAGGAATAGAGTAGGAAACAGGAAAAACAAGTTCCCTATCCCAATGGATCTTATACTTAAGTAGGAAACACTCATGGCAATAATAATAATTATAATAAATGTAGATACTATTTATTGAGAAAGCAATAGGAAGTATGCTAAATGCTTTAGCTCCCTGTGACCTCATAACATCTTGGAGGTAGGTATGATTCTTATCTTGATTTTACAGTGCGGATCTTGAAAAAGAAAGTCACTTAACCGAATGTGAAACTAGATGCAAACCAGATCACGATCTGGTCCTATTCTGTTCTGGATTATGATCTGGATTTCAAAGACTTCATTACTCTCCAGCTGTCTGACTTAAACAAGTCACTTAATTTCCCTAAATATCACCTCTGATGATCAGATTCTACATTTGTGAAATAAGATTAAAATTACTTACCTTGCAGTGAACTTGTGAAAATTAAATAAAATTAGAAAAAAAAAAGTTCCAAGGTCAAAATCTGGCCAGCAATTCATAAATGCCTATTCTTTTTCTGAACCTCACCCACAACCTACTTTTCACTGACTTCCTCTGTAAATGAAGCAAAAGGTAAATTACTGAAACACATAGTTACCATATCATGTGAAATAGGGAATTCAACCACGCAGGCTGGCAAGGCTTACACATGATGCTGTGATAGCCTTCCTTCATGCAGAAGACACATTGAGTGAGAAATCTGGGTTATCCCCTATCTTGATACAGTGAACGAGAGAACCTGGACACACATAAAAAGAAATAGAAGCCACATGTGTCTCCAGAGTTTAGATGAGAGGTGTTCCAAATCTGTCCCCCTGAGAAGTCAAGCTTTTGTAACTAGGCTGTTCCACAAACACACCTAGGGCCTGAAGCAAGGATTCCCTTTCAACTACAAATCCCCTGATTTCTAGCATTGTTTCCATTGGAAGATATGATGAGTACCATCTTGGAAGACTGAGAACTCATCTTAATTTGGCAGCAGTGAATTCCTCCATGGTGATATCAGGCAACAGCGCCTCTGCAAGGAGAAAAGGGATTGGGTTGGTACCCCTGAGGATTTTTATCATGTAACTCTGCTCTTCTCACCTCTAATAATCTCCAGAAGATGCTTTCCTGATGTAGATGTTAAGATGGGTCTCCAGTTTAACTGGGTACAAAAATAATTTGTATGAATAATCCCTGTTCTGGGAGGTTAGGTGGATTCAGTAATACTCAGGTATAATCACAAGTGTCCTTGTAGTTGTTCGTTTTTAAAGCAATCTCTCACCATATAAGGCTCTTGTGGTCAATGCAGAGACTTAGGAGAGTGTGCACTGTTAATTATTCATTCATTAAATACATTTAAGAGTGTATTTGAAATGTTATGTTGATCCCCAGGGTAATCCTTGAAGTCTACATCACTCACCTAGAATTTGGTATGCATCAAGGAATCTGCTAGTGAGTTTAGAAAAGGTGAAAGAAAGTTTGAATTCTCAAGGCAAGAAACTTGAGAAAGGAAAGATAATGCTAAGGGCTAGGGTATTTAGCAGGGGTTAGTGAATTAACATTTATTTAGCACTAAGCACTTTACAATTTTTTTTCTCATTTAATTCTCATAGTAAAGCACAGAGAGAAGCATCATTAGCATCTACTTTACATTTAAGCAAACTGAAACTCAAAGAGGTTAAGAAACTTGCTCCAAGTGACACAGCTGGTAACCATGTAGCAAGTTAAGATTCAAGGTTCTTTTTTCCACTGAAAATTTAGCAAAAGTATAATTTTGCATACAGGGCTGGTACAGTTTACATATTCTCTAGTCTTGGTCTACTGCATTGTATCTCAAACTCTTTAAATTTTAATTCACCTGGAAAACCAAGCACTGTGTCTTTTACTCAGTCAGCAATCAATAGCCATGAGTGATAGTAATGTTTCTGAATGTGGTTGAATAGAATCCTCTTTTATCATTCACCTTTACCATAGAAAGATCCAGTGCTTCTGTTTTAATGGTTTATATGCCTGAGGACAAAAGACTTACTTTGCTTAGGGCAGGAGGCAGAAGGGAAGTTGGAAGGGAGGAGGCAGAGAAAGAGAGAGAATATCATTGAAAACCAGGAAATTTTAACCTAATATTCGCTAAGCCTATAACAGGGTAGAGCAAAATCTGACTCCATGTTGGATCTGTTTCTTTTACTTTAGCCCTTGCTTTTCATTGCTTTTGTTATTATAGTCATTAAAAGGATGCTGTCTATAGCTGTAAGCATACATAATGGCCTGCCTCGGTGAACCCTGCCCCTCTGCCTGAATGTTAATCTAAAGTGCATTTGTTCAGCTCACAGGGAGACATTCCGACCCTGCCCAACTGTGAATGGCTGCAAGAAAGAAGAAATTAATACATCCCCTCCCCGAGGCTGGCCAAACCAGGAGATGTTTTGCAAGACTTATGGCCTTTTTACTTTACTTCCTCACCTCCTCCCCTCTCTGTTCTATAAAAGAAACTAGCATCCAGATGATACTCTAGAACATTAGTCCACCATCTTCTCGGACACCTGGCTTTCCGAGCAAAGTTGCTATTCCTTGCCTCAACACCTCGTCTCCTGATTTATTGGCCTACTGTGTGGCAAGCAGAGCGAGCTTGGACTCGGTAACAAGCCTAGGCATATAACTGGATAATTTAAAGTCAAACTCTAAGTGACCCTATTGGCTATTTCACTGAAATGCCCAGATAGTAACTGGACAGGATTTGTAATGAAGTTGAGCATTAATTTGAGTACTATTGTACTATGGCAATAACAGGACAAAAGAGGAAGATAAACTACTGAGTTCATAGAAAGCAAAATGCCCTTGTACATATATTTTCAAATACAACATACTCTCTATATTTTAGCATTAGCTTGTATTTATCATGTGTTAAAGGGTGGAATTTGATAATACTTCTTATTCTTATCTTTCCCTCCCTCCCTCCTTCCTTCCTTCCTTTCTTCCTTCTTTCCTCTTCTTTTCCTTTTTTCCTCCTTTCTTTATTAAAGTTATTTTCTGGAAAATCCCATGTCAGTGTCCCTTTTACTTATTTATTTTTCAAATTTCTATTTGTCCAAGAAAATCAAAAGTTCTTGGAACCAAGTGCCAGACCTGAGAATACAGTTGAATAACCTATCCAACTAGTGTCCAAGCTCAATGACCAAATGGTGGTGTGACTTTATGCATGCCACTTAACTACTCAAAATCAAAGACATTCATTACTCTTGTCAATAAAAGCTGTATTCTCTTGAGAGTCTAGGAATTTAAATATAGCATTAAAAATATATATATACTCTCAATGTAGCCAATTTTCATGGGCAAAAGTGAACAATGATGTCAAATGTACATACTGTTTTTAAAACAAATAGTAACTGTAGAGAAATTAAAATGTAAAGTCTTCTGAGTTTTATATTTGGGAAAATGTTAAAATAGAACTCACAAAGTTCGAATTGAGATAGCTATTATTTCTAATCATAAATTTTTTAAGTTGTTTACAAACACTATTACTTATTGATTATTTAGTGCTACACATGTGCTAAGAGCATTAAAGAGTTGTGGCATTTAATTCTCACAAAAAACCATCAATAGTATTATTTCAAGTTCTACTAAGTGGCAGATTTATAGCGAAATGTGACTGATGTCAAGATCCATGATCTTTCCTATTATGTTCGAAAAATTCTACAAAGTATGTGACTAGTAAGTAGCTAAGATCTCTCTGGAGGCTTTGGAAAATCCCACGTAGGGAAAGAATCACGATGCATAATTTCACAGTAAAATCTCTTTTTGTCTTTAAAATGGTTGATGGCGCACTAGATCTATCTCTTGATTAAGACTAAATTCCAAGCTCCAACTTAAGAGACACATTCAGTCCTACAGGGGAGGTTAGGAGACATGCTGCTGTTGACTATAATGTCACCAACGGCTGCCATATAGTTGGGGTAGTCAGAGTGGAGTAGAATATAATTTATAATGCAAAACACAGCAAAAACAATCAGAGGCAGACCAGATCTCACCAGCCTGCTCTGTGTGACATGAGAACATGTGGAGGAATGAAGTGTTCATAATTATGAATAGCAGCTATATTACCATAACTACATTATTCATGGCTTCAAATGGAAATGCTATCTTGAAATTCCATGTCACTAATTTTTTTTTTTTTTAACAGCAACAATTTCTCTTGTTCATTGTTTAACCACTCAACAACGCTTCAAAATATCAGGGCAGTGCTGGGGGTGGGGTGATTCTTCTTTTTAGATTTCTAAACATGACACCTTGGCTGGGTCATAAACAAAAAGGTATAATGAAAAGAGCCTTTGGAGAGAGGATCTAGGCAGAGTGGGAGGGACTAGCAGGCAATTAGTATCTAGAGTCCACTGAGAAGTGAGGAAATGGGCTGCTAATTGCTGTTCTCAAGTGCTCTCTCACCCCCTGGGTGCCAGGGCAAGAATGGGTCAGCAGAACTTCTGTCTGTCAACAGGATTTTACTCATTGTCTGGATTGTAGTTCAACTTCTTGCCTTTAAAATAACTTAAGGAAAGTAGTCTCTCAAAGGTCTTGATTTTTTACAAGGCCTTTTATTTTTTACAGACATACTGCTTAATTTAAAAAAGAAATGAAAAAAAAGGAAAGGGATATTCCTCCCCTCTCCTGGAGTTTAATCTGTAGCAAACAAGTTACAAGCAAAAAGGAAACACACACAGACATACTGCTTAATTTAAAAAAGAAATGAAAAAAAAGGATAGGGATATTCCTCTCCTCTCCTGGAGTTTAATCTGTAGCAAACAAGTTACAAGCATTGTTTCATTTTATTCTAAATACATCATGGCCACAAACGTATGACATAGTTATTATTATGCCCATAAAAATAAAATGGAGTATCCACAGAGTTTGTAGTGTTGCCCAAAGCCAAGTAGTTTAAAAAAAAAAAAAAAAATGTGAGGGAGCTGTTATTCAATCCTAGGACAGAAAGACGGGAGCTCTTACTTCAGGCTTTTTCTTCAGAAGACATTATGAAAAGTCAAATGTTTTATTAATCAATTCCCAGGCAGAGGCGAGTCTATCCTTTACTAGCTATGCAACTGGAAGAAGTTACTTTACCTATGTAAATCTTGTCTACAATACAGGTATGTATAAACTAACATCAACCTTGTAGAAGTGTTGACTGAATCAAATAAAGTGATGCCAGTAGAACACTTCCTACTGGGCCTAACACAGAGGAAATGCTCAGTAAGTTATTATTTATAATCACAAAGATGATGGAAAAATAGTTTTAGAAGATAAACTGAGGCATGTTAAAAATTTTAAGAGTTTATTTGAGAAAATACTGATTTGAATCTAGCAGAGCCAAATCAAATGTGGTTAGACATACTCCACTGGTAAGAGGTAAATGGAAAGGCTTCATAGAGCAGACTTGAAGCAAAGCAAGGGAATAATTTGATTGGCTATACAGGTTAAGTGGTTGCCTTATTTGGGAATGCCTACTTGGCTGTTTGTGATTAGTTATTCTTAAGTTTTGGTTTCTTAACCTTGAGTCACTTACATGGATTGGCTCTGGCTTAAGTTTTGGTTTGCTTACCTAGGCCGCCAAGGCATTAGAGCCCTCTCAGTCTAATGGCCTCCTTGTTTAATTAATTTAACTGGGTAGAGATACATCGATAGATAGATGATGGAACACAGACAGGTAGATGCAAATGCAGATATAGATACACATATACACAAACATATGCATGCATATCTACACATATACACACAGACACAGACACCCACACATTTGGTTTTACCCTTGAAATGTTTGTTCATTCTCTGTGTTGATGTTTAACATACTGGTGGTTAGAACCTGAGGTTTGATGATAGGTAGACAGATAGATTAGATAGATTAGATAGATAGATAGATAGATAGATAGATAGATAAGACCACATTATAAGTAATGGGATATTCTTTTATCAGAAGGCTCAAAATGTATATTTGTCTCTGTTTTGTGATATTGGCAAATGTTCATCATTTTTGTCTAGATTTGTTATTATACAAGGGGTTCAACCCCTTTTATGACCAAGAATAATGCTTAATCTAGAGAAGAGAGTTTTGGAAAGATATAGTCTTGGATAGACAACTTCAAATAATCTTGGGATGATGACAAAACAGAACCTAGACCGCTCATAAACCACAAAATATAGTAACAGTCTCCATTGGTTGAGACATCTGGAAGAATTTCCACTGGGCTAATAGCTACTGTGTTGCATATTAGAATACGTGGGCAGGTATACATAAAAGAGCCATATTTCTTACAATTTAATGATTTTCATCCCAATACTGGGCAAAATTTTCAGTATCATAAAATCAGGGTTTTTACACATTCCATATTATATAAGGTTACAAAGAAATTTCTCATCATTCATAAATATTTTTTGAAAGGATAAAAACATTCTTACATAATTTTAGAGGTTATTTTTTCTTATTAAAAAAATGAGAAGCATGGGCACTGTAGAAAAATATAAAATACAGATAAACTAAATGAACTATTTTACAAACAGAAATAGAGTCACAGATGTAGAAAACAAACTTACGGTTACCAAGGGGGAAGCGGGGTGGGGGGGGGGAGGGATAAATTGGGAGATTGGAATTGACATATACACACTACTATATACAAAATAGATAACTAATAAGAAGCTACTGCATAGCACAGGGAACACCACTCAATACTCTAAATATCTATATGGGAAAAGAATCTTAAAAAGAGTGGATATATGTATTTGTATAACTGACTCCATTTGCTATACAGCAGAAACCGACACAAAATTGTAAATCAACTCTACTCCAATAAAAATTAATTTAAAAAAATAAAATTTACATTAAAAAAGGATTAATAATAGTAGTAGTAGTAATGAGTTTCAAAATCTCACCCACCCAGAGATAACCGTATTCAGTTCCCTTTCAGATATTTCCTATCTAAATAAATAAATATAGAGATAAAAATAAATTTAAATTTATCCCACAAAAGATAAAAAGATAGAATTACTGACACTATTTCTTTGACCTTTCAACAAAAGAGATCACCAGCCCTCTCTGAAGAAGTAGGCTTAGAAATTCACCCTGGAGCATATCTTGAGGGTTCTACTTACTTATGTAGATTTATGCCAGGCAGACCTCTGCCTTAGAGAAAATATATAAAGGAAACCTTTGTTTAGTTTATCAAAGTCCAACCCTCCCCCTGAGTGGTACACTGAAATCTGAGAAGACAGAATAATTTGCATAAGAAATGCAGAGGGATTTTGTTTGTCTGTTTGTTTTGTAGAGAGCAAATCTCCATTCCATTCCCAGGTAGGACATAGACCAAGGAGGACAAGTTTAATCGCAAACAAGGTCCAGTAGCTCCTAAAATGGTCATTGTTGAGTGTAGTGAATGGGGCTGGCTTCATGAGTGTGTGAGCTGTGTGCAGTTACACTGGGCCTGCTATCATAAGGGACCCACCCTTACGTTAATGCTCTGCTGTTGTTCTCTTGGAATTTTTAATTTCTAAACAAGAGGCTCTTCCTTCTTTTTTAACATAGGGCATTGCAAATTACTCAGCTGGTCCTGGTAGAGAAAGATGGGATCAGAAGACTGGTGCCAGCAATGAGAGCAAGAGACAAAGGGGTTGGGTTATTCTGAGTCCATGAGGAGGAGATAGAAAAGGTACTCTTTCTGCTGACAACTTGCCTCCTTGGAGGTAGCTGTGTGTGTGTGTGTGTGTGTGTGTGTGTGTGTGTGTGATGAAAAGAAGTACCTACAAAGACATGGTACCACCTTAACTGAGCGTAACATGCTGAGTTATTGCCTTTCCCTGAAAAACTAAGATGATAGCAGAGGCTATGTCCTTGTCCTGGAACCTAGGACACTTTGGCCCAGTCACTCCACAATAAATAGCAGTAGATAGCTCATGCTATTTTCCAGATACTTCTCTGCTTTTTCTTATGGATTTCAACAAATAAAAGATGCTCTTAAGTCTAGGGCCCATCTCCCCTTTGCTGAACAACCACAAAGTTCAAATCTTAAAACCTATTGTGACCGTAACAGTGACACTGCACTCCATAGAAATAGAAAAACAAAAAAGAGAAAGAGATTGAGAGAAAGAGAAATGATTTCTGACTCTTTAGAACATATTCTAGCATGCAGGATATATCCACAGCCTGTACACTGAGATAAATGTGAGCAAGAATGGATTTCTCCCCTCTACACAGACAAGGGTAACTACACAGGAATTCTGTGAAATCACAAGAGTTTGGAGACATGGATAGAGCTGTATTCGATTTCAATTACAGTTAGAAGATGGATCCTGAGCTCTGCACTCTGGGTCTGCTGAGGACATATAATTTATATCTCACATTTTCCAAACATTAATGAAAGAATCGCTATTATATATCTATGTTAATAACAACAACATTGCAATATGCGCATCCTTCTATAACCTGGGCGGGGGGGAAACTTAAGCATATATTGTGAATTTATTTTTATATTGCTTAGGCCTTAATCATACTTTTAAAATAGTCACATAGAGTTCCATGGAATGTTGCTACCATAACTGTTATAATTGTTTCCTAATATGACTGTGTACATTGCATCTATTTTTCTCCATTTAGTCAACAGATATTTTTTGAACCCAAGATCCTCGCACTTTGGCGGTAGAAATTAGAGAAATGAGACACCTTTTTTTGTTTTTATTGTTTTTCTTTTCCATTATGGTGTATTACAGGATATTGAATATAGCTCCCTGTGCTATACAGTAGGACCTCCTTGTGAGACACCTTTTCTGACTATAGAGTTTTGATGGTCCTAAGTAGAAAACACAGAACCATCCCACCATTAATCACCTACAAGTGGCTACTGTTTTTGAAGCACCTAAAATAACAATAAAACACATTCTGAATGGGTTAACACAATTTAAACTGCTTAAGGTCATGATGACAGTATATTTTAATGAAAACAGATTTTCCCTACATAAATATGCTTTTAGTAACAGGACTCCATGTGATGAAGTAGATAATAATAAGTTTTTGCCATTGCTCTAGATGTTTAGATGGCTTCATAGTTTTCCTTATTGTAAACTCTAAGTAAGAGAGAAGAGAATAAAAGTCAGTTTATTCCCATCTTCCTAGCAATGAGGGCAAAGAGGGAAACAGTATCACAACAGTCTAGTGTATTAAAAAATATATTAATAAGTAAAAGTGACAAATCCATCAAGAATGAGGCATTTTCCCCAAATCTGAATGTTTAAAGAAACCATGGGATGGCTCTGCTTATAACAGGAAAGTGCCATATACAGGTGGTGTCTTGGAAGAAGGTTCACTAGGTTTACTGATAATGTCAAGAAAATTTAAGTGCCAACCTTTTCCCATTCTTGCCCAGATCATCGTGTTAATAGGGCCGTGAAAACTGGACCAGTCATCCTCTCTAAAAAGCAAGTTATCAAAGATTCTACAGTATTTGAATGTGACCTCATGTTCTGTATCACAGAACTCTCTACAGATGATCTTGAGGCTATGCTTTAAAAAGACAGAAGAGGGCTTCCCTGGTGGCACAGTGGTTAAGAATCGCCTGCCAATGCAGGGGACACGGGTTTGAGCCCTGGACCAGGAAGATCCCACATGCCGTGGAGCAACTAAGCCCGTGTGCCAAAACTACTGAGCCTGTGCTCTAGAGGCCCTGAGCCACAACTACTGAGCCCGTGTGCCACAACTATTGAGCCCACACACCACAACTGAAGCCCACGTGCCTAGAGCCTGTGCTCCGCAACAAGAGAAGCCACCACAATAAGAAGCCCGTGTGCAGCAACGAAGACCCAACACAGCCAAAAATAAATAAATAAATAAGTAAATTTATATATAAAAAAAAATAAATAAAAAGGCAGAAGATAATAAATGTGATGATGGCCTCAGAATAAACCTTGGCTAGAATACTGGATTTTGAGTTCTTGGTCAATATTTTCATAAACATAGAGTCTGCACACTATCTTCCTTTTGCTTTCACACAGTACCAACACCAGGGTGGGCACTGTGTTCATATAAATTCAATGAACTGGTAGAAAACAAACAATAAAACTTTTCTCTCTTGTGTTGTAATAATATATTGTTTTTGAAGACTCAATGCAGTTGGTATTTGTTGCATACAAAAGTTTCTTGCACCTACTTTCACCACAGAAGAAAAATGAGCTGTTCATGGAGCAGGAAAATTAAGGAAAAACTGTATTATGAAATCCACTTCTCTAGTCAGTGTTTTAGTTGAAAATAGTCGATTCTGATTAACTTTAGAGGAAATGAAATTTATTGGGTGAACACAGGCTAGATCACACAATCCAGAAGGCCTGAGCCAGACTTGGGAAATAGGCAGGAGCCAAGGAGGGCTTGATAATTAGATAACAGCCAGAATCATGTTTTAGAAAAAACTAGTTGCCATCACCTCCAGGACTAGCATGCTGCCACTAGACAGTTACCTTTTGAAGAATTGTTTAGAAACGGTCCCCTGTTCCTTTGCATTACTCCTTTAAATTCAAAGTCCTCAGCAAAAGTGTTCAATCTGCTGAATGTAAGTCTCATGCTTATGTTCTGGTTGTCAAGAATCAAGGAAGTGTTTGAACATGTTTGCTTCTATACTAGTAGGTACTTGTGTTGAAAGAAAGAATAAAAAAGACAGAGAGGAAGGAAGGAAGGGAGGGAGGGAGGGAGGGAGGGAGGAAGGAAGGAAGGAAGGAAGGACAGAAGAGAGGAGGGAAGGAGGGAGGAAAAGAAAGAAAGAGAGAGAGAGAAAGAAAGAAAGAAAGAAAGAAAGAAAGGAAGGAAGAAGGGAGGGAGGGAGGGAAAAAGAAAAGAAAAGAAAAGAGAAAGGAAAAGAAAGAAAGAAGGAAGGAAGAAAGAAGGAAAGAAAGAGAAAGAAAGCGGGAAGGAGGGAGGGAGAGAGAAAGAAAAAAAGAGAGATAAAACAAGTGTTCAAATATCATGGACCAAAATGGCAAGGTGGGGCGGACAAATGTCCAGTTTGGTTAAGAGAGCACATTGTCCAAAAGCCTTCCTAGTTGGCCCAAGCCTCTGCTCTATGCTTCTTACACAAAAGTGATGCTCCCTGGATCTATTTCTTTGGCTAAGACAGTGAGCTCCAAACGTGAGGGCTACTTCATTTGCAGGCCACATCACCTGCGGTGAAGAACATGCATACTGATTAAGACAGCATATGAATTTGAGGAAGTCTCTCCATCTCACTGAATCACAGTTTGCTCATCAGTTTCATTGGCGATAACTAACAATGACTTTTCTGTTAATGAATCAGTATATGTAGAGTAAGCAACCCTACCATACCTGAAACTTAATTTAATTGAATAAGCTAGGCATACTGTTACTGTGGTTTTCTAGTTTTATTTTCATTTCTGTGGTTAATGTAATGTCCTTACGATAAATTCCTTTTCTACTTAAACAAAATTGGCTTCTGTTTTTGTGTATTTGCAATCAAGCTTCCCAGGCCAGTCGTAACCCTCCCTCTCATGTACTGTTGAAAACCAAACCATCTTTGAAAATGGCTTAATCACATCTTTTCCACGAAACCCTTTCTCTTTTAGATGTAATTATCAAGATCTTACATTTGTTTGCTTTAGGTCTTATTCAAACCTCTGTTACAATAACATTAACACTTCTCCGCACTCTGTTTATTTACATGCCTGTTTCCTCTCTGAGCTCTTTGAGGGCAGAAACTCTTTCTGACCTGTTTTTATATCCTCTAAGATCTAGGTTAGGGTTTGGCAAACTGGGAATCAATAAATGCTTGCTGAACCAACGCAAGGCTACAAAGCCTACCCAGACGATGTCTATGCCATGGGTGCCCAATGTGGTGTGTGGCACCTAATGATCTCAGTGACTGTCCCCTGAATTGAATGGGAGAAAGTTCTGCTTAGCTGAGTGGGGAGTCATCCTCACTTTCTGTATGGACCTGCAAAAATGTTTGCAAACTATTCCTTTATCTAGTTGACTAAAATATGTTTGTTTATCTCTCATGTCTTCATAAAATCACATATTTCTTGAAGACAGAGAATATACTTTAAGCCATGGCTCCACCTTGAAATGCATAACACATCCTGTGGGGTTGCTATAAATGTTAATTGAATCTGATTTGATAACTGTCAGAATCTGAACATCATGTATATTCTATCGTAGGGAATTAAACATATACCACAGAACCACAGAAGAAATTAAAACCTCTCCATTGTGACCCCATAGTTCCTGCTTTGTGCTGTAAATGTAAGATTTGGCAATTACAAGACATCATACTGTTGCAGGATTTTTATAGCTAATGCAAATGTCTTTATCACTATTGAGATGCTAAAAAGTACCTTTAAAATGAACATCTGCAAGAAAACACTGCACTAAGAGAGGAAAAAAGAGAAATAGATATCAATAGGTTTTTAATGAATATGTTCAACATAATTTTAACCAGACATTTAAAGTAATTGAGTTGTGAAGTTTTGTTATTTTTCTTATCAGGACCTACATCCCAGAAAATAAAGTTATCAGTTAAATAAATCACTTTTCCAATAATATGGAGATAACTTATATTTTCATATATCCTAAGAAAGTTTCAACATAGGAAAGCTAAAAAGAAATCATTTTCACAAAAATAATTTTCGAAAATCGCTTTAGTCTCACATTGTTAAGCACATACAGGGAGAATGAAGACATCTAATACATTCAGACCTCAAAGGCAGATACTGTGTTTCACAAACAAGCAGTTCATTTAGAATTGATCCTAAATCACTGAATATACATCATATTTGATGTTTCAATTGTTCCCTTAAAATACAAATTGTAAAATATAATAATTCTCTGACTTTAGTTCAGCTCTGCTGTTATTGGGTGCCATTTCAAATTATATATTTGTCATTCTTTTTCCTTGCTTTTTGTAGCACAAATAGATTGAGCAAAGTAAATACATTTTAAATCTTAGGTATTCCCTTTGAGAGGATTTTTATAATATTTGTCATTGCATTTTAATTTGTAGTAATAGCAGTTATGAATAAAACATTTACAAATGCACAGAACATACACTTTCAATTCTAACTCAGTCTCTCTCTCTCTCTATTCTTCCTCCCACCCTCCTCCCAATACAGTCATTTTCCAGGTTGTCAAAAGATGGATGGTCTCCAGGGTTACTTTGTCATAAAAGGTAAGATCAAACCAGTAGAAAAAAAAAATACAATGAGCTTGTGCACTGAGGCAGGCAGTGCAAGAGTCAGCGGCAGTTTCTCCAAAGTAATCTGACAGACTTCATTTGTCTCCTTGTTGAGCTAATGATGGTATCACGTGTCATGACTTAACACCATGCTCCCGCTTGGCTCCTCCCACCTCTGCTCCAGGTGTTACCTGTTGAGGGCACCAGAGGCCAGAGGACATCCAGAGAATTTCCAAAACGAATTTGACTTTTAGGAGCTTCTAAAAAGGAATGCTTCTCTGCTCATCTCTCTGCCAAAGAGCTGTCACTTTCTTGGAAAGTTAAATTTGTCATAAGGAAAGAAAATTTCACCATAGCCTGTTTAAATAAGTTAGGGAGTAGAATCTTCTCCCCAGTGCTTTTTCCACAGCAAGCAAATGTATCAATCATTTTATTTTCTGAAATAACAATTTATTATCCATGCAGGAGGCCTTAGATTCAATCTGCACGGTGTTCTGAGTGTCGCACTGGATACTAAGACCTGTCATCTGTCTTTATCAGGGTAATCACTCTGCTCTTGTCATCAGTTTTTAATAATAAAACTATTTATTACCTCAATAATTATTTATGACAAGAAGTCTGCCATTGGCATCATGAATAAATATTGATAAATTGCTTGGTTAATAAACTGGTGCTGTTTAAGTGGCTTGGAGAATGTGGAAATGAGAATTGTATTATTACAAAGGGCTATTACAAAGAATTACGAAATGTTTATCTCTTATTGGAAAGATTACATTTTGCCCAACAGGAATCCCATGAAAAGAAAGTGAGAAATATAATTTGTAAACAGACAAAGATTCAGCATGAAAGATTGAAGAGCCAATATTAAACCATAAAAAAAATATAATTTTCAGGCATCTTATCTAGATGCCAAATTAAACTAAATGAATTGGACTCAGTTTGAGGCATCGTTAATATATATATATATTTAAAATGGAAACAGATTTGGGATCTACATTAAAAATATTTTTTAAGTTGAGATCAGTTCCCAAGAGTCACAGATTTTTGTTGTTGTTGTTTAATGCCTTTTATGACAGGCTGGAAACACGAATTTGAAATGGGAGTCTGAAATAGCATTAAATCTCATCCTCTGATGAGCTGCTGGGAACACATGGATATAATCTTTACTTACTGAGACTGTTTCCCTTGGGGCAATTTTCTGGAAATCACAAAGGACTCAAAGCATGAGTAACAGTTGTTACCTGGCCAGTGATGCTGGATAATAGGATATTCAACTTAAAAGTCAGAGTGGCACCAAAGCCACTTCCACAGGAGGGGCTGGCACAGACCTTTCAACCATCCTGACAGTGTGGCATAGTGGTGCAAAAGAAGAATAGAAACTAGGGGAGAGGCAGTTAGAAGCAGTTAAGAGATAATTTATTTTAATAATGCAGACAAAGCTGGAGCCCTTTATGGAAACTTACTGAACAGAAATTGTAAATTTCTTCTAAGCCATGTCCATGTTAGGCTTCTGGAGCTGAAGGAAAACAGAAGAGTGGAGCTCCATGGGTGCAAGCAGATGTTAGGGAGAGTTGCCCCCAAAGTAGACACTGAAATACGGATTTGAATGCAAATTGTGAATTTGGGAGGTGATCCCAGGAAGCACCAGGATGGGAGTGGGGACGTGAGGCAGGGAGAAGAAGGAGGTGGGTAAAGGGTATAGTACTGAGCTGGTTACTGCTGTGGGGCATTGAGGTTCATTTCCACTGAAGAGCTCTAGGGGGCAGTCTAAAACACGATTCAGAGTTCATTAAGGAAACTGGGCTGTTAATCCTCCAAATTCCAGCTACATGTGCCAGGCAAAAGCATCCAGTGTACCAACAGCTTCTTTTACAATGGGGCAATTGAAAATTACAAAATTGGGTTTTTCCAAGAGTTTGGTGGTAGCCAGAAACAGGCCCATGCAAATAAGAGGGGTGTAAAGGAAACAATAAAGAGAAGTATGGATGGGGCCTTCTCTTGAGTGCCTTGGAAGGAGATGGTGAGGTTCAAGTACACATGGAATCAATTAAATGTATGCATGGAGAATGGCTATAACAGAGCAGCAAATACCAACCTGACTATTGGCAGGAAATTTGGAAAGTGCTTAAGCACTCAGGCATCGACTTGCCTGGGTCTGAATCCCAGTTCTAAGACTTACTTTCTGTAACCTTGGGGAAGTTACCACGTGTGTAGATTATGGAGAGGATGAAATGAAGTAAATTATAGAAAATGATTAACACAATACTGGGTCTGGATAGGTACTCATAGTAATATTAGCCATTATTAGTGTTAAGCATGTCCTGGAAAATCGAAACTTAGACACAAAACAGACATGACTAATTAGGAACATTGTTTAATCTTTGAGGTTGCCCGAACATCCACTGGCACACGAGATGGTTTGTAAGAATAATCTGTAAGAAAGAACCAGTATATTCTGCAGACCCCTGCCAATATCTGAGACAGATAGGATGAGGGTAGAGTGGGGAAAATTTTGGAAAGCCAGCATGATTGACTTAATAACCAGAGGCATTAAATGGATTGTTTAAAGCTGAATTGATTCAAAAAATTTAGATGAGGAAACTCCTATTAATCATGGTTTTATATGTAGTTACTTCAACTTCACTTATATTTTAATTGTCTCCCATGCATCGGGTATTTTATATACAGGGCTCTGGGGTTACAGCAGACAGATCCTATGCTCTCAAAAGACTTATATTCCAGTAGTTCGAGACAGATAATGAACCAGTGAATGAAAACACAACAATGAAAATGGTAAGACGAAATGTTGAAAGGCACAGAACAAAGACAAACGTAGGGGTATAGGCAGGTATCTTGATTAGTAATTCTCCCCATAAATATTTATTCAGCATCTAATATGTGCCAGACACTGTGCTCGGCAGTAAAATACATTAGTGAGAAAAAAAATGATTAAATTTCAGCTGTAACAAATTACACTATGAGAAGGTTAGTCTAGAAAAAGATTAGGAAAAAGTATCACTGCAGAAATCATGATGAAGCTGGATGCTGAAGGAGGGAAAAGGACTTTACAGGTAAAGTCAGAGAGAAGAGTTCAAGCAGGGGGAGAGAGTGTGTGCAAACACTTTGCAGCATAAGAAGCAAGATAGGTGCTAAATCTTCAAAGAAGACCGATGGAGCTGGACCATGGACAGCAGGTGAACATGGCACATTAAGAAGGTTGGCAGAGAGCAGACCACTAAGGGCCTTGAAGGCCAGCTTCAGCTTGTGGTTTTATCCTGAGAGCAATGGGAGATGTCAAGAGGTTTTGAGGTCCAGGCTGCATGATGGGATCTGCTTTTGGAAACAGAACACACTGGCTGCAGTTCAGATACTATTTCAGCATGGGCAGAGGAGGAGACCTGCTATCAAGCTGAGGCAATCATCCACGTGAAGGCGGATGGAAGTGGCACAGGCTTAAAAGAAGAGTGGGGAAATCGGCTGAAGAGCAGTGGAAGCAGTCTGGGCAGAAGTAACCAGGCTTAACAGGAGAGTGTGATCATTTTGAGAAATGCAAAGATAATCCATTATTGCTGGAGAACTGAGCACAAATGAGAGTGTGGTGGAAGATGAGGCCTTGGCCAGATTCTGGAGGGCCTTAGGAAAATATTGTAAGGACACAGGCCTGGGGAACCCCCTGGCGGTCCAGTGATTAAGACTCAGAGCTTTCACTGCTGTGGACCCGGGGTTCGATCCCTGGTCAGGGAACTAAGATCCCACAAGACGTGCAGACAAAAAAAAAAAAAAAAAAAAAAAAGACACAGGCCTGTGTTCTAAGCACTATTAAAAGATTTTAAGAAAGATTTTTGAAAGATCACTGGGTGAAAAAAACTATAATAAAAATCAACAACTAATTCCATAGTTATTTTCATATGTCAAAAGTCTTTTGGAAAATGCTATCAGCCAAGCAGGTAGGAGCATTCAACAATCCATATGATATCATAGTGCCTGACACAGAGCAAGTTCCACAGAAAAAATGTTTGTGAAATTTACACTGACTGATGCAGATCTGATGATGCCCAAATTGGTGCTGCCAACTCCTCATGGTTCAGTGAATTCACCCATCCTGAGATCCAGTCACCCTCAAAATTCTTATTTCAGAGATTTGGGAATGGTTTAGGTATCAGCATTAAAATAAAACTTCCCATATAACTGTGACACACATGTAGGTTGTCAACCTCACCCACTATACATTAAGCATTGAATTAAATTGGAACAACATGAAGAAGGGTATCTTAGTAATTTGTTCATTCAACCAGCATGTATTAAGCATCTGCTCTCTTGCTATCTGTAGCCATGACAGTGGGTGAGATGAACCAGAAATAATTTGTATATGAAGACAGAAAGAAGCTGAATGCAGAACTCAGGGGAAGATATGCCTTTTGAGGGTGGTCGCAGGAGGAGGTGGAGGAGGAAAAGTCAGAGAGATGGGAGGAGAACCAGGCAACAGTGAATCTGTCAAATATTTCATAATAATTATGGCGCTTTAATAAGTCTTCATTTCTGCTTTTATCACTCGTCAGCCAAAATGTTCATAAACATTGTGAGATGGGACCTAATTTACATATTCTGCCAATTATCTGTATTTATGGATAACCACTCGGAGGTTTTCCCCCATTACCCCAAATAATTGAGAATTGGCTATAGAAGCAGTTTCCCTTCCCGGCTGAATAAATGTGCTGTATTTATATTATCCATTACCAGGTGGCAGATGTAATGTTCAGTGACGTGTGTTACTTATCTGAAACTTGAAACTTCTTTCAAGGTTCAAGGTCACCAGTTAATAGAAGATAATCTGTATGGAGCATAAATTTCAAGGAGATGTCTACAATATATCTTTCGTGAGCCTTCCGTTTGCCAAGATAGTTCTTGCTGGAGTTGACTATATTAGTAGTAACCATTAGCACTGGATGCCTGTGACAATGATAAAGCTTTTACATTATATGAATGATATTGGACATATTCTATTTTTTCACATTCATTTGTTTACTAACAGACCTTAAGATAGAAAGCTTTCAAATCATTTGGCAAAATATAATTAAGAATCACTCAGACATGTAATTTAATCAGGAGAATAGGAAATACATAAAGGTTATAAATGACTTCACAAATGACTTCAGAATTCTTATTCATACTAATTCCTTTATGATGCAGATTAGGGAAGTGAGTTAGATGGATTTTAAATGTTTGGTTTTCATAGTATTTTAATTAATTAAAATAAAACCCATGTTGTTAACCTAAGTATACAAAGGAAACAATTATAATTTAATCTCTTTAACGTCCAAGCGTCTAAATTGTGTCTTAGTATTTTGAACATAAGGAGGTTTCATACTGAGGTGATAATAACATTAGTGGATATGGAATGTCACTTGTGGGACTATGTTTAATATTGTCCTTACTCTCCCAGATCTCATTTTGAATGACTCTTCTATTATGTAGACTTTTAGATTATGGACATTCTTGTTTATTTCCTTGTCATTCTTTCAAAGCATATGAAACCACTGATCATTTTTTATTATTCTAATTCTGCTTTTTAGGGAAAGGTAAACTATACTCCTGTTTCCTTCTTCCTATGATAAAAAATTGCTTTTGAGATCCAATTCTTCTTTGTTAAATCAATCAAATTTGATCATTGAAGCAGAAAAAAGACACATAGTTCAAATTAATATTGGAAATATTATCTTCTCTACTTTTAAATATGAAATCAGAGGAGGAACAATATCTTGAGAAAATAAACCTCAAGTGATGGGGTGTGAGTATAGTTGTGATGGGAAAACATTCAGCAAACATTCCAGAATCTTTCAGCTCAAACTCAGTCAAACATATCTATACCATGTGTCTGCATGGTATATGGATGCAATCCAATATGACAAAGGGAAACGTCTAGATGCCCCAATGCTCAATATGACCCATACTTTTGGTTGAAGACATTCTGCAATAATTCTGTTGCAATTCACTGTTAGTTTAGAGGAGGTTTGGGCCTCTTTCATGACAAATTTCTCTTTCTTTGTTTCACTGTTGCTTAAGTATTTGTCTATCTCTACCTACTAGACATATGGGGACTTAATGGAAATAATATTTTCTTTGGAGGTAAACAGGCTTAAGTTTGATTCCAAGCTCTGCCACCTACCAGTTATGAGATATCTGTCTTTTTTTTTTAAACTTCACTGGACCATTGTTAATCATTTGTAAAATCTAGAAAACAGTTGAAAGCTAGATATTAAGCGGTTATAAGACTTTAATGCATAGAGGTTAAAAGAATTCCAGATCCATGGGGCTTCCCTGGTGGCGCAGTGGTTGAGAATCTGCCTGCTAATGCAGGGGACACGGGTTCGAGCCCTGGTCTGGGAAGATCCCACATGCCACGGAGCAGCTGGGCCCGTGAGCCACAGCTACTGAGCTTGCGCGTCTGGAGCCTGTGCCCCGCAACGGGAGGGGCCGCGATAAGTGAAAGGCCCGCGCACCGCGATGAAGAGCGGTCCCCGCACCGCAATGAAGAGTGGCCCCCGCTTGCCGCAACTGGAGAAAGCCCTCGCACGAACCGAAGACCCAACACAGCCAAAAATAATAAAATAAATAAATAAATAAAGTAGCTATAAAATTAAAAAAAAAAAAAAAATGTTTAAAAGAATTCCAGATCCATACCCCACTGTTAAAACCTTTCATCTGCCATTGAAAGGCTGTGTGACTTTTGGTGAATTTCTGAAACTCTCCCTGGCTTGTCTTCCACGTGTAAACTGGAGTTAGTCGATCCTTGAACAATATGGGTTTGAACTGCATGGCTCCACTTACATGCAGTTCTTCAGTAAATATACAGCCAGCTCTCCGTATCTGTGGGTTTCCATCTGCGAATTCAACAAACCACAGATTGAAATTTCCATCTGTGGTGATTTGAATCCCCAGATGTGAAACTGGGGGATACAGAGGGCTGACTATGGGACTTGAGCATCAATAGATTTCGGTATCTGCAAGGGCTCCTGGAACCAATCTCCCATGGATACCAAGACTGTTTAATAAAATCCATCTCCTACAGTTGTGGTAAGGATTCAGCAATTAATAGATATAAGATGCTTTAAAATATGTCTAGAACATAAGATATTAGGAAATGTCTTAAAATGTCAAGATTATAGTGCGATAGTAATGCCTCATAAAATGACTGGCTAAGTGGTTGGGACTCTGCACTTTCACTGCTGAGGGCCTGGGTTCAATCTCTGGTCAGTGAACTAAGGTCCCACAAGCCACGTGGTGTGGCCAAAAAAAAAAAGCCTGCCTGATAGAAGTTTGTTAATTTTCATCCCTGACAACACCAGGTTTGTCATTCTCAACTTTGCGACCAACCACAGAAATTAGGAAAATATTTTGCAATAAGGTGTGCATAATAAATATATAACTAATTACAGATATATACACCTGAAGATTTTTAAAACTTTATCTTACTAAAAAACTATCCAAAATACCCCGTTGAGCTATTTGTCTCTGCTTCTCCATTGAAGCCTCCCTTGCTTACATTGATTAGTTTCTGATGGTCCTACAAAATCTATTTTATCTTATCATGTATATAACATGACAGTCAGGAAAATACAATATATTCTGACAAGTAAAAGAGCAAATACAATCATCTAGGTAATAATATAGAGTCCAAATAAACACATACAACATCTAGACATCAAGCAAAACCGTTGACACAAAGTCCATGTACAGTTAGTTGACCATTGAGCAACACAGATTTGAACCACGCAGGTCCATTTATACCCAAATTCTTTTCCCTGAATACATACTACATGATCTGCAGTTGGTTGAATCTGCTGTTGTGGAACCCTGGATACGGAGGGCCGACTGTAAAGTTATATGCAAATTTTCAACTGCAAGAAGGGTCAGTGCCTGTAATCCTCTCGTTGCTCAAGGGTGAATTATACTTTTTTCTTAAGCAAAGTATCAGAATCGCTCTCATGAACACAGTTTAAAGCCTACTGACTTCATACTAAATGAAAATAAATCTCGTTGATTTTGCAAAGATTATCCATTTTTTAAAAGTAAAACTGTTAGAAAGGATAGCTAACTTATATTAATGTTTTCCATTAAACTTCAATATAAATTAGCTTATATTATTTAGACAATTACAATAATTCCAAATCATTTTGGATTATTTAGAATGTTACAATTCCAAAATATATATTTTTTCAGGAGATAATAAAGGTATGAAATAATTTTCTATTTTAGTAAGTAGTATATTGGTTTGATACTTAAGGGGCAAACACTAGAGGTTTTTAAAATTATATCACTCAATTAATAACCATCTTCTGAAATTTGTGAAAATGAGGAAAGAAAACACTAATTTTTTTGGTAGGCAGAATAATGATCTCTCAAAGATGTCCATGTCCTAATCTCTGGAATCTGTGACTATTCTATTTTGTATGGCAAAAGGGATTTAGGGTTGCAGATGGAATTAAGGTTGCTAATCAGTTGACTTCAAGAGAGGGAGGGTATCCTGGAATATCTGGGTGGGCCCAATCTAATCACATAAACTCAAAAGAGGAAGGGAGAGGAAGAAGATGGAATCAGAAAGATGTGACTTGAAAAAGACGCAACTTATTAGATCCACCATTGCTTGCTTTGAAGATAAAGGAAGAGTGCCACTAGTCAAGAAATGTGGCAGCTTCCCAAAGCTGGGAACAGCCTTCAATTTACAGCCAGCAAGAAAATGAAACCTCAGCCCTACAACCATAAGGATCTAAATTCTGCTAACAAACTGAATGAGCAGAAAACAGATTCTCACCTAGAGCCTCCAGGAAAGAATGCATGCTTCTGATACCTTGATTTTAGTTCAGTGAGACCCATAACAGACTTCTGGCTTACAGAAACTTGAAATAATATATTTATGTTATTGGAATCACTATGTTTGTGGTAACAGACATACAATAGAAAATGCAGGGGAGTTCCCTGGTGGCCTAGTGGTTAGGATTCTGGGCTTTCACTGTCGTGGCCAGGTTCAATCCCTAGTCAGAGAACTGAGTTCCTGCAAGCCATGTGGCAAGGCCAAAATAAAAAAGACAAACCCCACCCCCCCAAAAAAAACCAAAAAACAAAACAAACAACAAACCAAAAAATAAGAAAAGAAAATGCATACAGTACTTAACAGACAAACTAGAGATTTATAAGATTATATCACTCTTTGGCTGAAACTCTCTTGAAACTTCTAAAAATTAGGCAAAATAAGACTCTTACTCCTTTTAAGTGTTCTGTTGTATGGGTAGAAACTGGTTCACAGAGGTATTTTATCTGTTGATTTAGTAAATGTTTGCTGAGCATCCATTAGGTTTAAAGACCTCATTGGTCTTAAAACAATACTAGCATTTGGAACATAGAGTTTGATAGTAGATCTGTGATCATACAACACTTCTAATGCAAGGTAGGTGTAATATCAACAATTCCTACCAGGGAAATAATAGCAGGGAAGAGGAAAGGGCATTTCTGTTTTGGATTATCATGAAGTCCTTGATCAATAAGGGGGCTTTTAGAGGGATACTGAAGAATTACTAGGGCTTTATCAGATGGAGTTAGTTTGGAAGGCTGCTCTAAAAAGAGTAAGAATAAATGAACTGCAACATCAGTTGAGAATAGGCAGACCTATTTTAGTTTAATTTAACTACATATTTCACCCTATGTTTAAATTACATCTGCAACATCAATGGAAGATTTGTTTAAACAATTTTAGTGAAAGGGCACTTAGTATCTCAAAAGGCAGCTGATTCTATTGTCCAACAGTTCATATAACTATTAACTTCTTCCTTAGCGTAAACTGAAATATGTTCCCCTTCTAGCCACTGGCTTTAGTCTGAATAACTAGAGCATCTGAATATACGTATTATTCAGCTTTCTCAAACTTGTCCTTCAGATTGTTTAAAATATTCCTCAGTTTCCTTTTGTGTCTTTCCGCTCAGACTAAGTGCTCCCAATTCCATCTACCAACAATTAACATAATGTTAGGGACATCCACCATCATGGTTATTCTTTCCTGGGTATTCTCTAGTTTAGAACATTCTCTCTTATTGTTGTAGAATTATACAATTCTACAATTCCAAAATTAATTTGGAAAATATTAAGGAAAAATATTGGCTCCTCTAGGCTGTATCAGGGAATTTCCAGATAACTGGTTATGTAGAGACCTGTCAGATCAACACGGAATCTAATGATTTCAGCTTCCACTACCTTTGCTCTAATAGCCTTGTTCTCTTGGACATCTAGACATACACTAGAACCTCCGTTTTGCCCCAATAATTAAGGTTAACTTCCTCTGAACACAATAATGCTGCTTTTTAAATCATTATACAATGAAACATTTCTAAGGTAAACCAGAGATGAAAGAAACACGTGGGTTTACATCATGTTCTCTCCTAATGCTGGCAATTTATGAAACCTCGGTTCAAAATCTTAATTACTCTGAGCCTAAGATCTAACATCTGTACGTAAGGAATAGAATTGCTTCATGGAGTTGTGGTAAAAAGTACATTAAAGAGCCTATTCAAATTGCCTAGCAAGAGAGCCAAGTAAACAGTAGATGCTCAATACAGGTTAATTCTCTTTATTCTTAAACAGACTATATTAAAGATCAATTTCTTTTACTTGACCAAACAAGCTCATTTTTAATATATGCTTGTATATTAAAGATTTTGGACAAACGGAGAATATGGTCATTGAATCATTTATTTTTCTGCTCATCTATTCTCAACAGAATTAGCTGTAAAATGCTATCAGAAATGTTTCTACTCAACATTCTATCTCATTTATCAATTGTTCACGTAAGGAAATGTCTCTGTTATGGTGCCCTGGTGGCCTTGTACATATCCACTTGGCCATGCAGACAAAGACTTGGACTGCAACTAACATAGGTCCTGGCAGCACACGCCGTGATGTTTCTGGAACACTAGAGGATGAGTGAGAAGCTACTGTGAGGCCATTGCCCATTGCTTTCGTATCTCCCTTGCAAAGCTCTCATAATATAGTTTCTCATTGTCTGCTGGGCACTGGCAAGGTATGGGGCTTTCTGTCTTGCCCACCTCCAAGTAGTCTGCAGAATATAAAACTGCTTAGATGCTGACTAGAATTTGCTCGTCAACAACTGGTTATCCTGCAAATGGTGTTGCAGTCACTCAGTCCCTTTTGTTTTGATGTTCTTTGGGTAAATGGCACATGGGCCATGGGGAGCTGGATCATTTGGCTTTTCTTCCTTCCACTGTTCATGTAAATAATGCTAAATCTAAGAGCAGCTCATCATAACCTTATTGGTTACATTAGTCAAGTATTGGCCTTATCTTGTCTTGTGTGTGCTGGACAGTTTGCAAGTAGAGGATAAAAAGTTGAAAATGTAAAAAATATCCCCTGCCCCCCACCAAAACTCTTCAGAGTCATTGCTATCTAGAGTAAAGGAATTTAATTGTATAACATAAAATTTCATTTAGAATAATGTAATTTTGAAAATAGACACAACTACTGCTGGAACATAAACATAAGTCTTATTCTGTGTTAAGATAAATAGAAAGTCACTTATTAGTCTTTCACTGCATTTTCCCCCCATTGTTAACTGACACTTCTCATTTCTATGAAATGCTTTATTTTCCTTTCAATTAGTTTGCTGGGATTCTATTGGGTGGGAAAATCAAATAAACAAGCTTGGTAAGATTTACAGGTTAGATGATGTCAAAGTCAGAATATTACTGTGGAAGAGGAACTGTTTGAATTCTCACTTCTGTTGTCATTCACTGGATCATGGAAAGAGAAAGAGTGATCTTCCACTAGTACAGGCTCTAACCTGGCTTTCACACTATATTTTCACTTACTTTTGACACTTGAATTGTTCTCCCCAAAATATTTTTGAAACCCATCCTTACCCCACATTTCCAAAACACTTTTTTTTTTTCAAATAAATATTTCCTAGGAACCTAACCAAACAAAACATACTGATTAATGTAGTTTAACATGAAGGCAGTAAAATTTATGGGTGAAAAGCACTGACTCTGAGTTCAGACTAATGTGAGCTCATATTGTTCCTTTGCTCACAGACAGGTTATGAGTTTATCCAAGCTATTTAACCTCTCATAGCATCAGTTCTCTTCCTATTTTAGGAAGCTGTTATAAGAATTAAATGAAACATTTTTAAAAAGTGCTTTACAGAATAATTTACAGATCTTATAAACTTGATAAACAGTAATCATAATGATAGCAACTATTAAAGTGTTCATTCATCCAAAACTCATTGTTTAAGCATATATTGGCTCAGGCTTTGTTCTAGGTATGGGAAATGTAAAGATTTGAAAATCAGTTTCTAGAGAGAGCATCTGTCACTTTCTTCTTGCAATTCGGACTCAGCTTTATGTGCTTTGCTAAGTTACTAATCTCCCATCTGATTTTCATTTTCCCAAAAGGTATCACCTTTTGTCTGCTGTTTTTCTTTTCTGATTCTTTGTCTCTTAGAGTACATATCTGTTTAGGGTATAAGGATGTCCATTTTGTTTTTATTAATTTTTATTGGAGTGTGGTTGCTTTACAATGTTGTGTTAGCCTCCACTGCACAACAAAATGAATCAGCCGTACACATACAGATATCCCCTCCCTTTTGGACTTCCCTCCCATTTAGGTTACCACAGTGCATTAGGTAGAGTTCCCTGTGCTATACAGTATGTTCCCATCAGTTGTCTATTTTATATATAGTATCAATAATGTATATGTGTCAATCCCAGTCTCCAATTCCTCCCACCCCACCCCTTTCCCCCCTTGGTAGAGGATGTCAATATAAATGTGGCATTCAACTGACCATGTTTAAGTACAAGACTAATAAGCATTTTTAAAGAAAACTCAAAAGTCCCCTGGAAAAATAGAGAAAACAATAATGACAATCTTTGCCTGCTTGAGTCTGGTAATATTTTAGGATATCAGAAACATTTGTGTTGAGTCTTTCAGGGTGAACTGGGGTTAGACTGAGAATAGGGTAAGAAGCAGAGGAAGTGTGTACTCATTTGGGGAATGAGGCTTCAGTAGGACAAGTGCCACATGCTTGGAGTATGCATGGGAAGTTCTGGAGGATCTGAAGAGTTCACACTCTACTCTCTATGTCCATGGAAATCAGAAGGGTAGGGTGACATAGGCAGATTTACATTTTTAAACAACAATTTTTAAAGCATTTTGAAGAAAAACTCAACGAGAGAGAAAATGCAGATGCAGAGAGTAGGTGAAAGTCTGTTGAAAGAGACAAGACCACGAATGAAGAGGGCCTGAGTAGAGAATTGGTCTGATTAGTATCACAAATCCGATTTTTGATGAACTCATTTTGAAATCTTGGAGTCTTTCAGAGTAATGTGTCAGGCTTAATTCATTTCTTGTGATTTTCATCTCTCCTCCTTCTACCACTCCCATCCTCAAACCATCTTCTCTATAGATCCTTGCCAGGAATGTGTAAGAGGACGCTGATGCTAATTTATCTTGGCCTTGTGCTCACCCATGTCATTTCATGGTGTTAAACAAATTGTTAGCTCTTACTACTGTATGAGGTGATATGCATAAATCTTATAGATTTGCTTCTTCCTATATCCCCCCTCAAACATTTATCTCTGAAACTGGCAGTGCATTGCTGATGCAATCACTGAAATCCCATCCTTGTCCAGAATTCCAGATGGTACACACAGCTTTTTATCTCCTATTGGAAAATGGCATATTCAGGGCAAGTTTATGCCTACATAAAATTTTATTGGCAAATTATCTGACACTCAGATAACTGATTAAATTAATTGAGGTTTTAATTTACATTGTTTTATGCAAAACAGTCTGTTTAATCTTTTTTCAAATCTGGATATTTAAAAGTAATGTATTTTTGCCTTTTCTCATAAAAACTATTAATTTCTCAAATATAACTAATTAGCCAACAAGGTATCATAAGAGATGAATACGTCTTATGAAAGTTTACACTCTTGTAGGTTGAAATTACTTTGACACTTATTATTCCCAATAAGCCACATACTTTTGATGTTAGGCCAATAGTGTAATGTTTATGGTGTATATATTTTTAAGATTCAATGAAGTAATATGGGATCTACCCATGGTATTTATTTATAAATCAAAACTAAATCATATTTGAGTTCATATACACTCAAAGAGTAGGGATTCGATTAGTTGCTGGGACTCTTGAGGTAGATTTATGTTCCCAGAACAATTAAAAAAAAATTTGCTAATAATTCACAAGGGGGATTTAGACATCTGGTAAACCTCAGCCCAGATTAAAAAAAAATTCTTCCAAACATCTGTGATACTTTCCTCTAATTATGTCAAAGCAATACAGAAATAGTAGATGAAAGGCTCCCAGGAACTGAGGTTATGAGGGAAAACATTTTAAGGTGTTTGGGATTTTTTTTTTAATTAAAAGTATTTGACTACTTTCATTACAGTCGTTCTCCTGGTAGGGAGCCTTTCCTAAGAGGATATCTTCCTGGAAAAAAGGCTCTGTGAAGTAATGCTCTAAGGAAAATCAACAGCTATGCATAAACCTGAGATTTTCCTTATCTATTAAATGCTAATTTTTTAATAGCACATGCTAGACAGAAGAGGGTCAAAGTAGGATTTATAAATGAAAAGTGTTGTATGGTCAGATCTCTCAGTTCACAAAGGAAGTGTTACAATATAATGTGACTTTCATAAATTGAGAGATATGAATGAGTTATGAACCTGGAAGATGGGAATTCTCCATTGAAGACTGTCATAAGTTTGAGTAGCTTGAGTGAGTCAAGGACCACTGGGGGGAAATGAGGAAGCATGAATCAAATGGCTCTAGGGAAACTCTCCTTGCTACAGTGTTGTAAGTAATGGCTTGAATTTAAGCTTGGTTGGAGAGAGGTTATATATTAGCAATCTTTCAATCAGGTAAGTTTTAGACGTGGTAGTCAGTGTCTAAATAGCTGATGTGATCCAATCATGAGGCACTAATTATTTTGTTGTTAACACACTTTAGATATTTTACAATTACATCACTGAATTAGATATTTCTGTATGTGTGTTACTTTTTTCTGCTAACGCCATGGTTTCAAATTTGAGATGTTCTGTGGCCTTGCCATGTGTTGACCTCTTTATTTTTAAATGATTTTTCATAATATTTGCTAAGAGGAAAGTATTTTTTTATTCATAAATTATCTTTTTTTCTATACTGAAATAATTGATCGCTTCTGTTCTACATCTTTAACCAGATTTATAATTTGACAATGTACTGCTTGGAAAAGCATGACTTTATTCCTTAAAATATACATATTATTTTGTTTTATGAATAGTTATATTATAGAAATACCCTAAAATGAATGTGTAGCAAAACTGAATCTATGTAAATATAAACTTAAGTACTCTTTGCTGACAAGTTATTACAAACTGATTGAGTTAAAATAAAAAATTACATGGTTTATATTACAAAGATTAATGTCAGTGATGACAATCTATATATGTCATATATAAGATATTAAAACAACTAAGTTGTTCTTTTGTTAGTTTGTTTAAGGAAATCCACCTTTTGTGACCTGGCGAGATTTAATCTCCCTTGGTGATTGAGTTGTTGTGATCTGCTACACTTTATGTAGCGGGGTCTTTATTTATAGGTGGGCTTTATTGGAATGGCATTGACAAATGCTGAATTTATCAGTATGGGTCAAATTGTAAATAGAACTCAACTGATTGAAATTCTATAACTCTGGAATGCTGTCAAAGTTGGAAGGGACCATAAACACATCCAGGCCAGATTATTCCTAAGTGTTTACCACAAATGCTACTTTCTTAGCCTATTGGTAGATGTTCCCATAAAGAAGCAGAGGACACTATGTGGCCAAATAAGTTAGGGATATTTAAGCAAAGTTAAATCTGTTTCTTCACTGTAGACTCTCTCAGCACTTATACAATGATCAAGGGCCCTGTGAAGATTTCAGTAAGTACACAGTATTCAGCAGTATATAAATTTATCTTTTTTCTCTCTCTCTCCCTTCTTCCATCCATTTTTTTACTTTCATGAAATATATCACAGGACCAGTGTTTTCTGGAATGCACCTAAGTAAAGCCTGATTCTATCCAACCTGATTTTATAGATAATAAAACACTCCATGCCTGTTAAGGGATGAATTCATGGGAGGATGGAAAGAACTAAGTGTGTGGAAGAACTAAAAGGCAAAGAACTTGCGTTCCTATGAAAATATAAGACCTGCAATGAATCAGCTGCAATGTATCAATCAACCCAAGGCCTTGGTGGTTGTGGCAGGGGACAAAATAAGAGCCTGCTGGTGTTGATGCCTGGTATAAATACCAAATTCAGGAGAGCAAGATAAGGAACAAGATTGATTTGGCAGAGCCAAGAGCCTGAAGCTAGAGTGAGACACAGAAAGGGGATAGGACACTGGACATGCCTAAAGTTTAGGGAGAGGGAAGAATATGATGATCTCTAACTCCACTTGAACAGCAATAATGAGAACAAGTCAAACGTTAATATAGAAACTCCTTTTTGGATTTTTGGATTCTGTTACTGTTAAAAAAAAAAAAAGCTTTCCTTACTTCACTATCAGGCAGACTGTTCTTTTTTTTTTTTTTTTAGAGATTTATTTATTATTTATTTATTTATTTTAGGCTACGTCAGGGGACTTTGCAGCATGCCGGCTCTTCGTTGTGGTCTGTGGGCTTCTCTCCATTTGTGGCTAGCGGGGTCCAGAGCGCATGGGCTCTGTAGTTTGTGCCACCTGGGCTCTAGTTGAGGCGTGCAAGGCAAGCTCAGTAGTTGTGGCGTGCAGGCCTAGTTGCCCTGCGGCATGTGGGATCTTAGTTCCCTGACCAGGAACCGAACCCAGGTCCCCTGCATTGGAAGACAGATTCTTTACCACTGGACCACCAGGGAAGTCCCAGGCAGAATGTTCTTGAATTTGAGAGAGAGAGGGCTACTAAGATTTAGGAGGGGTAGTAAGATTTTAGGATTTTAGAGATTAAAAGGGCTGCATGCCCTGTGGAGAGAAGAGGACTTCAATTTTAGATAAGGAGTATCTTTCTCTATGAATCCCTTTCTGAGAACGGAGCAGGGACTGCCCTCACTGATAGCAAGAGGCCTCCCTCTCCAGTTTCTACCAATTTAATCATGCTGGTCACTTTCTAATTTTCTTTTTCCTTCTTTTTCTTTTTTTCTCTTTTCTTCCATTTTTCTTTTTCTTTATTCTCTTCCTTCCTCCCTCCCTCCTTTCCTTCCTGCCTTTCTTTTAGGTAGATATTGAAATCACTACCTTCTTTTCTCACGTATGTGTGCCTTTTATTTGTCCACTTGTTTTATATTTATTTGTTTATCCTGGTCCTTACCAGCAGAGGAACTAATTTTTCAGAAGTAACTCTAAATCCCCATGGAAATGTATCTAAATGTTGATGGCAAAAGCGATTGCGAATTTGGAATTCCACATGATTGCAAATTTGGAAAGCTTCCCACATTTTGCTGAGGGAACTCTGGAAGTCTGAGAGACTTTCCAGATGTAAGTGAATTCATTACATTCTCATAGCCAAGTGCACTTGTGATGTGTACTGTTATCTATTTTGTTTTCAACGCTCTGGCCAAAAACAACAGTAAAACAATATAAACCAAATAACATTAGAAGGCCTTCCAGGGCCTTTCTTTCATCAACTGGGGAAGTTGCAAATAATATTACATCTTCTTTCTTCTTCTTAACCTTTTTACCAAATCTCATTCTTTCTAATACACATATTGTTTTTACTCTCAGCAGGAATGAGTATAAGATGCAGCACAGCTGGGAGAAACAAGCCTAGTGAAGTCATCATTCTAAAAGGACTTGCTGGGCTTCCCTGTTGGCGCAGTGGTTGGGAATCTGCCTGCTAATGCAGGGGACACCGGTTCGAGCCCTGGTCTGGGAAGATCCCACATGCCGCGGAGCGACTGGGCCTGTGAGCCACAACTACTGAGCCTGCGCGTCTGGAGCCTATGCTCCGCAACAAGAGGTCGCGGTAGTGAGAGGCCCGCACTCTGTGATGAGTAGTGGCCCCCGCTTGCCACAACTGGAGAGAGCCCTCGCACAGTAAACGAAGACCCAACACAGCCAAAAATAAATATAAAAATAAATAAATAAAAGATTTTTAAAAACCCCAAAAACCCTTTAAAAGGACTTGCTGCTTTCTAATCTCCTCATTCTGGGCATCTGGTCCTTTGGTTCACAAGTCATTGCCACACATTATTTTTAACAAAAGTCGATTAATTCATTTAGTCAACACTAGTTTATTGAGTAATATTAAACTAGTACTAGGCACTAGTGCTAGGCATGGGTGTTACTCCTAGTCTCATAAAGAGTATTTTCTAGAGTGCAAGAGACAATAGGGAAAGAGGAAAATGAATAAGGTAGTTTAACGTGCTGATGAGCACTGTGGGGTTAATAACAATAGATGCGTGCTGGTCCACAGAGGATGATCAGGATGGGGTGGGGGTGTCACTTCAGGATGGGCTGAAGGGTCTTAGTTTGGGTGATTAAGAAATACCTTATTAAGAAGGTGACTGTCACCTAAAAGGCAGAAGGAAATAGACATAAGCATCCTCGGCAAAGAAAACACAAGTGCAAAAGCCCTAGGAAGGAATCAAGGTCTTGTGTTGGAAAGAGGATATCAAATAAGTGTGGCCCAAACCATGAAGACCCTGGTGAGCTATTTTAAGCAGTCAGTCTAATTCAAAGTGTGGTAGTAAAGCCTGGAAGCGCTTTAAGAAGTTGAAGGACATAAATCATTTATGTTTTTAAAAGATTTTACTCAGTTTTAGATATATGTCTTATAATTTCTGGAAACATTTAAATCTTGAATACATAATGAAAATATGAATGATTAAAATATGTATATTACAGAGGAAGAACTATATATATAAGTCAGTCCTTTGTGGTAGGGACATGTATAAGGATACACATTTAACTTTTACAAATCTAATAGCACAAATTATTCATATGTTAATATTACTGAAATCCAAATGTGTTACAATTGATGGTATGTCAAAGTTAAAATTGCAGCATATTATTCTTTCTTAGAGGTAAGTAAAAAATCATTGATTTTACAGTAGATATTCATCTTATATTTGATGAATTTGGGGGAACAAGTGTGTATACTAGTATTTATTGAGCGTTTACTATGTCATTCTAGGCATTGTTCAAAGTACTTTACATATATTAACTTTTTTTGAGATAATTCTTTTGGGGGAACCCCTCTCCTTCTTGTGTTTCAAGTGGTGCTGTTCTATCATCCAGTCTCCACTGTGAGGTGGATATGTGACCAAGGCCCAGGGCATCGGACTTTCAATGCTAAAATTGGGACAGTCACAGAAACCTGGAGGGAGTGACTGGTCACACTTATCTATTCTCTTATACCATAATTAATACTGAAATGGGCAAACAATCCAGACTGAGCCAGTAAGAGTCCTCTCTTATTATTAGTTCTTTTATTGTTAGTCTCTTTTATTAGTTTCGTCAAAAATGTATGCTTTCTTTTTGAATTGTTAGATATTAATAAGACCACTCTATGTTTAGAGTAGTTGATCACTATCATTGCAGATACCAAGTAGGACACAACCTAGAATGGAAACCAATAGAAAAGAAGACAAGACAGTAGTCTGATAGAAAGTGTTCAGATGGTATCACGTGAATTTCTGAGTGAGGGTAGACCTACAGCCATTTTTTATGTTCAGCTCATTCTACAATAAACTTCCTTCCTTTCTTAGAGTTGGGTTTCTGTTCCTCCTGATCATAACTGTACTCACATGCATACTATTTTGTCCAGTAAGTGTATCTCCTCTTTCTTTTATTTTTTTAAAATATAAAATCATGTTTCTGAACCTTTATTTATTTACTTATTTATTCATTTATTTATTGGCCATGCCATGTGGCTTGTGGTATCTTAGTTCCCAGACCAGGGATTGAACCTGGGCCCTCAGCAGTGAAAGCGTGGAGTCCTAACCACTGGACTGCCAGGGAACTCCCATATTTCCTCTTTCTAATGCATGAGAAAAAGCTGAGTGGGAAGATTCTCATAAGAAAAATAATCCATGTGGAAGAAGAGAAGAGAGTGTGATATACAGGAAGCACAGATAAGTATATAGCTTTAAACATTTTCAAAGAGGTCCTGTTTTAACTATTACAAAATTGATAATGTTTTAAGTATAGCATTTTAAGATTTTGGTTCTTTGTTTATTTCAATATGGTGAAATAACTAAGCTAAGGGCTTTATCTTTGAGGAAGTAGCTTTTAGGAAAAAGTGTTAGGCATGAGAGTTATGGAAGTTAGTGCCTTGAACATTATTTTCTTTACCAGTTTTTAAAATGACATAAAAGCAGCAGCAGAAGAGATAGGTTAATATTTTTTTCTGTGCTCTCAACCAAAAATGTTACGAAACTTCAGCTACTTATCAATAAATTCATAAGGTGGAATGAGTAGTATGAGGTTCAAGAACATGCCAGCGTTAAAGGGAGAGTGTGTAGGCTGAACCCAGTAAGTGCAAGGGAGATATCAGGAAAACAGGGCATCAGCCCACAGTCAAACATCAGACCCACCGTGCAAAGTAAAGTGTGTTCAGTGGCAGGAGACCCAGAGTGAAGGAAGAAAACTACAGGAGATAAACAAACAGATGTGAATCCGGGTAAAGAACTTGCAGAACCAAATGCATTAATTAGAAATAGAAATGGACCTTTGAATCAGGAGAAGATGGGGGACTCCAATAAATACTTTTTAGTTGTTTATGGGCTTCCTTTTTAAAAAATAAACTTTTAAATTTAAGAGCAGTATGACACTTACAGAAAAGTTGCAAAGAGAGTTCCCATATACTCTGTGCCAATTTCCCTATTATTATTTTACCTTACGCTATGTTTATGTATGATATGTTTATTATAAGTAATGAATCAATATTGACACATTATTAATAATTAAATTCCCTACTTTTTTTTCTGATTCCCCTAATTTTTACCTAATGTCCTTTCTCTGTTCCAGAATCCCATCTAGGATGAAATCTCTTACTGTGATAATAGTCTCCTTGGGCTTCTCTTGCTGTGACAGTTTCTCATACTTTCCTTGTTTTTGATGATCTTGACAGTTTTAAGAAGTATTGTAGGTATTTTGCAGACTGTCCCTCCACTGGAATTAGTCTGATGTTTGTATCATGATTAGACTGAGTGGAGGTGTAGGGGCCCTGTGTTTTTGGTGGGAAGACCACAGAGGAAAAATGTCATTTTTATCAGAACCTATCAAGGGTATATACCATTATACTATCAACATGACTGATCACTGTTAATGTGAATCTGTTTTTTGTTTTTTTGGCAGTGCCGCATGGCACGTCAGATCCTAGTTCCCTAACCAGGGATTGAACCCGTGCCCCCTACAGTGGAAGCGTGGAATCCTAATCACTGGATTGCCAGGGAAGACCCCTCACGTGAATCTTAATCACCTAGCTGAGGTAGAATTTGCCAGATTTCTCCAGTGTAAAGTTACCCTTTTTCCCCCTTTCTTTTGTGTACTATTTGGAAGAAAGTTACTATGCACAGCCCACACTTAAGGAGTGGGAAGTAATGTTTCAACTCATTAGAGTAGAATGTCTATGTAACTTATCTGAATTTTCTTCATGAGAGATTTGTCTATCTTTGTCAGTTTATTTATTTAAGCATTTATTTATATCAGCATAAACTCATAGATATTTATTTTATACTTTGGTTAATAACCCAATATTACTTTATTTCCTTCTCAAATTCTTCTGGCTTTGACCATTAGAAACCCTTTCAGTTGGCCCCTGTGTCTTTTTTTGGTGCATCTCCACTTTTTTTTTTTTTCCAGCACTTCCTTATTTCTGGCACTAGAAGATGCTCCAGGCTCATGTATGTTTCCTACCCCAGCCCAAGAGTCAGCTATTTCTCCAAGGAGCTATGGACCCCCTTGTAAGAGGCGTTTTCATTGTCAGCTGCCTTTCTAGCAATGCTCTGAACCTTTTCAGAGATGCAGATCAGTCCATATGACCGTTGGATTGAACACAACAAATTCGGAGGTAAAGTGGGGAAGACACACTGTCATGGGGGTTCTCTAGTTTGCATCAATTCATATTATAAGGTAATTTGAGCCTTAGAATAACCGCTTGTGCTGTACAGAAGTTAGCCCAGTAAATCCTGTAACCCTAAAGGAATCTCAATATGACTGATACAAATAGAACCTAAATTGTGGATTTTTTTTCCTCTTGATTTTTTTAACACCTGTGTATATAAGCATGGTTAATCTCAACTCACTCCCAAACCTTCTCTTAACCAGATACATTTATTATAAAACTATGTTGGTTAATCTAGATTTATTTTTTTCCATCCATTTGAAAACTATCCAGAACCTAGTTCCAATGAAGTACTAGATGGAATACTTCATAATTATTTGTGAAACAGTACACAAAGTCTCACTCTGTGCCAAGCATTCAGTTAGAATGACAACAGATAAGTAAGCCAGCATTATTTTTTTTTCACAAGGGCACAATGCAAATCTTTTGGGAATGAACATAGAGAAGGTCTAACCTATTCCAGGGAAGTGGACCTCTGTTACTTGCAATAAAAAAATTTAAAAAAAAGCCTAAGCAGCTTTATACCTTTGATGGCGGTGCCCAGCATTCCACATTCTCATTCAAATGCCAGCCCATTAATTAATCACTCTTGTCTTGATCCCCCAAATCGAAGTACTGTGTCTGAACCTATCTACTAGCAATATGTCTACTATTTTTCATAATAGATTTTGAGTGTTTTTCTTTTCTGAGCAGGAATCAAGTCTTTATGCTTTGTATTTACCCCCCTCTGCAATACAAAGAGTAGGTTTGCAAGAAACATTTGTTGAATGCAGGGATGAGTACTGTTAGGTTTTTTTAAAGTGCCAGTTAGGGATGATGTGCTTTTAAGTTCTAAGTATCATAGAATCACTTCTAATTAGAGCTACCAATGACTGTTTAAAAAGTTTAATTGAAAAGAATAGATGGGACTTCCCTGGTGGCGCAGTGGTTAAGAATCTGCCTGCCAATGCAGGGGACATGGGTTCGAGCCCTGGTCTGGGAAGATCTCACATGCCACGGAGCAAATAAGCCCGTGTGCCACAACTACTGAGCCTCTGCTCTAGAGCCCGCGAGCCAAAACTACTGAGCCCGTGAGCCACAACTACTGAAGCCTGTGTGCCTAGAGCCTGTGCTCTGCAACAAGAGAAGCCACCGCAATGAGAAGCCCATGCACCGCAATGAAGAGTAGCCCCAACTACAGAAAGCCAGTGCACGGCAACGAAGACCCAATACAGCCAAAGATAAAACAAATAAATTAATTTAAAAAAAATAAAAAATAAAAAGAGTAGATGACTAGATGAAGGTCACACAGCTAATATATTTGTTGAGCAGGGGGCTGAATCCAATTCTTGCCTCTTAATGTTTGGAGGTCTTATTGTATTATATGGTCACATATTGCCATATAGCTATGTACTCATTTTCTGATCCAAAATATAGCTCCAATACATAACTTCAGCATAATAAGGGTAATTCTCAAAATCATTTCCAGGGGTTTGTAAAAGCTATGCAAAACAATAATCAAAGCAAAGAATGGATACTCCGATCTATATTTCTTAAAGAAATTTCGATTTTTTTAAGGGATGCTGCATGCTTTTGACTGTGTTTGATCTCACCCATCTCAGGAATTTGCTCCTGCTATTTACTAGCAAAAATGTGGAAGGCTAGAAGCATTGTTACAAATATAATATTTACAGCCGTACTCTGCTGATCCCTAAATATGGGCTGCAGATCAGCCCAGCAAAATGTTCAACATTAAGCATTCAAGGATGGCAGGAAGCCCTCAGTCATTGCTGCAAAGATCATTTATCACTCACTGTAATAGCTTTTAGTTCTTAGTATGGTAGACAGGACAGTGAACTGACTGTGGAGTCAAAGAGAAGTAAGTTTGTAATTTTCCTCTGCTGCTTACTAACCAGCTGAGTAAACTTGGAAAAGTTACTTCTTAAGCCTTTGTTACTTTATATGTAACAAAGGATAATGTAACTGAGGATAATTCTACATCACCATGTTCCTGCAAACGCATTGATGTGTTTTGCTGTTTCTATCTTCCTCACGCAATCTCTGAACTCCTATAATGTTTATTCTCCTCATTTTTTTCATTATGGGCATTTTTGTTTCCCCCTTATTGGACTGTAGTTCTGTGTGTATAAACACATAAGCTCATGCAAGCTTCCTCCACTATCTAGTAAACAGTTTCTCAACCTTGAGACTACTGACATTTTGGGCTGAATAACTGTTGTGTCCTGTGCATTGGGGGTTCTGTCCTTAGCAGCATTCCTGAACTCTACTGGATGCTAGTAACAGTCCCTCCCCTCACTCTCCAGTTTAACAACCAAAAATGTCTTCAAACTTTGCAGAATATTCCTTGGGGGGCAAAATTGCTCCGAGCAGAGAACCAGGGATCTAGCGTGGTGCTGCATAAAATGCAAAGCACACCAGCCCTAGATCAGGAAGTCTCTGCAAGGAACAAGACAATGCTGCCACTCTCACCACTATTATTCAACATAGTTTTGGAAGTTTTAGCCACGGCAATCAGAGAAGAAAAAGAAATAAAAGGAATCCAAAATGGAAAAGAAGAAGTAAAACTATCAATGTTTGCAGATGACATGATACTATACATAGAGAATCCTAAAGATGCTACCAGAAAACTACTAGAGCTAATCAATGAATTTGGTAGTGTAGCAGGATACAAAATGAATGCACAGAAATCTCTTGCATTCCTATACACTAATGATGAAGAATCTGAGAGAAATTAAGGAAACACTCCCATTTACCATTGCAAGAAAAAGAATAAAATACTTAGGAATAAACCTACCTAAGGAGACAAAAGACCTGTATGCAAAAAACTATAAGACACTGATGAAAGAAATTAAAGACGATACAAACAGATGGAGAGATATACCATGTTCTTGGATTGGAAGAATCAACTTTGTGAAAATGACTATACTACCCAAAGCAATCTACAGATTTGGTGCAATCCCTACCAAACTACCAATGGCATTTTTCACAGAACTAGAACAAAAAATTTCACAATTTGTATGGAAACACAAAAGACCCCGAAGAGCCAAAGCAATCTTGAGAAAGAAAAATGGAGCTGGAGGAATCAGGCTCCCTGACTTCACACTATACTACAAAGCTACAGTAAGCAAGACAGTATGGTACTGGCACAAAAACAGAAATATAGATCAATGGAACAGGATAGAAAGCCCAGAGATAAACCCATGCACATATGGTCACCTTATCTTTGACAAAGGAGGCAAGAGTATACAGTGGACAAAAGACAGCCTCTTCAATAAGTGGTGCTGGGAAAACTGGACAGCTACATGTAAAAGAATGAAGTTAGAACATTTCCTAACACCATACACAAAAATAAACTCAAAATGGATTAAAGACCTAAATGTAAGGCCAGACACTATCAAACTCTTAGAGGAAAACATAGGCAGAACACTGTATGACATAAATCACAGCAAGATCCTTTTTGACCCACCTCCTAGAGAAATGGAAATAAAAACAAAAATAAACAAATGGGACCTAATGAAACTTCAAAGCTTTTGCACAGCAAAGGAAACCATAAACAAGACGAAAAGACAACCCTCAGAATGGGAGAAAATATTTGCCAACAAAGCAGCTAACAAAGGATTAATCTCCAAAATATACAAGCAGCTCATGCAGCTCAGTATCAAAAATACAAACAACCCAATCCAAAAATGGGCAGAAGACCTAAACAGACATTTCTCCAAAGAAGATATACAGATTTCCAACAAACACATGAAAAGATGCTCAACATCACCAATCATTAGAGAAATGAAAATCAAAACTACAATGAGGTTATCACCTCACACCAGTCAGAATGGCCATCATCAAAAAATCTACAAATAATAAATGCTGAAGAGGGTGTGGAGAACAGGGAACCCTCCTGCACTGTTGGTGGGAATGTCAATTGGTACAGCCACTATGGAGAACAGTATGGAGGTTCCTTAAAAAACTAAAAATAGAACTACCATATGACCCAGCAATCCCACTACTGGGCACATAACTTGAGAAAACCATAATTCAAAAAGAGACATGTACACAATGTTCACTGCAGCACTATTTACAATAGCCAGGACATGGAAGCAACCTAAGTGTCCATCGACAGATGAATGGATAAAGAAGATGTGGCACATATATACAATGGAATATTACTCAGCCGTAAAAAGAAACGAAATTGAGTTATTTATAGTGAGGTGGATGGACCTAGAGTCTGTCATACAGAGTGAAGTAAGTCAGAAAGAGAAAAGCAAATACCGTATACTAACACATATATATGGAATCTAAAGAAAAAATGCTTCTGATGAACCTAGGGGCAGGACAGGAATAAAGACACAGACATAGAGAATGGACTTGAGGACACGGGGAGGGGGAAGGGTAAGCTGGGACAAAGTAAGAGAGTAGCATGGACATATATACACTACCAAATGTAAAATAGATAGCTAGTGGGAAGCAGCTGCATGACACAGGGAGATCAGCTCCGTGCTTTGCGACCACCTAGAGGGGTGGGATAGGGAGGGTGGGAGGGAGACGCAAGAGGGAGGGGATATGGGGATATACGTATGCATATAGCTGATTCACTTTGTTATACAGCAGAAACTAACACAACACTGTAAAGCAATTATACTCCAATAAAGATGATAAAAAAAAAAGAAGTCTCTGCAAGAAACTCCAAACTTAGTGCAGCTCAAATTGGATTCATCTTCTTCCCTTCTCCCTAAAACTGTTCCTATCCCTTCATTTCTGATAACTACTAGTTGCACAGTTATCCATGGATCAATCTAGGCAGAAACTTGAGACACATCCTTGCCTACATTTTTCCCACTTTTGTGTTGTTTCTGTATACTAAAAATAAAATTAAAAAAAAAAAACAAAAACCCTCTCAAGTCAATCCCCTCTTTTCTACCCCGGCTCCTTCATTTTTAAATAAATATTTACAGAAGGACAGTTACATTGAATGTATATTATATGTAGTCTGTCCTATGCATAACTACACCTTGAATAAACAAGATCATGACCTAAGCCATGAGATAAACTAAGAACTAAAAGTGAAATTTCCAAGGACCATACATGTATGGAATGTTGTATAGGAAAATTATAAGAATTTTTAAAAATTAGAAATTCCTCTCCTCATCTCATCTGTCATCTCTCTGCCACCAGAGAGATGCTACCACTCAATACCATGCCTCAGCATAGTGAGTCATTACATTAATGTCACTTTAAGACACCCCAAAGTAGTGTTGTTGGTACAAACACATGGGTCAGCTATATTAATCTTACAACAGGCAGATTCTAGTACTTTGGTGATTTGACAAAGTTAGTGGCATTTGCTCAGAATGAGGTCAAAAGAAATCACCCATAAGATTTTATTTAATTGAGATAGAATGATTAATTTGCTTTAATATTATACAATTAAAATTCACAGAATAAGAGAGGTAATTTCTGTGTGAACATGTGTGTATGCATGTTTGAGAGAGACCAACCATTAAACAATATTGTCATCCTCATATTTTTTTCTCTGAATGAAAGGCCTCTGTCTCTTTTGAACTCAATCACTTTGTTTACTTTTCTGAATAGAAATAAAACTAAAATAACTGCCCTTTGGAAATGAGAAATTAAAGCTCATCACAGATGGTGGGTGTCTCCTCTTGTCTGGTCATCTGGCTGATTTTGAACAAATCCCTATTTAATTCCTTTCTCCTGGAAAATTTCTAATCAAACCTTGGAAAATCAACTCCATCAAACATCACCCACCCTACTTCCTACTTCGAAGGGTATAAAAAGATGAAGGTAGAGGAATTCATAACCTTGAAATGTAAGCAAAACACCATCTAATCACCACTGTAGAGAACAGAATCTTCACTTCCACAGAACAGGTGGCAAAACAATTACAGATGTGCAGCTGTTTTATGCCATCAAATTCTCCATGGAAAAGCCGGAGGTGATTGTTATGTAAAAAATGTGTTTTATCTCCACAGAATATATTTAATAAAACTGTGAGGTACGTAAATGTGCCAGCCAGAGGTAGAATCATTTTGAAATTTGACTATAGTTTTGTTTATATTAAGAAATTACACTTATTAGCGTAAATCATCTAAATGATAAGTCAGCATAATAGAAACATCTCTGTAATAAAAACCTGCTATTCTATTACCACATACCTTTATTTCTATGAGACTTTATTAGCAATGAATATCAAGCAGGCCAGGAGATGTAATATATTGCCTAATGTGGTGTCGTGGAATGGAAAACATACTCCATGAATATGCAAACTCTATTTCCGTACATAAATAATTGCTCTATAAATATATGTCCAGCATCACCAACATGGTGGCTGTTATATTATTTTCTTAGCGCACCTCATCCTACATATACCTGTAATTAGAATATATTCAAAATGAATCTTTGCTATTCAGGAAATGAAATGATAAATGAAGAAATGTATGGGGGGGGCTTACCATGGACACTGCATTATGAAAGATATTATAGAAGAAGGTGGGTAGGAAGAATGGGAGAAAGGAAAAAAAAAACAGGCTGGAGAAGGGAGAGTGAAGAACTGAAAGAAGAAAGTGAAACATTTCTCCTTGAAGCCTTAATTTAACCCTTGAGTTTAGCATGTAATTCCTACTGCAAAGATAAAGAACAGAGGCCCAGATAAATGAGGACTTGTCTGTAGTTACACAGTGGGTTTGAGTTTGAATTCAGTCCTGATTATGAATTGCCTGCTCATTAGTTTCTTGGAGAAAGAATGGGAAAGGGCAGGGAAACTGGAGAAACAGTTTCTGAAGTCGGTACTTTCACATCCACCAGAGCATCCCTGCTTCCATCTACTATCTGTATCAGAATTCTGTACACTTTTGTGTTTGAAAAGAAGTTTGGAAACCACTGCACTAATCTGTCCGCCCTGCTTGTTCTCTATGGTTTATAGTTTCATCAGTATGGCAGAACCAAACCACCCAGAACACTAAAAATGGCAATAAATGTTTCCATAAGGGTGAAATGAGATCCTTGTGAAGCTCGAAGATGTTGGTGAGGAAGCTTGGTGAGGAAAGACTGAAGAAGGTGAGACTTGCCCCAAGTCCTGAAACATGGTTAGAAATAGAAAGAGGGAAAGGATTAGCTGATACAATTGTGAAACCACTTCCAATGTGTGGGTTTTTCCCCACACCAAGCTATTTTCCAGCACCAGCTCAGTGTCCAACAATTTGGCTCAATCCTGACACAATCTACCTGGAGGGAGCATCAGGTCCCATAGGTTAAGGGCTCAGTTCTACAACACCACCCCCACCCGCTTCAGATGCCCTTTGCAAGTCCAGGTTGTCACTGGGCTTCTGACCAATTAGTTGTAGATTGAAGGTTTCCACCACTCCCTCCTTGGGTTAATTAATTTGCTAGAGCAGCTCACAGAACTCAGAATGTTTATTTACTCACTAGATTATCAGTTTATTATAAAAGGGTATATATAACTCAGGAATAGCCAGAGGAAGAGATGCATAGGGCATGGTATGTGGGAAGAGGTGCTCTGAGCTTCCATGCCCTCTCTGAGCACGCCACTCTTCCTGAATCTCCACGTGTTCACCAACCTGGAAGCTCACTAACCCCTTCGTTTGTTTTGTATGGAGGCTTCATTACATAGCATGATTGATTAAATCACTGGCCATTGAACTTATTATCTAGCCCCTCTCCGCTCCCCAAAGCCTGGCTGGGACTGCAACTTCCAACCTTCTAATCACAGTGTTGGCTTCACTAGCTAACAGCCCTCATCCTTTGGTACTTTCCAAAAGTCAACTAACTCATTGACACTACAAAAGACACCTTTATTGCTCTCAGCTCTCATCACAGGAAATTCCAAGGGTTTTAGGAGCTTTGTGCCAGAAATAGGGGCAAAGACAAATATATGTATTTCTCATTGTAAATCACAATATCACAGCTGATGAGGGAGAAGCTTTCTGATTCCAGGAACTCAGATTTTCTAGCCAAGTAACACTAAGTTTCACTAGGAAAGTGTCTTCTCTAGGAATGAGAGAAGTAGTTAGGAGTATTTGTTTATGCAGAATACTGCAGACTGAATGTGTCCTCCCCATCCCAAATTCCTGTATTGAAACATAATCCCCAATGTGATGTATTTGGAAGTGGGGCCTTTGGGAGATGATTAGGTCATGAATGTGGAGACCTCAAGAATGAGATTAGTGCCCTTATAAAGGAGACTCCAGAGAGCTCCCTTGTCCCTTCTATAATGTTAGGACATGGCAAGAAGACTGTGTCTATGAAGTAGGAAGCATGCCTCACCATACACCAAATCTGCAAGTACCTTGACCATGGACTTCCCAGTCTCCAGAACTATGAGCAATAAATTTCTATAGTTTGTAACTCACTCAGTCTATGGTATCACATTATAGCTTCCTGAATGGACTAAGATTATTGAAAGGTGCTAGGGAGTAATAACAACATTGATATTTGGAACAGACCAGGGTCATCCACTATTGAGAAAATGTCTGAGAATAGGTGTTGACTACCTCACAACTAAGCCATTTTGAATTGTTCCAATATTATTGTATTAATGTAGTTCAATTTAATAAGTACTATATGTTATGAAAGGCTTCCTTATATAAAGCAAAAATCAGTCAAAGGCCCCTAATCCATTTGGAGGGACTGTAAACCACTGGTTGATACTCTCTTGCTCCAACTCTGACCTCCAAAGTTTCCACTCTCTGAGAATGGCGATGCCCTTCTCTGCTTCCGTCCCCCATTCTGGTCACACTTTTCTGTTGGTGGGATACAGGGGTTAATAGCACAGACACTAGGGTTAAATTGTCTGGTTACAAATCTCGTTTTCAACACTAATCCTTGACTTTGGGCACTTATTTAATTATTGTGCCTCCATTTCCTCCTATGAAAATAAAGGCAATCACAAACATCTCAGTAGGAGGTAGTGACACATGAGTGAGATGGTGCAGGTGAGTGTTGATTCCAAGCCTGTCACAGCACACATACTTGTTGAATGATAGTTGTTTCTGTTAAAACTGGTACAAGACCTGTCGTATTATGTAGGAACTAAATTTAGTTCTTGTTTTCTCTTGGGCCAGAGACCTCTTACAAAGCCTATCAACGTAGTGCTTTCCTCCCCTTCTATTTTCTAAAGACAAAAAGGGAGTAAGAAGGGGCTAATTTCCCTGGAAATAAAATCAAGCAGCTTTCTCTCCACTGAATGGTAAAGTGCCTTTTCAGTCTAACCACTTTGTGTTGCTTAATGTAGGAAATTAGAGAGTTGAGGAGATGCCACAGCTTCCATATTCTTTCCTGCTGCACATAAAACTGTGTCTCCACCATCAATCAGGTAATCTTAGGTTAGTTGCATTCGGAATTCAGCAAGATGCAAAAAAATAACTCTTTGCGTGCCAACTATAGCAGAATTACTCTGAAAGTAAGTTAGCAGGAATACTCATCTAGCATTATTTCTGTTTCCTGGGATCATGCACGACCTCTGTTTTTATTACGCCTCTTTGTAACTTTGATTGTCAAAGATGAATTACACCTGTCCAGTGTAAAAAGTAGTGAAGTGATGTGATTAAGATATGGGTACTGGGATTATATTGCAAGATCCACATTTTGGCTACTCCCCTCATTAATTTGTGACCTGAGCAACATTATGTAACCCCTGGACCCACAATTTCCCCATCTAGGAATTTTAATAGTATCTACTTTGAGGGATATTGAAAAGTTTAAATAAAGTACACATAAAAGGTTTAGTACCATGTCTGACACACATACACACACTCATGCACATAGACAATTCATCTGGTAAATGTTAATTATTGTTGCTATTAAGGTCACATTCTAGGGAAGGGAGCAGAGAGCCTGTATTGCAAGAGGACACAAAGATCTCTACTGAATCTCAATAGGATGGGCAGTGTGCAAGTTACATATGCTCTGCTGAGAGTGTAGAATAGAAGAACAGGGAAAGAACATACATTTACAGAACCCTTCACACGTGCTGGGCATGGACTGTACTTCACAATTCTTATTTCACTTGCATTCCTTTTACAAAGTTGGAAATTGAGCAAACTGAAACTCTAAAATATTAATTTTCCAGAGGTCACAGAGCTCAGATGTGAGCCAAAGTTTGTTTAGCAATAAAATCTATGCTTTTCATACTTCACCATACTTCCTCTATTTATCCTGTCTAGAGAAATTTGGGCAAAGCTTCACAGACCTAAAAGAAATGAACTTTAGTCATGGCTTGAACGGTCATAACATTGCTGACAGGATGATAATGAGGCTGACTCTTCAAATATATATATATTGTCTTTTTAAAGGCCATCTTTTTATCTAAGATTATTTATCTAGTATTTTGTGATGTCAAATGTGCTTTCTTCAAGGAAAAGATGGTGGTAGAAGATACCAGATGGTAGATTGTTTCCTTCTCCTTAGTATCCACTATATTTGGCCAACCTCTGCTAGTTTCCACACTCCCTTGCCCTTTTTTTTTTTTTTTTTTTACTAATGTTACAGCTTATTGTTTGGAATCTCAAATTCCTTCTCCTTGTAACACATATTACACCTTTTTTCCTTTACACAGTGCATGAGAGGAGGACATGGTTGCCTTAGAAAGATGGAAGTAATGGCGAAATCAGTTTTGAGCAATGATGTTGAAAAAAACGGTGATTATTAGAATTTTGAGGGGGCAATGAATGTACAGCCTGAAAAAAATAAACCGGTGATATTTATTCTTTTATGTTTGGTTCAGTATGAGAGATGGAGGGAGAGGAAGGGGTGGTGGGGAGGGGGAGAGAGAAAGGGAGGGAGGGAGGGAGGGGGAGGGGGAGGGAGAGAGAGAGAGAGAGAGAGAGAGGAGAGAGAGAGAGAAATAGGCACATGAGAGACAAAAATGGATGTTGAAAGTAATGTGACCATGAAACCATGGAGAGGTATAGGAAGGAGAGGGAATAGGCTGAAGTCTGGACTTGGCGTAACATAGTATCAAGGTTCAAGAGGTCAGGATTCCAACATAAATCTTGTAAGAACTAGCTTTGTGATTGTAAAGTGTCACAGTGGATTTCAATTAGCTCGTAGTTTGCTAATCAATCTCCAGATACATAACATTCTATCTAGATTGGTATCACATCTCAGTGAGTCAAGAGCTTGCATTTATTTATCTGTTTAACTTTTGCACATGTGACTTTTGCAACGTCATGCACTTTAACAACATATAATGCAAGTAGAAAGTGCCTGCATTTCAAAGGCTTAACAGCTGGGGCATTTGAACTTCTCATGCCCAGAGTGACATTCCTCATCTCCCAGGGCAATGTGATGCCATGTCCCACATCTCAGGGGAAAGCAACATTCTGAGTGTGGTCAGAAACACGAATAACACATCTTCGTAAGAGACAACATGTTCTCAGCACTGTTGCTCTGAGTAGGCTGCCCGTGCCCTGAGTAGATGAGTATGTTATGCTATTTGGTCTTATTATGACAAAAACAGCTATTTAATTCAGATTCAGTTGACCATTAGATTCAATAACGGTAGTGGCACTGAATGTGCAGTATGAGTGGCACTGACAGTATCTGAAATGGAGTACTGTAAATATCACTGCTGGAAGATTGCTGCAACAGCTGCTCGGTTGTACTGTAAATGTCTCTTTCCTCAAGGGAGGGCTTCCTGTCTGACAGTTTTACAATGCTTCTACGTCCAGGGCACAAAAACTAGATTTCCTTGGAAAATCGCAATAGAGACTATTGTGATTTTCTGGCAGTTGTATAAAATGTATAGAAGCTTCTAATTTCACATTCAAATTTGAAAGTGAAAGGCTCACTCCCCCTTTGAAAAGCATTATTTCAGTGGGAACTCTCCCAAGTAAGTAGCAAATGCTATTTTTCTATAAATAGACAGGGTCTAAACACTTGGCTCAAATACGACAAGGTTCTGTGCTCCATCCTTTGGGACAACCCAAGTCAGGTTGTGTATCTTTTTTTTTTTTTTTAATTTTTATTTATTTATTTATTTATTTATGGCTGTGTTGGGTCTTCGTTTCTGTGCGAGGGCTTTCTCCAGCTGCGGCAAGCGGGGGCCACGCTTCATCGCGGTGCGCGGGCCTCTCACCATCGCGGCCTCTCCTGTTGGGGAGCACAGGCTCCAGACGCGCAGGCTCAGCAATTGTGGCTCACGGGCCCAGCTGCTCTGCGGCATGTGGGATCCCCCCAGACCAGGGCTCGAACCCGTGTCCCCTGCATCGGCAGGCAGACTCTCAACCACTGCGCCACCAGGAAAACCCCAGGTTGTGTATCTTTTATATTTAAGCAGCATCTTCTCTGAATTGCACTTTATTAATTTCTACCAGTTTGTGGTTACTTTACTATACTTTATAATAATCTTTCCCTGATATTTAATAAGAAGCACTATTGTGTTTATGGAAACAAACTCATTTATTTTACAGTGATCTCCTCACAGCTGAGACCTGCTAAAGTCTCCCAGTGTGTGGCCCTACAACACAGGAGCATATATTTGTAAGGATTGTTAATGTTACTGTGATTTAGATGGAACACTGCCTGATAAGACAAGCTGCTGTATATGTTAAGCACAGCTACCCTAGGTAAGGATTTTGCGTGACAATGGGAAAAAATACTATATGCTACAGAAAAAAATTTTTTTGATGATGCAAACAGAACTTGTTCCAAAATGCAACATTCTCTCAATTGCCCTTGTTTTTTTTGTTGTTGTTTTGTTTTTGTTTTCTGTATATGGCTTTATAGACACACTTCTTGTGGTGTTTGACCAGTCCAAAAGCCAAGGTCACTTTTTTCTCTAGGTACTAATCACTCCAGTTTCTTTGATAGGAGTACTTTCCTGACAAGAAGTTTTGTACTGGTGTGCCCAACACCTGGGCATAGTGCTCTGGAGTGTACTGAATGAGTATATTATACTATTTGAACTAATTATGACAAAAACAGTTATTTAATTCATATTCAGTTAACCATTAGCCTACAACCATTATTTCTTGCAGTTTACAATTAGGAAATGGGGAAAGTGCTAGTCTTCTGGGGCTATAAATGTAAAGTGTAAGCTTAGGGTGAGTATTACCATGCTCTTAAAATATAAAAACCCTGCTTCTTTAATGAAATGTATGCTCTTAAGATCCTTGCAAGGGTTTTGGCTCTCTGAAACATTCTATGAGACATCACCTCAGATCTTTCTGAGGTTTTAACAATGGGTCTTACATTTCCATCCTGGAATTGATCTTGGTCCAGAGAACCTTTCTTTCTTTGAGAACCCACTGCTGTCTGAAAGACTGTTCTGGATACTTTATATATCCTTCAAATTATACTTGGGAACTGGATAGCTTGTTCTTTAGTCCATCTCTGCCTTATTTTATTACAGAAGGCAGATGGCACCTTCTCTGTTCCACCTGGAAATACCCATCACTATCTCATCAAGTTAATTAAGTACATTTCATAATTTCCACATTACTCAAGGTGACAGTTTTACTAAATTTTCTGCAACTTCATAAACTGTCTCCTTTCCTACAGCTTTTTGTATTATTTTCTTCCCAGTCTTCCAAGCCTTGACCATCAAGGTCCTTCCAGCTTTCATTAAAGGTTTCCTCAAGGCTTTGACTGCTTCTGCTTGGTCCCAAAGCCAATGTTACAGGGTTTAGATTTTTATTATGTATAGTATAGAATAGTTGGCTATAGTATAGTACTATATACAATATGCAATATTGTATAGGACTTTACTTCCAAGTTCAAATTTTCTATTTGCTTAGTATTGCCTAACTACCTACCCTAGGACTTAGTGACAGAAGACAACAACTTTACAATGATCATGGATTCTGTGGGACAGGAATTTGGACTCAGCACAATGATGTGGCTTATTTCTGCTTCATGATGTCTGGAACCTCAGCTGGTAAGACTCAATGTTTAGGGGTAAAAACATCTGAGGTATCTTGACTCACATGTTTGGCTGTTGACTAGGATTTCAGCTGGGCTTGTAAACCAGAGCGTCTGCAAATGAACTTTGTATGTGACATGGAGACCTCAGGAAAGTTGGACTTCTTAGTTGGCTCTAAAAGCAAGTATTCCAAAAGCTACGTTGACTTTTATAAACCAACCATTGAAATTACCTAGTGTCATTTTTACCATACTCTATTGGCCAAAGCAGACACAAATCCAACTAGGTTAAAGAAAAAATGATGTATACCCAATCTCTCAATGGAAAGAGTGTCAAGCTAACATTATAGAAGAGTAGGTGGGATGGAAGATACTGTTGCATTTGTCTTTGGAAAATATATTGAACACACTGGCTAACACAATGCCACATTTTTATGGTAGCATTCTTGTATTACACAAAGCAAAAATACACATTTCCCCCATTATCCTACATAAATATATTTTAGTTTTGAATGAAAAAATAATAAACCTCTATACATTATTTTTTGTATGAATCATAACCCATGTTCCCATCGCTGTTTTAGACCTACCCACTCATTTTACGTATGAGTGAGTTAAGTTGCAGAGAAGCAAAGAGACTTGACTCTGGTCACGTAGCACTAACATTAAAATCCACATTTTAGCTCTGTTCAATGGTCCTTCAATTAAGCCAACTAGCCTCTCATCTGAGCTACTTATTAGAATATTTTCGTGGTAAGAAGTATTTTCCAATCACTTTATAAATGACTCGATTCCAAAGTGATTTCATATGATTAACCAAAACAAGACTATAACAATGGGAAAATATGAAGTAACTTCATTTGAATGAACAACTTGTTATGTCAATTCTCTTTTCAAAGAAAATAATGACTTTGGTTTAGTAGTGATTAAGATACTTGTTGATGTTTTCTAAGGGCAGTAAGGCATCAGAAATCCCCATTTCAGGAAGTGTGAATTGGAGTTAAAAAAACTAAATTGCCATTAGATATTCAGACATCAAGAAAAACTTTAATGATGAATCCCTTCTTAGATATCTACTATAGAAAAAAGCATGTATGTCAAGCTGTCATTTAGTCTTTCTCAATCTTTTAAAATATCAACACAGAAAAATCTATCCATTGGCTATTAATTCCTACAACTAGAGAACCAAGTTAATGGGTCCAAAGTTAACGAAGAGGAAGAAAACTGAGAGGATAAGATTATTTCTATCATCCTAGATTACTGGTTCTACAATTGACCTTTCAACATTAGCCAGATATCTCATAAAGCATGAACTTTTGAGTTAAAAGACTTTGATGCAAGGAGAATTACTTAAGATAAAATATAAATAGTATACGAACAAACCTAAAAAATCTATTCTCATAAAAAACATGTATTGAGACTCTATAATGTCAACCTTTACTATTGATGAAGATGCAATTTAAAACTTCTTTAAGTTATCTCTTGGTTAGCAAAGTTAACCAACAGATAATTGATAATCTCTTAGTTAGCACACAATATAGGGAACACACACACACATACAATTTTTCTTTTTCTTCTTGAAGTGATTATAGAAACTGATATCAAAAGGAGCTAGAAATTAATAAAACTCTTTTGAATCAAGCACTTATTATCCCCTATCTGTATAAATAGATTGATCTATTTATTTACCTTTATGTCTACTTATCTATAAAAATTAAATGTGCCAATATTCTTTAATAGTCATCCTTCTTTGGGGAATTTAATATATAAGGAAAAAGCTTAACAGAAACAAAAAATTATAATTGTGACCAATATACATATAGTGTGTGTGTGTTAGTGTATGTGTATGTGTGTAAAAACAAACTAAATGAAAATGAAAATGAAGTGGTACTAGTTACTAGGTAATAAATGTTGGAATATAACCAGAGAACAAAACTGGAAAGCAGTATACAAAATTGAAAATGCTTGAATAATGTATGATGGTTGGGGTTATGCGTATTTTTTAAATTCTATTTTCCTTCAATGTTACTACAATATAAAGTACTAAATTTTGAGAATTTTGTGGAGATTTGTGGCAAAGAATATAACTCACTTTTTGGGAGAACTACTAGAAACCAATTTCTCTCTTTGTAGACCAATGAAGTTCACACTGAGGCTTAGAACTGCTACTGCCATTTGGCCATCCTAAGTGACTTCAACCTGTAGGATGAAGATGACACCATGGAATGATAAGTGTGAGGATGAAAAGAAACTATTTTTTTATGCCACTGTATCAAAATAATATTGAACAGTGGTAATCATCTATATGTGAAATACCTAAGTGACTTAGTTTATTATTTGGGCAGAAGTGTTGACACCACTCTATGTTCCATGAGTAGATGCAGATTTATATAATCAAAATAGAGTAAACAGGTGCCCATCCACTACCACCCCTTCAGCTCTTGACATTTCCATGACAACAGGAATTAGTTTAAGAATAAGTAAGGTTAATCAATTAGGCCAATGAAACATGAAGAAGGTTTCCCGAAAGATGCCTGACCTCTAGTGCCTTCTCATTCTCTGCTTCTTAAGTTGTCTGAGATGCCAACTGCCAAGTATCCATCACCCAATAAGTGAGACCTGGTTACTTCAATCTGGGGCACATCAATTTTCTTGGGCCTTTTTCACATTTTTCCCCATGCAACACTGTTCTTCAAATGCAAGTGATTTTTCACTCTTTATGTTGAGTGTGATTCTACTCTCTTCTGGATGGGCCTTGATATTTTGTCTCCTACTGTCCCTTTCCAATTTGTCTCAGGTGTAACCTTCTGTAGTAATTCTAAAATGAAGCTGTATTTTTGCATTTTTCTGAGGTGAGTGGAGAATACTGCTGTTGCTTGTGTCCTATACCCACTATTTTGATTTCATTGGTCTCGGGTGTAGACTGGGCATATGGATGTTTACAGCACTCTAAGTTGAGAACTACTTCCCTACTGGAACCACGTGTTTTAGTTTTCTGCAGATAGGGTTCTCTTCCCTAGTTGGGGAATCCTCCACAATGTGGGAGATTTGGACTGCAGATATGTCAAAGGACTTGGCATGGGATTTCATTTTGTCCTAATGCCTCCACAGAAATCATGTTTGGTATGCATACTACTGGTGGTATTTGAGACAGTTTTACATACATAAAGACAAATACATAAATACACATACATACATACATAAATATTCATTTTTAACAGTTACATACATATCTCAAATCTGACTCTCTCACAGTCTGCAAGAATCATTTTTCTAACAGAAATATTAACCATAATAATTAATGTTATTCTCCTGCTTAGAGAGCTTTGTTGCTTCCCCATAACATTTCCATCAAAAATTCAAACCCTTTCTTAAGTTCATATGCAGGAAGTTTAGAATCTGATGCTTTTTTAAAACTTAAGCTTCATTGCCTGAAACTCTTCCACACTAGGTCTTGTCTCTAGACATATCAGCAAGCAACAGTGCCCTTCATAAGGACGACTTCTTGAAGAGAATTTTTCTTCTTGGGTCCTTACCAAACTAAATGTAGAAAGTGGCATTTTTGGTGTTTATGAAGAATAAAAAAAGTTGCTATCTCTCAGGAAAGGTGACAACAGCAGAGGGTCCCTGGGCTGCATCTGAAGCGTACTAATGTCAGGGAAAAGAAGTGCTCCTTCCTTGGGTCTTTGACAGTCATGGCAACTTTCAGCATTGCATGTTCAGAGCCAGACGCTGTCTTCATCTGTTTGGCAGAGACGAAGAGAAGCTGTGGAAGGGCTGCCAAGTTTTTAACAGAGGGGCTTTCAGATCCAGAGCAGGGACCCTCCAGGACCAGTGGGTCCAGCCCGCCAACTTCATTCCCAAGGACTTGGCAGGCTGTGAACTGTCCTCATTAAAATCCAGTTTGGATCATGGCATTTTTTCATTCCCACCCAGCTGGTAGCCAAGGAAAAATACAGATAATAGGAGATAACACACACACAGACACACAGACACACACACACATACACACAGACACCCTGCAAACCAAAAATTTAAACTAGAAGTAGGCAAAACATCAAACTCATTTTTAGTAGTTGTCAACAAAATGCTATCTAGGTAGCTTCATGCCCCCAGAGCCTTCCTTTAATCATCTTCTGGCTTTTTTTTTTTTTTTTTCTTTTTTTTCTTGCTGCCCTAATTATTCCCCACTTTTACTATTCCCCCTACTGGCTTTAATTAAACTTTCTGTAGTTTCAGCTTGTTTGCCAGGCAGGCTCCCTTTCACTTTCAAAGCCCAGCCTAATTCTTGTGTCCTGGCAGTCAAGGTTATCAGGGAAGTTTGTCAGATCCTTGCTTCCTCAGGAGTTTCTCTCATCCTCTCTCTGTGATTTCTGTGATTAGTCAATATGAGCTCAGCTCCAAGAAGAGGCTCTGTTTTCCGAGATTAGAGAGGCTGATGTTCTGCACACATTTTTCTCCCTTGTCACTTCCTCTCCTCATTCCCCCTCTAACTGAAAGGTAGTTTCATCATATTTTGATTCTGCAAAATCTATTTAATCTTCTCTTTAGTCTTCTGTGGTCTTTATACTCTTGGAGGAAGTAGCTACCATGAGTTCTGGGATGTTGGGTGAGCTGCTGAGGCCTTTGGGAAAGTGAGAGTTATTTTTATTATTGGCACAATCCTGTTTTGCTCACTGTTTACGCTCATTATAATGCCACAATCACAAAGCTATTGCTAAGGTCATGAAAGGTGTTCCATTAAGAAAACTACATGTTTAGGTTTTATGTTCTTCATCAAGTAAAATCTGCTAAGGCTAAATTCTAATGGGGATTGTCTCATGATGAACCTATCTTTCTTTAGGAGCGTTGAGGGATAACTTTAGGGAAAACGTTGATTGTCAAATGAGAATGATAGAAAATGTCTTGCAGTTTTTTTTGAATGAAACATTCATTTGTTCATTCCAAGTATATTTATTAAGCATTCCAGCGGCAGGCACAGCAATAGGCATTAAAATTAGAAACTATGAAGCCATTCCTCCTTTTAAGGAATGGTGGGAAACAGATACATACAAACATCATTACAACGTGGTATGGCAGGTACTGAAATAGAGGTATGCAGGTGGAGATAGTAATATAGGCAAGTCAGAAAGATGATCAATGGACCAGAAATTTTGAGAGGATCCCTGAATGATAAAAAATTAGATGGGAACACATGAAAGTGAAGAAATCATAGCCTCAGATATTTACCAGAGAAACGTGGCGCAGAATGAGGAGCTGTGTGTGGAGAACTCAAAGCCTACAGTTAAGAGACTGAAAAGTGGGGGGAGTTAAAGACAAGAAAATAAGCCCCAAATAGAGTCACTTAAGCTAAGCCCCACATGTCACCAAACTGAAATTTAACTTACAGTTTCAGCTCTCTCAGAAATGGAATCTTAAACTAGTGTATCAGGAATTCCCTGATCAGCATTAGCTAGGTAAACTGCCTGAGAAACTCCTGCCATTCCCTATAAGGAAAGTAACCTTGTAATAACCAATCCACTTTTTTGCCGAGTACAACTTCCTTTTTTCTGTTCCTTTCTGCTTATAAAATCTCTTGCCTTACACAGCTCTTCAGAGATCCTTTCTATTCGTCAGACTGGATGTTGCCTGATTTGTGAACTGCTAAATAAAGCCATTAAGATCCTTAAAATTTGCTCACTTGAATTTTTGTTCTTTAACAGAGGCAATAGGACATCCCCTACATAATTAAAAGAGGAGCTATGCTAGGAGCAGTGAAGATGCAGGCACCATTGCTTTTTCCTATGACTAATGTAGTGAGTGTGGGCCCCAGGACCAGTCAGGCAGGATAGTGTCCCCAAAAAACTAATGATTCCAAGGCATGGCAAATCTTTTCACACAGAAGAAAAAGCCACTGGAAGATCTTCACCACAGTGAACCTATAATCACAAGACAGACATCATTTATCAGAACACAGAGAATACCCTACACAATACAGAAAATATACCCAACAGAAGGGTATTTTCAGTGAATATCCTTGTAAAAGTACAGGGATTCCACAAGGAATACCAGAAATATCTAAAAAAACAGATTATTATAAACAAGATTAGTATCAGACACAAAAAAGTAATGTAAAAGGCATTCAGTGGGAGGCACAGCACATTTTAAATGATAAAATTCAATCTACACAGAAGACATACTAACACTGATATCATTTAAATTTAATGGCTTCAACAAACCAGAAACAATTTTTTAAATGTATATTGATTCTTAACATGTGTCTCTGAAAATTCAATTGTTTGGGTAGAAAAATAAATAAGAAAATAAGATGTGGAATATTTAAATGACTCAACAAGATTTACTAATATTTATACATACACACATATACATACACATACACGTGTGTATACATGTGTATATTTATACAAGTAAATAAGAGTGAACTATGTGAAAAAATGGTGTCATTTTTTCCAAACTAAAAATACACAATATTTTCAAGTACACATGAAACTTTACCTGAAAAATTGATCATGTATATTCCATTAACAAGAAATAAATTTTAAAGAGCAGGGAAACACAACAAAAGGATGTGTTATAAAAACATGGAAGGGTGACATCTATGACCAAAAAGGGTCAGGAGGGATGCATGAAAAGGGATTTTTGATGGATGAGGACAATGTCAAGTGGACCATAGTGAAAGGGCATTCTAGGAGAGGGAATCGCTTGGAAAGGGTTGTCTTATTTGTCTTATTCAGGGATTTTTCAGCTTTAAGCAACTCAAACTTACTTAAACAAGCTACAGCAAAAAGTGACAATTTATATTCAGAAAAGGTTATATTCAACAGGACATTTTTCAACCTCCCAGTTTGGCCTGATGTTAATGACTGGCACCCATTTGGCCTGAAGTGTCTAATAATAACACTTTGACCTGGCTCATTCAGGTTTTGAATATCCACAAGTTGAAACATAAAATATTGATATTGAGCCTCTTAATCTAAACATTTAGATAAAAGAATGTGAATAATTTGGCCAACATTTGAATCCTTGGATCGAGTATTCACATTTCTGTCTATAAATCTTGGTTATTTCTCCTTGAATTTGAACTGGCTAATTTCCTTGTCATAATGCAAAAGTCCACTGCGTAACAAACTGAAACAATAAAAAAAAATATAGCTCTTAGAAAGCTACATTTGCCTTTAATATGCCTTTATACAGCTTAAAAATTTTTTTCTGCTCAATTTCACAACATTTTAAAACATAATGGGTCCCTCCCCACGGCCTGAGTGAGCCAGAGACCCCTAATCAGCCGCTCCTTTAACCCCCTCCTGTCTGAGTGAAGAACAGACGCCCTCAGGCGACCTACACGCAGAGGCAGGGCCAAATCCAAAGCTGAACCCCAGGAGCTGTGCGAACAAAGAAGAGAAAGGGAAATCTCCCCCAGCAGCCTCAGGAGCAGGGGATTAAATCTCCACAATCAACTTGATGTACCCTGCATCTCTGGAATACCTGAATAGACAACGAATCATTCCAAAATTGAGGCAGTGGACTTTGGCAGTAACTGTAGACTTGGGGTTTGCTTTCTGCATTTAATTTGTTTCTGATTTTATACTTATCGTAGTTTAGTATTTAGAGTTTATTATCATTGGTAGATTTGTTTATTGATTTGGTTGCTCTCTTCCTTTTTTTTTATATATACATTTTTTTTTCCTTTTTCTCTTTTTGTGTGTATGTATATGCTTCTTTGAGTGATTTTGTCTGTGAAGCTTTGCTTTTACCATTTGCCTTGGGTTTTCTGTTTTTTTGTTTTGTTTTGTTTTGCTTTAGTATAGTTTTTAGCGCTTGTTATCATTGGTGGATTTGTTTTTTGGTTTGGTTGCTTCTCTCCTTTCTTTCTTTTTTGATTCCTTTCTTCTTTTATTAATGTTAATTTTTTAAATTTTTAATAATTATTTTTATTTTAATAACTTTATTTTATTTTCTTTTTTTCTTTCCTTCTTTCTTTCTTTCTTTTTTTATCCCTTTCCTTCCGAGCCATGTGGCTGACAGGGTCTTGGTGCTCCAACCAGGTGTCAGGCCTGTGCCTCTGAGGTGGGAGAGCCGAGTTCAGGACATTGGTCCACCAGACACCTCCCGGCTCCACGTGATACCAAATGATGAAAGCTCTCCCAGGGATCTCCATCTCAACGCTAAGACCCAGCTTCACTCAATGACCAGCAAGCTACAGTGCTGGACACCCTATGCCAAACAACTAGCAAGACAGGAACACAACCCCACCCATTAGCAGAGAGGCTGCCTAAAATCATAATAAGGTCACAGACACCCCAAAACACACCAGCGGACGCGGTCCTGTCCACCAGAAAGACAAGATCCAGCCTCATCCATCAGAATACAGGCACCAGTCCCCTCCACCACGAAGCCTACACAAGCCACTGAACCAACCTTGGCCAGTGGGGGCAGACACCAAAAACAACAGGAACTACGAACCTGCAGCCTGCGAAAAGGAGACCCCAAATGCAGTAAGTTAAGCAAACAGAGAAGACAGAGAAACACACAGCAGATGAAGGAGCAAGGCAAAAACCCATCAGACCAAACAAATGAAGAGGAAATAGGCAGTCTACCTGAAAAAGAATTCAGAGTAATGACAGTAAAGATGATCCAAAATCTTGGAAGTAGAATGGAGAAAATACAACGAATGTTTAACAAGGACCTAGAAGAACTAAAGACCAAACAAAGAATGATGAACAACACAATAAATGAAATTAAAAATTCTCTAGAAGGAATCAATAGCAGAAAAACTGAGGCAGAAGAACAGATAAGTGACCTGGAAGATAAAATAGTGGAAATAACTACCACAGAGCAGAATAAAGAAAAAAAGAATGAAAAGAATTGAGGACAGTCTCAGAGACCTCTGGGAGAACATTAAATGCACCAACATTTGAATTATAGGGGTCCCAGCAGAAGAAGAAAAAAGACAGGGACTGAGAAAATATTTGACAAGATTACAGTTGAAAACTTCCCTAATATGGGAAAGGAAACAGTCAATCAAGTCCAGGAAGTGCAGAGAGTCCCATACAGGATACATCCAAGGAGAAACACGCCAAGACACATATTAATCAAACTATCAAAAATTAAATGCAAAGAAAAAATATTAAAAGCAGCAAGGGAAAAACAACAAATAACATACAAGGGAATCCCCATAAGGTTAACAGCTGATCTTTCAGCAGAAACTCTGCAAGCCAGAAGGGAGTGGCAGGACATATTTAAAGTGATGAAAGGGAAAAACCTACAACAAGGACTACTCTACCCAGCAAGGACCTCATTCAGATTTCACGGAGAAATTAAAAACTTTACAGACAAGTGAAAGCTAAGAGAATTCAGCACCACCTATCCAGCTTTAAAACAAATGCTAAAGGAACTTCTCTAGGCAGGAAACACAGGAGAAGGAAAGGACCTACAAAAACAAACCCATAACAATTAATAAAATGGTAATAGGAACATACATATCAATACTAACCTTGAATGTAAATGGATTAAATGCTCCAACCAAAAGACACAGACTGGCTGAATGGATACAAAAACAAGACCCATATATATGCTGTCTACAAGAGACACACTTCAGACCTAGGGACACATACAGACTGAAAGTGAGGGGATGGAAAAAGATATTCCATGCAAATGGAAATCAAAAGAAAGCTGGGATAGCAATTCTCATATCAGACAAAATAGACTTTAAAATAAAGACTATTACAAGAGACAAAGAAGGAGAGTACATAATGATCAAGGGGTCAATCCAAGAAGAAGATATAACAATTGTAAATATTTATGCACCCAACATAGGAACACCTCAATACATAAGGCAAATGCTAACAGCCATAAAAGGGGAAATCGACAGTAGTACAATAATAGTAGGGGACTTTAACACCCCACTTTCACCAAGGGACAGATCATCCAAAATGAAAATAAATAAAGAAACACAAACTTTAAATGATACATTAAACAAGATGGACTTAGTTGATATTTATAGGACATTCTATCCAAAAACAACAGAATATACTTCCTTCTCGAGTGTTCATGGAACATTCTCCAGGATAGATCATATTTTGGGTCACAAAGCAAGCCTTGGTAAATTTAAGAAAATTGAAATTGTATCAAGTATCTTTTCTGACCACAATGCTATGAGACTAGATATCAATTACAGGAAAAAATCTGCAAAAATACAAACACATGGAGGCTAAACAACACACTACTAAATAACCAAGAGATCACTGAAGAAATCAAAGAGGAAATCAAAAAATACCTAGAAACAAATGACAATGAAAACATGACGACCCAAAACCTATGGGATGCAGCAAAAGCAGTTGTAAGAGGGAATTTTATAGCAATACAATCCTACCTCAAGAAACAAGAAACATCTCAAATAAACAACCTAACCTTACACCTAAAGCGATTAGAGAAAGAAGAACAAAAAAAACCCCAAAGTTAGCAGAAGGAAAGAAATCATAAAGCTCAGATCAGAAATAAATGAAAAAGAAATGAAGGAAATGACAACAAAGATCAATAAAACTAAAAGCTGGTTCTTTGAGAAGATAAACAAAGTTGATAAACCATTAGCCAGACTCATCAAGAAAAAAAAGGGAGAAGACTCAAATCAAGAGCATTAGAAATGAAAAAGGAGAAGTAACAACTGACACTGCAGAAATACAAAGGATCATGAGAGATTATTACAAGCCAACTATATGCCAATAAAATGGACAATCACAAAGAAATGGACAAATTCTGAGAAAAGCACAACCTTCCAAGATTGAGCCAGGAAGAAATGGAAAATATAAACAGACCAATAACAAGCACCGAAATTGAGACTGTGATTAAAAATCTTCCAACAAACAAAAGCCCAGGACCAGGTGGCTTCACAGGTGAACTCTATCAAACATTTAGAGAAGAGCTAACACCTATCCTTCTCAAACTCTTCCAAAATATAGCAGAGGGAGGAAATAGAATAGAATATTCTATGAGGCCACCATCACCCTGATACCAAAACCAGACAAAGATGTCACAAAGAAAGAAAACTACAGGCCAGTATCACTGATGAACATAGATGCAAAAATCCTCAACAAAATACTAGCAAAGAGAATCCAACAGCACATTAAAAGGATCATACACCATGATCAAGTGGGGTTTATCCCAGGAATGCAAGGATTCTTCAATATACACAAATCAATCAATGTGATAAACCATACTACCAAATTGAAGGAGAAAAACCATATGATCATCTCAATAGATGCAGAAAAAGCTTTTGACAAAATTCAACACCCATTTATGATAAAAACCCTCCAAAAAGTAGGCATACGGGGAACTTACCTCAACATAATAAAGGCCACATATGACAAACCCACAGCCAACATCGTTCTCAATGGTGAAAAACTGAAACCATTTCCTCTAAGATCAGGAACAAGACAAGGTTGTCCACTGTCACCACTATTATTCAACATAGATTCGGAAGTTTTAGCCACAGCAATCAGAGAAGAAAAAGAAATAAAAGGAATCCAAATCGGAAAAGAAGAAGTAAAACTATCAATGTTTGCAGATGACATGATACTATACATAGAGAATCCTAAAGATGCTACCAGAAAACTACTAGAGCTAATCAATGAACTTGGTAAAGTAGCAGGACACAAAATGAATGCACAGAAATCTCTTGCATTCCTATACACTAATGATGAAGAATTTGAAAGGGAAATTTGAAGGAAACACTCCCATTTACCATTGCAACAAAAAGAATAAAATACTTAGGAATAAACCTACTTAAGGAGACAAAAGACCTGTATGCAGAAAACTATAAGACACTGATGAAAGAAATTAAAGACATTAGAAACAGATGGAGAGATACACCATGTTCTTGGATTGGAAGAATCAACATTGTGAAAATGACTATACTAGCCAAAGCAATCTACAGATTCAGTGCAATCCCTACCAAACTACCAATGGCATTTTTCACAGAACTAGAATAGAAAATTGCACAATTTGTATGGAAACACAAAAGATCCCGAAGAGCCAAAGCAATCTTGAGAAAGAAAAACGGAGCTGGAGCAATCAGGCTCCCCGACTTCCACCTATACCACAAAGCTACAGTAATCAAGACAGTATGGTACTGGCACAAAAACAGAAATATAGATCAATGGAACAGGATAGAAAGCCCAGAGATAAACCCATGCACATATGGTCACCTTATCTTTTATAAAGGAGGCAAGAATATACAATGGAGAAGAGACAGCCTCTTCGATAAGCGGTGCTGGGAAAACTGGACAGCTACATGTGAAAGAATGAAATTAGAACACTTCCTAACACCATACACAAAAATAAACTCAATATGGATTAAAGACCTAAATGTAAGGCCAGACACTACAAAACTCTTAGAGGAAAACATAGGCAGAACACTGTATGACATAAATCACAGCAAGATCCTTTTTGACCCACCTCCTAGAGAAATGGAAATAAAAACAAAAACAAACAAATGGGACCTAATGAAACTTCAAAGCTTTTGCACAGCAAAGGAAACCATAAACAAGACGAAAAGACAACCCTCAGAATGGGAGAAAATATTTGCAAATGAAGCAACTGACAAAGGATTGCTCTCCAAAATTTACAAGCAGCTCATGCAGCTCAATATCAAAAAAACAAACAACCCAATCCAAAAATGGGCAGAAGACCTAAATAGACATTTCTCCAAAGAAGATATACAGATTGCCAACAAACACATGAAAAGGATGCTCAACATCACCAATCATTAGAGAAATGCAAATCAAAACTACAATGGGGTGTCACCTCACACCAGTCAGAATGGCCATCATCAAAAAATCTACAAACAATAAATGCTGAAGAGGGTGTGGAGAACAGGGAACCCTCCTGCACTGTTGGTGGGAATGTAAATTGATATAGCCACTATGAAGAACAGTATGGAGGTTCCTTAAGAAACTAAAAACAGAACTACCATACAAACCAGCAATCCCAATACTGGGCATATACCCTGAGAAAATGATAATTCAAAAAGAGTCATGTACCACAATGTTCATTGCAGCTCTATTTACAATAGCCAGGACATGGAAGCAACCTAAGTGTCCATCGACAGATCAATGGATAAAGAAGATGTGGCACATATATACAATGGAATATTACTCAGCCATAAAAAGAAACGAAATTAAGTTATTTGGAGTGAGGTGGATGGACCTAGAGTCTGTCATACAGAGTGAAGTCAGAAAGAGAAAAACAAATACCGTATGCTAACACATATATATGGAATCTAAAACAAAAATGGTTCTGAAGAACCTAGGGGCAGGACAGGAATAAAGACACAGACGTAGAGAATGGACTTGAGGACACAGGGAGTGGGAAGGGTAAGCTGGGACAAAGTGAGAGAGTGGCATGGACATATATACACTATGAAATGTAAAATAGATAGCTAGTGGGAAGCAGCTGCATAGCACAGGGAGATCAGCTCGGTGCTCTGTCACCACCTAGAGGGGTGGGATAGGGAGGGTGGGAGGGAGACACAAGAGGGAGGAGATATGGGGATATATGTATATGTATAGCTGATTCACTTTGTTATAAAGCAGAAACTAACACACCATTGTAAAGCAATTATACTCCAATAAAGATGTTAAAAAAAAAACCATAATGGCTTTTCCAAAGGTGCTTATACAAGGCAACTCTTCTTAATTCTCAAGTTATAAATGGCAAGACACTTGATAGATGTTCATAGACATCCAATGTGATGGTAAGCCCCTTTGAAACAGGTTGTTGTATGTTTGACCAGAGATACGCAAGTTACTGCATCCCCAAGAAATGTGTCCCTTCTCTGGACCGTTCTGACTCTGAACATTCTTATTTCTATTGGACCTAAATTAATATTCTTGCAAAACATTGGAAAAATTATTTTTCTTGAATAGTATATAAATATTAATATATATTAATTATATTAAAATTATATACACCCAATAAAAATAAGTTTTGGGACTTCCCTGGTCATCCAATGGTTAACACTCCACACTCCCAATGCAGGGGGCCCGGGTTTGATCCCTGCTCAGGGAACTAGACCCCACATGCCGCAACTAAGAGTCCGCAGGCCACAACTAAAAAAAAAAAAAAAAAAAGATCCTGCATGCCACAACTAAGACCCGGTGCAGCCAAATAAGTAAATAAATATTTTTTAAAATAGGTTTTAAAAATTACAATAGTTGAGTCTACTTTTCACGTACTTTATTTTCTCATCATTTCATTCTTCTCCTGCTTAAACATTCCCACTGACTTCAGCCATTCCATTGTCCCCTTTTTTCCCCCAAATCTCTCATGATGTTAATTCTTCTGTTTTCGACATACTGTGATATCTTAGTTCTCCCCTTAAAGTGAGATGCTCTGAACCCAATAAAATTGCCACTGCACATTTCAGTTTGATTGCGTGATCTGATGAATGCTTGTGCTTGAAAGCCCAAGAACTTTTCCATTTCTGAGATTATGTGATTCCATGATAAGACCTACAGTGTCACTGTACTGCTCCTTGATGTGGCTTCATTTTCAACATGGAACAGACTCATTACTCCATGATACGTAAACATAACACCGTGTCAGAAAACATCAGCTGTTGCTTTTCCACAGACATGGATAACAGCTGTTTGTCTGACAACGTAGAAGACTGTGTGCCCTGTGCACACACTCCAGAGTCCTGAAGCAGCTTTTTGTCTCAAGCATGAAGATGACTCCTCACCCTTTGGAGATAGCGATGACAAAATCCCATAAGGCGGAGACAGTCAGACTTCAGAATGATGATAACTTTGAAACACTGCATTTCCTTTTCCTAGCCTGGTGAGTGGAAACCATCTGGCTATTTGCTTCTCTATGCTCTGGTTAAAGATTGTTCCCTGAGTTAGCTTCAAAGAGCTTTTATCTGGTCAATTATTTTTATTTCCTATTTCAATCTCAGGGCATAAATGTTTCTTATTGTCTGATGGCTGTGTAATCCTACTGATTCATCTACCAAGATATTAACACATGATACCATCATGTTCCCTGATATCCTGTGGATAAGATTAGATAAATGTTGGCTAGATTCTTATTCGTTTGGATGATGTGCTAGCTAATTTTATGTGACAATTTGACTGGATCATGAAATGTCCAAATATCTGGTTAAATATTATGTCTGGATGTGTTGTGAAGGTGTTTCTAGATGAGATGAGCATTTGAGTTAGAAGACTGAGTGAAGCAGATTGCCCTCCCCAATACTGGTGGCCAGAATGGAACAAAACAGTGGAGGAAGAAGGGATTTGTGCTATCTGCTATACTGCTTGAGCTGGCACACCAGTATTCTCCTGTCCCCACCATTCCTGGTTCTCAGGCCTTCAGACTCAGACTGGAATCTACACCATTATTCTCTGGCTCCCAGGCCTTTTAACTATACCACCACTGGCTTTCCTGGGCCTCCAGCTTGCAAATGGCTGATTGGGACTTCTAGGCCTCCATAATCACGTGAGCCAATTCTTTATTTAAAAAAACTCATCTCTCTGTATCTATCTATCTATTTATCTGTCTATTCATGCATCCATCCATCCATTCATCTATCATCTATCTATCTAGAGTGTTTGGTTTTTTTTTTTCTTCTTCTGGAGAACTCTGATTCATATAGATGACCAGTACAAAAAGAATGCTGGCTAACCAGTCTGTATACATTTGTGGGGAGACTGTCTCACAAAGTTCTGTGCTTAGACGGTGAAATAAAGAACTGTTGTGGGCTTCCCTGGTGGCGCAGTGGTTGAGAGTCTGCTTGCTGATGCAGGGGCCAGGGGTTCGAGCCCTGGTCTGGGAAGATCCCACATGCCGCGGAGCGGCTGGGCCCGTGAGCCACAATTGCTGAGCCTGTGCGTCTGGAGCCTGTGCTCCGCAACGGGAGAGGCCGTGATGGTGAGAGGCCCGTGCACCGCGATGAAGAGTGGCCCCCGCTTGCTGCAACTGGAGAAGGCCCTCGCGCAGAAATGAAGACCCAGCGCAGCCATAAATAAATAAATAAATTAAAAAAAAAAAAAGAACTGTTGTTATTTACAGAGAAGACAAAACTTGGATTAGATCTGGGATAGAGTGGAGCTAACAAAGAAAAATGAGAAAGAAGCAGCCAAGGAATTAATAGGAAAGTCAGTAGAGAGGTGAGTTTCAAAAGTCAAGATAGAAGAGAGTTTGAAAAAGAAAGCCATGCTTTACTCTTTTGAAAGCTACAGAAAAATCTAGTATGATGAGGACAGAGAAAGCCATTCAGTGGGGAGTATGGATGGCTTTAGTGACTTTGTAAGGATATGTTCAGTGGAATAGTATGGCAAAACCAGATCCGAGTGGGTTGAAGAGTGACCAGGATGTAAGCAAGTAGAGACAGCATGTACAGGCAGTACTTTTGAAAAGACTGACAGATAGTAGAGGACATCCACAAAAGAAATGATATCTAAGCTTTAACTTCTGGGTTGTACTTAACCAGTGAGCATATAATAAGTAATCTAAACAGAGAAACTGGAGTAAGTAAGGAAACAGAAGGGTAAATCAGAGGGGTCTTTGGGAAAATATTCATCATCTGTTTTGATCAGAGAGTAGACGTGTGGTGGGGGTGAGTGGAGATGAGGCAGGAAAGACTATTAGTTTATATCTGGCAATGCCAGAGGAAGCAAAAATATATCAGCAATTAGGTTAATAGATTAGATGGGGCTGTGGCCCTTTGCCTTGAAAAGCACATCTATCATTTAAAAATTTCATGTTGGGTGCTTTGTGAGTTTCTGTTCCAGTGAATCTGCTCCTCTCTGTCCTTCTTCTTATTGTATCCTCTAGCTTTCCTGTAGAAGTGATCTGAATAAAATCCTGCTGAAGGAACAGATTGCATATGACACCTTTAGCAGCTTCAAACTTTCCAAGATTTGCAAAATTTTCATTTTCTGGTGACCAGCCAGAAAGTATTTTATAAATCTCAGCCTTGAAGAGCAACAGCTAATTTCCACTTCCCTCAGAAGAGCAATTCAGTTCCTTAGGGCAGATATTAGAGCCAACATTGAAGGGAGTCCCATATCCCAGGAGAAAAGAATTCCTTGCCAATCATAGATGTCTTTGCCAGAACAGTACTGTGTCATTGTGATAGGGGCCATGGAAATAAGAAAGTAATATTTGCTTTCCCTAAACTCCAGATTTGAACTACTTACTAGATAAGTTACATCAGAGATTAAGAAAACTGTAGTAAACTTTATCAAATTTCCCAGGCAGTGATGCAGTCAAGAGTTAATAAATGCATAGACTTGAGCTTTCGGTATGGCTAAATTTAATTATATGGTACATGCAAGCATTCAATTTTATGAAGGTGAAAATAGGATACCTTGCAAGAAAATGAACACTGACATCAAAGTGTTCAAATTTGCAGATTTAATGTGCTTCAAAATAGCTTCATTTTATCACCATTCAACTGCAAAAAAAAAAAAATCAAACTCATCTAGGAATTAATATCTAGTATAGAGAATGACAACATGAAACTTTCTTTTCTATTTCAGAATGCATGGGAAATAAATGAATGTAAGAATGATCATACGAAATTTATTTCATGACAGTTAACAGCCTCTCCCCAAGTGGTCTTTAAAATAAATACACACACATCATTAAAGGTCTCTCTATATTGAGAGAAAAGAGGTGATAAATTACAACAGAAGTAACTCTCTTTCCAGCCCTGGGACCTTCCTCCTCCCACCCTCCTCATCATCTAACCTGCCCCTCTGATACTTGAAGTTCTAATTCTACCATATGATCAAATATATGTCACACAATCTTTGAAAATGATTAAGTAGCAGTCTATGTATGATCCAGAATAATACACAACAAGCGTACACAATATTTGAGAGAGAATATCCAAATTTCACACCAGATTGAGTAAGATTATTTAATGATACATAGCTGGATGTGGCCAAGCAGGGCTTTGTGAAGATTTCCTGATTATCCAGTTCCTTCAATAGATGCAGACAGCCAAATCAAAGTTTCAGGCCAAATAAAATTTACTTTGAAACCTCACTGCTTCACTGAAATTAACAGGATTAACCAGATAATTGGCAAAACTTTGTTTCTGTTTGTGATGTGAAATGGTTTCAGGTGACACTGCTTTCCCAGGTGTATATTAGACACAGCTGGGATGCCATCTGTGGTCCTCATTGCCTTGTTATTTGGGTTGTTATTTGGGTTACAGAAGCAGAATCTCTCTTTGCTTTTTTCTAAGGAAGCATAGCATCATTTTAAAGAGCATATTTGCATCAGACTGTTCTGGGTTTCATCACTTATTGTAAGGCCTTGGGTAAGATTATTAACCTTCTGGTTTTAGTTCTCTCACCTAACATGAAAGAAAATGTGTTGCTGTTATATATTGCTTATTGCTGTATTTTTATTAATATACCTGTGAAATCTAATAGCCTTCCCGCAGGTTACTGAGTTCCACATTAGATGATCATGTTTGAGCACTTAAAGCATAAACTAGTGGACTGACTCATGTTGAGTGGATTTAAGCTAATTCAAGAAAGTAAGTTTTTAATGAAATTAAGTATTTATTGATGTCATATAACTTGAGCTATTCACTGCTTAACTATCTTTTATTTAAAAAGGCATATATGTCCAGTTAGCACTTTAGAAAAGATAAACAGTTTCCATACATCAGAATCAATTTTAGCAGTTTGATTTGGGATAGATTCTCTCTCTCTCTCTCTCTCTCTCTATATATATATATATATAAACACACACACATACACATATAGATAGAAAAATACATTTAGATATTCATGATACACTGATAAGTTCGTATATGTACACTTATACATATATATACATATACACGTATATATGTGTGTATACATATATATATGTTTTGAAAGTTTTAAAAGGAAACAAATGTGAAGCACTACGTTGAAAAAAATAGTTGTTAATACTCTAACATTTTATTTTCAGGCCACAAAGTTCAAAGAACACTTGTAATGAACCATGGTCAGGGTCCCTCTATGAACACCTTTTGTCACTTTGGGTTTATTCCTGCTTTAGGTGTCTGATAGAGAGAGATACATCTTTGTAGCTTTATCTCTTTCAAGAATCACACCCAATGTTGAAGGACTCAAAAAAAAAAAGAATCACACCCATTCCTTCAATTAGTTTATGAGTTATGCAGGACCCTGGAACAGAATTATTAATTACTTCACTGAATATTAAAATTGATTTTTACTTATGAGTTTTATCAGCCTTCCATTCAAATTAATGTTTACTTTCAAGCCATAAAGATTTTTTTTAAATCTCATGGTTTTCTGACTTACTAAAGAGGAACTCAGGCAAGGACCATATGCAGAGACTGTCTCTGGAAAGATTGTCTTTCTGCTACTAACATTTCCAAGCTTTGTTTTTTCCATACCTTCTCTGACTTTGGATTAAAGATAGTTTAGTTTTTTTTTTCTTCTCCCTTCGGAGATTCTTCTTGGTTACCTCTGCTTTTTCTGATGAATCCAAATAAGACCCATGGCTTGGAAACTGGTTTTCTTTGAGGAGGAATCTATTTCTTTGTTTTTCACAATTAAGCAAATATGAATATACAATATCTGCACTCTATAGTTATACTCTAAACACAGCTATATGTGTATCTGGAATGAATCTGGAAAGCAAACAGGAAGACTCTGAAAGAGAATCCTAACCAAATATTTCCATCTATACCAAAGATTAATTAATACACATTTGGCTAATATTTCACCTCAATTGCTATTTTGAGAAATATTTTTAAAATAATCAGGAAACATAGAATTTTTTTCTTTAGAATCACTCTTTACATTTTGCATGTAAAGCTTGAAGTGTTCCTTGTACAATGCAAAAATTTTAACATGATTTTAATTAGAAAAATGTAAATCTGAAATAATCTCTTCCTGATTTGTGATGCCATTTATAATCTAATTGCAATTCCAATGGTCAACTGACATTAAAACCTAGAGAATAAAGGATGAGCTGAATTATGTCATCCAAATAGAAAACAGTGTTTGATATATTTCACAAAATGAAAAATTAACAGTACTGAATGAATTTTTTAAGGAGATAGTTTAATACATGGTGCATCATAAAGAAGCGTCTCTGGCATTTACAGATTAGACATTTGGGGTTCAGGAAGTCCAGTGACTTGCCAAATGTCATTCTATTTTTTAGACCAGAACTGGGGTTCACTCCTGTTCCCTACTCCACGCCTAAGGTGTTTTAATTTGTCTCTACGCTGTAACTACATGGCTATCTATCGACTGCTAGTATTTAAACTAGAGGCAACTTCTGTATGGATCTGGGGGGTGGAGGGGAATAAGAAGTGCTACCATTGGAGCTGACATTTTTGTGGGTCAGGGCAGTCTTGCCGTTGTCCCAGCTCAACTTGTCCCATGTGATCCTTCCTTAGGACCCACCTCCACCATTCTGTTTACTATTTGGTTGTCCTGGGTCATGGCTAGCTGCCTGGGTGGAGGTACGGGGTTTGGGCTTCAAGAGGTAGGAAAGGAGGAAACACACATTAGTTAATATGTTAAAGTATCATCCATGCATACCTACTATAATTGCTATAGTGCTAAAGACAAACAATAGCACATGCTGGCAAGTATGTGCAATAATGGAAATTCATACACCATTGGCAGGGGCATAAATTGGCACAATCACTTTAGAAAAGCACTTGGCAATATCTACCAAAGCTGAATCTTTGCATCCCCGATGACTCTCAATTACACCTGTAGGTATAAAGCCCAAAGATGTGGCCATGAAAGACCAATACTAGAATGTTCAAAACAAGACTACTAAAAACAGTCCCAAACTAGAAACTACTCACATACCCTTCAAAAGTAGAACAAATAATTAGTTTGTGATACAGTCACACATTGGAATTCTATATAGCAATGAAAATGAGAAATCCTTGGCATAGGTTATGGATGAGTTTCAGAAACAATGTTGAGCAAAACAGACCAGACAAAAGAGCATACTATAAGGTTCCATTTAAATTTTTTAAAATATTTATTTATTTGGTTGCATCACGTGTTACATGCGGGATCTTCATTGCCGCACACAGGCTTCTCTCTAGTTGTGGCAGGTGGCTCCAGAGCACACACGCTCAGTAGTCGCAGCACGCGGCATGTGGGATCTTAGTTCCCCGACCAGGGATCAAATCCAAGTCCCCTGCATTGGAAGGCAGATTCTTAACCACTGTACCACCAGGGAAGATTGTTCATTTATATGAAGTTCAAACAGAAACATTAATCTATGCTGTTGGATGATAGTATGGTGATTATTCTTGGGATGGGGTGTGGGTAGTAAATGAAAGAGGGTATGACGGACTTTATGAGGGCAGGTCATAGTCTTTAATTTAAATGTGGGTGCTAATTAAAAGGTGAAAATCTGGGGCTTCCCTGGTGGCGTAGTGGTTGAGAATCTGCCTGCTAATGCAGGGGACACGGGTTCGAGCCCTGGTCTGGGAAGATCCCACATGCCGCAGAGCAACTAGGCCCGTGAGTCACAATTGCTAAGCCTGCGCGTCTGGAGCCTGTGCTCCGCAACAAGAGAGGCCGCGACAGTGAGAGGCCTGCGCACCGCGATGAAGAGTGGCCCCCGCTTGCCGCAACTAGAGAAAGCCCTCGCACAGAAACGAAGACCCAACACAGCCATAAATAAATAAATAAATAAAATTTTTTTTAAAAAGGTGAAAATCTGAAAATTCATTGAGCTATTAAAGACAATTTGTGTACTTTTCCATATGTCAATAAAATTTGTAAAAATAAAAATACCCCCACGTTTATACAAAATTAAGTTTATTTCTCTCACATGGAGAAATACTCATTTTAAAAATCTTTTTCTAGTTTCTTTTTTTCCATCTTTGTATTTCATGCTCTGGATTTAAAGCCCCAATCTATTCCTTTAACTGATTTCTGATTAGATGTATTGTTTTCCCGGCCACGCAGGTTTCTTTTGTAGCTCTGCCAGCCCCTCACATCCCTCTCCAACCAGGTCTCTGGCCCTCGGGCAGGCAGCCTATTCCTGCATTTTCCCACCCACTGTCAATCAGTGCACTGTCAATTCTCCCGCTTGCCATTGTCATGGCAGAGTGCAGCTTTCAGAGCCCGCCATGTTGGCAGCCTTCAATGCTTCTCCCTGGGGCTTTGCAATCTCATTCCTGTGATGGCCCCAGGGCCTGCCAGGCCTGGGTCAGTTCCAGCGCCTCTCCTGTGAGAGGTTCCCTCCCTCAGAATTGCCCAGCCAGGTTTGTATTATTATGATTATGGGTAATGGGTTTTCCATCCTTCAGCTGTCAAAAGCTCTCCCCACACTTTATTCCCACTGTCTTTTAATTTTCACTTTTTCACTGAAAGCACAACAAAACAAACAAGAGCTTTAAAATCACCTCAATTTAACATCTGAAGTGACAAAAAGAAAAAAAAGAAAAGAAAAATTGGCAGTATCTGAGTGCCACTGAAAGCCTCAGCTGCCTGGTGGCTTTTCCTGTTTTGTTCTATTTTCCTCTTATCCTCTTCCCCATACCACCCTCCCCCCTTCCCCCTTCCCGCAGCCTGAGAACTGTCCATGTGGTGATAGTTTTCAATACCACTCACCCGAATCATTTAACCACAGGTTTTAACCTCTGGTTTCTAGCAGCTTGGTGCACTGTTAAATCAGTAGTCCTGTCGCAGTACGAGAGAAGGAGTTGGAGAGCTATTAAATTCAAAATAATTGTTTTGGAAATCATGAATGCACGCTGTACCCATTGGTGCAGTCATAGTTAAAAGAGTATTAATCTGTTTTTCCTCTGCAACCAAGTGCTTTGCAGAACTTTGCAACTTCATGTATTCCCAGGCCCAGCACTACATAAAAACTTCTGGTAAGAGAAGTTATAAAAATATTCCTTATACTTTAATATAATCAGGAAACTATACATTCAAATGTATAAGGAAGTGGAGCTTTAAAATTGGATTTGAGTGTCTATTTTGCCTTCAGCTAACTATTCAAGAGACTCCTTTTAAAGGAAAATGCCTTGACCAATGCCCAGAATTTTCGTGGAGGACAGTTTTTAGAACTGCATAACAATGATTATGGTAGGCAGTCTCCAAGATGGCCCCCGATAACCTCCACTTCTTGGAATTCACATCCTTCTGTAAAGTCCTCCACTTGAGTATGAGTTGAGCTTAGTGAAATCACTTCTAATGAATAGAATATGGCCGGCCCTTTGTGTCCCCAGGTTCTGCATCCAAGTATTCAATCAAACTTGGACTGAAAGTATTCAGAAAAAAAATTCCAGAAAGTTCCAAAGAGCAAAACTTGAATCACTGCTCACTGGAAACTATTTACATCACATTTGTGTTGTATTTACAACTATTTACATAGCATTTGTATTGTATTACGTATTATAAGTAATCAAGAGATGACTGAAAGTATACAGGAGGATGTGCTACATCATTTTACATAAGGGACTTGAGCATCCTCGGATTTTGGTATCCACAGGGGTCCTGGAACCAACCCCCCACAGATACTGAGGGATAACTACAACAAAAATGATGGGATGTCACTTCTGAGATTAAGTTACTAAGAGACTGTGGCTTCTATCTTGGGCACCCTCTCTTGTACTCTTGCTTTCTCTGAGAGAAGCCAGCTGCCATGTCTGTCATAAGCTGCCCTATGGTGACACCCACAGAGCAAGGGACTGAGGGTGGTCCCAGGGATAACAGCTAGCCAGGAACTGAGGCTTCATTCCAACTGCTCTCAAGGAACTGAATCTGCCAACAGCATCGTGCAGGAGCTTGGAAGTAGATCTGCTGGAGTGGAGAGGTGAGACAGCTGTACCTTGAGACAGCCTTCTAAGACACCTGGAACCAGAGAACTCAGCTAAGCCACATCCAGAATTCTGATACACAGCTGCTGTGATGTCATACATGTTTACTGTCTTAAGTCACTATGTTTTAAGTTAACTTTTTATTCATTAATAGTTACCCAATAAAATAATAGTAACATTAAGAATTGTTACCATATTTGCATAGTATGTTTTATAGCTTAACATACTTTTTTTTACAAAAATTACATTTCATCTTCAAAAGAAACATGTAAGATAAACATTATCACTTTCACTATTATTTACTTTTTTTTATTAATTTATTTTTGGCTGCGTTGGGTCTTCGTTGCTGCACATGGGCTTTTCTCTAGTTGTAGCGAGCAGGGGCTATTCTTCGTCACAGTGCACAGGCTTCTCATTGCGGTGGCTTCTCTTGTTGCAGAGCACAGGCTCCAGGTGCGTGGGCTTCAGTAGTTGTAGCACACGGGCTCAGTAGTTGTGGCTCACGGGCTCTAGAGCACAGGCTCAGTAGTTATGGTGCACAGGCTTAGTTGCTCCACAGCATGTGAGATCTTCCCAGACCAGGACTGGAAACCGTGACCCCTGTGTTGGCAGGCAGATTCTTAACCACTGAGCCAGCAGGAAAGTCACTGGCAGGTGGACTCTTAACCACCGCGCCACCAGGGAATCCCTATTTACTTTTTAAAATTATTATTACTTTTGGCTGCATTGGGTCTTCGTTGCTGCTTGCGGGCTTTCTCTACTTGCAGTGAGCAGGGTCTACTCTTCGTTGCGTTGCGCGGGCTTCTCATTGCAGTGGCTTCTCTTGTTGCAGAGCACGGGCTCTAGGCACGCAGGCTTCAGTAGTTGTGACACGCCAGCTTCAGTAGTTGCGGCTCGTGGGCTCTAGAGCATAGGCTCAGTAGTTGTGGCTAACGGGCTTAGCTGCTCCACAGCATGTGGGTTCTTCCAGACCTGAGCTCAAACCCATGTCCCCTGCATTGGCAGGCGGATTCTTAACCACTGCACCACCAGGGAAGCCCTACTTCTTTTGATAAGAAAAATGAGAAATACTTAGGAAGTTGCCACTGTCCACCTAGCCTGTAGGTGGCAGAGTTGGGGTCAGAACCCTAACTGATAACTCTGAACCTTGTGTTCTTCCCAAAGGAAAGTGTTTTGCAAACTGTGAAATTTATTATAAGTGAAAGTTAAAAATACTAAAGATTACAGACATTAGAAATTCTACCAACAGAGTTTCATGTTTGGAATGTAATGTTCTGAAACCTTTGATAATGGTAATTTCTCAGAGAAATGCACTACTTTTAATTGCATCAATTCCTGGCATCTCAGTCTTACAGAAAGAGTTCATTTGAAGGGAAGAAGAGGCAGATGAAGAATAACAGAAGTGATATTTTATGAAGTAAGAATGAAGGGGAAGTGAAGACTCAAAAATGGGAACCCAGGCCATATCTCAACTATTAGTTATAGGCCAATAACATTTCCAAAGATTTTGTAGTTATGAATCTACTTAAATTATGCTATAAATATTCAGAAATGACAACATGAATTAATAATTAGAAATTATGGTCATAAGAAAGAAATTTGAAGATAATGCTTTCCACATAGTATGGGAACCACACACACACATACACACACAGATACAGTTATATGGTACCCAGGACACAGTCAATATTTTTCTTTTAATTACTGAAATGGAACCTGAAGTGTTTATCTCCAAGGGTTATATATTTGTAATGAACCATAAGAATATGTTGCATTTTTTTGTTTTATTCAAAATGGATCATGTTGCTCAAAATAATACATAGATGCAGATCTAATAATCACCATGGCAACCAAAATATAAATCTCAATGTCTTATTTTAATAACATTTAATCTTTATAACCCACAGAGTTGATAATGTGAATCTTTGTCTTCTATTCATTCTTAGACTAATTTAAGAAGGGATATTCTTTCTTTAGAGATTGAGATTGGGAACTGCATCAATTTCCTATTGCTGCTCTCCCAAATTACTGCAAATTTAGTAGCTTAAAACAACACAGATTTATCCTATTGTTCATGTCAGAAGTCTAAAATGCGTTAGCAGAGCTACGTCCTTTCTAGAGGCTCTAGTGATGAATCTGTTTCCTTGACTTCTCCAGAGGCCACCTGCCTCCCTCGGCTCATAGTCTGTTTCTATGTCCAGCAGTGTAGCTTTAAATCTCACTTTCTCTCTCTGACCTCTACTTCCATTAACACATCTCCTATTATGGCTCTGACCCTCCTGCCTCCCTCTTAAAAGGTCTCCTGTGACTACATTAGACCCCTTGAATAATCCAGGATAATCTTCCCAAGTCCAGATCTTTAATTTAATTATATTTGTAAAGTGCCTTTTGCCATGCAAACATACACAGGTTTCAGGGATTAGGGCATGGACATCTTTGGGGACGACTGTTCTGCCTACCACGGGACCTATTTTGGTTTGGAGAGAAAACTAAGAGAAAGAGGTCTAGGAGGAAGCCTTCTAATGTGAGAATCCATGGGAGATTTGGTTTAGGAAGAAAACAGAGGGTCATGTTTTCATTGGACCTCCGTTTACTGCAATGGCAGGGGGCTTATTGATGCACAAGCCCAAATATTCCTGAAAAACTCACCTGTACATCCAATATCACATCCTCAGATACTCAGTGTCACATACTGTCATCATCTGTTTAAAGAAATTAATAAAATGAGTATTAAGTCATTATTTCTGTCATTTAATATGTGTCCAGCACTAGCCAGGCACTCAGCACCTGAGGATGGGAATATTTTCTGCTAGAGGCATTTGCATACACTGATAGTCCTCAAAAAGCTTTGTTGCCTTTATCTTTCTTGATTTACGTCCTATTTGACTTTAAATAATAGTTTGAAATAAAAAGGAGACTTAAGAAGATGTAATGGATTTATGTACATGTAGAAGACAGAGTGGCAAAGGACTCAAGGATTAATCTATACGCTTCTCTCTTTTCAGGTTGAGAAATTGAGTTCCCTGATGAAGAAGAAAACTTGGTACTAGTAGAAGAACCAAACTTAGAACTCTAATTCCTTCTACTTTATAGCTTCAGGTAGAAATAACTCATGGTAAAATAGCAACAAAAGCCTCCTAGGAAGCTCATTTTTCCCCCCACAAAAATAATGATCTAACAGATTAAGAGATTGCCTAGGGAATTCAGAATTTATCGACAATCTTTTTTAATAAAGTGACAGTAAGTCCCTTAAAAAGGAAGACACAAAGATAGACATTTTTAAAAAATTAAAGAGCTGATACTTTCCCTGAACAGTGTTCTCATTATTATCAATAAAAATTTAACACCTGCCAACAATGATATGACATTAAATATTTAAAAAAAAGAAGAAAAAGACTCAGAAAACCATTGTTACTCTGATTTTGATGTTTTATGGTTAGAGAAAGTCAGAAAATCTAAGAGGTTCCAAGTTCTGCCATTTACCTATGTGTTACCTTCAGCAAGTTAATTAATATCTTGAGGTTTCATTTTTTTCATCCATGCTGAAATTTACAATTTCACCAGGAAATAAGCTGACTTACTCAGATTAGCTCCTTGAAGTGCTTTTGGCAAGAGTTCATGCTGTTTAAAAACAACAACATGGAAAGTACCCACTCTGCTTTATTTTAAATTTAAATCAGAGAATAATGTTAGTTTGATTATAGAATATTTTCAAAGATCTAAAAGAGAACCACTCTCTTGTATTTGAAATTAGTGAATTTTATAGTTATTTAATCAAAAGCCTATTGAATTCCAATAATATGACTAACCCCCTGCCAAGTGTCATTGGGGCTGCTAAGAGTTGTACGTGGTCTTGACTTCAAAGAATAACAACACATGAAGAATGCACCAGATATTCTCAGGAATTATAGAATGTATTTAAGAGAAAATCAGGAATTTTAGATTTAGTTATTCCTTAAATGCAATAGCATTGGCCTTCTTATAGTTTCTCTAACATGCTAAGCTCTTGCCCTTAAATCATTTCTTTGGACATCTACTCTTTAATAAAAGCCACTTTCAACTCAGTCTAAACACTTGCTTTCTATTTAACTCTTTCTTAGCATTTATTATAATTTAGTTTTATTTGTAGCACTTACAATTTTGTAATTACAAATATTAACTCACTTGATTTTTTATTATTCATTAATGTATTTTAAAAAATTTGTGTTTATCTGCCACTTTGCCCCCAGTATAGCCACCAGTAAGCCCTAAAAAACAGGGAAAACTGCATCTTCATTAAGTGATTTGAGTAAGATCTAAAGGAGTTTCCAAGTTCTATCTGGAGGAAAAAAAAAGAAAATGTTATATTTTAAAATTAACTCTGTGAGGGTAACACCCATAAGTTTTGTACTATATTTCTCCAACATCTAACATGGTACCTGGCACGATTTCTACTAGTTAAATATCTGTTCTTTAAATAAGTGATGAAGTGAATGGATGTTTTACTGTGCTTAAGGTCATGCAGATTAGAGGTAGGGGATTATATTTTATTAAAAATTAACCATATATATTTCTTAATAATATATTGGTTATCCTCTTAAATTGTTTAACAGTAATACTTTTATAACACGTTTCCCAGGTCAGTCCTCATCCAATAACTGGTCAGCATGGCCACACAAAGAAGTGGTTCCCTTGCCAGTTCTTGGGGAAATTCTGAAGGATCATCCTAGTTTCAGACTTTCTCATGGAGATGGTTGAAGCTTCTGCTGCATCTGAATTACAACTCATCTTCTCTCTCTAGCCAATCCTATTCTCTTCTATTTCATAGGTGGTGACTCCAAGAATGTTCCCTAATAAATCTCTGGCAAACTAATCTGCATATCAGAGTTTGCCTTTGGGGAACTTAACCTATTTTTGCTGCTGCCAAGAATATTCTGAGAAATCAGATTCTTGGATGGGATTCTGGAGCTGGATCACTTGCCACCCAGCTGGCAATAAGGGATCCAACACTGATTATAGGTGGAGCACTGATTCTTCCTGGCACAAGATATCAGTGCAACTGTCAAAACTTTCACCAATGAAGAACTGAGATATTACACTGTTTTGAGCAAATGTATTAGCTGCTTTCATGTGCCATACAGGTGAGAACTAGCAATTATAAGAACAGTGGAATTGGGTGACCACTGCTTATCTTGATTGTTTTGGAAAAAGATAACACATATGGGAGAGTGATTAATCAATCATTAGAAGCTGTGTGCCATTCACTGTTTGCAGAGATTAGTAGTTTAGGTTAGAATACACATGAATATGAGTAATATTTAGAAGGTCAGGGACAAGAAAAGTTGGGGTTAGAAGCATGTAGAAAAACACAAGTGAGTGGACAAAGTGTGAAGATTTTCAAATCATATTTTAACACCCATCAAACAGCATCCACCATTGAAAAGTCACAAAACAACTAGGAAGACTCTTTCTACATTTTCAGGCACATGTTGGCATTGTCTGCAAGTGCAGCTTCTGCCATTACCACTCTCTCACAGAGTGTTTAATCCACCAATATGGAATCCACTTAACATCACTTCAATTCCAGTGACCCACTTATAGCAAAGGTGGTATGAAAATGGGCCCTTGACTTTGGGTGCCACAGGTCATATGATATACCACACTGGCCAGAAGCGGCCAGAGTGCTGGAACAGCCAGTTCAATTCACTAGTCTGGGGACAATACCTTGAGAAGATGGAGAGCCATCTTCTAGGATGTGGTGTACACTTTAAAGCATAGGTCCAGGATCCCAGAAATGTCTCAGTTACCATTAATCCCTTATCAGAATATGTGATTTCTGATTTGTTCTTATCATCCTTGCAACTTTGGGCTCTGAATTTAAAAGTCCTGATTTCAACGGGGAGAACGCTTCCACTAGGGAACAGCAGAGTCCTACTGAAATATAAACTGTAACTTCTACTCTGGAACTTCAGGGTTCATGAAAAGGGACTAGCATTCAAGAAGCAGAACAATCATCTCAACAGGAGTGGTTAATCCTATTTATCAGAAGGAGGCAGGGCTGCTGTTATCAGGCAATTGTCAAAATGAGGGCAGAATAAATAATTTGGCACACCCATGGGATTCACTTGGGTGCCTCTTTGAACTTCCCTGTCCAATTTTGATTGTAATTGGACAAGCTCAATAACCAACCCCCTTTTTAGAACGGTATGATGAACACGAGCTCACCTCTCTCAAGGATACAGATCTGGATCACTCCACCAGGTCAGCCAGCTTGACCAGTGGAATCTAGGAAGGGTACAGAGGAGGGAGACAAAGACTATCAGTTGCAGCCCTGACATAGCTATTGAGGAGGGACTACAATCCATCCCACTAATATTCCTTGTAGTTTTTCCTAGAAATACTGGAGCACCTGCTTTTTTTATACAAAAAAAGTACATACAGGGACTTCCCTGGTGATCCAGTGGTAAAGAATCCGCCTTCCAATGCAGGGGACGCAGGTTCAATCCCTGGTCAGGGAACTAAGATCCCACATGCTGCGGGACAACTAAGCCCGTGTGCCACAACTACTGAGCTTGAGCGCCTCAACTAGAGCCCGTGTGCTGCAAACTACAGAGCCCACGCACCCTGGAGCCCGCGCCCCACAACTAGAGAGGGAAAACCCGCATGCCACAACTAGAGAGAAACCCAAGCAGACCGCTCACCATAACAGAAAGATCCCACATGCCTCAACAAAGATCCCATGTGCTGCAACTAAGACCCGATGCAGCCCCCCAAAATAAATAAATAATAAGGAAAATAAATAAATAAAATAATAATTTTAAAAAAGTAAATATAATCAATGGCAGATACGGTCTAGGTAAAGGGTAGACTATATTTATACTAGGAAATGCCAGCAGATCCTCTTTTAGGAATGAAGGAGCAGCTGGGAATGCTGCTGTCAGACAGCCCTCAGCTCTCATCCCTCTTTGGGGATCACTTCCACTGGAGAGAGTCCTCTCCCCTAATGATACATTTCCATTCCAGACCATTCCTTAACTAAAGATTAATCAATATGGAAACACTAATACCTTGTTCCCATGACTCAACTTAGGACAACTCTGGAAGAGTCACTCCAACTTCAGAGCTCCTCATAATGATTGTCTGAGGCCTTTGTTAAGATGGCACTACAGCCTCACATCTTCCTCTGCCCAATTCTACTTTCTTCCATTCCCTTCCACAGGTGGTCACCCCCAGGAGCACTACCCTGTAAAGCCCCAGCACACTAAGGTCTAGATTCTGTTTCCTAGGTAATTCAATCTGCAACATCCCTTCTCCATGACACAAAATTACTCACCCCTCCCCCTCCAAAAGGCCATATTCTTAATGACTTGTCTTTGAACTCTACCAACTTTGAATATGAATGCCTAAATTTTTTCTTGCAAATGCTTCTACTTTGGTGATTGCATTAGTTATGAAAGAGGCTGTTTGGCTCAGGAGCCACAAATATTTACTATCTGGTTCTTTACAGGGAATATTTTCTAATCCCTGATTTAGATGACACCCCTTCCATAGTCTATCAATATTTCCACAGATGGAAAGTTTCAGTTTAACATTCTCTTTTTGCTCTATTTCTTTTCATTATGAATTTTTATGTTTCTGATTCTGTATTTGAATTATAATGATAACATCAGACACCTCCTTATTTCCAAGTCCATTACCACTAAAATTACTTCTATTATTGTCTTTGCATAATAATATTGATTTAACATCAAGTTTTAAGAAACAAAGAAAAATGCTATCTGTCTGTCTCAATCCTCTACCAACTGAAATGTACTAACAGACACATGGGAAAGAAAAATAATACAATAACCAGTATGATTGCTTCTGAGACCTATTAGCATATTCCATCAGAAGCTTGACTTTTTGTTTGCTAAACTGTTTTAGACAAGGTAATTACATTAAAGTGTTTGGTATTTCCAAATTATTGCATAACGTCATGAGTCTTAGGTGATCTAGTCTGGTTGTGCTCCTGATAGTGGAATCAATGAAAATGTGCTGAAATTAAAAGGGAAGATTTTCAAAGAAGTATGTGGTAGGTCTGGATGGAACTTCCTTTTGTTCAGGACTGTGGGAAGTTTTTGTTGTATATTACCAGAGAAAGCAGCATGGGCAAACTTTTAGCATTGCTATCCTAGTTACAAGAGTCAGAAAATTACATAGAACACTTCTTTAAAATGGTTTTTTGTTTTTTGTTTTTTTGTAAGAATACTTGTGGTGAAGGACTGAAACAAAAGATGGAAATAAGTTCCTTCTCTTTCTTATGGCATCTTGTTCTGTCATCTGCTCTCTTTTTCTCTCACTACCAGCTGACATTTCCTTTATACTTTGGGTATCTTTTTACTACTTCATGGCATCTGTTTACTTATGGTTTCTGCTTCCTCAGGACTGTAGCTTGCAGATGCACATATGCCCAATTCTCCTTAATGGCTTTTCTCTATCTACCCTTCCTTTTCTACTCAAGCTTCTAATGTTTTTTTGGTTTTGCTTTTGTTTTTTTCCTTTTTCTTCTATTTTGTCTCCTGTATGATCTCACTAAGAATCTGACTGGTCCAGCTAATTCTGTCATGCTGGAATACATCTTAAGATGTTGATCATTTTATTGCATGGCTGTTTTTATCTGCCCTCCGAAACATCAGATCACACATCTGCTTAATCTGTGGGCATACAGTCATAAGGTCTTCCTTGAGTTTTCTCCGAATTAGGAATATGGACAAGAAACTTATAAAAATGGTATAAACATCAGAAATTCTGTATCAACCAGTACCTTGTCCTAGCTTACCTTAACAGCAGAACCTGAAACAAAGGCTTTCATGCAGACTGTTTATTTGGGGATTGATACACAGGGCATGGGACTGCAGAACAAGGCTAATGACACAGAGAGGAAATAAAAGTCAATGTAAATATGTGTCATGGTGTTGGCCACTGCCATAGGTGATTGATTGGATCATTATGGTGTTGTCCTTTGCTATAGTTGATTGAATTTTTATGGTGCTGGTCATTGCTATAGGTGATTGATTGGATTGTCACAGTGTTGGTCATTACTATGGGTTACTGGATGCTCCATCACCTGGGATCTTCTGAGTTCCTTTATACAATGTGTCTCAGAACTGACTGCTTTGGGGATGAAAGGAAGAAGCATTTACCCATCATCTACCCCTGGCCATAGATGGCTCTGTGGGCATTAACTTCTTACACTTCTCAGTTGCACATATGTGAGTATAGAGCAAGTTCTGCAGGTGTCCCTTGCCACAGGGTCAGAAGAACCCGAGATCAGAAAAGGAGAGGTACACAGAAGGTAAGGTTAAGATGAGGCACTGTCTGATTGAAGCTGTGCAAAACTGTTTGAGAATTTGGACAAGATGGTTTTGAAATGGTACATGGAGATTGTCCAGATCAGTTGGTTAATATGTTCTGTTCATATGCTAACCCTTGACTAGTCATTGTGTCCCCTCTCTCTATTCTTACTGCTATTACCTAAGTTAGCCCACATCCATTCTTGCCTAGAATGTTTTAATCTTCTGATTCACTCAATTCCCATCTATACACCATATCATCTATAGAACAGTTAAACATGATGACGCCATTATTATTAATGCCATTTTGTTTATAATTCTTAAAGAGATCCTTATTATTTTAGAATGATGTTGTCTTTGCCTGCCTCTTATTCTCAGTGCCTTCTTCTCTTCCCAGAATCACTTAATCTCAATTCAAAGCATACTACAAATGTCACTTCCTCTGCAAAATCAGACCCAGCTTCTTCTGCATCCTCTGCACCCCAGCAGCACATGCTACATTATGACAAAATCATTTGTCTTCCCATTTGACCACAAACTCCATCTGACTAAGGACCAGATATTATTTACATATGCACTTTCAGGTCCTGGCACTTTGTCATAGTGTAGGTGTCAATAATTCATACTGAATAAATAAGTTTTAAAAAATGAAATAGAATAAGTTTTATCCCATGAATTTTTGATATGATTCCTAATTGTCCACTTCCTAATAATTTTTGTAAAACTAGCCTGTGTGGGCTCAGAGGGTAGCACTATTTTCTTTTGCTTTAGAAATTACCAAAAACTTGCCAGCAGTAAATGTAGCAATCTGTGTCTTCACAGCAACAAAATAAGGACTCAAACCACTTTGGTTGTTGGGACATAACATTCTGCTGAGCTAGTTAAGGTACAATTGAAAAAATAAAGCAAGTGTTGGTTTTTTTGTGAATCTAAATCCCTACCAAACTAAATGAATACATGAGAAATACCTGTATATATTATGATGTATTCAATTAACCTCTAAACTTGATGATGCCACTCTGCATATGTATGGGAAATATTCTCATAAATAACACTATGCTAATGAATAATAATCTCTGTTACGTATGTGTTTGAACACTGAAAATATGAGAATAAGTATAATAGATTATGATTACTCTGAGTAATCAATGGCTTGACCGAAGACAGTTTGAGTTCACCTTCATATGCAGAACACCTTTCTAATGAAACCACTTCTTCCATTAAGAGGAAAAGAAACATTGTCTGCTTCATCATTTGGTGAGCTCTACATCACTGGAGTTGTCCAAGGAATGCACTTTAGCAGATGCAGATAGATCTCACATACCTAGTCTGGAACCCCACACATAGGTCTTTGAGCAAGTCACTTTGCTTCTTTAAACCTCAGTTACTTTCTCTGGACAATAGCAACAGCATCTTCTTTGCATGATACATATAAGGATCAGCAGTAATTCATATAAAAGTGCCTGGAACATCAAAGTACTCAATTATAATATAAATAACAATATGCTTTTCATCAGTTATATTTGTTCCTAATTATTTTTGCTATTAGTAGTGGTACAATATAATAGAGGATAGGAATTTGTTGAAAATATTTACAAGATAATTCAAGCATCAGGTGCTTAACTGGACAAGATTAGTGTCCCTGGTCCCATTTATGCTGGCAATAGGGAAACCATCTAACCTTCCTTCTGCAGACATGCAGGGCACTGAGAGAAATGAAAGGAGAAGAAAAGAATATAAAATAAAGATGCAAGCCAAGATGCAAAGAGCTGAAGGAACAAATAGGAAGTGTACCAATGTTTATAAATCCTTCAAGTGACCTTTTGTTCTATTTATCCTCAAGGTTCCATGAGTCTGTGATGATAAGTTCTTTAGAAAATTCCAGGGAATATCTTTCTACTTTATGTTTCTATTTTAAAAGTTGTTATTTGTTTTCACTGGGGTCAGGTCTAGAATTACCCAAAATCATGGGATTTGTCCAACCAATCAAATGGAAGACCTCAGACTTCAGATAGACAGATGGTTTAGGATACAACTGCATCTAAGGGATTATTTATGTTAATTTATGCATTAGTCTTTTCCAAGGGTACACTCAAAATATCAGAGTATTATACACAAGCTAAAATTAGATTTAGGAAAGTAAAGGCAGGGACAGATAAACTAAAAGAAAGGAAACTCATGAATATGCATGTTCGAAATGAATACATCTTAAGCCTCAAAGCCTGGGCTGGATGGGAAGCATTGCTTTTGTTATTTCAGTAACAGCTGAGCGAATAAGATGTGACTATATTGCCTAAGAAGGGGGGTGATATCCTGGTCACTTAAAAGGGTCAACTGAATTGCCACACCACTGATTAGCTGAATTATATCTACACAGAATAAGCACAGCCACAGTGGAGTCTGGACAATTATCAAAGTGCAATTAAATATCTTATTTTTGGTATGCCTAGAACAGATTCCAAGATGAATCTCTAGAAATATCACTTATATCTGAGACGTTAGAGAATGGCAACTCTACTCAGAATTTCCTTCAGAGTTCACAGACATGTTAGGGATGCCTCACAGAGTAATTTTATAGATACTTTAACCATCAGATAGTATACAACACTTAAAGTAATTTCAAGAATTTTCCCAGAACATTGACTCCCCCTAATTTTCTTTCCCAAGAAAAGTACATGCAAATGGCTTGTTTTCCTTGAAAAATCGTGCTTGAGGCAGAGTGGGATAAATTAATAAGCACCAAAATCTCTTATTTTATTGATCCACTTTTTTTCAATAATTACATCTTATCTTCAAAGGTACAAAAGACAACATATGGAGTGTTCAAAATCGATAACACTAAGGATATGAAAGCTAACAGTTTGAACTGACTTTTGTATTTTTATAAGAGAGGAGTAAACTTTATTAAAGGGTAGCACTGACGGGAATGGGATATTAACAACACCATCATTCTTAGTCAAGCACCTCAATATATCAGATAAGAAAGATCACATCTTATTTATGAGATTATAATACATATATATGCACGTACACTTATACATATATATATACGCATATACATATACAAGCATGCATATGTAGACACACAGATGCTCACATATGCATATAAAAAAATGGAAACTCAAACTTTACTTTTATTCCCCAAATGAATTATGTAGGTTTCCTGTTACATAGAATTAATAGACCACACTTAGTGTCCTACCTCTGAGACTTTTCTAACCTTTCTTACACTTCACTACTTTAAAAATAAGGGAGTCACATTATCCTGCATTAGGTTCCAAAATTAATCATTAAGAATTAATCATTGGGCTTCCCTGGTGGCTCAGTGGTTAAGAATCTGCCTGCCAATGCAGGGAACACGGGTTCGAGCCCTGGTCTGGGAAGATTCCACATGCCGCGGAGCAACTAAGCCCGTGAGCCACAACTACTGAGCCTGCGCGTCTGGAGCCTGTGCTCCGCAACGGGAGAGGCCGCAACAGTGAAAGGCCCGCGCACCACGATGAGGAGTGGCCCCCGCTCGCCACAGCTGGAGAAAGCCCTCGCACAGAAACGAAGACCCAACACAGCCAAAAATAAATATAAATAAATTTAAAAAAAAAAAATTAAAAAAAAAAAAAAGAATTAATCATTAATGAGATGAAACCTCTTGAATGCACTTCTAAAGATGAATAGACACACTGAAGCTAATGAAATCAAATACAATACTAACAACAGGAAAATAGGAATTATACATCTGTTGAACACTGAATGGTTAAGACACGTCTTTTGCCTTTGGGTTAGACCTAATGCACTGAGTTCCAGTATCATGATCAGAATTGGTTAGACTTTTTCAAGGAAAAAAAAGGGTGGTAGGGCTAGGTCAGTTGACTGCAACTAAATGTCTTTCATAAGGTTTCAAACTCAAGAGAAAAAATAAAATAAAATAAAAGGGCTGAGTCGTTACGGGCATGAGATGCCCCTGGTGGTAGGTGTGGAAGGCATTACAACAGGCATACATTGTATTGTGGGAGTGTAAAGCAGACAAATAATTATGAAGTGATCCTTGGGTCCTAATACAGTGGAGAGATTTACAAGATCTATAATAAAAGATGAATGTAGTGGCCAATTAAGGTCTTCATACATAGTTGATGCATTCAGATATGCACTCAACAAATATTTGTTTTACATTTGTTATGTTTCTCTGTTTTAATCTCTATCCTAGGGATGAGTGATGCAGAAGTAAACAAGACAAATTTACTTTTACCCCACTGAGCATACATTTTAACAGTAAACATAGAAAAAAATCAAATAAAGTTGTCCAATAAAGCAAGTTACTGTAAATCTAGCCAAGTACTGGAAAGAGGACAACACAGTCCTAATATGGAAAATAATGACAATAGTATCTAGGTGGGATGGTTGGCAATGGCATCTCTGAAGAGGAAGCATGTACAATTCTCAACTACATAATGTGTAAGAGCCAGCCATTCAAACAGAAGGACAAATGTTCCAAGTAAAAGGATCAGTTAAGCCTGCATGTTGTAAATGCCCCACCCAGATCTCCTTCACTTGCTGGTTTACTTATTCCCCAGCTTTTGTGATATTTAACAATTCACAGCTGCTCCCTTCTCTGGATAATTGCCCATGGCCAAACAGGAGACCAGTGGGCACTTAGCTGATCCCTCTACAGCCTCACTTGGTCCTTCCATGCTTGGTTTTAATGGAAAATGGGCAAGTACAGTAATCATACCTGATCAGAACATGGTGACCAGCACCTCAGGGTCCTCAGAAATAAGAATCTAGACTTGCAGAAACTCTAGCCTAGGAGAACTAGGATACAGAACATGTGGGAGAGGGAGATGACAGGTTTCAGTAATGACTCTGGGAGAACTGCAGCATGGGGTTGCAGTTTGTCCCACTAACCCTCCTCTTGTAAACTGTCACATATTGTGATAACTAGGGTCCTGGAGAAGCTGTAACTATGTGGAATAAACTTAATATGAGAAGCAAGTGGACATGAGCAGTACAAGAAGTATTCTGCAGAATGCACCTACCATATGGGGCTGGTATATCCACACCCAAGACCCTATGAATGTCAACTGCTAACAGTTCATAATTGTTCCTTACTTGGAGGAAAGCCCTCAAAGAAATGGAATAGCCCTCAAACTCACATGGGAAGTCACTCCCTCTCTCACAAAGGGGCAAAGACATAGCCTGACCAAGTGCAAAAGACTGGCCCCATTACTCGGAGGTGGCAGTACCTCTGTTGTGCAATTTGTGTCCAGAACTTTCTTATGGGATTATTTAGAAGCTAGTCTCCATCTGAGACCACATTTGTCGCTTGGCATTTCTTCCCTGACTTACCTACTTTCCTCAGACCTTTCTCTGGAAGCACACCTCCAACAAATTTAGAATATCCATCTTAGCCTCTGTTTCTAGAGAGCTGGCCTAAAGACAGCCTGTTCTAAGAATGAACAAAGTGAATGTGGCTGCGTGTGGTGAGAAAAGATGAGCCAAGATGAGACTGGAAGGATAGGCTTATGCCAAATTATTCAGAAATATGATAATCCTTTTACCTCTCATCTTGTGGGCAATGGGAAATAATCAAATGATTTTTGGCAGGGGGAAGGAGAGTACATTTTATTAAACACACACACGATTTAATATTCTTACATATTTGTTGTAGTGTATAGTGTATATTTCTCTCATCCACAGTAACCTGTGTGCTCAATAAAGGTTAAGCCTTTTCCAGGATGAAACACAGTGCTCAGAGAAATATAGACACACAATAGATATGTGCTAATAATAATGATTCATGTTGATCACCAAGGGTCAATAACATGTCATAATCTGGTTTATTTGCAATTATAACATGGCTGCTCTTTTGCTTAAAAATGATTTAGTCTTGTAGAACTTTCATACAAGAAACTTCTGAAAAGCAATAAACCATAGGGGAAGAAGTACAGGCACAGAAAGGGACAGATTTTTTGTAGCAGATTTATGAATGTATTAAATATTAAAGGGATAATCTCTATTGCTTTGTAGTTTAAGCAGTGATAAATGGGTGTTACGATTGATTAAATGCCTGCACTTTACTTCAATGTTTGTTTTGAACTGTTTATGGAGAGAATATGTAAAAGGAATAGAAATGCCTTATCAAGGAGAATTTCTTCTTCTTCTAGATGTACTTGGAGGTGACATATTCATACCTACAAATATTTTTGAATTAGGTGAGTCTGGCTAGCAAATCAAAATTAGGAAGTAGATTGCAATCATAGAGAACCCAGGCTGCAGAATGAGATTGCCTGGTTTTAATTTTGGTTTGATCACCTTCTGAACGCATGGCCTTATATAACTTCCTTAAATCCTCTGATCTTCTATTTTATCATCTGCAAAATTATTTCAAAAGCCAAAGTTGTATATGTGTGTGTGTATATCTATAACTATACATACTATATATATGGATATATCTATTTCTGTCTAACTATATCCATCTATCTATATCTTTAATTTAACCCTAATTAAGTAACCATAAATATAAATATAAACATACATATATATATACACATATATATACACACACACACACATATATATATATATATATATATATAAGTCATGCAAACTTCTTAGGCTAGAGTTTGACATATACTAAGAGCTTAATGGACATCAGTGCTTATAACTGCTGTTAAACATAGGATTCACTGAATGCTTACTGTGGGGCACGTTTTGTCCTTAGTCCTTTAATGGATTAACATACTATATCCTCCAAAATTTGATATTGGTACTACCTTCATTCACCCACTTATATATGAGCCTTAGAGAACATAAGTGACTTGCTCACAGTCTGTGTGCTGGAGACTGATCTTGATCCCAGACAATTTGTTTCCAAAGTCCATACATATAACTACTACTATGAAGCAGCAGCAGCAGAGTAATTATTACAACATGGAGCTAAATGAATGAAAGCATGCATGAGCGAGTGAATGCAAGAATGAATGAACAAAAGTTTGATTCATAAGACAGCAAATATTTGGAGCATTTTCTTGGTGACAGAAAGAAGGCCAAGATATGGAATAAAATAAACATTCTCATATACATGATATATCATATTTGAAACCTAAAAGAAAGGTGCAACCTTTATACTAACAATTCTACAACTAGAAAATTTCTAGAGGAAATAAGCAATATGTGTAAATGGATTTAGAATCACCAATAATTTCCAAAAAAGAGGAATAATAAAATACATATTTTTTCTATTTTGTATGATTGAATTTAATTACCAAGTTACCTGAACATGTATTTGGCGTGCTGGTGTAAAATAAACATAAAACTAATTACTTTTAATAAGTAATTAATTATCCTATAATGATATCTAGAACATTTTTTCCTATTCTTTGTTTTGTTTTCTTTATCATGCCTAATTCTGAATATCAGTTTATCTAAAAGTCAATGGCCAGGACTTTCTGTAATGATCTGTGCATTTATATATTCTTGCATCATTACCCATATAGTTACTGTCCCTTTATAACATACTTTAGTGCATTAGAGAAATAAAATGAGAACATAACCATTTAGTAACTAAAACTGCAGTGGTATAAAGTATCAGTAGTTTCATAATAATAAATATGATGAGGCAGGATTTCCAGAAAACTGATATTCAGATTTTTTTTTTAGGGTCTCTTTTATTATTGTTATTTTAAAAATTCTGGACTAATGTATTAGGGGCAATCTAGATTAAATGAAATTATAGAGTTACTTTATTTTAGGACTTTTAGAACTTGTACTATGTTATCAGATGTCCCCACCCTATCAGGCAATAGATTATGATACATTTGATCATAGTTGTTGCTATTTTCCCCCAATACATCTCTAAGGGATTAGGTTTTTGCAGAAAAACATTGGAAATGTTATTCCATTGAATAACCATATGTCTTCTTATACACAGACTAACAACAAGAGTTTATCATTATTCATTCCTAAAGTGTTAGGATTATGCAAAAAGTAGCCAGTTTTTCCTTCTAAAATACCTCCAAGAGGCTTCAGAACTCAGATTAACATTCCTGTAGAACACACAAATGATATATTTAAATAAATTATGTGCTTTGTTTGTCCTTTTTGAATACCAGCCATCATTGGATATGGTGCACCCTACCAGGGCTGTTTTTTCCTCTATGATTGTACATGGGGAAGAAGAATCCCCTTCTTGCACACATGTGCACAGAGAATTACTTTTTACTGACCATGTTATCTGGTTTATGTTAAAATTATTAATAAAAAATGAACCTCTATTCTATGAATCATATTGCACCTTGAACAGCAATAGTATTGCATTTTATTCTCAAATAGGCAGGACAGGAATGATTATTCCATTCAATGGATAGAGAAAAAAAGATTATAGGAGCTGGTAATTATCATTTCACAGTCTCTTTATTATGATTTCCATTGGGCCCAGCTTCTGGGAGCATCCGTTCCTGTTGGAGTGCCTATGAAGGCTGAGCCATGAAGTGGTACTGATGGGAAGACAGAGCTTGGGGATGTTCCTCTCAGCTTACTGTAAAGTTACCTTCAGCAGAAGAGCATATGAGAAGAGCATGAGGGACCAGAGAGCACTGGATCCTCCCTGTCCCTTGCTTCTTCACAAGTACTCTCAGAATCCCCCTCACAAGCCCTTATTTGCCTGGGAAACAGAGCATAGGCAATCTCTTAATGGAACTTGAAGGCCTTCATTTCACCATGAATATGGAAAAGCCCTGCTACTTATACTGTTACTTTCTCATCTGTGGTCGTAACAACCCAGTGCTATATAAGATAGAATATGATTGGGGTTCTTAGCCACGGGCCCAGATCAGACCTCATACCCTCTCCATGGTGTGGATCATTAGGGAATGTAGCCCAAAGGGAAGAAGCTTTTCCTTTACTGCTGTTGGGCATTTCGTTTATTCTTGCATTTCACAGTCAAGGGGTCCTTAAATTTTGATACCCTCTGCTTTTTTTTTTTTTTTTTTTTTTTTTTTTTGTCTTTTCTAAGCCTCCTAACTTACAAGCTTCTTTTCACAATAAAAATAAACTTTTCAGCATTTGGAGGGTGAGAGATTTATTTACTGCCTATTTTAAACTTTGCAGGCACTAGGTTAAATGTTTTACAAAGTTATTTTGTCTTGTGAGATAAGTATTACTGTTCTTACATAACATAAAAGCAAATGATGCCTTCATCAGGTTGAGTGACTTGCCAAAGGTCATACAACCAAGCTTCAATTACAGTCTTATTCCAAACTCAAGTTCTCTTCCTTGTTTCTCTCTGCAGGAGACAGAAAGACACAAGGAAAACACGATGACACATAGGGAGATTCCAGAACTTGGAGAAGCATGGATGCTATCATCACCATCAACTAACCAAAAATCTGTGATATTCTGCATTAAAATCTATAGGGAACTGCTGAGGCACTTACAAACCCTACCTGCTATTGTGAAAGATGTTCCCTTTAAGCCCTAGTTGATAATTGGATAAAATCAGCAAGTTAAAAAGATTAAAAGAGCAAAAAGATTTAGTATGGTTTCTTTTTTCATTCTCTGAAAGTGTCAAAGAGACATGAAGCCAGATACTTTTAAAAGTGGTAAGATAGATTTTATTCAGACTACTACAGTAGAGGAAAGAGACTTCAACACAGAACCAAGCTCCACTCCACTGAAATGTTTTAAATATTGAAGTGTGCTAAAGGGAAATTACTGAAATAGGTTAAGGGGGGTTGTCAATGAGATTAGGCCAGCTGGGTTTGTTAACTGCCCTTACCTGGAGGAGAAACAACTCTATATCTTTAGGACAGGAGGTAGTTTTGCAAACTGGAGCAAGGCACCCACCAAAATTAAGCTCTTCCTCTCCTACTGGGAGACAGGAGAGCTATCTCCCTGCTTATTTGCATTTCAAAGAGATGGCCCCAGGTCCTTGAGGAGACATTTCAGGGTGGTAAAAGATTTGTGTCTTAAATGGAAAGAGAAAAGATTTATAATTGTAAGCTTTCTAAAGTAAACCATCTAAGAAAAGGAAGGTCAGGATCTTATAGTCAAATTTTGGCTGGAACAAACAGTAAACTCTTTTGGCAGCATTGAGCTTTCTCAGGCAAGCATTTTAAGAAGGTATGGGATCTCTGTAGGGTCATGGTATTGAGCTGATAGAAGCCATGGTAGAGTTTGCTCAAGTCTCCTGGCGCAGGAAGTTGAATGGAATCATTTGTGCCCAGAGAGAGTTTTGTAGTTCTCAGAAGCCAAACACATTCTAACTGCATTGTTCCAGTATAGCTCAACCACAAGCTTTAAAATCATGGAAACTATGTATGTTTATTATATAGATTTTTTAAAAGTTTTCATTCCTTAGCAGCAACCTTTACTTCACCTTATACAAGCTAATGATTTTTGCTTAGTCATGGGCCACACTATAGAGAAAGCTTCTTAGCTTAAGCAGATCCTATGTTGGTTGCTAAAGATGTCATTGAATATCAAAGAAAAATCAGTTAAACCTTTGGATACACTGTACCTTTCAAGAGACAGATCACAGATGTTTAGGGCAGCCTTTCAATTTACAGGAACCAGAAATTACAGCATTTTGGCAACAAGCACATACTGTGCATCCTGCGATGACTACAACAACCATCTGCTTGACATCACTGATTGACTATTCCCTGATTAATCATAGTTGAGGAGAGGAGAACAGTCAGCCCCTCTCTATGTTCCGTGATTTCCTCCTCTTTCTGTATTTCAAAGTAATTCTAAGTTATGTTGTCCAAATTAAGCATGTATTTCTGGCCCACATACATAGATGACAGTCAAGATTTACAGACTCCTTAAGAGCTGGTCCCTGATTTTTCAAATTCATAACAAACTATCTGTAGTTCTTTAAATATGTTATGTTCCCCAATGCCTTCTCTTGCACAGGCCCATTCTTCTGCCAGAAGTATTCTCCTCTATTTATGCATCTGAAATTTTCTATTATTTCTTCAATACTTATCTCAAAGATTATGAGTTTTCAGGTTTCCCAACTCACAACCTTTGTGCCACAGTTGGATCAAAGACTCATTCACATCATTGTTCTTACGAAGATCTGTTGTAATTACTTGTACCCAATTCTACCAACTACACATATGAGCTCTATGGGGTTAGGGATCAATACATATCACATCATTATACACAATGGGAGCTGTAACTGCCCTGAATTCAGAAATTCAGATGTTGGGAAAAGGAAAATATATAACCACACCTACTTAACTTCATTGGATTTGCATTTCTCCTGCCTTAAATGGTCCCCATCATTGTAAAGGATTGGCATGTTTTCTCAGAATGAACTGTGGATGGGTGAGGGGACATTAGGATATAAGTTAGATTTCTTGATTTTGGAAACCACAACTCAAGCTACTGTGACCATTTACCTATCAACTACTTTTGAGGGTCACAGAGATACCCTATCAGGTTCCTTTGGGTTGGAGATAAGGTAAATTCTGAGATCCATATACATCAAATCACAAAGAAGATTTGAAAAGTGGTTATTTACAGGATAATAAGTAATTACTTAGAAAAGGAATCGATGGTTCCTAGGAAACAATATTAGTTCAACCAGGAACATGTTATAGCAGACTAGCTTCATTTCCTTTTATAACTGGCGAGACAATATTTTGTCATAGAAAGAGAGCGAATGGAGAATGGAAAATAGGATTAATTTCATTTATATACTAGGCAAAGCACTCTACTTATGTTGTATAGTCTCATTCAATTCTTGTACAAACCACTGCATAAACTATTAGCCCAAAATCAAATATGAGGAAGCTGACAATAAACAGATTAAGTGATTTTTAAAATGTAATTCAGCTCCAAAGTAGCAAAGTAGGTATTCAAGTAGAGATCTCAAATGGAGATAAATGTCTTTTTGATAAGAGTCAGTGATTTTTCTATAACTTTTCCCCATACAAGGTACTGCAGAGATCTCTATTATTTTTTTCTTCCCTGAAACATCAATATGATTCAGTTTTTGTGATGGAAAGAAAAATAACACCATGACAACATTGGTTCCATGATTTTTCAGAAGTCTATGACTTTGTGATTGACTCTTGGTTAGCTAAATAATATTTACTTACACACACATACACCAATTTTTAAAGGTTATTTCAATTAAGCAATAGGCATGATTCAGGGAATAAACAATATTAATCAAGATGACCCTCCTGAATGAATTGGATCAAAACACATTAAAGGGGCTTCCCTGGTGGTGCAGTGGTTGAGAATCTGCCTGCCAATGCAGGGGACACGGGTTCAAGCCCTGGTCTGGGAAGATCCCACATGCCGCGGAGCAACTAGGCCCGTGAGCCACAATTACTGAGCCTGCGCGTCTGGAGCCTGTGTTCCGCAACAGGAGAGGCCGCGATAGTGAGAGGCCCGCGCACCGGGATGAAGAGTGGCCCCCACTCGCCGCAACTAGAGAAAGCCCTCGCACAGAAACAAAGACCCAACACAGCCAAAAAATAAATAAATAAATAAAATAAATTTTTAAAAAATCACTCAAATAGGGCTTCCCTGGTGGCACAGTGGTTGAGAATCCGCCTGCCAATGCAGGGGACACGGGTTCGAGCCCTGGTCTGGGGAGATCCCACATGCCGCAGAGCAACTAGGCCCGTGAGCCACAACTACTGAGCCTGCGCGTCTGGAGCTTGTGCTCCGCAACAAGAGAGGCCGCGATAGTGAGAGGCCCGCGCACCGCGATGAAGAGTGGCCCCTGCCTGCCGCAACTAGAGAAAGCCCTCGCACAGAAATGAAGACCCAACACAGCCAAAAATAAGTGAATAAATAAATAAATAATAAATATAAAGGAATTCCTTAAAAAAAAAAAAATCACTCAAATAATTAAATTAATTGCCAAGAAAGTGGAGAACCTAAAATTTTCTTGGCCTTTCAAATCCCTCTAATAAAACATTAAATCCATTTTTTTCTGGAATCTTTTCACATTGTTAAGCTAGCTTTTTATTTTTTTAAACTTCATTAAGAAATTAACATTTACTCTCCTGGCAGCCAGTCCTTTCTTCAGATAGCTCTATTAATAGTTCATTATCTGAGTCTTTCAATGTTTTATATCCAGAAATCCTTATTTGGGCACTTTTATAAATGATAACCCTTTAATATTTAAAACAGTGTATTTATATTGATATATTTTTAATTTATTTTAAATATAATTTTAAATTTTATTAAGATATAATTCACACAACATACAATTCATTCAATATGTAAAGTAGTATATATGATTAAAATTTAAAAAGTAATAATTTTCACTAGTCATGATTGTTTCATTGGACAGTAAGTCTGTGGGGTTCTTCATGCTATCATCTCAGGAGTCAGCTCTTCAATAGTGAGCATTTAATGATATACAAATTATCAAATACATACTGAGGACAATTTATTGACAACCGTCAATTCCCTCAATACATTTAGGCCCATTTTATAAATAAGGAAATCGAAGAATAGAGAAAAAGATAGTATATGCAAGAAGAACAGTGAGTTAGAAGGAGCCAGATTTGAAATTCAATGTACCTGTTTCCAAACTGTGCTCTTGTTATTGTTCAAAACACTGTGCTGGGGCTTCCCTGCTGGCGCAGTGGTTGAGAGTCTGCCTGCTAATGCAGGGGACGCGGGTTCGAGCCCTGGTCTGGGAGGATCCCACGTGCCGCGGAGCAGCTGGGCCCGTGAGCCACAGCTGCTGAGCCTGCGCGTCTGGACCCTGTGCCCCGCGGCGGGAGGGGCCGCGATAGTGAAAGGCCCGCGCACCGCGATGAAGAGTGGTCCCCGCACCGCGATGAAGAGTGGCCCCCACTTGCCGCAACTGGAGAATGCCCTCGCACGAACCGAAGACCCAGCACAGCCAAAAATGAATGAATAAATAAATAAATAAATAAATAAAATTAAAAAAACAAAAACAAAAACAAAAAAAACACTGTGCTGGCTGGAGCATTTTGTGGGGCAAGATTATGAAGTGGTAAAAAATAAATGGAGTGGGCATAGCCAATCTAAAGAGCACAGGGGCCAAACTGAAAGACTTCTCAATGGCCAAGTTGGGGGTAAAAAAATGACCAAGAAATAAGTAATGCTAGTATTGGATTATTACCCAGGAAATAAAATAAATATCTATAAGCCCATACTGATATAACTAATTAAATAAGGAGATAATTAAATAAATGGAGAAGAAAAACCTTTCTCACTGAAAAATTCCAATTGATAAGTTAAAAATAATGAGGGAACTACAAAATCACTACAGTAACAGAATAAAATTTAATGTAAAAATTTCTATTAAAAATCAATTTCATAAAATTACACCACGGTAATAAATTCTGCAGGTGAGATCCAGTGATAAATGCTAAAAATAGTGGGCAAAGTTGTATGCAAAATCGGTATATCTTCATAGTCTTGAAGTTCTTCCCATAGAATATTTAGTAATTAGAAAGGAAAAAGACTAATTTTATAGTGAAGATTCCTGGCAGATGCCACCTTAATCAAATGATCAAGTTTAACATCATCAGTAATACATATAAATATTACGTACATCCATATGATGACTTTGGTTTTTTGTGACAAATGCATAACTCAATCTAATCATAAGAAAACATCAGACAAACTGAATTTGAGGGACCTGTATAAAGTAATTGACTAGTATTTGTCACAAGTGTCAAGATCATGGAAGACAGTGAAAGACTGAGAAAGTGTTACAGATTGGAGAAGACAAAAGTGACATGACAATTAAATGCAACTAAATCAGATGCTGAAACAGAAAAAAAAGAACATTAGTTAAAAATTTGATGAAAGGGGGGATTGGAGAAGATGGTGGAAGAGTAAGACGCGGAGATCACATTCCTTCCCACAGATACAGTAGAAATACATCTACACGTGGAACTGCTCCTACAGAACACCCACTGAACGCTGGCAGGAAACGTCCGACCTCCAAAAAGGCAAGAAACTCCCCCCGTACTTGGGTAGGGCAAAAGAAAAAAGAAATAACAGAGACAAAAGAATAGGGATGGCACCTGCACCAGTGGGAGGGAGCCGTGAAGGAGGAAAGGTTTCCACGCACTAGGAAGCCCCTTCGCGGGCAGAGACTGTGGGTGGCGGAGGGGGGAAGCTTCGGAGCCACGGAGGAGAGCGCAGCCACAGAGGTGCGGAGGGCAAAGCGGAGAGGTTCCCGCACAGAGGCTCGGCGCCGAGCAGCACTCACCAGCCCGAGAGGCTTATCTGCTTAGCCGCCGGGGCGGGTGGGGCTGGGAGCTGAGGCTCGGCTTCAGTCGGAGCGCAGGGAGAGGACTGGGGCTGGCGGCGTGAACACAGCCTGAAGGGGTTAGCGCACCACAGCTAGCCGGGAGGGAGTCCGGGAAAAAGTCTGCAGCTGCCGAAGAGGCAAGAGACTTTTTCTTCCCTCTTTGTTTCGCGGCGGGCAAGAAGAGGGGATTCAGAGCGCCGCCTAAACGAACTCCAGAGAAGGGCGCGAGCCGCGGCTATCAGCACGGATCCCACAGCAACAGGGGCGCAGAGGGAAAATTCGGAGAGACTCCCGCACAGAGGCTCGGCGCCGAGCGGCGCTCACCAGCCCGAGAGGCTTGTCTGCTCACCCGCCGGGGCGGGCGGGGCTGGGAGCTGAGGCTCGGGCTTCGGTCGGATCGCAGGGAGAGGACTGGGGCTGGCGGCGTGAACACAGCCTGAAGGGGTTGGCGCACCACAGCTAGCCGGGAGGGAGACCGGGAAAAGGTCTGCAGCTGCCGAAGAGGCAAGAGACTTTTTCTTCCCTCTTTGTTTCGCTGCGCGCAAGGAGAGGGGATTCAGAGCGCCGCCTAAACGAACTCCAGAGAAGGGCGCAAGCCACGGCGATCAGCGCGGACCCCAGAGACGGGCGTGAGACGCTGGGGCTGCTGCCGCCGCCTCCAAAAAGCCTGTGTGTGAGCACAGGTCACTCTCCACACCTCCCCTCCCGGGAGCCTGTGCAGCCCGCCACTGCCAGGGTCCCGGGATCCGGGGACAACATCCCCAGGAGAACGCACTGCGCGCCTCGAGCTGGTGCAACGTCACGCCGGCCTCGGCCGCCGCAGGCTCGCCCCGCCTCCTCTGTACCCCTCCCTCCCCGCGGCCTGGGTGAGCCAGAGCCCCCGAAGCAGCTGCTCCTTTAACCCCGTCCTGTCTGGGCGGGGAACAGATGCCCTCAGGCGACCTACACGCAGAGGCGGGTCCAAATCCAAAGCTGAACCCCAGGAGCTGTGCGAACAGGGAAGAGAAGGGGAAATCTCTCCCAGCAGCCTCAGAAGCAGCGGATTAAAGCTCCACAAACAACGTGATGTGCCTGCATCTGTGGAATACCCGAATAGACAACGAATCAGCCCAAATTCAGGAGGTGGACTTTGGGAGCAGGAGATATTAATTTTTCCCCTTTTCCTTTTTTTTGTGAGTGTATATGTATATGCTTCTGGGTGAGATTTTGTCTGTATAACTTTGCTTTACAATAGCTTTATTTTACTTCACTATATTATAACCTCTTTCTTTCTTTCTTTCTATTTTTTCTCCCTTTTACTCTGAGCCGTGTGGATGAAAGGCTCTTGGTGCTCCAGCCAGGCATCAGGGCCGTGCCTCTGAGGTGGGAGAGCCAACTTCAGAACACTGGTCCACAAGAGACCTCCCAGCTCCACGTAATACCAAACGGCAAAAATCTCCCAGAGATCTCCATCTCAACATCAAGACCCAGCTTCACTCAACGACCAGCAAGCTACAGTGCTGGACACCCTATGCCAAACAACTAGCTAGACAGGAACACAACCCCATCCATTAGCAGAGAGGCTGCCTAAAATCAAAATAAGGCCACAGACACCCCAAAATACACCACCAGACGTGGACGTGCCCACCAGAAAGACAAGATCTAGCCTCATCCACCAGAACTCAGGCACTAGTTCCCTCCACCAGGAAGCCTACACAACCCACTGAACCAACCTTAGCCACTGGGGACAGATACCAAAAACAACGGGAACTGCGAACCTGCAGCCTGTGAAAAGGAGACCCCAAACACAGTAAGATAGGCAAAATGAGACGACAGAAAAACACACAGCAGATGAAGGAGCAGGCTCAAAACACACTGGACTTAACAAATGAAGAGGAAATAGGTAGTCTACCTGAAAAAGAATTCAGAATAATGATAGTAAGGATGATCCAAAATCTTGGAAATAGAATAGACAAAATGCAAGAAACATTTAACAAGGATGTAGAAGAACTAAAGAGGAACCAAGCAATGATGAAGAACACAATAAATGAAATTAAAAATACTCTAGATGGGATCAATAGTAGAATAACTGAGGCAGAAGAAAGGATAAGTGACCTGGAAGATAAAATGGTGGAAATAACTACTACAGAGCAGGATAAAGAAAAAAGAATGAAAAGAACTGAGGACAGTCTCAGGGACCTCTGGGACAACATTAAACGTGCCAACATTCGAATTATAGGGGTACCAGAAGAAGAAGAGAAAAAGAAAGGGACTGAGAAAATTTTTGAAGAGATTATAGTTGAAAACTTCCCTAATATAGGAAAGGAAATAGTTAATCAAGTCCTGGAAGCACAGAGAGTCCCATACAGGATAAACCCAAGGAGGAACACGCCAAGACACATATTAATCAAACTGTCAAAAATTAAATATAAGGAAAACATATTAAAGGCAGCAAGGGAAAAAAAACAAATAACACACAAGGGAATCCCCATAAGGTTAACATCTGATCTCTCAGCAGAAACTCTGCAAGCCAGAAGGGAGTGGCAGGATATACTTAAAGTCATGAAGGAGAAAAACCTACAACCAAGATTACTCTACCCAGCAAGGATCTCATTCAGATTTGATGGAGAAATTAAAACCTTTACAGACAAGCAAAAGCTGAGAGAGTTCAGCACCACCAAACCAGCTTTACAACAAATGCTAAAGGAAATTCTCTAGGCAAGAAACACAAGAGAAGGAAAACACCTACAATAACAAACCCAATACATTTAAGAAAATGGGAATAGGAACATACATATCGATAATTACCTTGAATGTAAATGGATTAAATGCTCCCACCAAAAGACACAGGCTGGCTGAATGGATACAAAAACAAGACCCATATATATGCTGTCTACAAGAGACCCACTTCAGACCTAGGGACACATACAGACTGAAAGTGAGGGGATGGAAAAAGATATTCCATGCAAATGGAAATCAAAAGAAAGCTGGAGTAGCAATTCTCATATCAGACAAAATAGACTTTAAAATAAAGACTATTACAAGAGACAAAGAAGGACACTATATAATGATCAAGGGATCGATCCAAGAGGAAGGTATAACAATTGTAAATATTTATGCACCCAACATAGGAGCACCTCAATACATAAGGCAAATACTAACAGCCATAAAAGGGGAAATTGACAGCAACACAATCATAGTAGGGGACTTTAACACCCCACTTTCACCAATGGACAGATCATCCAAAATGAAAATAAATAAGGAAACACAAGCTTTAAATGATACATTAAACAAGATGGACTTAATTGATATGTATAGGACATTCCACCCAAAAACAACAGAATACACATTTTTCTCAAGTGCTCATGGAACATTCTCCAGGATAGATCATATCTTGGGTCACAAATCAAGCCTTGGGAAATTTAAGAAAATTGAAATCGTATCAAGTATCTTTTCCGACCACAACGCTATGAGACTAGATATCAATTACAGGAAAAGATCTGTAAAAAATACAAACACATGGAGGCTACACAATACATTACTTAATAACGAAGTGATTACTGAAGAAATCAAAGGGGAAATCAAAAAATACCTAGAAACAAATGACAGTGGAGACACGACGACCCAAAACCTATGGGACACAGCAAAAGCAGTGCTAAGAGGGAAGTTTATAGCAATACAAGCCTACCTCAAGAAACAGGCAACATCTCGAATAAACAACCTAACCTTGCACCTAAAGCAATTAGAGAAAGAAGAACAAAAAAACCCCAAAGCCAGCAGAAGGAAAGAAATTATAAAGATCAGGTCAGAAATAAATGAAAAAGAAATGAAGGAAACAATAGCAAAAATCAATGAAACTAAAAGCTGGTTCTTTGAGAAGATAAATGAAATTGATAAACCATTAGCCAGACTCATCAAGAGAAAAAGGGAGAAGACTCAGATCAATAGAATTAGAAATGAAAAAGGAGAAGTAACCACTGACACTGCAGAAATACAAAAGATCATGAGAGATTACTACAAGCAACTATATGCCAATAAAATGGACAACCTGGAAGAAATGGACAGATTCTTAGAAATGCACAAACTGCCGAGACTGAACCAGGAAGAAATAGAAAATATGAACAGACCAATCACAAGCACTGAAATTGAAACTGTGATTAAAAACCTTCCAACAAACAAAAGCCCAGGACCAGATGGCTTCACAGGCGAATTCTATCAAACATTTAGAGAAGAGCTAACACCTATCCTTCTCAAACTCTTCCAAAATATTGCAGAGGGAGGAACACTCCCAAACTCATTCTACGAGGCCACCATCACCCTGATACCAAAACCAGACAAAGATGTCACAAAGAAAGAAAACTACAGGCCAATATCACTGATGAACATAGATGCAAAAATCCTCAACAAAATACTAGCAAACAGAATCCAACAGCACATTAAAAGGATCATACACCATGATCAAGTGGGGTTTATCCCAGGAATGCAAGGATTCTTCAATATACGCAAATCAATCAATGTGATACACCATATTAACAAATTGAAGGAGAAAAACCATATGATCATCTCAATAGATGCAGAGAAAGCTTTTGACAAAATTCAACACCCATTTATGATAAAAGCCCTGCAGAAAGTAGGCATAGAGGGAACTTTCCTCAACATAATAAAGGCCATATATATGACAAACCCACAGCCAACATTGTCCTCAATGGTGAAAAACTGAAACCATTTCCACTAAGATCAGGAACAAGACAAGGTTGCCCACTCTCACCACTATTATTCAACATAGTTTTGGAAGTGTTAGCCACAGCAATCAGAGAAGACAAAGAAATAAAAGGAATCCAAATCGGAAAAGAAGAAGTAAAGCTGTCACTATTTGCAGATGACATGATACTATACATAGAGAATCCTAAAGATGCTACCAGAAAACTCCTAGAGCTAATCAATGAATTTGGTAAAGTAGCAGGATACAAAATTAATGCACAGAAATCTCTTGCATTTCTATACACTAATGACGAAAAATCTGAAAGTGAAATTAAGAAAACACTCCCATTTACCATTGCAACAAAAAGAATAAAATATCTAGGAATAAACCTACCTAAGGAGACAAAAGACCTGTATGCAGAAAATTATAAGACACTGATGAAAGAAATTAAAGATGATACAAATAGATGGAGAGATATACCATGTTCCTGGATTGGAAGAATCAACATTGTGAAAATGTCTCTACTACCCAAAGCAATCTACAGATTCAATGCAATCCCTATCAAACTACCACTGGCATTTTTCACAGAACTAGAACAAAAAATTTCACAATTTGTATGGAAACACAAAAGACCCCGAATAGCCAAAGCAATCTTGAGAACGAAAAATGGAGCTGGGGGAATCAGGCTCCCTGACTTCAGACTATATTACAAAGCTTCAGTAATCAAGACAGTTTGGTACTGGCACAAAAACAGAAATATAGATCAATGGAACAGGATAGAAAGCCCAGAGATAAACCCACACACATATGGTCACCTTATCTTTGATAAAGGAGGCAAGCATATACAGTGGAGAAAAGACAGCCTCTTCAATAAGTGGTGCTGGGAAAACTGGACAGGTACATGTAAAAGTATGAAATTAGAACACTCCCTGACACCATGCACAAAAATAAACTCAAAATGGATTAAAGACCTAAGTGTAAGGGCAGACACTATCAAACTCTTAGAGGAAAACATAGGCAGAACACTCTATGACATACATCACAGCAAGATTCTTTTTGACCCAGCTCCCAGAGAAATGGAAATAAGAACACAAATAAACAAATGGGACCTAATGAAACTTAAAAGCTTTTGCACAGCAAAGGAAACCATAAACAAGTTGAAAAGACAACCCTCAGAATGGGAGAAAATATTTGCGAACAAAGCAACTGACAAAGGATTAATCTCCAAGATTTACAAGCAGCTCATGCAGCTCAATAACAAAAAAATGAACAACCCAATCCAAAAATGGGCAGAAGACCTAAATAGACATTTCTCCAAAGAAGATATACAGATGGCCTACAGACACATGAAAGAATGCTCAACATCATTAATCATTAGAGAAATGCAAATCAAAACTACAATGAGATATCATCTCACACCGGTCAGAATGGCCATCATCAAAAAATCTAGAAACAATAAATGCTGGAGAGGGTGTGGAGGAAAGGGAACACTCTTGCACTGTTGGTGGGAATGTAAATTGATACAGCCACTATGGAGAACAGTATGGAGGTTCCTTAAAAAACTACAAATAGAACTACCATACGACCCAGCAATCCCACTACTGGGCATATACCCTGAGAAAACCATAGGTCAAAAAGAGTCATGTACCAAAATGTTCATTGCAGCTCTATTTACAATAGCCAGGACATGGAAGCAACCTAAATGTCCATCGACAGATGAATGGATAAAGAAGATGTGGCACATATATACAATGGAATATTACTCAGCCATAAAAAGAAATGAAATGGAGGTATTTGTAATGAGGTGGATGGAGTTAGAGTCTGTCATACAGAGTGAAGTAAGTCAGAAAGAGAAAAAGAAATACAGTATGCTAACACATATATATGGAATCTAAGGGAAAAAAGAAAAAAAAAAGGCCATGAAGAACCTAGTGGCAAGACGGGAATAAAGACACAGACCTACTAGAGAATGGACTTGAGGATATGGGGAGGGGGTGGGGTGAGATGTGACAGGGTAAGAGAGTGTCATGGACATATATACACTACCAAATGTAAAATGGCTAGCTAGTGGGAAGCAGCCGCATAGCACAGGGAGAGCAGCTCGGTGCTTTGTGACCACCTAGAGGGGTGGGATGGGGAGGGTGGGAGGGAGGGAGATGCAAGAGGGAAGAGAAATGGGAACATATTGTATATGTATAACTGATTCACTTTGTTATAAAGCAGATGCTAACACACTATTGTAAGGCAATTATACTTCAATAAAGATGTTTGAAAAAAAAAATTTGATGAAATCCAAATCAATACTTAATTTCAGTTAACAGTATTGTGCCAAGATTATATTTAGTTTTGACAAGTGTTCTACAATTATATAAAGTGTTAACATCAAGGGAAGCTGGATAATGGTTATACAGGATTTCTCTGTATTATTTTTGCAACTCTCCAAGTCTAAATTTTTCTCAAAGGTTTTTTTTGTTTTTTGTTTTTTAAAGCATAATGGCTTAGGCTTGTATAATATTTCAGTGCTGCTCTATCTTAAATAAATTATTGGGTATGAGAATAAATGCACACAATTCATCACTAGTGATGTATGTTAAATGCTACAGAAGCACAGAGAAAAGAGGCAAGTTAAACTGCAAAGAGCATGTGAGAACAGGATTAAAGAAGGCCCCAAGCAGGAGGTGACTTTCAGGAGGACTGTGAAAATTAGATAGGTTTTTACCAGTTTGAGAAGGAGAGGAGGCTGAAAATAACGTTGGCGTATACAACAACGTTTGAAGGTGCACTAAACAGTGAAAAGTCAGGTGTTCCTGTGAAATAAAGTACATGGAAGAATCATACACAAACTAAAGTCGGAAAGGCTGACAAATCATGAACAGTGTCAAATACCTAGAAAATATGTTGGGACTCGAAGTATAGGTAAAGGCAGTCATTTGAGATTATTTATGTAGTAGAAAACACTCTCTGCAATTACAGTAACACGTACATATCCATGGATGCTGGTTTAATTTGCTGAAAGTCACAGATACTCTCTCTGTTTTTAAAATATGTCAGTCAAAATGCAATTATTGTCAGTAGTTTTTTTCTCTTGAGACAATTGTGTGTATCAATTCATGCTACAAGGTTTACAAATGGGTGGGCACTTTTTTTCCTAATTCTTTTCCATCTTGTTTTGAAATAGAGCACTGAGGCCAAATTTGAAAGGGCCTTAAATTTTTGATATTCTTTTTGGGGTTTGTTTTGTTTTTCATACTTTGTGTTGGGTTTTTGGGTGCATCTTTAATTTTTCTAGTGTGTTTTCTCCCCTGCCTTCTCTTTTTCTTGTTGAATCTATGATCATATTAAACTTCATCCACAAGGGACTTCCCTGGTGGCACAGTGGATAAGACTCCATGCTCCCAATGCAGGGGGCCTGTGTCCGATCCCTGGTCAGGGAACTAGATCCCACATGCATGCTGCAACTAAGAGTTTGCATGCCACAACTAAGGAGCCTGCATGCTGCAACTAAGGAGCTGGTGAGCCACAACTAAAGAGCCCTGGAGCTGCAACTAAGGAGCCAGTGAGACACAACTAAGGAGCCTTCCTGCCACAACTAAGACCCAGTGTAACCAAATAAATAAATATTTTTAAAAATAAAAAAATAAACATCATCCATGAGAAAATATTGTTCTTGGTTCATCAGGATTAATCAATCTTTTGCAAACACAGTTATGTCTCCTGTTACACGAATTGAAGATGGAAAATGGCTTTTGAAAAACTAATACCCTCAAATATTTTTCCATTAGCCTGCTTTTTTTTCTTCTAATTTATTTCAGTTTTGTGAAAATGATGATAATGTTTTATCCTTTATTTATTTATTCATCAGCTATTTATAGAATACCTACGAATTTTTAGGTCCTCTAATTGTGCTGTGGGAAAAAGTTGGGTAAGTGATTCAGCTGTCATATTCAAGGTTCTTAGAGTTTAATATACACTTTACAGGAGGAAATTACATATATATATATATATATATATATATATATATATATATATATATATATATATATATTCAGATTATTCTCAAGGAGATCCAAATATTGATCTATTCTTTCTATGGGATTTTCCTACTTCTAAATGCCCTTATACTTCAACTTTATTTTCAGTGGCTCTCACTGAGTGAATGCTATCAGTTTCCTGATTCCTGCAAAATACATGAAAGGCTTTTTTCTACAAAGCCTTCTTTGAACTGCTCCATCACATGCTAACTACTACCAGTTCCAAGTTTTCTTTTGCACTTACAATTTTTTCTCCCCTGTGTTCATTGTTTTTGGTATTAGCCATCGCCAGCAGACAATGAGTTCCTGGAAAATTAAGATGAACCGTTTTTTCCCTCTTCATCTCATGTCCCTAGTTCCTAACACACCAGTGGGCAATTACCCAGATGTAGAAAGTACTGATTGATTTATTATCTTAAAGTAACAATATATTTGATTTTCTAGAAGTCATTATTTAATTATTGGTTTTTGCAGCTTTCAAAATACAGAAGATATTAATTTGAATTTCAGCTAGAGCAATGAGATAATACTCTTGTTTCTGTACAATGGAGACAAATTCCATTCCCGGGATATTGAATCAATAAGTCATCAAGTGGTTGTTAGGATAAAACCTGTCTCCTTTCTAAGTATTACTGGTAGTTCACAGTAATGAACATATAATTCATAAACAGGGAGAATAAGTAAACTGAAGCACATTCATACAATACAATGTAATACAGCAATGAAGATGCATGAACTAGCTCCAGTATGCATAAACATGGTTAGTGTTTAAAATATAACATTGAGTGAAATATAAAAGTTCTAATAAGATAAGCTCTATAAGACACCATTTATATAAATTGTACAACATACTCTAAAATATGATTATGAAAACATGCATATGTAAAAATCATGCATAGGTATTAAGAGCATTAAGACATGAATGGAAGTTTACGTACTAATTTCTTGATATTAATTGCATTTAGGGAGAAAGGAAAAGGGATGTACATGGAGGGGTGTTAAATTCTTTCATAGCATGTTTATTTTTTAAAAAGTAAAACAAATACATGAAATACTATTATTTGTTAAATCATCTATTTATTCTGTATTGGAGTACATGGGCATCTGTTTTATTATTTTCTGTATTCTTGGATGTTTAAAATAGTCCATACGGGACTTCCCTGGTAGTCCAGTGAGTAAGATGCCATGCTCCCAATGCAAGGGTCCCTGGTTCAATCCCTAGTCAGGGAACTAGATCCTGCACGCATGCCGCAACTAAGAGTTTGTATGCCACAACCAGGAGTCCTCATGCTGCAACTAAGAAGCCCGCATGCCACAACTAAGAGTCTACATCCCACAACTAAGACCAGCACAGCCAAAATAAATAAAATAAATATTTTTTAAAAATTAAAAAAATAAAATAGTCCATACAAAAAAGGTCGTGTATCCATACATATATACTAATTAATGTAACTATCTATATACATGTATGTATACCTATATATAAAGTAATACAATTAAACACACAAATATAGAATAAAAGCACTTTAAGCTGAAGTTAAAACATCAATAATGCGTAAAATTCTTGTTACATGAAAGTAGGAAGCAGAGTGTTCCTGAAACATGGTTTGTTTAAAATGGGCAATGTCAACGCCTTAAAAAAGAAATGACTCAAATGGGACCTTATGAAAGGAGTACAATTGGTAGAATTCACAAAAACTGTTTCCTAAAGCAAATGTAGGAACTAGCAGACATTATGTTCTTCCAGTGTTACAAGTACTGTGTCAGATACTATTCCTTAGATGAACAGTGAATATTTGGGACATATGAATGATTCTAGACTGACTGGCACATTTAACCATATCAGGTTTGACTCTGACTGACTGCACCCAAAAGTCCCCACCAGAATTATGGGAATCATGAAATATTACATATTTATATTTATATATATATAAATTATACATACATATATGTATAATAGAGAGACATATAGACATATAATATATATATATGCACATTATATACATATATAATTTCTTTGTGAAAAGAAGTGTAGTCGTAGAAACTAAGTATTAGTGTGGCCTACTGAAGTAAAGGAGGGGAAAAAAATGATGCTGCTTCTTATAATTAATTCGTAACTTGAAAACAGGATATTCAAATATTATATTGTAGTTACTCTGGAAATCAGATTGTCCTCTTTCCCTAGGTTTTCTGGTTTTGATTACTGAAGGTTATAGTTGCCCGTTTATTTAGGGACTTTTCTGATATTTTTAGAATAACTGTATTTTTTGTCATGTGTGGTTGTTGAAATCTCTTTCCCTTTAGCATGTGTTCAACTAGTGTTTGGCTATTTCCTTGAATGTAAGGAGCTATAAAAATGCAAGAAAACAACCACAATGACAAAAAACAACACCTCTTCCAGGGTATATAGAGTGGCATTATGCTGGGACTCTCCTAACACTTAGCCAAGACTTTACAACTCTGCCTCAGCCTTCACTTCCTGCTTATACTAAGCCTAGAAAACAGCCAGTGAAAGCTTAGCTTCTTCTCAGATCTTTCCTGAGCTGGTGTCCTGTCCTGGGTATGTGTGTGGCTTTCTAAATTCCTTATTTTATACAGACACATTTGAATACCCTAAAATCCCAAAGAAATTCTTTCCCCAACTTTTCCTCCAGGCTTTAGGAGATCTATTGTATGTCTTGACCCTAATCTCTTGCCCCAAATAGCTGTGGGTTTTTCATTTGCCTTACAATGTTTTTGAGCAATGCCTACTGTTTATCTGCCCTGAGTGGGTTCTGAAGAAGGCAAACAGAGACCAGCACCTTAACATTAGTTCTATTTGACTCTAAAGCTAATATATTTTTATCCATGCCATAAAATGCCCTCCTGCTATTTTGTTTCATTTATGCATGCATTTTTTTCACTCAACAAAAATTTATTGAACTTTAACTATATGTCAGGAAATCTAATAGTGTTGGACATAAAAGGATGAACAATGCTTGGTCTTTATCCCAAGAAGTATCCGTACATCTTTCTTAGGTGCTGTCTTTACCTCTGTAGAATAAATAGGCAATTACACTACAGTGTAGTTACAGTAAGGTAAGGACAAGAAGCTATATTTGAAAGGCTTTTTTAGCTTGTTTTTTTAATCACAAGAATAGAAGTCACATGAAATAGCAAACTACAAGAAAGAAGAAATATATAAGAATGTGAGTGCGTGCATACATGGGTCTGTGAATATAACTATTGTGAATAAAGTCTAATATATCATTTTTAGTTGTTTTTTTCTTTTTTACTTTGCTTCACAATTTCAACCTCACCAAATATTTTTTTACTCAGGGATAACATTTCTAATGATTACAATATTAAAAGAATTAAGGAAGTATTGCTCATCAAAAAGTGTGGCTAATAAATTGCCTTCTTTTATGAAATTTCTATAAAATACTGAATAGATTTATCTTGCATATAAAACACCAGTGATTTTTGGCCACTCACTTTGAGAACAAGAAACTCACTAAAATTAAATGAAAAAAAATTCTTCAAGTACCAATAATAAAAATATGTACACTCATTGCAATTTGGTTCACATATTGATGTGTATCTGTGTAATTCACCCTTATTTTTATTTATAAGTCATTCATACACAGTATATCCAGATTCATCAAAAAAAAGATATTCAGTAAAATCATATGCTGGCTGTGCCTTTTAAAAATGAATTTGGGCCCTAATTTAACTTTTGACTGATAGTTTTGTATAGGGAAATGCTTCTGTACAAAACAAAGGCTAGAATAGTCTATAATTTAAATTGGCATACTGATGAGCCCTATAGATGGATTTGATACATAGTGAAAAGAATAAAATTATGTGTGCAAATATAACATTGCAGGTGTTGCATTTCCTGATGAGAATATATTATAGGAAAACAACGTTGGCTATAAAATGCAGAATACACCTGTTATTCAGCAATATTTTATATTTCCTCCCACAATATTACTCATGTAAAATGAGAGAGACCTAACCTCTGTATGTGTATCAGGCTGATTTTAAGAGCACCTTAGACAGAAGGAGAATTGGGTGTCACAAGATTCTCCCAGTTGAGAGTACTATGCTTGAAACAACAGAGCCCTGCTTTTGCCACCAAGAAGCTCAGCTAGCTCTGGGTCATATTTCTGCCATGTTCAAGTCATGTGACTTTTTGCAAATGACCTTAATCCTATGATGTGCATCTGTAGAGTGGGGAAACTATTAACTACTTCTTCAGATTGTAATAAATATAAACTGAGATCAATGGCAAAGTGCTTTCTAAGCGGTAAATCATACAAATATGAAAGCTAATTGTAAGAAGTAAGTTTTTAGAACTGCACCTTAAATATACATTTTAATTCTGTATTCAGAAAAGCACTGTAATTCTACCTTTACAGGAAGCATTTCTAGGATGGGATGCCCCTTCTCTCAGCTTCATCCATTCCAATCACTTCCATGATTCAAGACCCAGTGTACATTTCTCATTCTTCAGAAATCTTTTTTTTTTTTTTTTTAGTTATTCCAAGAAGACATTGGAAATACGGACATATATATATATTTATACATAATCCTAAAACTCAGAGTTACATAGAAATGTATCTAAGTTCATCCTACCCATTTTGCCAATAGGTACTGGGAATTCCAAAGAAAATGAATGTTTACCTCCCAAAAAACAAACAAACACATGATTGCAGGACAAATAACCCAGATAATTTGATCCTTTGCATTATCTCATAGCCATATAGTTGTTCTTGGATCTCTTTAACCATCATTGCTTTCGCCCTCACAATTTGAATTTGATTATGTACAATTCTCAAATTCCACTGATTTTGCTTTCATTCTATTTGGGGAGTTAAGGGCATCTAGACTGGACAGTATATTCTTCAACAGCCTTCTTACCTGTCTGCAGCTTGCCACACAAAAAACTTATTGGGAGATATTTTAACAACTGGAGAAAGTTGTTTGTTTGTTTTCACCACTTTATTTAGGTATAATTTACAAAACATGAAACCCACCCAATCTTTTGTACAGTTTGACAACAGTCTGGTAACTGCTACCATCAGCACAATCAAGTTTTGGAATGTTTCCATCACCCCAGAAAGTTCCCTTGTACCCCTTTCTAGCTACCCCCTGCAGCATCCCACCCAACACCTCAGCCCCAAGCAACCACTAATCTTTCTGTTGCTCCAGTTTTACCTTTTCTAGAATTTCCTTTGTGTCTGACTTTAATTCAGCATAATGATTTTGAGATTCACCTATGGTGTCTCCTGTATCAATAGTTTGTTTCTTTTTATTGCTGAATGTATTCTATTGTATGGATATATCACATTTTGTTAGTTTATCCCTCCACCAGTTGACAGCTTTTCCCTTCCTCCCCTTCCCCCCAGCCCCGGTTCTTGGCTATTATGAACAATACTTCTAATAACATACATACAGAGGTCTGTACGTGAAAATTTGTTTTATCCTAGGAATGCCTGGAACCCAGAAGTGCCATTGCAAGGTCATATCTTAAAAGCACGTTTAACATTTTAAGTAACTGACAAACGACCTCCCTTAGCGATGTGCCATTTGGCACTCCCACTGTATTAGTCTGCTCGGGCGGCCACAGCACAGTACCACAGGCTGGGTGACTTAAGCAGCAAAACTTTATTTTCTCACAGTCCTGGTAGTTGAAGTCCAAGGTCAAGACATCAGCAGAACTGATTTGTTCTGTGGCCTCTGTGCATGGCCTTCTCTATCCTGTGACTTCTTGTGCTTGTTCTTCTGTGTGTGTCTGTATCCTAATCTCCTCTTTTTATGAGGACATCAGTCATCTTGGATTAGGACCCATTTATATGACCTCGTTTTACCTTAGTTTATTTCTTTAAGGGCCGTCTCATCAAACACAATCACATTTGAAGTACTTAGGGTTAGGGCTTCCACATATTAATTGGTGGTGGTGGGGAACACAATTCAGTGCATACACCCACCAGCAATGTATGAAAATGTCAGTTGTTCCACATTCTTACTAACACTTGATGTTGCTGGTCTTTTAAATGTTTATTTACTAAGTGTGCAGCCACATCTCATAGTGGTTTTAATTTTCATTTCCCTAATGACCAATGATGTAGTACAACTGATGCAGTACAATGATGTAGTATTTTTTTTTTTTTTTAAGGGAACGCTATTTATTTATTTATTTATTTTGGCTGTGTTGGGTCTTCGTTTCTGTGCGCGGGCTTTCTCTAGCTGAGGCGAGCGGGGGCCACTCTTCATCGCGGTGTGCGGGCCTCTCACTGTTGCGGCCTCTCTTGTTGCGGAGCACAAGCTCCAGACGCGCAGGCTCAGTAGTTGTGGCTCACGGGCCTAGTTGCTCCGCGGCATGTGGGATCTCCCCAGACCAGGGCTCGAACCCGTGTCCCCTGCATTGGCAGGCGGATTCTCAACCACTGCGCCACCAAGGAAGCCCGATGTAGTATTTTTAACATCTTCATTGTCCTCTCTGTATCTTTTATGAAATGCCTATTCAAGTATTTGTCCATTTATTTTAACATGATGTTAGTCTTCTGGTTATTGAGTTGTAAGTGTTCTTGATACATTCTGGATGCAATTCCTTTGCCAGATAGATATTTTCCAAATTTGTTTTCCCAATCTGTAATTTACTTTTTCATTTTATTAAGGATGTTTTTCAAAGACCAAAATATTTTACTTTTAACTAAATCCAATATGTCATATTTCGGTATGGTTTGTGCTTTTTCAGTTTTACCTAAGAAATCTTTCCCTAACCCAAGGATATAAACATTTTCTCCTTCTTTTTCTTTCTTCCCTCTCCTCTTTCTTCCTTCTACTACTCTTCCTTCTTCCTTTCTCCTTCTTCTTCTCCCTCTTCTTCTAATGTATGGTGCGAGGAAAGAATCCACGTTCACTTTATTTCATATAGTATCCAGTTATCTCCATACTGTTTATTGAAAAGAACTATCCTATCCCCATTTGATTACATTGACATTTTTGTTGAAAATCAATTGACCATATATAAGTGGGTCAATTTCAGGATGCTCACATCTCTGTTCCATTGTCCTCTGATAACACTGATGGTTTAAGTCTTTCAATTTTGTTCTTTCCAAAAAAAAAAAGAAAAAAAAGTTTTGGTTATTCTGTCATTTGCATTTCCTTATAAAATTTAGAATTAATTTCTTAAAAAAGCCTAGTGGGAATCTCAGATTAACTTTTTTTTAATAAATTTATTTATTTTATTTATGTTTTGTTTTTTTTTTTGGCTGCATTGGGTCTTCATTGCTGTGCACGGGCTTTCTCTAGTTGCAGAGAGCGGGGGCTATTCTTTGTAGTGGTTCATGGGCTTCTCACTGCGGTGGTGTCTCTCGTTGTGAAGCACGGGCTCTAGACATGCAGGCTTCAGTAGTTGTGGCACATGGGCTCAGTAGTAGTGGCTCACGGGTTCTAGAGCACAGGCTCAGTAGATGTGTCATGAGGGCTCAGTAGTTGTGGCTCATGGGCTCTAGAGCGCAGGCTCAGTAGCTGTGGCACACGGGCTTAGGTGCTCCGAGGCATGTGGGATCTTCCCAGACTAGGGATCGAACCCGTGTCCCCTGCATTGGCAGGCGGATTCTTAACCACTGCGCCACCAGAGAAGTCCCAGATTAACTTCCTAAAGTGTGACTTTTACAACAGGCCACCTTCAGTCAGGCATCGTTCTGATTATCTTTTGAACAACCTTGTCATCTGTCTCCAGCCACAGTTTGGCCCTATCTGCATATATTTTGCATCTCACCTCATTTGGAAGTTCACATGTGTGTGTGTAAGTATGTCTATGTGTATGGTTGTGTGCATGTGTGCACGTGTCTGTGGTGATCATCAGAAATATTGTAAATCAAAGGCCAGGTTTGATATCTGGCCCTCAGCAGGTACTCAGTCAATATACATTTTTTTCTTGTACCTACTGTTGCCTTAGTCAGGTGACCAGGCTATATTAGGAGACATGACAGAGATATAACACCCTTGCCCATTGTTACATAATGAGAAAACAGTATGAATGGTATTCCATGCCACAGAAGAAGAATAAATGAAAGGGTAAGTAAGGAGGGGTCAGAGAGAAGTTTATGAATAAAGCCTGGTTGGATCCCAAAGTAAATTCAGCAGGAGCAAAATCACTGAAGTTCCTAGTAGATCAACCTGGAATCCAGTTTGTCTCTCACTTGCTAACTGTGACGTCTTAGATGATACATCTACCTTCTAACTTGTAAATCAGATATACTGACAACATACCATCATAGGCAGAGTTTTGATTTTACCGGTAAGTGAACCTGTTTTGTCAATGGTTGGCATAATAAGAAACTTAGTAAGTGTTCCTTGAATCATAAATGTTTGGGTGCACCCATCAGTGGATTCTGAGGAAATAAACTCTTCTGTTCAAGACTCCATTTATATCCATGGCCAACCCAATCATAAGTCCATCCATTTTCATCTCCAAAATATATTTCAAACGCACCATTCCTCTCTCTGTCCACTAACCCTGCTCTTGTCCAACCCAGCCTCATTATTTATACGAAAGTTTTCAGTATAGTCTGACTGTATCCTGCTTCTATTCTAATGCCCTTCAAATTCTTTCTCACAAAGCAGCTGGAGTGATTTCTTCCTTAGTGCTTCCTTCCTTCCCCCTCGTTCTCTCTCTTTCCTTCAATCTCTTCCTCCCCTTTCCTACCTTCCTTTGTTCTTAAAATATCTATTTAATCATGCCGCTTCCTTACTTACTTCCCATTGCATTTACACTAAAATAGAGATGCTCTATTGATCCTGTGTAAGTACAGTGTTGACCAGTCTCCTTTTTAATACCCTGATTCTCATGTCCTATAAGGTCCGAACCCTGATGATGTCCATTTTCACTTCATATCATTCTTCCCTACATGGGTTTTCTTTTAGTTCTTACATAGGCTGGGCACCTATTAATCTCCCAATCCCTGATCAACATGCCTTCAGTCTAAAGGATACCTCTTCAGGGGATCATTCTCTGTCCATCTAACCATATTCCTCTTTTGTCCTGTTTCCCTTTACTACATCCTATGTGTTTCCTCTTGAGCATGTTACCTAAACTGTAATCCTATGTGTGTTTGTTGGTACACTTGTTCATTGTTTGCTTCTTTCATTAGATTGACAAGTCTGAGAAGGTTGTCATTCATCAATGCATACTCAGCATCTTGTATATTGCCTGCTGAATTCATGAGGGATGACCTCAAATGCTGATTCTTACTACTGGATTTGGATTCAGTAAAAATAGAGATATAAGGGGTATAAAAGTTTTGTCCAAGTTTGTTTACATATCTTCAAGTGAAATGTATTGTCACTTTTGATTTTGAAAAAGTATTGCAAGAAGAGATGCTAAAAGTAAAAAAAAAAAAAAAAATTACATTCTTCCTCACTTATAAACACATGGGGAATAAATATTTACTTGACTAGTGTGCTCAGGTTATTGCCTTGATTTTCCTTTTTGTGGTGTCCCTGTAGGTATGGTTACCTTATATGATGGTGGAAAAGACCTTTGGTGTGTACCAGCCATACCCCAGCAGTGATATTCCATATTCCCCACCTAAGGGTTCATGCCTTTGTAGAATCGCAACAATTCAAAGAGGTTATTTTCTTCCATGATTTTAGTAAATGATTCTCCTGAAATGGCATCACATATAAAACAGTTCCTAGAGAGAAGTCTCCATACTAGCTTTGAAAGATTATTTATTTCAAATTTCTCTCTTCCAGTGCCTTGGCTTATAGTTCCTGGTACCTATGATTTCCCGCCAATTTCAACCTTCAGCTCCACAGACGATTAGCAACACTAAATTGACTCTTCCTTATTTCTTGTCTCCTCCTACCAAGTAAATTCCAACGTATAATGATATGCACTTATATCACTACCATGCAAAGTTTAGATACATCAGGAACACATGCAATTTGGGGCCTCAGAGAATCACTTTTTATGATTTGAGAATATTTGAAGGCAGACAGAAAAATAAACACAGCTTTGGTGAAGCAGTCACCACAGAAACAATTGCTGCTCTCATTTATCTATTTTTATAGGGTATATTTCAGTTATATTCAAAGATGCGTATATTTATTGTGGGACCTCAGTTTGCATTTATTTTCACAGATGGCACAGGAAAATTTTTTCATTACATCCTGCTGCGAGTCACTGGATGACTAAAACGTGCTCATATTAATGATTTAAATGAAAAATCATAAAAGTTGAGTTCTCAGTGTTCCTTCAAAAATTAATAGATTTTTTTAGATTCAATAAATCTCTTTGCATGTAACAGATCGTCTCCTTCTGGGAAATATGTTTGGGTTTGTGTGAAGGTTTTAACTTAAGAAGTTTACACTAAGACAAAATGAGTTCTAATAAGTAAGAAATAACTCCTGAAATCAGGTCAGAGGGGGTCATTTCATTTAAAGACTTAATTCTTTTGGCATTTTTTATGTGGTAAGTTTAGGGATGATAATCAACAGAATTCAGATGATTTAGGAATACCTAACTGTATCTTAGCCCAGCCACCCTCCTTTTCTTGAGACCTTTGGGGAAGAGACACAGAAAAAAAATATAAAATCAAAATAGTAGTTATTATTAGTCGGGCTTCTGCATAGAACCCTCATGCAGAGCTTTGGTGGATTGAGCTGGAGGATATGGCTTTTTATATAAATCTAAGCCTTAAAGAACACCTATTCTCCAACTCTGGATGTTAGCAGCCTCTGGTTTGCACCAGAAGCAGAAGACCAAACAGGTGAGAGTACCAAGAAAAGGAGCAGAAAGGGCCCTGATGCAAATAAGGCAGGCTCTTGTTTTTAGTTATCCTCCAATCTCACTGATAGGAGAGCAAGACCCAGTAATACATCAGACCCGACCAGGACTCAGTCAGTTTCTCTTGGACAGAGCTGAGTATGAAGCTGATAAAAATAATGCTGGGGCTTCCCTGGTGGCACAGTGGTTGAGAGTCTGCCTGCCAATGCAGGGGACACGGGTTCGAGCCCTGGTCTGGGAAGATCCCACATGCCGCGGAGCAACTAGGCCCGTGAGCCACAACTACTGAGCCTGCGCGTCTGGAACCTGTGCTCCGCAACAAGAGAGGCCGCGATAGTGAGAGGCCCGCGCACTGCGATGAAGAGTGGCCCCCGCTTGCCGCAACTAGAGAAAGCCCTCGCACAGAAATAAAGACCCAACACAGCCAAAAATAAATAAATTAATTAAAAAAAAATGCTGAAGAGACATTATCTATTGACATAAAAAAAGTTTTTAAAAAGCAATGAATGAAAGATACAGTTTTGTACCTTAAAACAAAAAAGCAAAAAAAAAAGAATGGGGAGGGAGCACAGATCTGAATGCCACACTTCTCACTAAGCCCCCTTCTTTGAATCTTCAAAATGTAAAATAGACTGAAGATTCAAGCACCAATTTATTTTGTTTGTTTCTTGTTTGGTTTTTGCTCTTGTTGTTTGTTTTGTTTTAGAAGGAGAAACTAGGTATTATTAAACACTAGAGGCAAGTAATCATTCTCTGGTCCATTATGGAGCAGAACTGGTGCTACAAAGTACTTTTCCTGCAAAGCAGAAGCACAACGTATTTGTTGATGGAACAAACCATAATCTGCCCATTGGTCAGGGAGACCAAACCTTCATCTTAGCATCTCAGCAAGACTTACACAAATATATTCCCACCACATAACTAAGGTGCCTGAACGTGTGCTGAGAGACACTCTCTGCTGGCCTGAATGCCTTCCGTTGGGAAATGAATGCTGACAGTAGTTATTCTGGGAACTGATTAATTAAATCTCTTTCCTGGCAGTTCCATTAATATCAACACAACATGGCAGAGATATTGACATAGTGAGAAAACATTGCTTTCAACAATAGGGCTTTGTTGACAAAACAGTGAAATGTCTAGACCATTAGCAACAATTCAGGAATCCATCTTTCCCATCAGTCTCATTTAGCTTACACATAATTCTCTCCCTTTCTTTCTCTCTCCCTCTCTGTCTTAAAATTTGTAGTAGTTAGGCAGAGAAAATGAGGTGGAAGCATTATTAAATATAAAGGCAGGATGGGTTAGAAACACACTAGACCAACTGTTTCTCTCTCTCTCCATGTACACACACATACACACATAATGATGGGGGGGCAGTAGATATTCAATATCATCTAATGTTGACTGATGATATTATTTAATGTATCAACCATCAGAGAATATTATTTACTGATTTTCTACTACACGCCTGATACTTCACAAGTATTATTTCACTTGTGAAAGAAAAAACACAACAACCTGTAACGTGATAGTACTTATAAGCTAGTTTAGATTAAGATCTGAAAAGGTGTCTTTGAGGAGAGGACATTTGAGTTTGGGCCTAAAGAGCTAGGACTGAGCCATGTGAACATCTGGAGAAAGAGGGATCCAGGCAGAGGGAAAAGTTAATACAGAGCCCCTAAAGTGGGAATAAAGTTGAGTTCAAAAGAGTGGGGTCAGACCTGCTGACCCTGGAGGGGAATGGGGGACTTCTTGCCAAAACTCCAGCCCAGGATTTCAAGCCAAAGGGTTACATGGTGGGTAACAATCTCCTCTGCTACCCGTTCTGGAGCCTACCATGAGGTGGTGCTTACTACCATGGGATCTAGGTGCCTGGCCCTTGTAATACCAGGGACCCAAATGTGGAAGGTTGGCCAGAGAGTCCTGGAAGGAAGCTGTGAGCCCAGATTACCTGCCACCTGGACACTGATTTCATGGTATGCTGCCTTGGACTGCTGGAGTGGATGCAATCATCACTTTTGGTAGAACCTTTTCCAGTTATACTGAGAAAAAAAAAATTTTTTTTTCCATTTCCAAGAAGTTTTTTCGGTTGTTGTACTTCCCTTATTTTGCAGCAGAGGAAAACTGTGGCTAAAACAAGTTAGGGAATTTGCTAGAAGTTATACAGCTTGTAAAGAAGCAGAGTTGAGATTTAAGTTCAAATTGGTCTTATTACAAATTCCTTACCCTTTCCACACTGGAGTCCTCACTTACTTCTTGACCTCCCTTTCAGTTCCTTTCCACGCCTAAGCATCTGTGCTTCTGCTAAGTTGAACTACATGATGTCTGCAATATCACCATTTAAATCCATCAGAGGTCCTACTTAGTTGCTTACGTTGGCTTCTGAAGGGTCTTTGCTGGATTCACTTACACGCTTGCTCCAGCAGCATCTAGTACTTCATCACAAGGATGAGGAAAGAGTGGACATAAATGTTTCCAAGGAATCACATACAAATACAATCAGAACGGTACAAAAAAGTAGTCCATCATTGTCCATGCTTAAGTTAATGAGCTCACTTACTTATATTCTGTTTTCTAACCCTGGATCCCCATAGTTGCCTACACTGTCTTTATAACGTATAGATCTTTCCCTCAAAAGTAAACCCATACTTCTCGTCCTTCCCCCTCTCCCTTCCTTCCTTCCCAAAACTTCTGTGTGCGAATATCTAGCAGTCAACAGCTCAAAAATCTCACAAGAAATAGATAGCTATGTTTTGGTGTGATCAGTACAAAGTTAGAAGTATGTGCAGGGTACAAGGAGAACGTGGGAGACATCTGCTGTTTCGGGAGCTCAGGAAAGACTACTTGGAGGAGGGAATTAGTGAACTGAGCCTTGAAATATAGGAAATAATCAGGCAGAAGTTAATAGAATGTTAAGTGTTCTGTGTTTCAAGAAGAGAGACTAACATGTTTGAAGGCTTTTTAAAAATGTCATTTAAAAATCACTTTCACTCAGGTGCTGCAGATTAAGAACTAAGACATGCTGGATAGGATTCTCTGCAGGTTTGCTCCAGCTCTGCTTTTTTTCGGGCTAGGTATTCAAATGAGAAGGGCGCGTATTAGGTGTGAAAATGTGTGTTTGAACCTGCCAGAGCTCAAGCACAAGATTACAGTGTTAATTCCCACAGTTCAAGGCTGCAGAGTTTGAAAACAAACTCTGTATCAGGGAAAACCCCAGCATAGAACAAGGGGCATGATATAATCAATTGCTCACAATTCTGGATACATGTCAAAATTACTTTAGGGCTTGTGTAAAAATTCAGATACCTGTGTCTCTTCCACTTGATCATGGCATCTGCACAAGGAGTTTGCACATTTCTGTTTAAAAAGTACCATATACAATTTCTGTGTAAAACTAGGATGCTACTAGAGTTTTAACAATGACCTTCTCTTAAAACTCCATTACACAGGAGGCTCTGAAAGAGAGTGTGGCCAACAGCTGGACACATTTTCTGTAGTTGCTAGAAATAATCAAAAGCAGGGCTTTCAGTGTTTCCCAAATTATTTCCCAAATTATTTGTTTCCTACCTTAAACATGATTGATAAAAGGACAGATAACAGTTATAGATTTATAGCTATTATTTTTGAGCACTTCCTATGTGCCAGAAATACAGGAAATACTTTGCATAGATGCATCATCCTTTTTACATAGCAGCTCAATATATTATTCTTCATGGACTCTGTTTTAAATGAGAAAAATAAGAAACAGAGATGTCAATATAGTTTTCTAAGGTCACACAGCTATTGAATGTAAAGTGTAGAACAGAGTTGGGTGCAGGCTTTATACCACTACACTATGCTGTCTTCTGGTGTTACTAGTTGATGTGACTACACCCAAACCTAAAACATTTTATATTATACTTTGTGTGACTATATCTGGTATAAATTTGTAGTTCTGAAATATCAATGGGAAAACCCCTCAAGTATCGTCTCTTTGAATGGCCTCTGAAGTCTAGTGCAGCTGGACCGTTATTTGGCAACTTAGACCTGTACGCAGTTCAAATTCCTATACCCAGGCTGAGTCATCCCTTTCTAAGCATGCCTGTACTTTCTCAGTTATTTCTCTATTAAATCCATTATTTAAGCATTTTTGCTTCTCTGCACGTGCTGTTCCACTCCACTGAGCTGCTTCTGTGTGGATTACAGGCGCTGTATCATTGTGACTGAAACCTAATTGACTTCCACGGTAAATATTAAAGGAAGGTGGCAAACATGACTAGTTGTCCGTTCAATACGACATGAAATGGCTAACGCCTATGTGTAATGAGGGAAAAGTCTTCTGGGCTTCAACTCTTGTTTTATGGGGGAAAGAGAGTGAGTCCTCAAGTGATTGTTGACGAGTCTATGGCAAATGTGCACACCAAGTAAGAAGCTGAAATAAAAAGCCCTGTACGAAGTCGTTAAACATCAAGCCCGATGAATTATTCATTTAATGGTTTCAAAGTTGGACTTGGAAAAATGTAAATAAAACACACAGAGAACTTTCTCCTTTCTGGAAACGACTTTATAGTCATGAAGTAAGTGCAAGGAGCACTTAAAAGTGTCGAACTGCATTGTATATTTTATGTAAATTAAGAATACTGAACAAATCTCCCATTTGGTACCAAAGAGAGAAAGAAAATATACCTCTCCTGATGATCAATGCCTGTGAGAAAATGAATTATCTTTATTTTCTCCATTATCTTTTATTGCCACTTTATATACTCTATAAAATAGCGACCTGCAAGGTATTCAAATGAAATGTGATGTAATTTTTCTGGTTCACGAGCCTTTTTTTATACCCTTCAGGCATGACTGCGACCTTCTCTATATCCCTGAATATGCCTCATAGCTAGCCTCTGCCCTGGTGATAGAAAGTGGTCTAGTGATAGAGCATGTCGTGTAAAAGGAAATGTAGTCCTTGGAGTCCAAAGAGGAGGTTCAAATCCCAATTCTGCAACTGAATGGGTGGCTTTGGATATGTTTATTATAATGGCCAACTCAAAGCATTGTAAAGATGAAGAGATACAGAATACACATCATCAAGTACATGACAGAATCACAAGTATTTGTTAATGAAATGAATCTGATGAAATCCTTCCAGCAACCGGGTCCACAAAATCCTCCTTGAATCTACAGTAACAGCTTTTTCCCAAATCCTAATATTCGTTAGCCACATATTTTTATGTACCATCAAAGGCAAGACAGAGAAAGTTACCACTGCAAAAAATGATGTGGTTAACCCATAAGAGGGCAGCATTCCAAAAATCTCTTGAAAGCCAACCCAGAAATCATATCAACTGGCAAGTCCTCAATGAAACTACCCTGATCTAGCCTAGGAGTACACCTGAGTGGAATCCGTGATGAAGTTTCCACTGAAAGCAGCAAAATGAAAATAATTCATAAATATAAATGCTTATTTCTTAAAAAGACACACCTATATTTAAATGTTTTAACCTTAATGTTTAAATCTCTCGGAGAGTACCTTTCTGAGTGGCTAGTCTCTACAAAGACTCATTACAGAGGTTTAGTAGAACAATTTACTAACTCCACTGCTATGGTTGGTACAAAGATAGTAATTAAAATTCATCATCAGTCTATTCCAGTTCTCATGCTTCCCTGACCTTTGGCCAGAACTTCTGCTACTCTAGGGTAGTTGTCAGAATCTTTATCCCCAAGGAGGAGTCTGAGCCCTTGATTGTCTTGCCCTTGTTGAATTGTGGTTCTTATAATTTTTTTCTTTGATATTACTAAGCACAAAAGCACCAAAACCATCCAGTGACATGATTGGGGTTCATTTTGATCAGGGGCAGTTACCTCTTTTTTGCCTGCTAGGCCATTGGCAGGATTCCAAAGTGATTGGGTAGTGGTATTAACTTCAAATTCAGGATAAAACATATTGCTACCTCTAGTGGAAGTGATCCCTTCCCCCAGCCCAAACGAAGAACCACTGATATAGATTTGCCTAAGATCATGGGGATGGCAAGCATACTTTTATATTTCCCCTAATTAGGTCAAATTGGTCAAATGAGATCAAATAGAATAAAGGTGAAAAGAGTTATTCCTGATTCCACAGTCTGGTTCCTGCAATTATGTATTCTAGCTGCTGTGGACAAACCACCACATAAGAGTTGTTGATTCAGCAAATATCTCACATACTAGAGTGTAGCACTTAAATCCTGCAGAGACTCAACTCTGAACTGGTGCTTTGGCTGAGCCTTCAGTGGACAATCCCATTGTTCTTTGAGGTTGTCTACTTTTACTTGATGAAGCGTCTGATAAGACCAATGGGTCATAGTCACAGGTCTATTGCTATGCCACAAAACTGGCTCCTTGGTCTGAGAAAATGTTGTGCAGAACGTCATGCAAACAGACCAGGAATTCTGCAAATATTGAAATAATGGTGCTTCCATAGGCACTGCAAGCAGAAAAGGCAAACTTCTCTGTGAAGAATCACTACATCGTCAGTATAGAAGATTCCCAATATGTAGTTAAACTGCCATCAAGTGGCTGCTGGTCCATTTAAAAGAGGGTTCCTTTTTGAGGGCTCAGTCTTGGGCTCTGCTCCTTGTACGTTAGGCATTGAGTGCTCCTAGTAACTAGGTCTTATTTGTTGGGGCTCATGATGTTTGGCCACAATGGCCATTCAACTAACACTGGTGTAGCTGAAGAAAAATGCTAGCTGATATCCACAGGATCAGATATTCATTTGTTAGCCACCAAGTGCCTTCTCATCAATGGGTGCTCTCTGGTGGGCATCAATGTGAGGTAAGAACATTTTCACATATTGCACTACCTCCTCTGAGACTAGTCACACGCCTCTTTCCCAGAATTCCTTGTTCCAGTTGTTCAGTCTTGCTCCTTCTGGGCTGTCTATTAACAGACCAAGCATTCTCCCAGGGGTCTTTATATATCCTCACCTTGGGCTACTTGCCCCTTGGCAGAGAGTTGATGACTATGCATACAGTACAAAGCTCCATTCACTGGCAGGGTTTTCACCACTGTCCTTTGGGACAAGGACCCCTGGGTGGGCCTTGGTAAGGCAGCAGCCCAGTTGGGGCTTGCACCAGCTTATCACACTGACCCATTTGTGAACCAGGCCCCGGTGTTTTCCTTCTCCATCAGTTGGCCATAAGTACAAACAAATATGTGTTTGTTAAGGGAGTGTTTGAGTTGAGGGACAGGCATTGGTAAGACACAAAATAAGTGATGTGGGAGACTGGGCCACATGTATATATAATTTATATATGCCCTGTGAACCAGCTGGGTCCTACCCTAGGGATAATATTTCCATTGCCTGCCCTGGTAGATTGCTGCTGTACCAGGCTGACCTCATGACAAGTCACCAAGGGCAGCTCCATCCATATGGACATTGATGTCCCTCATTTACAGGCTCTCAGTCTCTACAAGGGCCCAGCAGCATGACAGGAGCTCCTTTTTAGATTCCAAGACATTCTCTGCTGTATGAGGCATGTCTCTTCTCTAGGTCCTAGGAATCTCAGCTGAGATCCCCTACTGGGGCTTTCTCAGCCTGAATAACTAATTGTATAGAAGGTGCTGGCTCACATGGCAGCACTGCTCCCATCACCATCTGGACCTGTTGGCAAGCTCTCGCTTACTCCAGGCCCTACTCAAAGTTGGCAAGATTCTGCGTTGTGCAGCTCTGAGTGCTAAGTGAGTTTGTACTGGCTTCCTGTGCCTTGCTGTTTGAGACACAAGACAAAGGAGACAAAACCCCAGACAGGTGCTGCCCTGCTTCTCCAGTAGACTGGCTGCCATAGTAGTGGCTGGAGTAAGAGGTGGGGCCATGGAGGTATGAAGTGAAATGCAATAGTTGTCCACTATAATGTGATAATGAATACATATCTTTCTCCAACCGAAATAAGTTTTATTTTTAAATTAATGCCTTGCCGACATTTTGATGTTAAAATGTCCTTTAATTTTGTAGCTATTTGGGGGTTTTTGTGGATCCCATACAAATTTTAGGATTATTTGTTCTATTTATTTGAAAAATGCCATTGGAATTTTGATAGGGATTGCATTGAATCTGTAGATTGCCTTGGACAGTATGGACATTTTAACAACATGGATTCTTCCAATTGATGAGCATGGAATATCTTTCCATTTATTTGTGTCTTGTTTAATTCATTTTATTACTATCATAGTTTTCAATATATAGGTCTTTTACCTCCTTCCTTAATACGTTGCTTTTGGAAAGGATAAAATATAAAAATGTTGCCAATCATAGATCAATTATTTTTCTTGCTTCACACACATATGCATACACACATACCACAAAAACATATGCACATCTATAAAATTAAAAATGAAAATAGTATATATGGGGGAGAATTCAGTTCCATCAGACAACGTAAAATTTAAATCTCCAACTCTGTTGATTAGATGACCTCAAGTATGTTCAAAATCATTTCTGACCTTTAATTTTCTTATCTGCAAAGTATGGATGATAAAACCTATTTTACTGCAAAGAATTGCTTGGAACATACACAGAAAGCACATAGGAAAGCTTTGGGAAATGTGTGAATCTATTGCAATTAAATGTGAAATTGTAAGTACACCAAGGTACAAATACATATATGAATTTTTTTAAGGCCTTAGTTTTAATGAGTAAGAGAACACTCAGTTTATTTTAGTAACCTTATCCCTTTTTTTCTCTTCTTTCACTAATTTATCCATCTCTGACAACTTACTCACTAAAAGATTTCCATTGGAAGGCAAGAACTTTACCTGACTTGCTTTACCTTACCATGGAACTTTCTGAATATTCCCATACATTTAAACTTTTTTGCAGGAGGTAGGAGGAGTTGCCTTCAGTCATATCTCCTGCCAGTAGAAAGGCTGGAGTTTCAAAAGAAAATGATAAATTTTCAATGGGAAAAAATGTTAACTGTGTTTTATTTTTTGAGATGAAGGCAGTCATTGGGTCTGAGCAAAGGATAAGTGTTTAAGAGGTATCATTTCCTTGCCTCTGGGTGTGAAATACTTCAGGAAGGCAAAGTTGATTCAAAACTTTTAAAATTCCATGGTAGTTACAGTTTTCAAAATTATCTTTCATCTGCTTCACCTGAAACGATAATCAGACTTCCAAGAATAGGTTTCAGAGGTTAGTCTTCATCGCAACATAGTATATTGCAGATGAAAAATATATTTTGCAGCACAATCAAAATGATAATTTTTTCAATATGCGTTTTGAAGCAGCCTTTGCCACAGAAGACAACAGCATATACAAACTGTAATGTGCCAAACCTCACTTAGTCCAGAATATATCAAGAAACAGAATTCATTCTTCCAGGTATATATAATACTTGTTTACCTTGTATCCTTATATATCCATGTCCTTGTTGAATACCAGTTGGGCATCCAAATCTATGTGATTGAACTATATAGTAATTTAATTATTTTAATTCAGTATTTGATTTTGTTTTGGTAAAGTTTTTTAAAAAGTAGTATAAATAAAGAATGTCTAGGAGTTGATTTTTATTTTCTGTGGAAACAACCCATAGTTTAGAGTTAGAAGACTCAGAACGTCATGGCCTTGGGCAAGACATTTCAATATTAGTCTCAGTTTTCTCATGTTAAATTAGGGTAATTATATCTCTTTCAGATTTTGTTTAAAGTTTGAATGAGACAACCTAGGTAAAGCCATTAGCACAGGCCCTGGCTCATAGGAAAAAAAAAATCAGCAAGTGGCTATTATTATTTAATGATGTTGTTGTCATCAAAGATGATAATAATACTTTTCTACCTCTCTCTATTAAAAGCAAATAATATTTCCAGGACTTTTCACTGAAGCTAAAACTGATCATCAGAGACATTGCCAAAGGGTATTACAGATAGTACAATCAGGATGGTGAAGGAACTAGATATTAAGCCTGGTGATAAAGACCTGATGGGGCTAAGAGTGTAGTCTGTACAACAGATATAATTAATATGAATAAACACTTACACGTCCTTACGTGGAAGAGAAGAAATTTAAACTCTGTGTTTCCAGATGGCAGAATTTGGATCTACAGTTATAGAGAGTAGAAAATCAGTTCTGTTATAAAAAGGTCTTTACCAATGCAATTGTCTAGTAATGCAAATTATACAAGAAGCAACATCAGTCATTCCTTTGTGCATTTCATGGAGGTCTACAGTAACTCTGACCTGGGGAGAATGGTTTCCTTACAAATAAGCAGTTATGATGAGGAAAGAGGTGAAGCAATATTTGTTTTCTCCCCATCAGCATACTCTCTTGAGGTCTACAGCAAGGGAGAGAATAAAAGAATTTTTGTTTGTTTCTATGTACAACCTCTTGCTTCATAGGTGTCAAGAACAATCATTCTACACCTCAGAAGGTTTGGCTATTCATTCAGTAATTCCCCATCACTTGCTCTGTGGCCCAGGCCTCTCCCTGGATACACAAAGGTGAGTCAATCATGGGACTTGTTCCTGAGCACAGTCAGGAGGGAGAGATGCAGTTGTAAACCCATGATTGGAACATGGTGAAAAGTTAAGAGTGAGTTGTGCAAAGTGTCCCATGATCTGAAAAACAAAAATAGCAAGCCATGCTAGAACCTGGGATTAATTCAGGAGCAAGAACAAAGAGGTGGGGCTTCCCTGGTGGCGCAGTGGTTAAGAATTTGCCTGCCAATGCAGGGGACATGGGCTCGAGCCCTGGTCTGGGAAGATCCCACATGCCACGGAGCAACTAGGCCCGTGAGCCACAATTACTGAGCCTGCGCGTCTGGAGCCTGTGCTCCGCAACAAGAGAGGCCGCGATAGTGAGAGGCGCGGTGCACGCACCGCGATGAAGAGTGGCCCCCGCTTGCCCCAACTAGAGAAAGCCCTCGCACAGAAACGAAGACCCAACACAGCCATAAATAAATAAATAAATACTTAAAAAAAAAAAAAAGAACAAAGAGGTGTTCTTATACAGTATGCTTAATAATGCATAGTTTTGGGCTTCCCTGGTGGCGCAGTGGTTAAGAATCCGCTTGCCAATGCAGGGGACACGGGTTCAAGCCCTAGTCCAGGAAGATCCCACATGCCACGGAGCAACTAAGCCCATGCGCCACAACTACTGAAGCCCGTGCGCCTAGAGCCCGTGCTCTGCTACAAGAGAAGCCACCACAATGAGAAGCCCACACACCGCAACGAAGAGTAGCCCCCGCTTGCCACAACTAGAGAAAAGCATGTGTGCAGCAACGAAGACCCAATGTAGCCAGAAATAAATAAATTTAAAAAAATAATAATAATGCATAGTTTTTCCAGGATGGCCACAGTGGCATGGATCAAAAAATGGGTTGACTAAGGAAAACAACAGAAGTGTGGAAAAGAACTGGAGTGATCATGGGCAGCAAGTAATTAGGTAGCTGTGGAGGAAAGAGGCTATAATGGAGAAATAGTGGGAGATTATCCTACAGAACAAGGCTAAGTCCACCACAGAAAAGACCTTGAAAGCTAAAACAAATAGCTTAGATTATGCCATATGCAATGAGAACCTGACATTTTACTCTGTAAGTGTAGAGATAGATCGGGGAGGTCAAGAAAGAAGGCTGAGGAAAGAATTTGAAATATTAGAGGTAACAGGTGATGAGGTGATGGTCATGGCCGCAGGGTAAGGAAACCATTGGGGATGGGACCCCCAATTATTGTGCTCTGTTTGCTAAAAGGTAACACTCTAAGTGCCGGGGTGAAATAATAGACTTAGAATGAGAAGGAAACAGTACAAGTTAGGTTTCTGTTTCTAACTCACTGTATTGGACCTTGGTGGTTTCACAAGATCCTTTTTGCTCTTATATTCTTTGACTATTTTTCTGACATAAGATATTTTTATAATAAATATTTACTGTATTTTTCTTTGCTCCTTGAATTTAAGAGATCAATGCAAAGGCCTCTTTTCAGCATGTGACTTAAAATTGTATGTCGTTTTGATCTTTTTGCCATACCTAAGTTAGCCCCATCTATGAGATTCATTAAACCATTTTTGTCTTGAGAGGATACATTTTTATTCTCTCTCTGACCCTTTTTAAGTACCTGTTACAAAGTGTCTTTTTTGACTCTAATAAACTACAACTATTTAATTAACAAAATATATTTAAAAACAAAAACTTGGACCATTTTCAAAGCAAAAGCCTGCTGTACACAATTTCAGACCTCTACCAGGAATTAGCAACTGATGTGCTGACATAGTACATGCATATTTACTTTTGTTATCCTCAAAAATGCATTGTTACCATGGTAACTCATGTAGTGCGGCTGCTACCAAGAGACAGAAGTTCTTGGTGGCTACCAAAAAAAAAAAAAGGAAGAAACAAAGAAAAAATAATCAATGGGAACTAGTATAAATGCAAAGCCATTTTTATGCACCACCATGTAAATGGCTATAAATTACCTTGGGAAAATCTAGGAAGGAAGACCACCATCAAAGAAATGCTTCAATTCTGGACACTGCTCCTAATAGTCTCTTTCTCAGAAAAGAAATACTGTATAGAACTCTATTGGTTATCTTTCAAATTGTTTGAGTAACTTCATTAATGTTCACTTTATGCTCCCTGAGGGAAGAGACCTTGAATGTTTTGCTTAACATTGTACGGCCAGCAGCTGGCACAATACTCAACATATAATAAGCATTAAAAAAAATTGTGAAATGAATGATTAAATGAATGAATGCAAGTTTAAGGCAATGCCTACAAAACAAATAATTAAAGGGGATGCTGTTGAAGTAGAAGAACAAGACTTCTTAATTTGAATGTACATTAAAAGTAATATTGGGAGTTAATGAAATACAAAACTCCAAATGATTTTGATTCAGTAAATCTAAGATGGGCCTCAGGATACTTCACCATACATTTAGCATGCGTTCTAGGTGAGTCTGATGAATTTGATCTATGAAATTCCCTTTGAATACATGTGGGGAGAGTATTAAACTAGATGTTAAACATTCTAAATTTGCTCTATTGCTGAACTGCTTTGCAGAATCATGTAGAATTTCTAGGTTAGGGTTCTCTTCTCAAAGACAAATAAAATAGAATTTTAACTGTTTTCAAAATAGATGCATCCCAAGGTGCCCACCTCCATTTCATTTAAAATAGCTCTGATTGCAATAGGATCTTTTTCTTTTTTTAACATTTGTGTTTTACATAAGATTTCTTTTTTTTTCAGAGAAGCTTTCTGCTGCTGACAGTTATATGCCAATGATGACCTGAAATGTAAAAACAAAGCAATTTTGGAAATTTCAGGAATATATAAGTTTCCAAAAGAAACATCTATCTAGGTTTTAGAAATTACCTGATTTGATTAATGCAGGCAGTTTTTTAGAGTTTTCTAAAACAAAATAAAACTTACTGGAGGATCATCAATAAGCTTTCTTTATTAATTATATTTAACAAAACCAGTCGCTAAATCACCATGTTTAGCGTGATGCAGATAGAAAGAATAGAATGATATATTTATTTTTAAACAGATTTTCTATGTTTGCTTTTCCCAGGAGGAGCACCTCTTCCTTCATCTTGTTACCAAAATTGCAAAAGCAAGATTTTATTGTTGGGCATACTGAAACATTCTAGGGTAGTAAGTAGAAAGATTAAAAAGGAGCTTAATTTCTGATGTTCTCATTCCCTAGATTCCAAATAAAGGAGAAATTGAGTTTAAAGTAGTATAGTTGAAACCACAATCATTTTGTGTTGCATTAATATGAATGGCTGCAAAATATCGACAAAAAAACCCTGTAATCAGCTGTTGCTTTTGCCTGTAAAATAATCTGTCATTTTGCATCAAACTCTGCCCTAAATGTGCTCTGGGTTAAAGGTTTTGTAACTTGATCAGCTTCCAGACAAATTGGTCCAATCTTTTTTTGTGTGGATTTGGCTGAGGGCCTGTTTCCTCTGACTTTTTTCAATCCTTCTGTCTCCTCCCTTTTTCCCTCTTCCCACCATCAGCCCTGAAGATGCTGAACCACTATTTCCTGGTTTGGCCTGTCTTAGTCATGAGTACTTCCCACAGGTTAGACACATTGCTAATGCAGACGATGACCTCATAAAATGAATAAATCTGAAGATGAAAATGGATGTGCCAGTTTAAAAGAGGTCAAGCAGCAAGTGGGAGTCAAGTGTGAATAGCAAGCAGATGGCGACTGCATTTCAAAGAGACCAGTACTTCCAAAATGCGGGCTGCCAACACAATTACTCTATTGCTGTTTTTAAAGAAAAGACATTTATAAAGAATTATTAATGTAAAGCTCATTTAAAATGTAAAGTCCTTTGAATATCTAATTCTTTTAAATGAAAAGCATACTTATTTGAAAATTTAAGTCATGATAGATTGACAAGCGAATTTCCAGAATCATTTGATTTCAAGTTATATTTGCGTAATAAATGTTCCCTCCCTCCCTATGTGCCAAGGTTGTAATAGTTGCTTTCACACAATCTATTTGCATGTAGTTCTAATAACTCAGAGGCAAGGTAAGTAGATTGTAACCAACTACATTTCAGATGAAGAAACAAAGGTTCAGAGAGGATAAACTACTTTCCACAGTTAAAGTTACCCAGTTGATTGAGTCATCACTCAACTCTAGTCATCATTAGATTATATCCCCTATCTTGAACAGTAGCTATATATAATAGAATAAGAAACTTTACAGAGATTAATAGTGACTAGAGAATGTAGTAAAGTCTCATGACTCATCGATTTGATCCAGACTTTGAAAGATGTAGTTTGAGGTCAAAGAAACTTAAGTTAAAGAAGATCATGAACAAAGACATGAAAATGAGAGCTTTCAGGAACTCTGGCCATAGAGTAAGGCATGAGTTGAGGGGTTTGGGTTGGGCTGGGAAAGTTACTAGGTTGAGGCAAAGGCTCTCAGAAAAATTTTATCCATGAAGAGCTTTGGAGAGGAAAAAACTAAATTTAATAAAAGCAATGATAATAACAATAATAACAAGAGCCAATATGGGCTTGCATTTCTTGGCCCACTTGTGTGTTCATTCATTTATTTGTCCATTCATTTGCCAAGGCTTATCCAACACTTAATCTAGGCCAAAACAGTTGTGACACCCCGAATGGATGGGAGCACAGTGCAGGAAGGTAAACTGAGGATCTCATTGTTGTGGCAGAGGTAGTGATATAGCTCTGTGCAGGGACTCAGAAAATAGGAATCTACTTGGATTTGAGGAACAGGTGAGATTTCCTTCTGATTGAGCTGAAACTTGAAAAAAACAGTAGGAGCTGGCTAAACCAGGGACGGATGAAGGGAAGGTGCACCAAGACAAAGGAGAAGGAAATACATAAACAAGCAGACAACAAAATTACAGTATAAAGCATACCCAGATGCTCAGGGAACTCTAAGGGGTGGAGTTTAACGAAACATGAGGCTACAAGTATATTTGGGGTTCATGCTGAAGTACTTCTATTTTATCCTATAAACAGTGGGAATCAAGCAATAAATGCTAAGCTTGGGAGAAACCTTGGCAGGTATTTGGTCTAGGGAGATGATTCAGGCTCCAGTGTGGAAAATGGTTATCAGAGCCTGGGAAGGCAGATGGGAAAGTGGTGATGGTTGTGATGGGGTCAGGAATAAAGAGGAAGAACAAACATGTACTCTCCCTACATATATTTATATCTTTAAAGAATTGTCACATTTAAGTTCAAAATAAACTTGGGGTGGGCCCAAACTGAAAATACTATTTGAGCTCCTTCCCCCAAATGGTGCAACTTGCTTTGTTTCTTGAACCAAATGGAATGGATCATTGTACACCACCTCCATTCCCACACAATTAAATAGAAAAATTTTCCCCCTATTTCTGCTTCCGGAAAGATGTTTCTTTTTTACATGGCCTGGAGGGAACTGGCCCTGCATGAACAGCAAAGTGACCCTGGCCTCTGGAGAGGCAGGATCTTTGACCTTGAGGCTGCTGTAGCCTTTGAATGACTGCCAAGATACAGCTGGAGTCCCCTGGAGACAGACTCAGCAGGACCTAGGAAAGATGAGGAGGGATTTTTAATATGTTCAGAAATATTTATCAGTGCAGAAATGCAGTGTCTGGAAGTCATGGCAATGAAAATTAAACTGGAGCAATCAGGTTAATGATGGCCTGCATTTTACTGAATACTTTAATATAGGACAGATACTTTCCAGCACTTTCTAGAGATTTTCTTATTTTATTCTGACAATTCTGTTAAGTGCTCTATCATTTAGGGTCCAAGTAGGAAATACTTAGGGTGCCTAAACTAGGGCAATTTGAGAAGAGATACATCAATGCACTCTTTACAAAGGTGTGTCTAAGATCTGAGGAAATCAAAAGATGTAGTGCAGTATCCCCAGACTAGTAAAAAGTGGGCTCTGTTACCACCACTAGTGCTGAAAGGGCAAGGAGTGGAAGCAGTAACTGAAACAGCACATAAAGAGAAAGAGAGCTACGTAGTGGGAGAGCTGAGTGCAGAACAGAATGGAGCCATGACAACGCATATACTGACCCTGCAGGAAAGCCAGAGCCGGAGGAACTAATATTGTATCAGCCACGGTTCTCCAGAAAAACAGAACTAGTAATATACATACATATTCTCTCTCTCTCACTCTACATATATATTCTCTCTATAAATAGAGGGAGAAATTTATTTTAAGGAATTGGCTCATGCGATTATGGGGGCTTACAAGTCCAAAATATGTTTGGCAGGCTGGCAGGCAGAAATTTCAGGCACAATTTCTTCAGTAGTCTTGAGGCAGAATTCCTTCTTCTCCAAGAAACCTTAGTTTTTGCTCTTAAGGTCTTCAACTGATTGGATAAGGCTCATCCATATTATGAATGTTAATCTCATTTACTTAAGTCAACTGATTGTAGATGTTAATTGTACCAACAAAATACCTTCACAGCAACATCTAGCATAAGACTGGATCAAGCAACTGGGTACCACCATAGCGTAGTCAAGTTGACAGATAAAATTTAACCATCACAAATACACAGACCCCTCTCTTTCTCCCCTTTGGTCTCTTCCCGTGGCTTCTTAGTAGCCAAATCCAAGCATAAACTAGAAGTTAAGGGAACCTCTTGACATAGTCTGGAAAGGCTAGGCTCCCTAGAATATATAACCCCACTGCTTCCTCTCTGTCACTACTGACACCCACAAATGCACAGGTAGGAAATATTTTTTAAATGATTCTTGGCATTCATAACTCTCTATAGAATCCTTTCCCATACTTTTTATTTCCATGTGTTCACTTAATTTTCACAACAGGTACTCTTAATAACTCTACTTTGCAAAGATATAGACTAAATGGGGAAGTTAGGTAACTGCATAGAGCTATAAAAAGCTAATGAGTGGTAGATGTAAGATTTGATCCTAAGTCTTCTAGCACTAACTTGCCATGTGCCATCCACTCTATCACGATTCTTTAAACTTTGCTGCGTACATGAATCTAGGGTATCAGTAAAATAGAGATGGCTTAGCACCACCCAAGGACATTTAGAATCAGCTTGATGGGATGTATGGCCTCAAAATCAGAAGTTTCAATTCTCCATTTCAATAATGTCTTTTATTAATGGATCTATCTGAGAGAAAAATGTGAAATAGTTACTGACATCTAGATTTAATTTAGACAATCCATTAGGTTTCTTTACAATAAAGTGGTACACATCTGTGTCCACTGATACCGAATAAAGGTTTTTCTTTAAAAAAAGGTGCTCTCCTATTTACAATAGCCAAGAGAAGGAAACAACCTAAATGTCCATCGACAGATGAATGGATAAAGAAGATGTGGTATATATATACACACACACACACAAATGGGATATTACTCAGCCATCAAAAAGAATGAAATAATGTCATTTGCAGCAACATGGATGGACCTAGAGATTATCATACTAAGTGAAGTAAGTCAGAAGGAGAGAGACAAATACCATATGACATCACTTATATGTGGAATCCAAAATACGATATAAACCAGTATGCCTACAAATCAAAAACAGACTCACAGGTAGAGAGAACAGACTTGTGGCTGCCAAGGGGGAGGAGGGGTATGGGAGGGAAGGATTGGAAGTTTGGGATTAGCAAAGGCATACTATTATATATAGGCTACTGTATAGCACAGGGAACTATATTCAATATCCTGTGACAAACCATAATGGAAAAGAATATATATATATATATATATATATATATATATATATATATATATATATACATACACACACACACGTCATTTTGCTGTACAGAAGAAACTAACATTGTAAATCAAGTATACTTCAATAAAATTTTTTTTAAAAAGAAAGGTGCTCTCTTTATTAGTATGATTATCTGTAGTTGCTATCTCAGCTATTTCAGACCTAAGTTTGTTTTTTCAGGTAGTTTCTCCATCTACTACCAAACAGCATTACGTGTGCGAACAGAAAGAAAACTCTTAACACCCAAACTCTGTTGCTTCTATCAGAATGGAGATGTTAATTTCTCCGACGTTTTGTATTTTTCTGTTTGCTTTGCTTTGTTTTGAAAGACAAGCTATGCTTATATTTTTTTCCTCTTTGAAATGTCCTTATTAGCTCATCAACTTTATTTTTAACAAATTGCGAGTGGCATTTGCTACCCTCTAATTGCTTGATTTCTTCTTGGCACAGTGAGGGCAGAATGGGCTAACTGTTTTGGATACCGATTTCTAGGGTATAAACCAGTTATTTCTCAACCACTTTTAGATCAAGGGTTTCCACAGTTACTTTGTAAAGGACAACATCATAAATATTTCAGGCTTTGAGGGCCATATGGTTTTTGTCACAGCTACTATACTCAACACTGTCATTGTCGTATTTAAGGAGCCATGGACAATATGGAAATAAATGAACATGGCTTTGTTCCAATAAAAGTTTATTATGAACACAGGAATTTGAATTTTATATAATTAACCTTCCATTTTTTTAGCAATTTAAAAATATGAAAACCATTCTCAGCTCACAAGTGCTGTGTCGGATTGGGTCCCAAGGCTGGTGTTTGCTGACTCCTGCTTTTGGGAAATCCTTTTGTGAGACCCAGAAGGACACTTCCTAAGAGAGAGGCACTGCACGTTTTTTATACTGCTTTACATATTTTTAAAAAGTTTTACTGAGGCAAAATTATTATATTAAAAACTGCATATATTTAATGTATGCAATTTGACAACTACGCTGCTTTTGAAGGAGAATGTTAGAGATATAGGAGTGGACATTTACTGTGCCTTTATCCTGTTGGGTGTTTCATATGTTTCTTCAGTTAGTCCTCCCAGATGACTGAGGACACCAAAGTGTCTCCCTAACACCCCATGTAATTTCTGTTGGTTTCACTACAGATCTGAGCATCTAGTCAAGTAAAGAGACTGCTGAGAGATCTTCTTTATGCAACAGACCAGAGTTGACTTCGGGATCTAGAGGCATCTGAATGACTTTTATTCTTTATGAATAATGATAAGAAGTTTAAACTAATATGAATATCTACAAGAAAGTTATACACTCTATTTTCAAGTATTTCAAAAAGCAAGACCCTAAAATAGTGGTACTCAAGCTTAGTGAAGCAATGGTATCACCTAGAGAGGCCATAAAATTCCTAACATCAAAGCCACAACCCAAAACAATTAAACGAAAATCTTTGGAGGTGGAATTCAGGCATCAGCAGTTTAAAAAACTCCCTAGGTGGCTGCTTCCATAGCACAGGGAGATCAGCTCGGTGCTTTGTGACCACCTAGAGGGGTGGGATAGGGAGGGTGGGAGGGAGGGAGATGCAAGAGGGAAGAGATATAGGAACATATATATATGTATAACTGATTTACTTTGTTATAAAGCAGAAACTAACACACCATTGTAAAGCAATTATACTCCAATAAAGATGTTTAAAAAAAAACAAAAACAAAAAAAACTCCCTAGGATACTAAAATGTAAGGTTGGAAACTGCTGTTCTAAAAGAAGGGAGTATGTTCATAAGTACAGAATTGTAGTTGTAAAATACATATGGATTGTAGGAAGTCAAAGCAGGTTGTGTGTGTGTTTGTGTGTATATGCATATATATGTATATATACAGACTGTCAAAAATTCAAGACTGTGTTTTCTAATCAAAATAATTTCACCTGGTATTCTAATCCTTTATTTTAAAAATATGCTTACAAACTGTCCCTGTAACTACTAACACCATGTCCTCCAGGAATTCTTGCCAAACACATAGTTCTGCATCTAGAAAATCAGGGAAAAGAAAAGGAATTTTCAATTCAAAAAATACTTTTATATATGTTTCTCTCTCTTTCTCTTTACCTACCTACCTATCTATCTAACAAGAGAAAAGGGAAAAGAAGCCTGCTTCTTGATTTGTGTATAACCCCATATTATCAGATTCTGAACCAGAAAATTTGTGTTACCAAATAGATTTGTAGGCAGAAATTCTGCATTTATCCAGTGTTTGGTCAGACCTGCATTTGAGAAGGTACATTACTGACTTGTGAGAAGGATGGATTCGAGGTGGGTGAGGTTGAAAGCAAAGCAACAGTTAGGAGGTGATTACATTTGTGCACATGGGAGCAGGCCAGGGATAAATCAGGAAGCTCCAGTAGGAATGAAATATATTCAGTGAGACTTGATATCTTACTGAATGTGAAAGATGGGCTGGAAATTCTAGGCCCCTTGAAAATATTCAAACTTGAAATTTTGAGGCATCTGGTTCAATTCTGTAATGTATATGACAATGGCCTCTCCAGGCTGTGGTTTTGTTGACAACAATTAAATGTCTAAACACTGACAGACAGGCCAAGGGAAAGTGTTTCCTTAATAATTCAGTGATCATATTAAGTAACCTGGTCCTAAATGAATCAGTTACTGCTCAAATCTCCTTTGGAGAATGTTTGGCCCCTCCAAGTTATTTCAGTAGATTTTTGTTTAAGATGATTAATTTAGTTTGCTGCAGGTTGCAAGGAAATTCACATGAATTCTAAGAATCAGTCTGGAAGACAGCAAACCACTCGTTGTGCTCTGAAAAGGCCATTTTAAGTATAAAATACCTTTTATATTTAAGACAATCTTGGGCAACAGATGCACATTAATCTTTTTATTATTATTTTTATTTTGGTAAGCAATTTAAAAAATGCTTTTCAATATATGATTGGAAAAACAATGCAGGCTCATTTTCTGAAATTTTGAAAATACACAAATTCACAGCAAAAAAATTAATAATAAACTTCCAGATAGGAACTGCCAATATTTTTTAAAATCTATTCTTTATTTCTGTATATATATATATATATATATATATATATATATATATATACACTCATAAAATCTGGAATTAATTGTATCTTCTTTTTTAAAAATTAATTTATTTATTTTTGGCTGCACTGGGTCTTCGTTGCTGCACGCGGGCTTTCTCTAGTTGTGGTGAGCAGGGGCTACTCTTTGTTGCGGTGCATGGGCTTCTCATTGCAGTGGCTTCTCTTGTTGCAGAGCACGGGCTCTAGGTGCACGGACTTCAGTAGTTGTGGCACCTGCGCTCTAGAGCACAGGCTCAGTAGTTGTGGCGCACGGGCTTAGCTGCTCTGCAGCATGTGGGATCTTCCTGGACCAGGGCTCGAACCCGTCTCCCCTGCATTGGCAGGTGGATTCTTAACCACTGTGCCACCAGGGAAGTCCCTAATTGTATCTTCTTAACGGTAGATTCTAATAGTTGTATCTTAAATTTCTGTCTCATGATGTGTTCCAGTGGCTAAAATTTCCAGGACAATATTGGATAATAATTGGCCCCAACTGTCAATTTTCATTTTGAGAAGAACAGTCTCTCGTTTTCAATATTTAACACGATCCAGATGAATTTCAGGATACATTTTGGATAATTATTCTTCAATAAAGTATCATGTATTTCTTCCAGATTTAGAATTGAAGAATTAATCTGTTTCAAAGTTAAATTTTTGAAATTCTTTAGATCTGGGGCTAGATATTATCCCTAAATTTTGTACTTTTCCATTTTCTCTACATTTTAAAATAATATTCAGATGTATTACCTTTTTTTTCCTATTTTCTGATCAAGTGGTTCCCAAAGTATGGTCCCAGGACCCAAAATATCAATATCACTTAGAAATTGGAGGATATTGAGGCCCACTCCAGACCTAACCCATTAGAAACGCTAAGGGTAAAGCCCACATTCTGTTATTTTACCAAGCATTCCAGGTGATTCAGATGCCTGCTCAAGTTTGAGAATCACTGTTTTAAATCTCTGTGACGGTTTTTTGTTTGTTTTGCTTTTCAATTTTCTGTTCCTCTTTGCTCCAGGTTTTTTTGTTGTTGAAATTGTTACTCTTTATTAACCTTTTTTATGAAGTTTACAGATTCTAAGTGTAATTTGACAAGTTTTGGCAATTGAATACTTCCATATAACCACCAGTCAAATTAAAATTTAGAACATTTCCATCGACATCATGCCCCATTACAGTCGACCTCACCCCCTCACCTCTATGCCATGATTCTTTTTTTCTATCAGCACAGATTACTACTGTCTCGCCTTGGATTTCACATCAATGTACTCTTTTGCATCTTACTTCTTTCACTCACATAATGTCTTTGAGATTCTGTTTGTCTCTTTTAACTGATGAGTAGTATTTACTTTGTTAATATACTAGAATTGTTTTCTCCATTGGATTGTGTTATTAAAACTTTGGCTCTTATAAAGTGGACTATAGTCAATAGTTTTGTAGAAGTTTTTTGGTGGACATGTTTTCATTTCTCATTGGTAAGAATCAAGGAATTGGTTCTTAGTTAAAGGGAAGATGAGTGTTTAACGTTATAAATAAGCAAAGCAACAGTTTTCCAAAGGTCCTGTACCATTTTATACTCGCAACAGCACTGTATCAAAAATCAATCTGCTTCACATACATATTCATATTTGGTACTGATGATCGTAAAAAAAAAATTAGAAATTTTAGTGTGTGTAAATGGATATCTTAATGTGAAATTTTATTCATTTTATTTTTAATTTATTAATTAATTTATTTTAATATTTATTTGGCTGCATCAGGTCTTTAGTTGCGGCACGCAGGATCTTCGTTGCGACATGTGAGATCTTTTGTTGTGGTGCACGGGCTTCTCTCTAGTTGTGGCACATGGGTTCCAGAGCGTGTGGGCTCTGCAGCTGCTGCACACCGACTTAGTTGCCCTGCGGCATGTGGGATCTCAGTTGTCCGACCAGGGATTGAACCCACATCCACTGCATTGGAAGGCGGATTCTTAACCACTGGACCACCAGGCAAGTCCCGAAATTTTATTAATTTTAAACATTGATTTCTGATAATAAGTGAGTTTAAAACTTTGAATTTGTTTCTGGATTTTTTTTCGTCTTGTATTAATACCCAAATAGTTGTAGTCATATATTTATACTTTTCCCAGTTTCATTTTGTTGAAATCAGTGATAATAGCCCACACTTACATACGTATTTCTTGGAGCAGGGAGCCAATCAGTTTGTTCATAATTTTGTAGACAAATTCAGAGAAGGCATGGTTCAGTGGGCGAGTCTCTATTCCACTGGCATGAGTTGGGATGGCTTGCAAAACTGGGGCTAGCTTGAGTGGATCTACAGTAGCCATGAGTCTGGGTTTTGGGTTTTATTTTGGCTGAATCCCTTGGATCTCTTCCACTGGCCTCTTCATGTGGCTAGTTTGGGTTTCTCAAAGCGTGGCAGTCTCATGATAAGTAGAATTTTGGCTTTCCCCAAGAGGCAAAACCAGAAGCTGCCAAGTCTTCTTAACTTTAAACATGGAATTGACATTTCTGCTTCATCCTATTGGTTAAGAAAGGTCTCATACTTAGCCCAGAGTCAAAAAGAGGGGATTATAGTGGGACATGAATACCAGAAGACATGGTTCATTGGAGTCCAACAATGTAACAGACCAGCAAAGCGTACATTATTAATACAAAACTGATAATACAGAAGAATTAAAATTATGTTCAAAAATATCACTGAACACAAATAGAAAGAAATAAGAAATTGCATTATTACCAGCAGACAAATTAGATTTCAGGGGAAAAAAAAAGACATTAAATGGGACAAAAATGTCATTTTATATTGTTAAGTGTTCCCAATAAATCTATATGAGTATTTATTTAGACTTTATATGCCAAATAATGCAACAACCCCATATAAATCAAAACATGTTAACAGCTTTAGAAGAAATTGCTTAAAAATCCACGTATGGAAAACCTATTCATCTAGGATTAAAAAAAAGCATCAATTACACCATTTATAATAATAGGTGGAGGATAATATGTCCTTATACTTTGGCACATCAACAAAGAGTTATACTGAGGCCTAACATCTACTACAAATATATATATTTGGGTTCTGCTAATACCTCACTCATTTTAAGGTAGGTAGTTTATTTCCACTGACTTCAAAGTTTTGTTATATAATTGCACTGTCCTGTTATGAAAAATTTTATTGTTCCTATTGCCTGGCAAGTTTACTCTGAAGAAAAAATCCATTCCTAAAGAATTTGAAGCAGGGCTTCCCTGGTGGTGCAGTGGTTGAGAATCCGCCTGCCAAGGCAGGAGATACGGGTTCCAGCCCTGGTCCGGGAGGATCCCACATGCCACGGAGCAACTAAGCCCGTGTGCCACAACCACTGAGCCTGCGCTCTACAGCCCGTGAGCCACAACTACTAAGCCTGCGAGCCACAACTACTGAAGCCCGTGTGCCTAGAGCCTGTGCTCCGCAACAAGAGAAGCCACCGCAATGAGAAGCCCACGCACTGCAACGAAAAGTAGCCCCCGCTCGCTGCAACTAAAGAAAGCCCGCGTGCAGCAACGAAGACCCAACACAACCAAAAATAAATAAATAAATTTATTAAAAAAAAAAAAAGAATTTGAAGCAATCTGCAGTTCTCTCTTTGCCAGAAGCACTGCACAATAAAATATAAAATCCAAAGCGTAATACTTCAAGGCATGATCTATCCTCACTCTGACATGCCCCTATTTGTTCACTGCTCCCCATGTTAGAGCTGCATTACAGAGAACTCTAGTCCCCAAAAGATAAGGGAGAGAGGTAGTAATTGAGTATGTGGGAAAAATGAATGGCCCTGGAAAATCATGAAGCAGAACTCTTGCAAATGGAGGTGGACTGTGAGATTTCTGATAGGCAGAGTCTGCTTTTGATTAAGAGCGGGTACTCAGTAACAATATATGATGATCTCCCTTCTTCCTGCCTGGACACACTATTTTCCTCTAGGTCTCCCTATGTATTAGAAATTAGAAAGTTTTGCTATTGAAATGTTCTGTTTTGGTTTCTGTCTCCTCCTGGTTTTATAGGATCTTCGAGGCAGAGACCATCATTTATCCACAGCTCTCTACCTGATACACAGGATTCAGTACCTGGGATATTGGAGGTACACCATAAATGTGTATTATGCTATCTACCAGCCCTTCCGCCATCTCCCCCATCAAAACAAAACAAGACAAAGAGAGCTCTATATCATATTACAGTAGCAAAGGATATTTAAAAAGAAGTTTACTAAAAGCCAGACGTGGAAATTGGTTCCAAATGAAAGATAATGAGTAACCAAAGGCACAAAAAGGGTTAAAGCTTTAGATAGTTATAGTGGTAAGTTTGAAAAGGGAATCTGTAGCCAAAAAGGTCCTAGAGCTGGTAAGATGTAAACATGAATATGGTGAGTAGGAAGGAGGGCCATGATCATGCGCATGTGACTTGTATGTAGTGGTTGGTTTAATGCTCTGCCGTCACTGTCTTGAAATACTCAATACATTTTCCACAAGAAACCTCACATTTTCATTTTTTACTGTGCTCTACAAATTATGTAGCTGGTCCTGGCAGAAAGGTTTTATAAGATGTAGAAGAATTTATTGCACTTTCCTTTATCTTCAGCTCTTCTTCAATAGCATGGTTACTCTTTTTGATTTTAAATATATCGTGTGTGTGTGTGTGTGTGTGTGTGTGTGTGTATACCTTCAAAGCAATGTGTGTTCCTGCTATGAAATTGTTAAGACTTGAGAAACTTATAAAAAGCCCCCAAAATTCCCCAAACTTCAAAACCTAGGAGCTGATATTAACATTTTTAATATACTCATCATGTCTAATTTCTATGCACTTTTCTCTAAAAAGTTAAAAAAAATTCTCAGCACCTCTCCTACTTTGCAGTCCTTTTTCTTTGGTCTTACGTTATAATTAAATACTTTTATGACATTATATATAAATGACTAAATGATAATCCAACTGTATGGTTACAATATTATTTGATTTTCTCATTCACCATGTTTCATTATTCTTTTGTTCTTATTGTTATTTTTCTACCCTAATTGTTAAGCTTGCCTTTGCAAGCATATGACAGAATACTGAAAATGGGGCTTTCCTACATAATTAAGGTATAGTTTTTCCCTACATGTTGAACATAATATTCATGAAGTAGCAAATAATTTACTTTTCACTAGATATTTGTATTATTTGATTGCTTGTAAAATGACATTGATGTCTGTGTTACTCTAAATGGTATTCTTAAACAAGGACTCCATAGGTTCATGTGAGTCTCAAACCCACTTATAACAGAAGCATCTAGGAAATTGCTTTAGCAACTATTTTGTCTTTTTTTTTTTTTTTTGGAGACCTGAATGTGTTTCAGGAGATAGCTGCTGGTTTATAAATAGAAATAGTATGATAACTGCCTATTCACTGTGAAATGTATCATGTGTACTACTGCTTTATCATATATCCTTTGTAAGATTTCACATGTCGGTCATTACAGAATGAAGCCACTTTTTGTTTTAAGGAATGGAATGCCAATCAAAGTCCAACAAGTTTTTTGAGAAGTGGATCTCTTTGTTTTAAAGTTTGGATCTCACACCTCACTCATCATTCTCAGGAGGTCAGATTAAAATTGTATCTGTGTTTTACTATGAAATCAGAGCCTAAATGTACAGTAGAAAATGGGAATAGTATAATAACTATTTGGAGACACTGAAGCACTAACCATTTTTCTCAGTAAATCAGACAGATGACTTTCTGCAGTAATTTTAACTATGTTTTCACCACTGCATTATAACAGCAACTACACGTACGTCATTTCAAAGGGCAGTGAGTCCGTGTAGAATTTTCTTTAAAATTTAAAATTAAAAATTGAAATTTAAAATGGAAAATCTGAAGTTCAATTGACAGAGTGTGTATTGGCTGGATTTTGTAAAGAAATATCCTGCAGACAGTATATTCATTGATTAATTTCCAACATCAGGGGTCCCCAACCCCTGGGCTGTGGACTGATACCAGTCCTCGGCCAGTTAGGAACCGGGCTGCACAGCAGGAGGTTAGCAGCAGGAGAGCGAGCAAAGCATCTGTCACTCCCCATCACTCCCCACCGCTCGCATTACTGCCTGAAACCATCCCCACCCCACCATGGTCCATGGAAAAATTGTCTTCCATGAAACCGGTCCCTGGTGCCAAAAAGGTTGGGGACCACTGGTACTAAACGATGAGTTGGCTATGCTACATTCTTTGCGTTCACCATTTTGTTCAATTTTCACAAACTTCCTGAGAGTTGAGTATCATTTTTACCCCAGTTTTAGAAATACGGAGCTCAGAACTAGAAACATAAAAGAGCTTGTTGAAGTTTATACAGCTACTAAATTGTGGAGTGGATTTGAATCCTGCTTGTAATCTGAAACCATAGTCCGTTTACTTACAGGCTACGGTGAGATTTGCTTAAGCTTTTCCAACTTCCCCCATGTCTTATGTAACTATCGTACATTATCAAAACCAAGAGATTAACACTGGCACAATACTTTAACTAAACTATAGAACTGACTCAGACTTCACCCATTTCTACATGTACTCAGGTTGTGTGTGTGTGTGTGTGTGTGTGTGTGTGTGTGTGTATGTGTGTATGAAATTTTATCATATGTTTACATTTGTGTAAACCTCACATCCACTTAACGTTTCACTTCTGGAGAAAGTTAGAGCTTGTAGCTAGGAGCTAATTCAATCATGTGCAACACAAGCATGGAAGTAAATCAGAGATTTATTTATTATTTACCTGTGCAAGGCTGGAGTCAACCTGAATAGGCCAAACAAGCGTGATCTCAGGCACCCACAAAGAAGAAAATCTACAGAGATGAGTCGAACAATGTCCTTTGAGAAGGGATGAGAGGTGTCAGGGAAATCACAATTAGGCAGCAAGCCTAAGGAGACAGAAGTCAAGATTCAAAACCGGGCACAAATCCAAGGGGCAGTAATTTGCAGAATGTGGTTGATGGTAGTGCAACCACATGAGTCTTTGAGTCTCAAACTACTGTCAAAACGGAGGTGAATTTTTTTTATATAGCTTTTCTTTCTTGTTAATTGTGCATAATAAATGGGAATGCGTAGGACTACTCAAAGGAATAGAGTTGTGATGGGCAATTTTGATTTTAAATATATATACAGTTGATACAAGTTATGTTCCAAAACCTGGTACAAGAAAAATGGTATCATTCCTTTGTTACGGAGTTTAATCCCCGACAGATTCACATCAAGCTCCTTGATGATGGCACTGACACCCATTTCTGTGAAGGTGTTGCTGGGCCCTGATTCTATCTGCTACTGAAGGTCAAAGGGGGTGAGCTGCAGAATGGTGGGTTGGCAATGACCATAAACTCTCTCAGCAATGAAAGTATTGAGTCTGCATGCATTACAGGGCTGAACATCTGTTGGGATTATCAGGCTACTTTAGACGAAAGAACAAAACCCCCACAAATCTGTCAAACATTCTTTTTGCATTGTGCGCATCTGGAATACTTTCCCTACACCATCTCCCTTTTCATACCTGACTTTATTCAATCAAACAAAAATATATTAATGTCCAATCCCTAACCATAATTTGTAATCCTAAAATTGAACCTTCTCTCGACAGGCATCTTGCGTTAGTCATTTTATTCATTTTTGATTATTCAGGGCATGATGAATTGACACACAGTTGATATTCAATAAATTTAGGCTAAACTGAACAGGAATGACATTTACCAAATGCTCAATAAGGGTCAAAACTATGCTAAATACTTCAGGTATTTATTCCTTATCCACAGTGATTAAGAAGGCATTATACGAGAAGCTAAGCCCCATGGTAGTAAATCAACATGGTAAGACCACACAGCTAGTTAGAGAACTAGAATTTTATCTGAAGTTTCTATCACATTTATTTTTTTTTCCCCAATCACTGAAAGTGTCATTTTGTGATCTAGTTGAATTCATTTTTTTTTTTATGTAATTAAACCTACAACATAGAGGAAAGGATTATCTTTTTTAAAATAAAATGGACTGTAAGTAACTCCTCTAAAGTAAGAAGCTATTTTAATTGAAAATTCCATAGTATATGAATGCCCAAAATAATCTGGAATTCAGGAACAATCAGGGATAATCTGCCAAGAGCCATTTTAGGGAAGAATAGCAAATATTTGATTCTAGGTGAGACGGGATAACAGAATAGAGTTGTTGTTTGTCAGAAAGATGCACAGAACTACTTCAAAGAAAGAAGCTCCTAACTTCTGAAATAGTGAAGAGGGATAGGCAGGGGACCACTGCAAAGACATACTTTTACCTCTACAGACTGCTTTAACTGATCTGTATTCCTCATTCCTCCTTCCCCCTAGTCCTCTCAAAAAATGTTCCAGTAGTCCAGCTTACTGTAGTTTGGTTTTGTGATCTCAACTTGGAAAACAGAGAAAAAAATGGATAAATTACAGAGTGGAAATTCAACAAGATAAAAATATGTAAAACTGCAAGTGAGGTTGAGGGAGTAGGTGAATAAAATTTGAAGTCAGATCACAGATTGTGATAACCATTTCAGACATTTGGCCTAGAAGCCTAGAGTTTATCTCTAGGTCTTCAGGCTTGTTTTGCTATCAATATATTTAAAAGAAAAAATACAAAGTTTCAGCTTTTCAAATCAGAATTTTGCAGGCTAAGTAGTAATTGAAAAATGTGTCATATCATGCTAAGTAAAAAGAAAAAAAAAGTCAGAATACAAAATTGCATCTATGCAAGGAGTGTACCAGTGTTCGAATCATGCATATGTACTGACAGGGTCTGGTAGGAGATGTGTACATGTAGAACACTTACATTTGTTAAAGTTATGGGATTATTATTGGGATTTTTTTTCAATATTATCTTCTTCAATGTCATAATTGGAGCTATATAATAAGTATAATGGTTTTTTAGCAGGACTAAAATGTTGCTGTTGTACCCTGTGCTCTCCCAGTGAAACAATTTGACAAACTTCCTTGGATTTAAAGTATATACTTTGTGAATAAATATGTATTTTTTCTCCAAAATGATTCAGAGTTGCTTTTAATGTATAGCACAAAATAAAACAAACATTTGGTGAATTCTTAGGATCTGACAGATGTAGTCAATGACTTGGATCCACAGTCAGATGTATGTCATTGCAATTTCCCCTATTTGCTTCACCTGTTCCTACTGTGCGGGTTTAGCAATTGTGCTGACTTGAGTTTTATGATAAAACCAAAAATCACATTAAAAATGGTCTAATTTGCTACAGCCTTAAAGAAAAAGTTAGCTATTATGGACTTTATTTGTGAAATATTTCCAATCCAACCCACTGTTAAAATCAAGGATGCCATGATTATATCAGTCTGTTCTACCAATAGGAGCTTGGTACAGGGGATGTCACAGCCTAAAGTCAGGGAAGACATCAATTTTCCCATTAAATGAAGAAACTAAACAAGCAAGCATTTAATATCCACTCTGACAATCTGAAAATCAGTAAAATATATTTGTCCTTCAAACAACTCTGGATTATGGTAAGGACCAAATGGATGTAAAATAGATTTGTAATTTTCAAAAGGTTATGAAGATATTATTGCTGTTATAATAGTCAGCCAATAGTGATTTGCAATAATCTAATAATTCAAGTAAGTTGTTCTCTGGCTTTTCATTCTCTGAATAAATTTTATCACTAGGAATTGAATCCATTTTGACATGATTCATTTATTGCCCCTTTCCTGTCTACCTTATAAACAACTCCCTTCTTTGTTGTTTAATTAATATTACAAAGTGTTCCAGAACCCTTAGAAAGAAACATCAGATGTACTTAATTGTTGTATTTAATATGTATCATGTCCTTCATATTCCCACATGATAGAGGATAAAATATTGTAAATGTTGAACAACGATATATTTGCAATTTATTTCGAAATTGCTAAATAAAAAACAAAAAATACTGATTTAGGTTTTCAGAGCAGTGATGTTTGAAATGATCTATAAAACTACAAAGAATTCTTAGCTACATTTTTAATCACTTAAAACATAGCAGCATTTGTGTTAAGTGCATTTGACACAATAATGAACAAGATACGATCTCTGACTTCCGAGGGCTTGCATTCTAATTAAAAGTCAATTGGAAGTTTAAAGAAGTAAAATTAGGGCCTAATAATGATCATATTTGGAAACATTCAATTTATGTAGATACAATAGATATCTCAGATGTTTATTTTTTGTTGTTTTATGCAAAGATATTCTAAAAAAATTGACTGTGCAATTTCAAATATGTAAGAAAAATATAGGCTTCATGAGAACTGTAAATAAAGTAAAGAAACGTTAATTTTTTAGTTATAGATTCACTTTGTTATCTTCCGCTCTTTAAACTCTGTCTCACTGATAATATTGATTTAGCCAACTTGTGTTTTGCTGGTATCATTTCGATACTTGCATGCAGAAGACTGGAGCATTGTTGTACACTTACAGTTACACTTGAAAGGTGATATCTATCAATTATTTAGTAGCTATCTGTAGTATTTTTTCCTACAAAGTATGCAAGAAATAGGCTGTAGAATGCTTTATTATTTTCAGTTCTAATGTTACACGGTGGAAGAAAAGTAAAGCAATAGATTGGAAGTAGGACAATAATTCTGAACTCCAGATAGGGACACATGAAAGTGAAACTCAGGTGAGATGTTTATAAACACTCCTGCCGGGCACCGTACCTCACAGAAGCCACATAAGAATTTTTGAGATGAATATTTCTATTTCCTTTTAGAACATGGAGCCTGGAAATAAGAAATTTTAAGCATTTTGTCCCAATAATGGGAATAAAACCTTGACTCAGATTTTCCAAGGCAAGTATTCTATTATAACATGTTTTGACCTATTTTAAAGGAAGTGGGACCTTAATAAAATTGTGTGGAAAATTCTAATAGAGTGTTTCTACTTCAAATACCCAAGTATATGAGGTGCTTTTTTAAATAATTAAATTACCCCATTTTAATAATGACTGAGTATACCCTCTTTTTTTTTTATTGGACGCTAAAATTAAACAACTCATGTTGAACAAGGGAGGGAAGGAGGAAGAAAGGAATGTAGGTAAGTAGGAAGGAAGGAAGGAAGGGAGGAGAGAGAGGGAGGGAGGGAGGGAAGGAGGGAAGGAAAGAAGGGGGAAATTCTCCCTTTAGCACATCATAGTAAAGAATTTTTATAATGTAAAAAATGTCCAATTTGGCAGATTCCACAGTTTTATAAAAAAAAAAAAAAAAAGAAGTGTTGTTTTTCAGAACATGTGAGAGGGCAAATATTTTATAAGAATCCTTTGACACCCCACCAAAAAATTAATGTAGGCATGGAAACAAACATAAAACAGGGACTTACACATATCATAAGCTATTAATAATCTCAAACTATTAATAAAAATCCTAAAAAAAATGGAACCAATCTTGATGTAACTCACATGGGATATGAAAGTTTGTGAATGAGATAAAATAATCTGTGTAATAATCTGTGGGAGGAGAACTTTGGACCCTGGTTTTCACACCAGAGATTTTCAAACATTCTCCTAATTTGAGAAATCTAATTTGTGACTTTTACCCTAAAAGTCAACTGTTCAAATGGGCACCAAGCACGGGTCATGATCTTGAGCAGCTAACAATCTGGATAAATTAGACCTGCCACTTTCTAGTTCTGACAAGTTATGGAGTATTTAACCACTCTAGGTCTCAGGTCCATAATTCTGAAATGTTGGTGCTAATACCTACCTTTTAGCATTATCCATTCATTCAGTCAATCATTCAATCATTCATTCAGTATTTACTCACTACCTATTATGTTCCAGGCATTGTGGGTAAAACGGTGGAACAACAACAAAAAGTATTTGCCTACTTGGAGCTTTAATCCAGTGAGAAAGAAAGACTTATGGATACACATAATGATATTAGGTAGTATTATAAAACAAGTAACAAAGACAGAAAGAGAATCACAAGTGATGGTTCATGCAATTTGTGTAGGGGGGGTCGAAGAGAACTCACTGAGCAGATATCATTGAGAATTAGGTAGAGGTGTGCATGATGTGATCAAAGAACAGTAGGAAAGCCAGTATGGCTGAATCACAATTAAAGAAGAGGGAAATTATAGCAGAATATTTTCTGAGGGTAGCCAAGGGCTAGATCATGAATTGGTCATGATAAAGAGTCACTGAAGTTTAAAAAGAGACTAGGATATATTAATCAAATATGCATCCTTATTTCTGTGACTGTTTATCTTAAATAGCCAGTGTTAATTTATTTTGTATTTAAGCAATGCTTTTGAGTGTCTACATTTTCCTTGCACTTTAAACTGAGCTAGAAAAAGAATATGGAGTCACAAGAAGACTGTACTCTTAATAGGTATGAATGCTAAACAGTGAAATAAACAAAAACACAAACACTTTAGTCCATTAACCTCATCTCCTAGAGACTCAGTAAATATTGACTAAAAAATAACAATGTGGGGCTTCCCTGGTGGCATGATGGTTAAGAATCTGCCTGCCAATGCAGGGGACACGGGTTCGAGCCCTGGTCTGGGAAGATCCCACATGCCACAGAGCAACTAAGCCTGTGTGCCACAACTAATGAGTCTGCGCTCTAGAGCCCAAGTGCCACAACAATTGAAGCCTGCACACCTAGAGCCCGTGTTCCGCAACAAGAGAAGCCACCGCAATGAGAAGCCTGAGCACCGCAACAAAGAGTAGCCTGCGCTTGCCACAACTAAAAGAAAGCCTGTGTGCAGCAACAAGGACCCAACGCAGCCAAAAATTAATTAATTAAAAAAAATAATAATGTGAATTACTGAAAAGCAAAGAATTAAAATAAAGGTTTAACAGGGTCATTTTTAGATGTCACTAATCATATTCCATTATTTTAAAAATCATCAATTGGCATGTTTCTTAATATGTTCTGGGGAAGCATACTGTCTGCACCATTTAAAGTCCAAGAGAAATTTTCTCTTTTATCCATTTTCCTTACCTTATCACAAGTCATGGAAGCTTGAAGTATCAGGGAGAAACATGAATAGAGTCGGATGTGAACGTTCACGTGACAACTAAACTGAGCTAGAATGTGTTTCTCCTCGCCAACACTGGCTAGGGTAACTATGTCTACACTTCACTGCCAGAGTTCTGAGTTCAATGCTTGCTAACAAATTGTGAAATGAACATTGGCAACCTGAAATGTAAGTAAGAGGAATTATCAAAACACATAATAGATACGAAACCCCATGCTGAATGAGACATTCAGTAAAGAATTGAGGATTTCTGGTCTAGAATAGAGAAGATGGGAGAATAACACTTCCACACAGAAGGGCTTCCACGAAAAAGAAAAACAATCCAGGCTGAGACGGACTTTCTATGAGTAACGAGTTCAACAACATCACCAGATTTATTAAAAGAAAAGAGTGATTGCCATATAAAAGAAAGGCACAAACAACCTTGGTTCAAAGATGGGACTAATAGAATACTAAATTCTTAACCCTTGATGTGCTTCTCTTATTCTGAAAAACTCAATGTCACATACATAGGAAACAATCTCAAGATTATTCTATCCCCATTTTTCCTACTATACCTATGGCACTTCTTCAAACAGAAAGAAATCCATGTGAAGAAATACACTTGTTGTCTCTTAGATAGGTAGATTGATAGATAAATAAGAGAACAATACTGGTATGGATATCCATATATAGACTTCTTTTCCCTGCCCTTTGCCTCTGGGTCTATTCAGTACCTACTATTTAATCATATGGTAGCAGGGTTTTAGTAGCATACAATGAAAACTATTTCCCTTATTTCATTCTGCAATATACATTTATAAGCACTGTTTCAAGAGGCAATTTCTTTAAGCATTTAACAATCATATTTTCCCACAATTGTGTTCATAATGTATATAATTTTTCTCTTCCTTTCTTGGTATTATTATTTGTATTTCCTGTGTTAATCAGTACTTAATAAACATTATTCAAAGCATTGCATAATATTCCAAATATTTCCTACCATCCCATAATTTACTTAACGAGTTTCTATTTTGTGATTTTTCACTATTATAAGCAACATGGTAAAAATATTTGGGCAAAAAATATTTTCCTTCATGTTTTGGATGGACCCTTATGTTAGTTTTCCAGAAGTTGAGCTACTGGCTTCAGTAACGTAAGTTTAAAAGATTTTTAATCTATGAAACCTAACTTTCAAATGACTAATAAGCCTTTTAGACTATTTTAAATATTTCTTAATGAATTGTAATGCAAACTTTTTTGAGGACTGTAATATCTTTGTCTATGCATGATACATTTAGCTGAGTTTTAATATTACCAAAAACACTGAGCAAATTTTTTTGGAATGTTATGTGGTCTTAATTCTCATCATCGCTCACACTTAGAGAGGGCTTACTGTGTGCCTGTCTCTTATGCTGGTTTATCTTGCTCCATTTTCAGAACAATCCTAAGAGAGGTCTTATTATGGTCTTTATTTTGCAGATGAGGAAACTTTAGAGAAACTATATTCCTTATTACACAGATAGCAAACGGTAAAGGACAGAATCTATGCTGCTTAACTCCAAAGTGGACAAGCTTTTAAAATGAACTATTCTGCTTATTTATGGATTCCAATAAGTTTTCAAAATTGGATTCTTTCTTTTATAGTATGTTTGTTCCCTATAAAGTGGGTTGTGCCCAGGGGTATACTGAGAAACTGGTTCTCCAAGAAAAACGACAACAACAAGAAGCACTGAACTGCAGTGTTTGCCAATTTCTATTTTGTAGATACTTCCATGATGGCCAATTTCAACCTACATGATGCCACCAAATGTGGAGAGATGTAAACATTCAGCTCTCATATGCTGGCATAGCCAGTCCCAGCACACCGCTGACTGTGCCACTCACCAGTTAAGGTCTTCCTGCTCACTCTTAGTGATAGAGGAACTAGATCCTGTGAACATTTCTCCTTTACCAGCTTGCTCTGTTAGGCTTTATGGAAAGAGGGCACTGGAGAGAAATTGGAAGACCAGAGCAGTAGGACGAGGTTTCCCTCTGTGGTTCCAATATGCTTTCTTTCAGCAAAGGAGCCAACAGATCAGTAAGAAAAAGATAAGCAGCCGTGACAGAAAGCTTCTCAGCCACTTGACGAGTGGTTCCTCCAGAGCAGCTCAGGCCCAGCCCCTTTGCAGAGGGCACTTCATTGTCTGTGTGGTTCTGTGGCAGCCACACCCTCTTCAACATGAATTTCATCTCAGCCTTGGATGGTGGTGGGGGAACTATCTTCTAAATTCTTAGTTCTTTCCTTGTTCACTTTCCCTCACATATTTGTGAGCCTAGACATATTTGCTGCTTTCTGCATCTGTAATTTCTGGATCTCTTAGAGCCTTCTTTAACCTCTTTTACTAGTTAACCATCTATTCAATTCATCACACAATTTGAATTACTGGTGTGGTTTCTATCTCCTTTCAGGACACGGATTGATACACGGGCTTACTAAAAGAAACAAACAAACAAATGAAAAGTAGGATGCAAATCTCTTTGACCAAAAATTTCCCAGCAGCATATCCAAGGCCAAAATGAAACTATTCTTAATATTCTGCATCATCCTCCAAGGGATGAATAGTTTAACCTGAAATTAAAATAAGTAACAATAATTATAATAATAGTGGTTAATAACCTACAGTCAGTGTTTATTATATGTGAGGGATATGCCAAGATCTGCTATGAAATAAACCATCCTCAAATTTCTCCTTTGAGGAGGGTAGTCATTTTAAAGCTAAAGAAAGGCCAGTGGACATGCAGCAATAAAGCAGAGCCAGAACTCAAGACCAGTTCTGGTCTTCTTCTCTTCATAATTGTACTCTACCTTTTTAAAAAATTGTCTTTCACTGTAATTATTAAGATACTAATTTTGAGGAAATATCTGCTAGAAAAAGAAGACAATCGAATGATGAATTTCATTCCATTATGTGTTCCAAAATGATTTTATTCTCTTATTTTAGAAGTTAAGGAATCTTCTGGAATTTTTTTAAAAAAAGTAGTTCCCCAGTCACTTGTTCTACTTGAAGAAATGACTAGGAAACGAGAAAACTTGCCTGATTTGGTGAATACTTGGAATTTTCCCAGCTAACGCTGAGAATAAAAGAGCTGCCAAACTCATTAATTACACTTAATATTCAATTCTCAAGTATAATGAATTCCATTTTCAGACATATCTGAGAAAATTACATTGGAAAGTTAATATATTGCCTTTTGCTGGGTTTCAGTGAATACCGCAATGTGAAAGCAGATCAGTCTGAACTCGGAACTCACTGGCAGACTTTTATTTATTCCCTCAGCACCCGTATCAGAGGTCAGTCATACTGATCCCCACTGCCCCACCACTCTAATACAACAGCTTAAAGACAGGACTCCAGTGGCACAGTATATTTGCAGCAGGCTTCTGTTTTAGACCATGGCAGTACCAGCAGTGCTTATAAAATATGTCATCTACCTCACCACATGCCCCAGTTCCTCCCCGCACTTCAGCAGGGACATGCGACTACTTAGGGCAGCTGTGTTGTGGATAGAAGTGATGTGTATTATTTTCAGGATAAAGCGCTGAAGAGCCGTCAGTCTTTTTCCATGTCATGGGATCTGAGAATGTGCTGATGGTACAGCTACAATGGGGTTTCTCAACCTTGATACTATGGTCATTTTGAACCAGGTAATTCTGAGTGTCAGAGGTAGGATGTGTCCTGTGAATTGTAGAATGTTTAATGGCATCCCTGCCCATTAGCTTCCAGCATCATTCTCTCCAGTTATGACAATAGTGATATATTATGGAATTGCCAAATACCCTCTGGGGAGATATTGGCTCCAAGTGAAAGCCACTGAGCTTCAAAATGGTGGAGCTTCCACCAGCCTGATTCTCTGAGAAACTAAATGAAGCTGAGCATCTCACTCACATATACTGTGTAACAAATGTGAAATAAAACACACACACACACAAATACATTTTAAAAGCAAAAAAAAAAAAAATTCCTAAAAGTAAACCTTTATGTTAAGCCAATGAGATTTAGGAGTTGTTTGTTACCTCTGTAGAGTCTATCCTGATAAATATATACTCTATATGTGCTTTTCTTAGGCAAACACATGTATGTCTATGGCTTCAATTATTCTGAAGATTGGGATTTTATTTTACGTCCAATTTCTTCTCTAATATCCTGGAACTCTATCCATCTACCATATTGTCATAACCCATTAGTGATAATAAAGGCACCACAAACCCTATGTACTTTTCCTCATATGTGATGTAAGCAAATTTGGCAAACTAAGAGTAATTCTTGTTATCTCCTTTTGCTTCATCTAGCAATGATTCCCCTAGATTTTATTTCATAAGTATCTCAAACACCCACCCTCTTCTCTGTACCTCCTATAATCACTCTAATATAGTCTATCATCAAATCTGGCCTTGATCTGTAGAATGGCACTGTAACTCCCAGAATTCATTCCTGTATCATGTAATCTGTTTTCCACAGAGAATACAGTACAATCTTTTTTTAAAATGCAATTATGTCCACACCATTACCATGAATATAACCCTTTAAAGATTTTTCATTTTTCTCAGGCTAAAGACCAAAATACTTAACATTGTCTACTGTCTGTACAGGGCTTACCTGTGTGGTTTTATTTCTCATCTTTTTTCCTCTACATCTCTAATATTTTTATACCTCAAAACTCGCCATGTATTTTGTCACTTTAGGTCCTTGTGCAGATTATTTCCATTGCCCAGAATATCCTTACCCTAACAAACTTCACGTAGCTAATCCTATGCCTCCCTTGGATCTTAGCCCAAAGATACTTCTTCTGGTGCCTTCAGAAGGTCTTCTCTGAAACTCTCAACCCATTAGGCTGTGCCATGACCTCTCTCAATACTGGATCATTTTCAGTATTACCCCAGTAATACTGTAATTACTGAAAGTAATTTCCCCAGGGAGATTATTTATTGACACCTATGATATCACTAGACCAAAAACTCTATGAGGGTACAAACCCACCTCATTAGACATTTCTTTGACTTTCCAATCTATGGTGCCTAATTTATAACAAACTCCTCATAAGTATTTTTTTAAAGGAAGGGATGAAGGAAGAAATGAACAAAAGAACGAATGAATGAAGTTAATTAAGGGGACAAACAACACAAGGTTCTGTAAGGTAAAGAAAAACTGAGATTTCTATCCATGTTTTCTTCTTCTTTCATCTATAGGAAATAAAAAATATTAAGTAGTAAAGGAACACAGTTAAAAAATATAGCATGTTTATTTAATGCATGCTATGAAGGTAAATGTTAAAGAATTATTTAAAGAAACATTTGATGAATATACTAATAGATAATAAAATATAATTATGTCAATATTTTATATAATTCAAAATACTTTCACCCTTATCAACCCACACTTATCTTGGGTTTTCATTTTTATTCCCAGATGTGTGTGTGTGTGTGTGTGTATGTGTGTGTGGTGTGTTGGGTGTACATCACCATTGGTAGAAGCAATATGTCCATGCTGAGTAACTATGCATATCTAACACTACCAGGGTACTTGACACCAAATTAATTTCCTGTAAAAGTCACTGCATCTGTGTTTCAATTACTAAAATTCTAAATTTAGTGGAAAATATAAGTATGCTTCCTTGTTATCACTGCATTAGTATTTCTAGGGCAAACAAGAATAACAACTAAAGTGGTTATTAGGGAAATGGTATTTCAGTGTCAATTTATGCTCACCAAATGTAAGTGTCTTATTCAGATGTCATTTATGTGATTGGCTCTATTTTGGGGACAAGTATTCCAAGATATGATTTTTCCCTTCAAACACAAATATACAGCAATAGCTTCCACTTAGAATTGGTCCTTTTGTATTCACTGAGACTATGAATATCTTAGGAGTTAATATTCAGGCATTTTGATAAATATGCTGTATTCATAATGATGTTTATCTTAAAGATGTATGAATAAACACGTTTTTGGTTAAACCTTTTCGTCTCACAGGCTTTTCAAAATCCTTTGCTGCCCATATTTCTGTCAACTAAAAAATACGTCCTTCAACTATCCATCCAGTCTAATGAGCTAAGGTCTCAAATGCTCCCTTTTTAACAATGCCCTCTGTTTTCAGCCCAATAAGTAATTTATGTATTGATTTCAAGAAACACCTGCACCAGAACTGATTGCAAGGGTATTTATATAAGTACATTTTTCACTGAACTCTGCAACTAGTAATTTTGATCTTCTTATTAATGATTAAGAAATTTCCAAGTGACTTTGAAATGTGAGGCTATCCATATATGTAAATATAGGCAATTGGGATGCCTACATTGTTCAGAGTTTCTTTTTATTAAGGAGTATATCATTGCAGACGGCAGAATGAAATCTTGGGAGGTGATATATTTCTCATTCTGTTTCTATCTCACATTTTTAAAAATGCTTTCCCTTTCCTTCAAGAGATTTAGCTACTTCTGGATCTTGCTGGAGTAGATAACAACCTTGAGTGCCTCTTGCTAAATACATATACCTGGAGTTGAAAGAGTATTGATCTCAAAGCAATTGCCTTAGATCAGTATGTAAGTTAATCATGAACTTGGCTGCCTCCTGGTAAACAGGTACTATTCTTTCTTATTAAAAAAATCAGTCTTGCTCTGTATGCAAAACAAAGCAAACAAATCTCACGTTCCATATGTTACTCTAAACTAAACACACACATAATTAAATACATACACATTTTTACCAAATTAATTGTTATTCATAATTTAGGTTTCAGCTCCAGTATCCCTTTCAAGAAGTCTTCCCAGCTGCTATAACCAAAATGCAAAGTTTTTTTTGTTTTGTTTTGTTTTTTGCCTTATGCACTTATAGAGTCACTGTTGTGACATTCCTACCACTTATCTCAGGTTTTTTTATACTTTTATTAATGGGCCTACTTCACTAATGTCTCTTTCCTTCATTATATTCTTCGATGTGAGAAGACACATATCGAGTTTTGTCCCCATCTTATTTCCAGAGCCAAGAGGAGAGTTAGGCATGTAGTAAGATTTGAAAGGCTTTAGTACGTGGATGAATAAAGGAGGCATATGGTTTTCAGCAGAATATGATTTGTCTTCTCAGCACTCTTTGAATTGGCACAAGTTGGTACCATTTCAAGTTCTGTTTTAATTTCCTGTTTAAGAAGAACCATATAAATGATCTTTGTCTTCCAGCCACTGCTAATGGTAACATACTGTTAATCCAATGAGGATGCACACAGTTGTGGTTTGTAAGCTCTTAAGTAGAAAGCTTAAAGATCAAAATGGGGGAAAAATCATTATTTGATCAGTGCAAAAGCAAGTCTTGATTCACAGAATCATTTGGTTGTTCATTTTCTTCCATATTCTTTCTCTTGCACCTTGTCATACTTATGCTTTAAATTTTTGCTATTTTTCAATGGCCTTCCAGGGGAATCCTCTCATTTGAGACTTAATGGCCTTTGTAAAACTTACTTCTACTTACCTTCCCACCTCATTTTCTTACATGTCTCTTTTAGCACTAATATACAAACTTTTTAGTCACTGACACCTCCAATCTGGGCCTGAGTTTCCACTCCTCTAGAAATGAAGGATATGGGTGACCTCAAACATATCTCCCAGCATTGATATCCTATGATGTAGTCTTATGCAACACCATAAATAACCATATGTAAGAGTTTTACTACAATAATGAGGCCATATTTATAGCCGTTTATATTGATATTTATTCAGCAAATGTTTATTGAAAACCTACAGTGCGTTAGGCAATGCACTAGGTATGACTGGCTATAACCAAAGAAGGGAATACAGGTGAGATAATGAGAGCCTCTGAGGATTAAATGTCATCAAGTTCAAAGTATTTGAACTGGGGTGCAAACCCATGACTGAGACTCCAAGGGTTTTGTTCAAATCTCAAGCCTTCTTTAATGTTTGATTCAAGTCCTATCTTCTCCAAGAAATGTACTGAACAGTGCTCTCTCATTACCAAGAAATTTGGTTGTTCTTATGGTTTACCCATGAGATATGGTGATCCTCATGGGGGGCAAACAAGTTTCCCATTGTATACTGAGAATGAAAGAATTCATCTTGTTGCTCAGGCAATGTCTAGAGGGTAGCAGAGAGATGGTGGTGTCCATGGCTTATCTAGGTGGAAAGGGGCACGCCTTGGGACTGTCTGTGGACAGCATATGAGATGAAAAACTCTGTGGGCTGAGAGAAAGCCCCTAAGTTATCTAAGAAGGGAGATTTACCACCTCAGGGGCAGTATTAAGAATTTCCATGTGGGAGGAAGCATCAGAATGTCATTCTCTTATGGACGGAGTATGGGAAGTGATGGAGGGTATTGCCTTGAAGTTGTGTTTGCAAAGAAATCTGAAAACAACAGTTGCTGAATTAATTTTTTATCTCCATTGCACCAAATATTTCTACAGATTACATTTAGAGGTCTCACATAATTTTCATACAAACACTAATGGAAGTCAATACCCACTTATTCATTATCTTCAATTCTATCAATTTTATGTGGATATAATTTTCCTAAATTGTCCTTATTTAAATCAATCCTGAACTCTAACCCTTGGAGAGAGAAGAGTACAATATCACTTTGAGGCCACAGGACATAAAATTCTGTGGGATATCTTTTAAGATCCCAGGTTCGTTATCTTCTGGAGAAAATTTGACTTCCTATAGTCAGTGAAGGGTTCCCCATCCTGGACTCATAGCAATGAAGTATATGTCTCCCTGAACTTAAATTTCTGACTCTAAGAATTTAGACAAGCACCACCTATCAGGTATTTGTTCATTCATTTATGTATTTATTCAACCATATCTTAGGCATATAAAAGAAACCAGAAGTTCTAAACCGGAAGTTGACCTGATTTCAAAATTCCTCCTACCATCTTCATATGGCTATTTTTCCCCTTAACAAAATCCTTCTTTTAAGAAGTAAATCAGTTAATAAGCTTACTAACCTCTACTTCAAAAGTAAAATAGCTAATTACGCTAGCCATCAATGCCCAAATAAATTTGCCAGTAAAACGGAGGTTATAAAATGACACTCTTGGTGTTTTCTATGTATAATCAGAGCAGTTATTGAACTTTCCAACAGACCATTTTTAAAATTCAGTATTCTAACAAGTTTCTTTATATAAAATAGATTTATCTGCCTACATACTATCATTTCCTATTTTATAAATGGATTTTGTATCAGCTCTATCTACAATGCAAATCTTAACATAATTCCATGATATGTATTTAATATTTTGAGATATATATGCATAATATACATTTACTATAATATGTGTGTGTATTTGGATGTTTTTACACAAAGGTTTTGTTTTGTTTTGTTTAGCACAGGAGAATTTAAAGAAGCTGATTCACTCACAGGAAAAAAAAACTAACTGCAGTTTTTAGAAAAGTGTATAAAATTATTCCTTATAAGCATAGAAGGGGTTAACTTCCCACGAATATACTTTTATTTAAGTTAATGGAGGCTACATGAATGCATCGATAACATAATTTGATTCTTAATCTCTCCTTAAGTGTGACTACATTTTGTGTGTTACAATTATAATAAAAGCCTTAAAACTGACAAACAGAGAAGATGTATTAGATCCTCTACCTTGTTCTTTGAACAATGCAAAATTCTTTCTTTTCTTCCCCCCACTCAGGAACTTTCTCAAATAAACTCTTTTATTCAAAACTTACAAATACTGGGAAAAGAACCCTTGGGAAAATATTCTGAAGCCCAGAGGATCCTTCAGGCATGCTTTTACTTTCTTGAAACCCAGTCTATTTCAGATTTTTGTCTTCCAGACTGCTCTTCTGTTTTATCTTCTGCCACTCATTTTACAATACCTTACGTCTGAAAAATAGCAATGTTCCAAACACAGGCTCAGACTCTATGAAAATCATAACTATTGATCTGTGACTGCTTACCAAGGACTATGCCCTGCGATTTGCATAAAACATCTATCCTTCAGACCAACACTCACATCTACTTGTGGTCAGATGAAGAAATCGGGGGTCAGTGACCTAAAATAAACCACTCAAGAAAAACAAAATGAACAGCAAAAGAAATGGCATAGCCAAGATTCTAACCAAAATTATTAAACTTCAAAGTCCTTGAGAATTCCACCATGTGTATCTCCTGGAATCTACAAATGAGGTTTTGATGCAGAGGTATCCAAACAGAAGAACAAACATCTCAACACCTGGAGTCATAGTTTTTTTGTAGAAGCTATAAACAATAATTTGCCCTGGGTTCTTTCATGGATCTGTAATTCAAGCATGAGGGTCCTGGTATGTCTTTGTGCTTGCAGTTCTCACTTGAGTTCATGCTAACCCTGTTATCAAAACTACACATTCGGGACTTCCCTGGCGGCGCAGTGGTTAAGAATCCACCTGCCAATGCAGGGGACACAGGTTCGAGCCCTGGTCCGGGAAGATCCCACGTGCCACAGAGCAACTAAGCCTGTGCGCCACAACTACTGAGCCTATGCTCTAGAGCCCACAAGCCACAACTACTGAAGCCTGCGTGCCTAAAGCCTGTGCTCCACAACAAGAGAAGCCACCGCAATGAGAAGCCTGTGCACTGCAATGAAGAGTAGCCCCTGCTCGCCGCAACTAGAGAAAGCCCACACGCAGCAGCAAAGACCCAATGCAGCCAAAAATAAATGTTATTTAAAAAAAAAAAAACTACACATTCATCTAGAAAGAATTTTCCAAATATCTAGGCTTGCATTTAGATCGAAGACTACTCTCTTAAAAAATGAATTTTCCTTTTCGAGGCTATAACTTTATTAGGAACAATGCACACAGACTCATACATAAAAATTCTACATATTGAAAGTATCCACAGCTTATGTGATAATTTGAAATAATAATAAATTTCTCCTCTTACTCTTTCTGCCAAGTCCCCACAGGTTGTTTACCTCCCTACCTCTGTATCTTCAGCTATTCACACATGTGTTCTTACTGAGATAGCTCCAGGCACACTGGTCTTCTGTCTTCCTGAATATAGTGTCTATTCTGCCATTAGCACTTACTATTTTCTTTGCTTAGAAAACATTTCTCCCAGCTCTAAAAATGACTGGTTCCTTCTCAGAATAAGTATCATCTCCTCAGAGAGGCTTTCCCTGATGTTTTAGGTCAGATTTCTCAGAAGTTGACTCATAGGGTAACCAACCATCTTGGTTCATCCATAACTGCCCCAATATTTGTACTGAGAGTACTGCCTGCTGATAACATTCCAGACCCAGGTGACCCCACACCCAGAGCAGAGTGGGACAGTGAGTCACCACAGATTTATAAGGGAAGTGCTCCCAAGAGGTTTCTGGGGAGGGTGTGAGGGGAGCAGGAGAGAGAAAAGGATGCTAAGAAAGGTGAAGTCCAGTGGAGGTAGCTTAAACCAGACCCCGTAAGGGAATTCTGGAGTCTGAATCATTCCCAATGGAGGCAAGGAATTTGAGTTTTCATAATCCCATATCTGCCAGTCAATGGCTAACCACGTTTCCAGGTGGCAGTAGGAGAGGTAAATTTCCAGGTAGGTCCTGCTTTCTGAGAGTGCAGGCAAAGCAGTTCTGTTAGTGTAAGAAAAGATTTCCAAAGAGAGTTGCAGGTGTGGTTCATTAGACGAAAAAGCACACTGAACCTGGAAGAAGCACACGGAAACACCGTTTTCCCCTTTAGAACCATCTTCCCTCTTAAGTCCTACCATATTATTGCATTACCCTCTTCAAGGCAATTACCAATATCTGATATTATCCCATGTGTTCAGCTATCTATATGTGCATGTATAACTGCATCTTCATCCATGTTCATATTGATATCAATTTCTATATCTATTTGTGTATATTTTACTATTTTTTTTGCACTAGCATTTAGCTCCAAGAGGGCAGACACTCTATATTGTTCACCATCCCTAATGTAACAGTTGCTCTATTGGAGAAATTAGTAAATTCACAATCTAAATGGTAACATTCCAGTAGAATGAAATAGCATAGCCCTTGCCTTGAATTCTCAGCTGGGTCATCTCATAATTCCAGCATCTCTGTTAATTCTTCTTGGATTTTCTCTTTTCTAAGGTTTCACTGCAAAAATACAGCTCCTGTTCTGCCATTCTTTAAGTCTGTCTTCTGTCTTGTCAATCCCTATTATTTTTTTCTTTAAAAACATTTTTACCAACCAAAACAGTAGAGTTTAGATCTTAAGAGCATACACTCTGGAGCACCCTGGAGTGTGTGATTTTGGAGTTCAGATCCGCTACTTACTATGATTATGACTGGTTTTTACTCAACCATAAAATGGGGGAATATACTGCCCCATTCACGAGGTTATAGTGAACATTAATATATGTATAAGCAGTGAGATAAGGCTTAGTACATGGAAAACACTTAAGAAATATTACTTATTACCAATTGTTAATAAAACATTACCAATTTTCCACACGGACTCTGTGCCAGTTTTGATTAGTTATGATTTATTTTCCAACCACCTCAAAAAAGGGTACAAGATAACTTGACTCTAGTCTGTTATTTAGAGGTTTCATTTTTAGTCATCTTACTAGAAATTGTCAACTAGATGTATTTATTAGATTATTTACATCTTACTAGAAATTGTAATCAGTTTTCTCAAAAGGCATTGGAGTAATTTTCTCATGCAACACACGCAGGCACTTGCACTCACTCACATACTCAAGGCACACAATATGAAAAGTCATTTTTTCTGTTGGCCAGCGTCTTGGCAGAATCTTAGGCAGAATTCATTAAGATACCTCTATGGTCTCAAATGCATAAGTGAACAGAGTGATACAGTGTTGTCTTCTCATTATTTAAATGAATTTTTATCAGCCACTTAGAGTTCCCTTGATGGTTCACTACATTTAAGATGGTTTGATCTGTACTTTAAGAAATGTATCACTGTGATCACTTATAAACATCATTGCTTTAATGAGTTCTAAAGGCAGGTAAATATTTATCACCTCATCCAAAATATCATCTAAAAATTATTTTTGTTGTTTTTTAAATGTCATACAATATATGTCATGTTTTAATACCTGAATAATATTTTTGCTATGGGTACCTACTATTTGTATTTAAATATTAAATGAGGAGACATTTGCATGTCAACCATTAGTTATGAAAGTCTATTTGCATGGCAATAACCTGATATCAGATCTTTTAAAATATTACATACTTAAATATACAAATAATATTTGAGAAGTAGTGTGTTATGGACACAGAACTTAGAGTGCCTACTCTACCTTTAACTATCTATGTGTGAGCTTAGCAAGTTATTGCCATACCTCAATTTCCTCAGCTGCAAAATGTAGATAATAATAGTTCTTAATCTTAGGGTTGTTATTAATTTTCAATGCGTAAAACCAGGGAAACCACTGAAGTGGTTTGGCATAAGCCTTGGCAAATAAAAAATATAATTTAAGATTTTGTCATCATTGTTAACATTAATATATCATAATCCTCTGGAGCTAATTTTATTCATTCATAGTATGGTCTGAGAGTGGTCCTATATATAATTCTTACAAAAGGGAATTTCATTCTGTCAATTTAATAGTGTACTTATGTCATGATTGCTGTTTATTCTTAGAATGCATTGTATATGATATAGAATCATAAGGTTTAGGGTCTAATCTTAACTTTATTATGTGTCCTCAAGAAACACAGCCTCTCTGTGGTTCATTTTTCTGATCTCCAAATGAGATAGTAATCATATCTTCATGAAAGAGTGGCTATTAGGTTTAAATGAAATGACATCATAACAGTGGGAATTCTCTGTAAACCCCATCCAAAAAGTTGTGCTAATAGTTATTGTAATCAATGGAAGATTTTTTTTATATTTAAAGTTTACTTTACATTCCTATTCTTCTTTTATTTCCCTGGGAAATGTATCTCTTTTAGTTAGTCTTGATAAAATGTTTAAATACTTTGCATTTAATGATCTCATCTCTAGAGTTCTTTTCCTGGCCTACTGCCCTATAGTGAGGATAGCAGATAAAATTCATTCCATGTGCCAATATCAATCTACCAGTAGTAGCTCCCTGGGAATGCTGTGATGCTAAGGATTCTGAGGCTGTATATGAAGAGACTGTTGCAAGCCATCACACCTTCCGTGGCTGTGGGAGGAACTTATATTTGTTGCTCTTTTTCATTTCATTTTATTTTATTTTTAATTTTAATGAAGTATAGTTGATTTACAATGTTGTGTTAACTTATGCTGTAGAGCAAAGTGATTCAGTTATACATATATATTCTTTTTCATATTCTTTTCTGTTATGGTTTATCACAGGATATTGAATATAGTTCCTAGTGCTATAAAGTAGGACCTTGTTGTTTATCCATCCTATATATAATAGCTTGCATCTGCTAATCCCAAACTCCCAATCCTTCCCTACCCCACCACCCATCCCCTTGGCAACCGCAAGTCTGTTCTCTACATCTGTGAGTTTGTTCCTGTTTTGTAGATATGTTCATTTGTGTCGTATTTCAGATTCCACATGTAAGTGATATTATATGGTATTTGTCTTTCTCTTTCTGACTTACTTCACTTAGTATGATAATCTCTAGGTCCAACCATGTTGCTGCAAATGGCATTATTTCGTTGTTTTTTTCTTTTCTTTTCTTTTCTTGGCTGTGTAGGGTCTTCATTACTATGCTCGGGCTTTCTCTAGTTGTGGCGAGTGGGAGCTACTCTTCGTTGTGGTGCCTGGGCTTCTCATTGCAGTGGCTTCTCTTGTGGATCACGGGCTCTAGATGCATGGGCTTCAGTGGTTGCAGCATGCAGGCTCAGTAGTTGCAGCACGCGGGCTCAGTAGTTGTGGCACATGGGCTTAGCTGCTCCGTGGCATGTGGCATCTTCCTGGACCAGTGATCAAACCCACGTCCCCTGCATTGGCAGGCGGATTCTTAACCACTGTGCCACCAGGGAAGTCCTATTTCATTCTTTTTCATGGCTGAGTTATATTCCATTGTGTGTGTGTGTGTGTGTGTGTGTGTGTGTGTGTGTGCATGTGTGTGTGTGTGTGTGTGTGTGTATATATATATATATATCACATCTTCTTTATTCATTCATCTGCTGATGGACATTTAGGTTGTTTCCATATCTTGGCTATTGTAAACAGTGCTGCTGTGAACAGAGTGGGGCATATATCTTTTTGAATTATAGTTTTGTCTGGATATACGCCCAAGACTGGGATTGCTGGATCATATGGCAACTCTATTTTTAGTTTTTTGAGGAACCTCCACACTATTTTCCATAGTGGCTGTACCAATTTATTCAATACACCCTCACCAACAGTGTAGGAGGGTTCCCTTTTCTCCACACCCCCTCTAGCATTTGTTACTTGTATTTGGTGCTCTTAATTACAAAATACAGCTTGGCTGTCAGTAGGAATAAAAGGCACAAATGCTGGTTAGGATTTAGGTCCAAAAACTTATAGCAAGAAGAAGAACTTGGGGCTTCCCTGGTGGCTCAGCGGTTGAGAATCTGCCTGCCAATGCAGGGGACACGGGTTCGAGCCCTGGTCTGGGAAGATCCCACATGCCGCGGAGCAACTAGGCCTGTGAGCCACAACTACTGAGCCTGCGCGTCTGGAGCCGGTGCTCCACAACAAGAGAGGCCGCAATAGTGAGAGGCCCGTGCACCGCGATGAAGAGTGGCCCCCACTCGCCGCAACTAGAGGAAGCCCTCGCACAGAAACGAAGACCCAACACAGCCAAAAAAAAAAAAAAAAAAGAATAAGAACTTATGTTCAATGCATTATTTTCTGTGTAAACCTCTCCAGAGTATTTGAAAGCTGGCTTATCAAGAATAAGACTGAGACATCCAGAAAACAACGTCCCAACCCACTGCCAAATTTCAATCTGTTCACCTTGCTATGAGCAGTTACAACTTTCACTAGACCCAGAAACATAAACAGATAACTTAATACTTAAAAAAAATCTATTTATTGATCCTTTCTATAGGAGAGGCCTCTGGATTTTTCCATAAAAACATTTCACTGCCAAATTGCATTCTTAATTAATTCCTTCTTGGCATACCTTAAAATGAATTCCTTAGAGTGGTAGGAACTTTTAATGTCAATATACCGATAAATTAATTAATAGCTCAGAGAAACTCCCTTTTTTATGCTGAAATTCATTTGCTGATGATTTAGGCTCAAAACATAAATGCTGTATTTATACAACAAATGTGTGTATAAACCAATTATATCTTTATGCCTCATTGATCAGCATGTGCAAAGCTGGGTACAGAGAATGTCTGCCACTAATCTGTATGTTGTAACTTTAAATCCTTCTCAAAAGAGCCCTGTATAAACAAGAATGGCACCTTTTCAGAACACATTTCAATTCAAATTTCAATGCAGTTTTAAAATGTCTTATCCTTCCCCCACCCAGCTGCTTCTCCATATCTCTGCCTCCCCCCCAACCCAACCCAATTTTCATAATTGTTGGACTCATTAAAACACTCACTCTCAAGAATTTGATAACCTTGTTGTTCAAAATCAAATTAGAAAAGCCAGGGAAAATTCCACATTGAATCAATGACTCATCACCATATAAGGGTGTCAGGGCAACAGTGGAGATAATGAAGGGAATGATGGAGACAATGCAATAGGATCAAACGGTGTTTTGAGTATAGGTGTTGATACAGGACAGTCATAAATTAAAACCCATTTATGACTGAAAGGGGTAAAAATATTTTTTGTTAGATTTGGAGAAAGGGGAATTTAACTAACATGTGAGTCATTATTGTACGTGAGATAATGTGCCCAGCATTTTGTTTATATTATTTAAATAAATCCTGATAATGCTCAAGTTTTTTATTAAATTATTATTTTTACCTTATTGACTAGAGAGCTTAGGTTCATAAAGGATGCGAAGTACTCATGGAATCAATGAGAAAGAAGCGAATGCAGGAAGGCTGAGAAACGGGGGGACTCTAGATGTCTTCTGCCAGGCACTAATGGACATTTCCTCAGGGTACCATCGTCAGGATATCTAGCCCCCTTCCCAAGTGATTTGAGTCTTTGGGTCACACTTGTAAAGATGGGAATTCTTAAGGAGATCATTTGATTGACTACCTGGAGCCACCTGCCATCATTGGCCAGGTTAGGTTGGACTACTTTAATTGGCAGCTTTAGATGGTAACAAGAGGGAAAGGAAAAACAGAAAAGAGAAATGGATGCTGGGCAAGTAAACATGATAGCCCAAATGAGATGCCCTCTGAACAGCTATTAATAATCTAAAATGAAACCCATTACAATTTTTGGATGGAGGGGCAAAATGCTCAGGTTTTTGCCTACTTTATGTTATCAAAACTACTTCTGTTTTCTCTGACCACAGAAAGGTTTTAATAGTTCTTTCACTCTATCATCATAAGACCAACATAACCTGCTGTGGTGCACAGGACCTAGGTTGCAGTTACTGCTCTTCACTATATTGTGTGCTAACACAAACCATTTAGGCAAAACTTTGGGCAAATCATTTAACCACTTCCAAACCCCCATTCCCTCAACCATAAAATAAGGTTAATAATAGCCCTTTTACTCAATAATAGTGATGGCGGGCAGAGGAGAGAATGCATGTAAAACACTTGGCACTGTGCCTAAATGTTTCACTGATACCTGTAAAACTCTTTGGCTAGCATGAGAGAAAGCAAGGCACTCAGTCTTGGGGGAAACCCTGGCTCAATAAACTGATCCAAATTAAGCAATGGTTTGGGCTGAGATCAGTATTTTAAGCAAAAAGTCAGAATATTTTATTTCTTTTGGCTCCTGCTCCTATCAAATGAAACTCTTGTGAATTAGGATAAGACTATTAGCATTTATGCATACCATTTTAGCCAACACACACATCAAAATGTCAAACTCTGTTTAATTGTACACAGCCTGTTAAAGTAAAGTAGTGCCAAGTATCATTAATAGCCATCAAGGAAGAAAAGGTTGTTACAAACTAACATCCCCTGGGAAACTTGCTGTAAAATAGAGTATCAGGCAGCCCTATAAATAATCTGTTTACATCTTCACCTAAGTCAGAGACAGGCCCAACCTTCTTGTAAATTACATCAAAGAAGCCCATCCCCCAAATGAGGTTACAGCAAAGCTATAAACTCTTCCCATGCACTAATATATTATTAGATATTAATTTGTCAAGTTTGGGGTGGAGTAATAATTTAAATATAAGTGAATAAAGCAGTCACCTCGTCTAATGAAAACAGAGAAGAAACATTCCTGAGAAAGTCTTATCCCTCTTTCTTTGTTCCCTGCTTTCAATCCAAAATCCGTCACTTGCACTGTGGCAGTTAGCAATGGTGATCTTGGTAACATTATACACATTCTTCCTGGAAGAAATGGGCTTATCCTCAGAAACATCACAGATCAGTGTTTGGGGAACTGAATTTTGTTATCAAAGATAGATCTAAATCCATCTGACACTGAAATCTTCACCTTTTTGGAAAGGTTCCTTGTTTTTCTATCTGGGCTGAAAAATCAGTTTTCATGTTGAATAATATTGTGGAAAAGAGCAAACTCTGTTAAAAGGAAGACCTCGAAGCACACTGTTAAACTGCTTCCAATAATGAGAGAAATAAGAAGTACTTTGAGACTTTTAAGTCTTTCTCCTCTCCTCCACCATTAAATCTCCAAAGTACCTAAAATTGTTAGATCTCTTGAACATTGTGCACGTGAATGGTGGTTGAGGATTGGAGAGGGAGAAACTCCGTTTTCCTCTGCCGAGTAATTATGCCAGTGGGGAAGTTTAGAAATGCAAATGAGCCTCTCTCTGGCTTCTATATGGCGGTTTCTCCACGCAGTGTTTTTACTTACAACCCTGGCAACAAGTTCTGACATTTCCAAAGACAAGAATGTTATTCTTGATTTGTTTCAGGTGCGGTGAAATATGTTTGCTTGTTTGTTTGTTTGGTGGGTTGGCTGAAAAACTGCCACTTCAGCTTCAGTTTCTTTGTAATATCAACCGAATGGAGAAATGTCCTATCAGGAAATACTATTCATGGTCATTTTTGCTTAATAATAACAACAAGAACAACAAAAGGCATAAAACCCAGGTCCATCTATCGAAGAAACCCCTGACTAAACGGAAGTCCTTAAATACATTTCATGTAAAAAAATGCATTTGCTTATTTTAAAAATGCAAGGAATGTTGACTTTTTCCAGTAGGCTAGGAAATAGTGTTATTTTCTACATGTACACTTATATATATAATAAGTAATTACAAGTGGTTTTAGGAACAATTACTAAACTCAATCTAAAAATCCAGTATAAAATATTATTTCTTCACATTAAATTGTTCTATCTCGACATTGTGAAAATTTGTCCAAAGTGCTTACTGATGTACTTTAATCCATTTTAATTCAGTATTGTCTAGTGTAATTCTTTATTTTCTTTTTTTAATTAAAAACGTTTCTAAAATGTCCATGTTACAAGTAAACATTAAGTTTACTTGTTGCTCTGCATGGTACCTGAAACGACCCCTCTCTAAAATGACTGCAATATCTTTCCAGAATCCTTGACAGTAAAATAAAACATAACATAATGGCACCACCTAGTGACCCAATATTTCTCTTTTTCTTCTTTTGTTATTCAACTAAAAAGTGCATATTGCTATTGATTATATAAAGCTGTGTACACTCTAAGCAAATATACAGCTGGAAACAGTTTCTTTATGCTGTTATACATGAATAAAAGAAACTGATCTTGACAAACTGAAATTTCAAAAATAATTTTCCGGAGTAGAAAATGTTTTACACACGAGTCAATAATTTTGGACCTAGCCTAGTTCTGCAAACAGATAATAAAATTTCTATACACTCATATTTGGAACTGAACAAGACAAATCGAGTTCTAGAAAATGTTTTCACGAACAAATGAAAGTTTTTTGTACAACAAAAATGAAAAAACTGATATTATTTTTCTTATATAAGCAACCATAATTATTTATATGACAGCAATATAAGTCCAAAAATACTAGTAAAGAAAAAGAAATACCTCTAAACCTACCAGAGATAACTGTTAACTTAGTTCAGAGCCATGCATACTCATGGCCAACAGATATGTACTGTTTGGCATTATGATATGCAAATTGATTTATAGTTTATTTCTTAAGTTCATAAATGTCTTACTATTTATTTTAACAATACCTTATTATTCTAGAGTTAGACTGCACTTTAAACAGGAAAGTACTATATTTTTATGTGTTTGTGAAAATGTGAATTATCAAAGTATTCACCTATCTTTCTCTGTGAAGGGTGTTGTTTTATATTCGTGGTGGGATGTAGAATTCACAAAACGGAGCTTGCCAAAAGCATACTTAAAACTAGAACCTTTAGGCTATGAAAGAAAGTTGAGTGGCTTATACTATAAGTAAATGGAATGTGCAGTAGTTGTCTCTGTAACATGGAATATATTCAAGAAAAAATTATCTTCACTGAGGATACTGAATTATATACTTCCTCCATCTTTGAAATCAGAATTTGACTGTAACAGTGAAGTAATATCTATCATGACCAATTAATTTGTTTAAAATAAAACAATGCAAAATAAAAATAAAATTGTAGTTTTTTTAAAACTCAGAACTTTATAAAAATAGTTTAAAAAAAAGAAGTTGGTAATGATTAGTCCATGCTTCGTAAAAAGAAACTTGCATATTTTACTCTACTATTATTCATTGATATGAAGGAGTATAAAGACTCTTCAGTAGTTTCTGATAATTATCTCCAGTTCCTTTTTTCCTATGAAACTGGCAACACCCTTTCACCAGTATGGAAAAGGGAATGGTTCTAAGAAATAAGGGAAGTGATTCATCTTCTTAAGTGCCTACTATGCATCTCACTATCTACAATGGGTTCGCTTCAAGATCTTTATTCTGAATCACAGAATGTGCTTACTCAAATGCAATCTTTAACTAATCTTTATCAATTGATTTCCATGGAAGACCTGCCGTATCTTCTACACTCTCTTTAAGTCCCTGGTTGCCGAGTTTATTAGTTCTGGCAGTGCTTTGGTGACTCCGTTTCTCTAAAGTATATGATACTCATGTAGGTGAACTCAAAGGTGATACCCTCCTCTATAAGCACAATGATGGTGGTGAACAGAAGCTTATTTCAAACCCTATTTGTATTAGCCCAAAACCTAGCAGGGCAAATTCCATTTAATTTCAAGGCTTGAGGATAATTGTCTTCTGCTTGAAGCTCTGTCCTTTGGGTTCACTAGGGAGAAGGTCCCACCTTCAGAGCCCACTGGGGTGGCAGCATCACCTTCCTTGGCCCTGGGCAGCAGCCCCATTCCCAAAGCACTTGGCGGCCCTGCCTCTGAGGCCCTGGGCAGCACCAGCTTGACCACTGAAACTGAACATGGGGCACTGCCCTCTGAAACCGAAGAGAAAATAGCCTTGCTCCCCAGGCCCATGGTGGGGGTGACAGCTCTGCTGATTTCTGAATCATCTTGGTGGTCATTCTTCCCTTTCCTTGAAAGGTACTGCATGTTCCCAGCTATACAGCTCTATTGTTCTCTTGTAGAATTCCAGAAGTCTGACAGCTTTCCTTCATTAAGTCCTGTCTCTATCCCCTTTGTCCGATTTGGCAGTGTTTCTATTGGTATAACCCCATCTCTGTTCCTGGCTTCTGCTGAGATGGCTGATTGACCCACAAGTCCCACCTGTAGTATCTTTATGGAGAGACTGTCCAGCCAAACCCTTCGTGTTCTCTCCACAACACACCTGCTCTTTTTTGGCAACATGGATGGGCTGAGAATTTTCTGAATCTTCAAGTCCTGGCTCCTTCTTGCTTAACAATTTTTCAATTTATTCCTCTCCTCTCACATTTTACTATAAGCAGCAAGGAGAAACCAAATTGTACCTCCAACATTTTGCTTAGAAATCTTCTTATCTAAATATCCAAGTTAGTCACTTATAATTTCAATTTTCCACAAACACCAGAACACAATTCAGCCAAGTTCTTTGCCACTTGATAACAAAGATTGCCTTTCCTCCAGCTTCCAATAACATGTTCCACTTTCTGTCTAAGATCTCACCTGAATCCCCTTAAATGTCCATATTTCTATCAACAATCTCTTCAAGGCAATCTAAGCTTTTTCTAACGGGCACCTCAAAACTCCTTCAGTTTTTACCCATAACCCAGTTCCAAAGCCAATTCCACATTTTTTAGGTATTTGTTACAGCAGCACCCCACTTCATGGTACTGAAATCTGTATTAGCTAGGGTTCTCCAGCAGAGTAGAACCAACTATACATACAGGTGTGTGTGTGTATATATATATATACACACACATAAACATAAATATATATACACACATAAACATACATATATATATATATATATATATATATATACAGTTGACCCTTAATCAACATGGGTTTGAACTCCATTGGTCCACTTATACTCAAAGTTTCTTCAATACATTTACTACAGTACTACACAACCTGTGGTTGGTTGAATCCACAGATGTGAAACTGTGGATATGGAGGGCCTGTAAAGTTATATTCAGATTTTTGACTGTGCTGAGGGTCTGCAACTGTAACCCCCCTGTTGTTCAAAGGTCAACTGCATTTTTTTTTCCAAGGAATTGGCTCACATCATCATGGAAGCTTGGTAAATCCAGAATCGACAGAATAGGCTGACAGGCTGGAGTCCCAGAGAAGAGCTGCAGTCTGAGTCCAAAGGCAGTCAGCTGACAGAATTCCTTCTTGCTCAAAGGAGGTTGATCTTTGTTCTATGCAGGCCTTCAAATGATTGGATGAGGCCCATCCACATTATGGAGGTAACTGGCTTTACTCAAAGTCTACTGATTTAAGTGATAATGTCATCTAAAAACTCTTCATCAAAACATCCAGAATAATGCTTGACCAAAGGGCTCGGTACCATGGCCTGGCCAAGTTGACACAAAATAAACCTTTACACACTATTAATGATTTTCCCCACCAAGGAAGAAAGTTCTTACTAAATAGTTAATATTTTCACATGTGATCTTTATAACATAAAGACAGAAGACTTCAATTTTAGAAACTAGATATATATTTTATGGTAGCAATTTATTTTGATTTATTCATATATAGACATATATGATCTATACAATATATACTGGTCATGCAGGATTCAGTAAATTCCTTTGCGACAAAAAAGCATGACCCTTTAACTGAATACTTTAACAGTGCTTGCTAGGCGTTAGCATAATTCTATGTGCCATACATGCATTTTGCTCATTTAACCCTTACAACAACCAGAATTTTCAAGATTTGTCACTGCCCAGATGATTTCTAAATTTGGAATTAAAAAAGAAGAAAGACAGATTGCATACATATGATATGAATATATCCTCCTCCTCCTATCTCTCATATAAATGTATATATATATACATATACATACATATACATATATATATATATATATATATATTCTCCCAGAACTATTGAGATGGCATCCCAGCAGAGATGAAGACATGAAATCAGGGCAGACACAGAAGAGAATTTTTACCCGCTTTGACCCTCTGAGGATTTTGGTCATCTGGGGTCAACTATGTGCACTTCATAACACTTTACTACTTCACAGGACTGTTATGAAGATTGCATGATAACACATGCAAAGAGTTTAAAAGAGTAGCTGGCATCTAACAGCACTATATAACTGTTTGACATTAAGTTCGTTAAAAATATTAATTCATAAAAATTATCAATAGATAAATCACATAAATATACTAAGACATTTTCCTTCTCTCTCTAAGCCAGTTCAAGTAAGTTTTAAGTGAAAGAATAGGGGAGCTTTCCTTAGTAAAGTTTAATCAAAAATATATATTTGGATGCGGGGGGCAGGGCAGTTCCAATGGAATAGTGAACAATTCTAAAGTTGAGTCACTTAGGACTTCTTAAGTTTGGAGTTATACTAATAACTCCATTTATTAAAGCTTAATTCAAACACTCAAGGCATCAACCCATTTTTCTAGGTAAGCAAAGTTATGTTATCTAATTAGGAATAACAATGACAGGAATATATTTTATACTAATATGTAAATCAATGGAGCCCTGTGTGTGGTACAATCTGTAACTCTGCTGAAGGAAATCCTGAATGGGGAAATCCTGAATCCTAAAAGTTTGTTGATGGTACATATGACAGATTATATGATAACATATATGGTATAGAAGATCCAGACTTAAAAAAAAAAAAGATTCACATATATACATGTGTAAATACATATAAATGTGTTCCCTATACCTCTGCACCAAGAGATCAGGCACCAAATGTCCTTTTTGAAGCAGCATGCTACTTAACGTGACCACATTCTTCCTGATTTATAAATCTGTCCTCCATTCAGTTCCTTAAATTTTCAGGGTCAATTTGTCATTACAGTCAGCCCCCTATAACTTTGGTTCCACCTCCTCAGATTCAACCAACCGTGGATCATGTTTACAATCCATGACTGGTTGAACCTGCAGATGGTTGAACCCACAGATGCGAATCCATGGGTACACGTACCGAGTGTCAAGTAAGAGACTTGAGCATTCGAAGATTTTGGTTATCTGTGGGGAACGGGGGGGAGGGTGCAGAGGGAGTCCTGGAACCAGTCACCATCTATACCAAGGGACAACTGTTCTGTGCATAAGTGGGTTCCATTGTCCTTCTTTTTTCTATCCTTCTTGGACTCCCAACTGAGTCAGAGGCAGTCTTAATGGGGCCACCAACAGTTGTGTAGTATCAGGAACATACTCTCTTCCTCTGTCCTGTTCCCACAGCCTCCTTCACACTTCAGGACAATATCAAAATAAGTATTTATTTGTCATTTCTTCCCAAGTAAATTTTGCACCAACCTCTCCGAATATCTAGCTATTCTTTGAACGTCATGTCCTTTGCTGCCTCAGTAACTTCCCAGACGATGCTTGTTTTGTTTATAATACCTTTCCTATTTCTCCTCAAGGTTAACACTTTCCGGTCCTTTAACGTTCAGCTCATGTGTTATTTCCCCTGTGAATGTATTCCTATTCTATTCTCTCTCTCCTTTATACTTCTGTAACTCTTTAGCACATATCTACTTTGAAGCACATTATATTTTAATGCAAATAATCTTTATATATCAAATTAGTATTTTTTTTTAAATTACAAGTGACTCAACTCTGATAGATACTGATGACATTTGCCTACTGAATATATAACTCCTACTCCTCCCTACTAACAGGACCCAGATTTTGTGCAGAGTGTCAATTTGATGAGTGTGAACATATCTTTTGCCTTCGTCTTTCCCTGCTTCTTCTTGCCTGGAATATGATCAAGGTACTTAAGAGGGAGGAACATGAGTATGAGCAGGAACCATCCTGTAACCACGAGGTTGAGAGGTCCATGCTACGAGCGATGAATCAGAAAGAGAGGAGTGTGGGACACTCATCAAAATCGGCCCCTGGAGCACTATTCCTGAGCTACCTGCCCACACACTTCCTATTGCTTGGGAAAATATAAACAGAAACTTCACTTTTCTATTACTGTAGCCAAGCATGATCCTAGCTAATGCTAACTCAAAATGATATAAAAGGTAAAAAAGTAACTGTCAAAAATGACACAAATTCTCTACAGTCAACTAATTAAAATGTTTAATTAGATGCTCAAATTATATATATATATTCACAGAAATACATTTCTCTCTATGTATCATCTCTGATTTTCTCTATGTCATAATTATTCACAGATGGACTTTCACTTTGGATTTGGCAAAATGGTCTCTGGAGGTTTCAGGTTTATATCTTATTAACTAAACACTCTGCAGAAAGTGAACTCCATTTTCTTGATAATTTTAGCACAAATCTTTGGACTGACCAGATTTCATGTGTCCACCACCCAAACAAGCATTCTTATTAAGGAATGGAACATAAGGATTGCTGTACATATAAAAAGAGGTTTTTTTTTTCCTTAAGCAAAATCAGACTGTGATTACTATAAGAAGAATGATGCTGAAAGGCAAAATCAACAGATGTCCATTAGTTATGTTTATCTGAATTTCTGGAGAACATAAATTATTTCTTATTCCTCTATGAATCCTATACCTACACTGAGTTGTTAGAAAAAGATAATAATAGTCTTACCAGTGTATGTGTATGTGTGTGTATATGTGTATATATATATATATATATATATATATATATATATATATATACACACATATATATATATATATATTTTTTTTTTTTTAACAAAAGAGAGGGAGATGTAGAGTGAGAGTGAGAGCTAGAGCAAGAGAGGAAGAGATAAAGAATTGATGTTTTTTAAAACTAGAAGGTTTCATGACAACCCTCTTTAAGTTATCAGTCCAGATTTTTCTATCCCATATCCTATCTGCTACAACCTTGGGAAGAAATCTCACTAATTATTTTTCTATTTATTTTTCACTTTGTTTCTCACTGTTTTATTTTCTTGTGTTAGATAACAGGACTGAAGGCGGGAGAATTTCTGCTCAGTTACTCACACAAAGAGTCTGGATAATGCAATTATGATAACATAAGAATAGATTTGAGAGTTTACTGACACACTGAATTTGATTATCTCTTTTATTCACTTGAGTCACCTGTTTTCTTTTCTCACAACTGAACCAGGAAGAAGCAGTCATCTCTAGAGAGTGGTTATTACATTTTTGCCTAATATTTTTTGACTCAAGTAATTCACAATTCTGATAAGGTTGGGGGCTTCTGAGATGGTGAAATGATTGCTAGAAATGAACTCATTTAAAGAGTCCCTATCCTCATGTCACAAGCCATTAGTTCAATAAACTAATGTCAGATCTTGAAATTTTACCTAACCATCTAGAGCCCATTATTATAATCACACATCTAACCACGTGGCCTTAAATGTTTATGGACAGAATGATGTGCATGACCTGGTTTCTACACAGCACCCAGCAGCTCCCTGCTTGCTACTAAAGAGATAATTTTAATGGTTTTATCTGGGTTGAGGTGGGAGTAACCCAAATTATATTTCTTTCAATATTTGCCAAAAAATCCAGAGAAAAAAATGAATGTGAGTCCCTATTTAAATTTATACAATGATAGATAAATCCAAGATGTTCCATAGCTTCAAGCCCAATGCCCAATACCATAAATGTAGACAAATGAAATATTTACCTTTAGACTATAACTATACTATTAACATATAAACATCCTAAGATTTGAGATTTGAATATAAAGACACGTATTGAATTTTTCTTATAAAAATGGACATATCATATATGTAAATAAGATACTTGAGGGTGACAATAAGAAAACATTGCTTCTACTTATAAATAGATACTTTCTTGAGAAGGTTAGGTAAATACTGAGTGCAAAGATCTGGGAAGTGATTGACGTCTTAAGTCACAGATGGGGATATGATTTTTTTGACTCTATATTTTACAGTATAAAAAGCCATAGTAAATCCATAAACACTAGGAATAAACAATATTTAAAATTAATAAAACTAACATTTATGCAGTGCTTGCTCTGTGAAAGGCATTGCTCAAATGATTTACATGTAATAACTAATTTATTCAACTATTACATAGATTCTTTTATCTACCCGTTTTAGAAAGAAATCATCATAAAGTCTAAGATTATCAAATAATAACAGGCAAAAAGATGAATACCTATTATGAGTAAAGCACTACCAACCCCAGGTGTTATTTATTCAATAACCTATAATTTTTGAGTTCCTACCATATGCCAGACACGTTCTAAGCACGGGAATAAGGCAAAAGTCTTGTCCTTAAACAGTTCAGTCTAATGGGAGGTAGCTGCATGTGTAAGTGATTTCAATACAACATCACATGTGTGATATAAGAGATAAAACAAAGAATTTTTGAAGCATATATGGAATCAATTAAATTCAGGGAGTCTTCATAGAGGAGGTTAACATTAGAACTGATATGAAAGATGAAGGATGGGGGCTTCCCTGGTGGGGCAGTGGTTAAGAATCTGCCTGCCAATGCAGGGGACATGGGTTCAAGCCCTGGTCCAGGAAGATCCCACATGCTGCGAAGCAACTAAGCCCGTGAGCCACAACTACTGAGCCTGCGCTCTAGAGCCTACGTGCCACAACTACTGAAGCCCACGTGCCACAACTACTGAAGCTTGTGTGCCTAGAGCCCGTGCTCTGCAACAAGAGAAGCCACTGCAATGAGAAGCCCGCGCACCTCAACAAAGAGTAGCCCCGGCTCAGTGAAACTAAAGAAAGCCCACGCACAGCAACGAAGACCCAACGCAGCCAAAAATAAATAAATAAATAAATAAATTTATTAAAAAAAAAAAAAAAGAAAGATGAATGATGAAGAGAATTTAATCAGATATAGAAGGAGGATATATTCATTCCACACCTGTGTTTCTGAACCTCAGTACTACTGATATTTTGGACAAATTATTCTTTGTTGAGGGGGCAGGAGGAGGGAAGCACTTTGGTGGACTGTATTATATTAACAGCATCTCTGGCCTCTGCCCACTAGATGCCAATAGTAACCACCTAGTCATGACAATAAACAATGTCTCCAGCTATCGGAAAATGTCCCTGGGGTAGGGGACCACAATTGTCCCAAATTAAGAACCACTGTTCTCCAGAGAAACAACATATTCAAAATCAAAGTGCTTAAGAAATAGAGGTTCAGCATGGTCACAAGTTCTAACGGAGATGGGGAGGAAGGATGCCAAAGGGAGAGCTGTGGAGGCAAGTTAGGTCACACAGAGAAAAGCCAGATGGCTATACATAGCAAGTTAGACTTAATTTCATAGGCAGCTGGGAGTCAAAGAAAAGTAGCATAATTACATTTGTTGTGTTAGGAACTAACTGGGACAGCTGTGAGGAGGAGAGTTCAAGACGGGAAAATGATACCCATTCCCTGTCTCCAAAATACACTCTTTGGAATTGGAAATTTTTATTATTTCTTATTGGTTCCATAGGAAAAAGGAACAGTGTACTCCTATCAGTTCAGGTTAGATTGGTATTTATACATAAATATATCCAAAGCTTCATCTAATTCTTCAACTTCATGACTGTGTGAAATTTCATGTCTCTCTGTAAACATAAAAGTACCATCTAACACAAGTAAACACTGCCTTATAAAATAAAATTATAGTTAAAAGTAAATATATGCACTTACTAATGTTACTTCTGAATTGCATTTTCTAAATTGTCTTCAAAATTCTCCAAAAGTCCTATATTCCCCTAGGTATTATTCTCAATGCTGCCTTTCTTTGACAATTTTCCAAATGTGAGATTTCTTTCTTCTTTCCTCTTCTGAAGATTACAAATGCCATGACCCCCAATGACCCCACACAGAGTATTTTTTGTGTATATCATGACAACTGTAACAATGCAGTCTGTCAAACTCACCCCAGTCAGGAAGCCACCAGAGAGAATCCCAGGCATTTTGATATATGCTGCATACCTATGGCTTATAACTTTAGGAGTACAATTCTGTTTGGTAAGAAACTTTGGAGCAAGTAAGAATACAATTAAAATTCTCTACCCAAAATATCTCTCATTTAACTTGAAAAAGAACTGGATGTATATGTGTATGTGTATGTATGTGTACATGTGTGTGCATGCATATGCACATGTATATTACTGTTTGGGAAACTGTATAGCAGTGTGTAGGGAATTTTTACACACTTCCATACTTAGATATTTCACCTGGTTCTTATCTATTTCCCCTTGTTGAATTTCTCTCATAAATAAAATTCATTTCAACTTGTTTTCGAATACACTGAGGTCACTTAAGTGCTCAGTGGGTCAGACCATTCATTTTTAGACCATAATATTTTTACTAAACTTAGGAATAACCTCAGAATCAGATCACTCTGTCTCAGAACTCCACGAGAACTCAGAGTTTATGGATCCAGTAAAGTTTAATATCTGTTTAAATGATCAATTTTAACGAATAATGGTAAGATTTTTAAAAACTCATCTAATCTTACCTTGTGCCTTTGTCACTGGACTCTGGACCCGAATTCATGAAAAGTCTGGTTGTTTTCCTTGATTTTATCTTCTTAGATGACGCATATAATCCAAGCATTTTGGAATCTTGTTGTTTTAGCCATTGTATTCTCTATCCAAGCCTCATGTCATCTGTCAATTTGAAAAAGATGAAACAAAACAAAAAAACAGAAAATGAAAAAATACTTTCTATCTAAGGTCAGGGCTGAATAATAAGCCTACTACTAAGCTTCTCATAGAAGCAGTTAGACTTAAAAGAAGTCTTACCTATTTCTATTCTCAATGTTTTGCATCAAAAATACATCAAATATGTGTGTATTTAAAATAAAGGAATGGCAGTTTTCAGAAAAAAAGAATATTGCACAAAAGATAAAAACTGACAAACCTTTTCTTAGATTAAGAAAAAAGAGAGAAAACTAAAACAAATAAAATCAGAAATGAAAGAGGAGACATCACAACTGATACCACAGAATACAAAGGATTGTAAGAGATTACTATGAACAATCACACACCAATAAATTGGATAACCTAGAAGAAATGGATAAATTCCTAGGAACACACAACCTACTAAGACTGAATCAGAAGAAATAGATCAGAACATACCATTAACAAGGAAAGAGACAGAACAATAATTTAAAAATTTCCAAAAAGGAAAAGACCAGGGCAAGAAAGAATGCTTCACTGATGAATACTACCAAACATTTAAAGAAGAATTAATACCAATCCTTCTCAAACTCTCAAAAAACTGAGGATGAGGTAACACTTCTAAACTCATTTTATAGGCCCAGCATTACCCTGATACCAAAGACAAATAAGGGCACTAAGAAAGAAAAAAAGAAAACTTCAAGTCAATATCCCTAATGAACAAGATGCAAAAATCCTCAAAAACATACTGGCAAACAGAATTCAACAACACATTAAAAGGATTATGCACCATGATCAAGTGGAATTTATCCCTGGAATGCAAGGATAGTACAAATTATGCAAACCAATAACTGTGATACCCTACTCTAACAAAATGAAGGATAAAAATCATATGTTCATCTCAATACATGCCAAAAAGGCATCTGACAAACTTCAACAACCATTCATGATTAAAAACTCTCAACAAATTACAGAAGGAATGTACTGCAACATAATAAAGGCCATATATAATATTATATACTCAATAGTGAAAAACTAAAATCTTTTCCTCTAAGATCAGGAAGAAAGCAAGAATGTCTAATCTTGCCACCTCTGTTCAACATAGTACTGAAAGTCCTAGGCAGAGCAATTAGAAAAGAAAAATAGATAAAAAGCATCCAAACTGGAAAAGAAGTAAAACTGTTTGCAGATGACATGATCGTGTATAAAGAAAACCCTAAAGAATCCACATAAAAATGGTTACAACTGATAAACAAGTTGAGTAAAGTTGAAGAATACAAAATAACATATAAAAATCTGTTGCATTTCTATTCACAGACATGAATTATCCAAAAAAGAAATTAAGAAAATAAACCCATTTACAATAGCATCAAAGACAGTAACATACTTAAGAATAAATTTAACTAAAGAGGTGAAGATCTGTACACTGAAAACTATAAAACATTGATAAAAGAAATTGAAGAAGACACAAATGAATAGAAAGATATCCTGTGTTCATGGATTGGAAGGATAATTGTTAAAATGCCTATACTACCCAAACTGAGCTACAGATTCAATGTAATCACCATCAAGTTCCAATAACATTTTTCACAGAAATAGAAAAAGCAATCCTAAAGTTCATATGGAACCACAGAAGAATCCAAATAGCCAAAGCAATTTTGAGAAAGAACAAAGCTGAGGCACAACACTTCCTGATTTTAAGACACAGCAATCAAAACTGTATGTTACTAACATAGAAATAGACACATGGACCAATGAAACAGAACAGAGAGCCCAGAAATAAGCCTATGCATATATGGCCAATGAATTTACAACAAAGGAGTCGGGAATATACAATGGGAAAAGGACAGCCTTTTCAATAAATGGTGTTGGGAAAAATAAATAGCCACATACAAAGGAATGAAACTGAACCACTACTTTATATCACACACAAAAATAAACTCAAAATGAATCAAACATATGAATGTAAGACTTGAAAACCAAAAAACTCCTAAAAGAAGTCTCGGGTATGTTTTTTTTTTGGACTTACATCTAAAACAAACAAAACAAAAGGAAAAGAAAAAAAAAAAAAAGAGGGCTGCACCAAACTAATAAACTTCTGCACAGCAAAGGAAACCATCAATGAAAGGAAAAGGCAACCTACCAAAGGGGAGAAAATATTTGTCAATCACATATCTGATAAGGGGATAATATGCAAAATACATAAATAACTCAACAGCAAAAAATCAAACAAAATGATTAAAAACTGGGCAGAGGATTTGAATAGACATTTTTCAGAAAAAAAAAAAGACATACAGATGACTAACAGGTGTATGAAAAAGTGCTCAACATCACTAATCATCAGGGAAATGCAAATCAAAACCACAATAAGATATTACCCAATACTTATTAGAATGGCTATTACCAAAAAGACAAGAAATAACAACTGTTGGTGAGGATGTGGAGAAGAGAACACCTGCACTGTTGGGAATGTAACTGTCCCAAAAAATATTGGTGGGAATGTGAACTGGTACAGCTACTATGGAGAACAGTATGAAGGTTCCTCAAAAAAATTTAAAAAATAAAATAAAACTACCATAGTATCCAGCAATTCCACTTCTGGTTATCTATCTGAAGAAAATGAGAACAATAACTCAAAAAGATATATGCACCCTCGTATTCAGTATAGTGTTACTTATTTACAATAGTCAAGATATAGAAACAACATGTGTCCATTAATGGATAAAGGGATAAAGAATATGATACACACACATACACACACGAACACACGCGTACACACACACACATATAGGAATACTGTTCAGCCATAAAAAAAGAAAATACTGCCATTTGCAACTACATCGATGGACACTGAGGGCATTATGCTAAGTGGAATAAGTCAAACAAAGACAAACACTGCATGATCTCACTTATATGCGGATCTAAACAAACAACCAAACAAAGCCAGCACATGGATACAGAGAACAGACTGGTGGTTGCCAGAGGTGAGGGGGCTGCAGGGTAGGGGGCTAAGGTGGTTGGGGCAGAAACAGGTGAAGAGGGTTAAAAACCAAAAACTTCCAGCTAAAAAATAAATAAGGCATAGGGATGTAATGTACCGCATGGTGATTATAATTAATCAGACTGTATCGTATATTTGAAAGGTGCTGAGTAAATCATAAAAGTTCTCATCGTAAGAAAAAAAATTTGTAATCATGTATGGTGATGAATGTGAGCTAGACTTACTGTGGTGATCATTTTGTAAAATATAAAAATATTGAATCATTATGTTGTATGCTTCTGAAACTAACATAATGTTATATGTCAATTACATCTCAATAAAAAAAAAGAAATCTATGCAAAAACAACAACAACAAAAATATTTACCCCAAATCACATGACTTATAACTAGGGAAGTCAGGATGTTAAGCCAATTCCGACTGCAGTGTTGGAGACCTTAACTCTTATGCTTTTCTTCTTGTCTTCCAGGTTGCACTCAATAAAAAGACAGTGTAAGCCTACGATGCTTTCACTGTATTGAATTGTAGATCCTTTGTGGTGAGTGATATCATGACAGATTTCCAGTATATCTAACAAATCGTTTTTTTTAAAGTGGTTAGACAACGTTTCTTAGAACTGCCTCACAATATGTGTAATGACATAATGTATATCTCAAATATATGTCTCATAGTGACCTAACAGTCTAATTATATTTTTTAACCTAAATAATTTTGAATTGAGAAAAACTGTGAAAGTAATATAAAATGTCCATACACCCTTTTCCAAACATCCTCTAATGTTACTATATAACATTACTATGTAACTACAGTATAGTTTTCAAAACCACAGGACTGGGACTTCCCTGGTAGCGCAGTGGATAAGAATCCGCCTGCCAATGCAGGGGACATGGGTTCGATCCCTGATCTGGGAAGGTCCCACATGCCATGGAGGAACTGAGCCCGTGCACCACAACTACTGAAGCCTGCGTGCCTAGAGCCCGTGCTCCGCAACAGGAGAAGCCACTGCAATGAGAAGCCTGCACACTGCAGTGAAGAGTAGCCCTCGCTCGCCGCAACAAGAGAAAGCCGGTGGACGGTGACGAAGACCCAACGCAGTCAAAAATAAATAAAATTAAATCTTAAAAAAAAAAAACCACACAGGACTAATGCTGGTATAATATACATTGGAAGTTATTAAGAAACTGTCTTCAGAAATTTTTTGATGTTCAGTAACAATCACATAATTTAATTTTCACCTAAAATTTTGGTTATTTAAAATTTTACCTAGTTGCCTTAACTTTTTAAATAGTTTCCTTCTAACATTTCAAGGTTTCTGATAAATATATCCAGACATTTAGGATGCTCTCTACGCTACTAGAGTCTTTGATAATGTAATATGTGTGGTGTCTATGGCTGCCAAATGGCATAAAGTATTAGAATCTCTGTAGGACAGACATAAAAAGAAACAAAATTGAGTTATTTGCAGTGAGGTGGACGGACCTAGAGTCTGTCATACAGAGTGAAGTAAGTCAGAAAGAGAAAAACAAATACCGTATGCTAACACATACATATGGAATCTAAAAAAAAAAAAAAAGGTCTGATGAACGTAGGGGCAGGACAGGAATAAAGACACAGACGTAGAGAAGGGACTTGAGGACATGGGGAGGGGGAAGGGTAAGCTGGGACGAAATGAGAGAGTGGAAATGACATATATACTCTACCAAATGTAAAAGAGATAGCTAGTGGGAAGTATCTGCATAGCACAGGGAGATCAGCTCGGTGCTTTGTGACCACCTAGAGGGGTGGGATAAGGAGGGTGGGAGGGAGACACAAGAGGGAGGGGATATGGGGATATACGTACGCATATAACTGCTGCACTTTGTTATATAGCAGAAACTATCACAACATTGTAAAGCAATTATACTCCAATAAAGATGTTTTAAAAACAAAAACAAAAAAAAAGAATCTCTGGAGGAGAGGAAAAAAATCCCAATTTCTACTCTGAGAAATCCGAGAGGGCTTTTGAGGAAATACAGTTTTAATGTTTCTTGTATAATTCTGATGTAAGCAATTTATAGATTGATTTAGAAGAACTATTGTATAAATGTTTAGATTTCAGTTATATAAATTTAATATTTTCTGTCTAGTGATAGGAGAAAGTTTCCATGCAAGTAGATATTCTTCTAAGGTAAGTCTAAGTAAACTTGTAGACATATAGTTCTTCAAGTCTTCTGAATCTACTCTCCACATATTGACTTGATAAAAGAAAATGAGGCAGATATTATCTAGACTAATATCTATCTTCACTATGAAAAGAAATAATAAGATGGAAGAGAGGGAGGAGAGATGAGGGAGTAACAGAGGAGGAGAAGAGGAGGGAAAATGGTAGAGAGAAATGAGAGAATGAATACAGGATTTAAAAAATTCAAAAGGTGGAATGGAGAAAGATGATGTGGAAAAGAAAGACAAAAGAAGGAAAAGTAAACTATTGGATGGGAGGTAACAATAAATGGTATGAAAAGAGAAGGGGGAAGAAGGAAAAGAAAAAATAGCTAAAATATATAACTACAAATTATCTATTAGATATCATACGTCACATTCCATGTGATGTGATTTACTTACACTGTTTTATTTCATCCTCACAACTCTTGAGAAATTCATTTTATGCCTGATGCTATTACCTGTCCCTAACAGCCTTGACTCCTGACCATTTCTTTTAAAAGATGACTTCCAGAAATTATAATCAGAATTTAAATTATTTTTGACACTGACCTCAGCTCCATTTCATTATTTCTAAATGAAATTATTGCATTTATAGTATTATGTATAACATTTGATTTTTTTAAATCTGAAAATATCTTTATTTTACCTCAGCATTTAAAAGACATTTTTGTTGGGTGTAAAAGTCTCAGTTGAAATTCTTTTTTTTCCCCATCTGTTTTCTATGTTTGGAGACCAACATGAGAAGAAGAATATTTAAATATTCCTAAGAGTTAAGCTGTACAGGTTTAATAAATTTGAGATATACTCAGGTGAGACCAGCTCTCAAAATCCAGCACTGTTGCAGCCTGGGGCTGCTCACTTTTATTTTATCAGTGTTTGAGCTTTGAGCTAGGAAGGTATTAGACCTGGGTTTCACCTTTCTATTTTGTCTTAGCAGAGACTCTGATGCCAACCACTGTGAAAATGGGTAAGAATGCATGGATTCCTTTGCTTTTCAGTGCAGGCCTTCACTATCCTGTAACACTGAGAAAGGGGTTTTAAGAGAACAGCTATACTGAGCAACGTACTGTTGATTCCAAATGTCAAGTCTTCCAAACTGCAATCTATTCCACCAACCCCCTCAGCAACAGTAACTTTCCTGTCCTCTTCTCACTGTTATCAAGTAAAGCCTCCGGTTTGACAGACCTCCAGCTTTCAACCACCATCTCACCTCTCTGGAAATCAGTTTATCCGTGTTCTTTCTCCATTAAATATGTTTGACTTTTATATTTTCTGGATTTTTCTTTGTGTTACCGAGGGGCTAATGATCTTACAGTTCTTTAATATCCTAATTGAAAGAAGAATTCTTACTTATGGGCTTCTTGAGGAAAGAACATAATTCGATGGGGCTAGGACCCAGTACCCAGGCTGGCCAACATGTGGGGAATTTTCACAGAAACAAATCTCTGAAGTCTAAAAGGTTGTATGTTTAATTTGAGAATATGTGAGATGAGTAAAGATTTTCACTTCTAATTATTCTGGTGAAGCCCAGATATTCAAGAATACTGTTCTGCCATCTTTGGCAGGTAGATTTCAGTTGTCAGTTTTCTGACTATGTCTTATAATTATGTAATCTTATCACACATTTACAAACAGTCTGACATTTCTCAGTGACAAATCATCGAATAAACAGAAGCTAATGATGTTATAAGAATAAATTTTCAATGAGTAACAGGAATCATGATGTTTCCAAGGGAACCTAAATGACCAGGAATATGTTTTAGGAAGTAGCAAAACTCACTTTGCAAAGAATTCTTTTAAAATAGGGGGGAAAAAAACCCCCACCTTTTTCTAAATTTTAATAAAGAGAATTTTGAGTATCTTTAGGTTCCATAAAATACAAATCTAACAAATGGCTCCATCTGCATGATGAATGACTAGTCACATTTAGTTCTTTTATTACTCCTAGCAAGGCAGAAAATAGCTCTTTTGCATGCTTCTGCAGAAACTAATTGTTTTTCCTTTCTCTATGGTTGTTTAGGATTCATATTCTCAGTATGAAACGATGACAGCTATTGTAAGTTCCTTAAGTGATAATTAGTCCTCTATGACAGTTTATTATGTTGCCACAGTTTATTAAAACTCTTCATTTTCACACAATTATCAAAATCACCATTGGAAGGCCACTTTCAAAACGGAAATTTGTATGCAGTTGCTAATTTCTGAAAAAAATAACATTAAAAATTTTAGTATGCAGGATCAAATGGCAGGACTAAAAGGACACACAAGCACATACACACATTATTATTTTTCCTTTTTTTTTGGTTAAACTTAATTTTCTTGATTACTGCAAACTTTCCAGAAAATAAAGTTAAAACTTACATCTTCTGAAAATGAAAAAAATGTGAAAATAATTTTCTCCTTTTGTTTTCCTGTGTGTATGTATATTGTACTTTGTGACATTAGTATATGTTAAGTTTTAGCATTGCTTCAAAATTCACAGAAGAATGCCATGATAATTTCATATACTAGAATACTGAGAATTTTTAAAACCATTTTCTGTTGTGCAGCAAAATTAGTAATTTTCAAAGTAGAAATAGTCAGTTTTTTGAAAAATGAAATTTTACTCTTAAATGAGAAGATTTAATTGCTAAAGGATTAAGAGGAAAACCAATAGGCTCCCTATAAAGAAACCTGAAAGCATTTTTGGCTCTTACTCCTTATAAAAGTGATTTATTTGCATACTTGATTTCCTATTTATTCATCAAGTTTACATAATGCTTATTTTTGTCAAATACTGTTATAAATGTTTTTATCAGTACAGATTTGTCTAATCCTCATAACAATTATATGAGATGTAATTATTACTCCAACTTCACACAAGAATAGTTGAAGCAAAGAGAGGTTATTTACTTTGTCACACAGCTCATAAATGACAGAGATAGGATATGAACCCAGGAAATTAAAATCTGAGTATCCACTATAATTAGTAAAACTGAAATACTCCACTGAAACTCTATTGCTGCTTGACTTATCTAAGCCTCTGTAGTATTCTTTTAGCTGAGTTCTTGACACCTTTGTTCAAAACAATAAAACATGACTATTTGACTCACTACTTTGAAATTTTCAGTGGTTGCTCATGGCTCACGGGATAAATTCTCAGCAATTTTGCTTACGGTTCATACTCTTTCTTTGTTTCCTTCCAGTTTTATGGAGATATAATTGACACACAGCACTGTGTAAGTTTAAGGTGTACAGCATAACGATTTGACTTACATACATCATGAAGCAATGACCACAATCAGTTTAGTGAACACCAATTATCTCATACAGACACAAATTTAAAGAAATAGAAAAAGATATTTTTTCCTTGTGATAATAAGAACTCTTAGGATTTACTCTCTTAACTTTCACATATAACATACAACAGTGTTAATTATATTTATCATGTTGTACATTACATCCCTAGTACTTATTTATCTTATAACTGGGAGTTTGTACCTTTTAACTACCCTCATCCAATTCCCCCTTGTCCCACCCTTCACCTCTGGTTACCACAAATCTGGTCTCTTTTTCTCTGAGTTTGTTTGTTTTGAAGTATTATTGACCTACAACACTGTGTTAGTTCCTGATACATAACGTAGTGTTCTGATATTTCTAGACATTTCAAAGTGATCACCATGAAAAATCTAGTTACCAACTGTCACCATACAAAGACATTACATAGTTACTGATTATATTCTGCATGCTGCACATTTCACCCCCTTAACTTATTTATTTTGCAACTCAAGTTTATTCCTCTAAATCTCCCTCACCTGTTTCTTTCCTCCCCTCCCCCTCTCCCCCTCTGGCAACCACCTGTTTGTTCTCTGTATCTGTGACTCTATTTGGTTTTGTTTGTTCATTTATTTTTTTAGATTCCACATGTAAATGAAAACACACAATATCTGTCTTTCTCTAACTGACTTATTTCACTTAGCATAATACCCTCTAGGTCCATCCACATTGTTGCAAATGGCAAGATTTCATTCTTTATTATGACCAAGTAATATTCCACTATATATAGAAATATATATATATATATATATATATATATATATATATATATATATACACACACACACACCCCACATCTTTTTTATCCCTTCATCTATTGATGGGCAATGAGGTTGCTTCCATATCTTGGCTAGTGTAAATAATGCTGCAACGAACATAGGGGTACATATATCTTTTCTAATTATCATTTTCACTTTCTTTGGATAAATACTCACGTATGGAATTGCTGGATCATACAGTAACTCTTTCTTAAGTTTTTGAGGAATCTCCATACTGTTTTCTATAGTAGCTGCACCAATTTACATTCCCACCAACAGTGCAGGAGAGCTCCCTTTTCTCTGCATCCTCACCAATGCTTGTTCTTTGTTGTCTTTTTCATAATAGCCATTCTGACCAGCGTGAGGTGATATCCCATTGCAGTTTTGTCTTGCATTTCTCTGATTAGTTATGTTGAGCATCTTTTTTTAATGTGCCTGTTGGCTATGTGTTTGTCTTTCTTGGAAGAATGTCTATTCAGGTCCTCTGCCCATTTTTTAACCAGTTTCTTTTGCTTTGTTTTTTTGGATATTTAGTTGTATGAGTTCTTTGTATATTTTTGATATTAAACCCTTATTGGATATATCATTTGCAGATATCTTCTCCCATTCTGCAGGGGTCCTTCTCATTGTGTTGATAGTTTCCTTCTCTGTGCTAGCTTGATATGGTTCCATTTGTTTATTTTTGCTTTTGTTTTCCTTGCTTAAGGAGACACATTCAAAAAAATATTACTAAGACCGAATTCAAAGACTGTACTGCCTATGTTTTCTTCCAGAAGTTTTATGGTTTTCGTTCTTACATTTAAGTCTTTAATCCATTCTGAATTTATATTTGTGCATGATGTGGGAGAATAGGCCAGTTTCTTTTGCATGTAGCTGTCCAGTTGTCCCAACACCATTTATTGAAGAGGCTGTCTTTTCCCCACTGTACATTCTTGCCTCCTTCATTATAGATTAATTGCCCATATAAGTGTGAGTTCATTCCTGGGCTCTCTATTCTGTTCTATTGATCTATGTGTGTTTTTTGTGCCAGTACTATACTGTTTTGATGATTGTAGTTTTGTAGTATAGTTTGATAAATTGTCAACAATGTTGCTTATTGTTATACTCTTTCTTGATTTGGCACTTGCCAAGCTATCCAGCTTAACTGTTGTAACTTTTTCTGCCCTCTTAAGAGCTCCACAGTTAAGTAATACTTAAGCATATAACTACCAGCACATGCCATTCTTGTGTTTGTACTTAGTGTCCTATATCAAGAGCAGCTGATCTCTGCTGATACACCTAGGGTCATTCCTTTTTTTTTTTTTTTAATTTTATTTATTTTTGGCTGTGTTGGGTTTTCGTTGCTGTGTGTGGGCTTTCTCTAGGTGTGGCGAGTGGGGTCTACTCTTCATTGCAGTGTGTGGGCTTCTCATTGTGGTGGCTTCTCTTGTTGAGGAGCACAGGCTCTAGGCATGCAGGCTTCAGTAGTTGTGGCACGTGGGCTCAGTAGTTGTGGAGTGCGGGCTCTAGGGTGCATGGGCTCAGTAGTTGCGGCATGCGGGCTCTAGAATGCAGGCTCAGTAGTTGTGACGCATGGCCTTAGTTGCTCCGTGGCATGTTGGATCTTCCAGACCAGGGATCGAACCTGTGTTCCCTGCATTGGCAGGCAGATTCTTAACCACTGCGCCACCAGGAAAGTCCCCTGGGGTCATTCTTTAAGGCTTAGAAGAAACACTGCCTTGTATGTGAGGCCTTGAGTTCCTTCATTTTTGATGTCCTCATTCCTGTACACTGGCCTTGTGCCTTGAATATACCATTAAAATAATCATCAAACTTCACTGTTTTCACATAGGAATGATTTTAACCCACCTTAAATATGAGATCCTTGAGGTTGGAAGCATGCCTTTGACATTTCCATATACTTTGAATAGGTGCTTTGTAAATTATGGACATACCCTCAGGTCCTACCCTCCTATGATATATCAGTTGGCAATGCATTCACAGCCAGTAATAATAAAACTAATATACAGGGCTGTATATTCCAGGGGGCTGAATATTCCAGTTGGCTGAAGTTGATGGTTCAGCAGCTCATAATGTAAGCCAGGGATTCTGCTGAAATATTTGTGTATTTGTGTTTGTGTGTGTGTTTGAGTGTGCACACACCTTTGACTCATGTTTTCAAGTTATTATTTACAAGATGGCTGCCCAATTCCAGATATAACATCCACATCTGGAACATAAAGCAGGGAAAGAAAGCAATGAAGCAATGTCAGTGCAGGAAACTTACACCAATACTCATAAAATTATATCACTGGGCCACAGTGAATATTTAGCTTTTCCAGCTTCTACAGTGAATATGAGGAAGGGAAAAAAATGACTGGAATGGGATTTGGAGCCAAACCTCAATGGAAAAAACATAATTTTATTGGGATCTTCAAGATCCATGTCTAGAGTCTAAAGATTTTATGAGTTATTTTTCTTAGTGTAGACAAGATGCAATTTCATTGGGAAGTTATTCCACGCACAGCGATTTCACAAGGGGAAAATCTACTGTCTTCATTTCAAGGTGCACATTTACTTTTCTTAACTGGTCCATTCTTCAAGGTCTGGGAGAGTGGGGGAAGCCTGTGTGTGTGTGTGTGTGTGTGTGTGTGTGTGTGTGTGTGTGTGTGTGTGTGTGTGTGTGAAAACTGGATGCATAGTAGCATAGATGAGAGGTTTTGTTTTTTTGTATGCTTTAATACAGCTAGCATTACATCTTCTGTTGTGATAGCTACATGTATTTTCAATAGTTTGGGAGGACATGGCCCAAAATACATCACATGATATTTTTCCTTGAAATGATCTCTCTTCCTATAGTTAGAGAGCTTAGAAGGAACCTCTCCTCTATGTCACTGAAATAGTAACATTTTGTACCTTGTCTTTCTTCAGCTTACGAAGGCTTCTGAGAGAAATATCAACACAGGCATTTCTTTCAACTGACAAAAAACACACTGGAGCAAATTACCCCAGGTAGTGACCAGTTTAAATAGTTAAATAAATCTCTGCAAGGATTACATTTGAGTCAATGGTATATTCTGCTATGATACTGGTGAAGAATAAACTGTAAGGAGTTTCCAGTATTATTGTTTAAATTTTTAAAATATTATGGTTTTAATAAAAATAATGATCGATAATATTTAATGATCATCCTTATTTTATGTCAGTCACTATGTTTATCTTCCTTAATGTGGTACAGTACTTTGTTTTTTGAAACCTTCACAACCACTTCATGAGGTGAGAAAGTATTTTACATTGATTTTTATAGATGTGGAAACTAAGACAATAAGAAATTACTTACTCAAAGTCACATGATGTTAAGGAATAAAGCTGACCTGCAAGTTTATATTTTATCACACTGTATTAGTTTCTTATGGCTGCTTCAAAAACTTACCACACATTTGGTGGCTTAAAACAAAAGTATGTATTACCTCACAGTTACGGAGGATAGGAGTCTGAAATCAGGGTGTCTGCAGGGCACCACTCCCTCCAGAGGTTCAAGAGAAGAATCTATTCCTCGCATCTTTCAGCTTCTTGTGGCTATAGGCATTCCTTAGCTCGTGGCAATATCATTCCAATCTTTACCTTCATCTTCACATCAACTATGTGTGCCTGCCTGAAAACTCCCTCTGCTTTTCTCGTATAAGGATACATACGATTGCCAGATAATCCAGGATAAACTTTACCTCTCAAGATTCTTAATCACACTTTTTTCCACATAAGCTAATATTTACTTTTTTGCCATACTGGGTGATATTCACAGGTTTCAAGGATTAGGAAGTAAATATACCTTTGGGAGGCCAGTTTTTTAGTTTACCACACACACGTAGTGAGGAATCTCCAAAACCTGCTTTGAAAGCTCAGAATTACTCTGTGGAATTTGGTCCATATGTATTCAAACAGAAATATATACATTCCTTTGAGAGAAAATAATGATGGGAATTTAACGTACATAGTTAGAACAAAAAAAAAATACTACAAGAAACTATGAGGAAATGACTTCATTTCATTCAGAGAATTTAAGAAAAGACAGGGAAGAAGTTGTGTCACTCCAAAACCCTCATGACAAAATGTGGCTTAGAGTCAAGCTTGGGTACTCATCATGCCTGTGATCCAGTTTGAAAACAATAGTATGAAGAATCTGGATGTCTGTAGTAAGGAAGGAAGGGATCCTTGAGATGGGATGTTTGGAGTGTCCCCTCCATAAATTAGCCAAAGACTGACACTAGAGGCAAACTTACTAGAGGTAAACTTTTCTGGAAAACTCAGGTCAGATACTGGTATCCCAAAGGAAGAAATGTGCTGGTGAGTTCTTATGCGTTTTCATCATTTTTGGAAAAGAGTTCATCTGTGTTTATGCAAAGCCTCTGAGTTATAGGGTGCTGTCTTTCACTTAAAGGTCTCCATTTCTTCCATATGATATGACCATACTCCAAGAAAGCTACATGATGAGATTGCAATGTTTATCTTCTTAAGTTTCTTTTATCAGTGAAGCAATAAGATGTTTATTGCCCATTTTTTTCTTTTCTTTTTTTTTTTTTAAACAGTCATCTTGAATCTAAAGAAATGCTTTTACCTAGTGTCTAATGGAGACATAACGTAGACATATACTTTTAATCAAGATCCATCCAATTTGAGACCATTTTCTAGATCTGGATAAGCATACCCACGGACAGGTAGTCACTGTGCAGCCAAAAGGGCACTTTCATAAATACTGACGTTTCCAGATGATCAACAGATTGAACATGTTGCAATGTTTTAAAATTAAAATTAACACTGTAATTTCTTTCTTTTCATAACTAATTATTCTCCATCATCACAGCCTAGGCCTAGATTTATATTTTTGATTCATCAACCTGTTAATTTTTTACCAACATTTAATTTCTATCCATCTATATCTGTCTATCTGGTATCATCTATCATCTATCCTTTTTGTTAAAATATCTCTTAAAGCTAGAATTCTATGAAAAATTCTTCAATCAGTCAAATATTTCACTTGCATAATTTTGGTAGAAGTGATTCAGAACTAGTGATTAAAATAAATGTTCTGAATATTCTATGAATTTTAAAAAGTTGGGTTAATCATAGCACTATTTAATATGACAATGATGATTTACTCATAGTAATCAAGCTTTTCAAACTATATTTCTAAGGTGATTCTTTGGCTATACCGAATAGAAGGATATCTATATTTATATCTACTTCTATCTCTGTCTAGACATATACAGATATAGATATGTCCGTATCTTATGTTATTTCCCTTAAAGATTATTAATAAATGAGGTATTTTTCTCCATCATAGCCAGGTTGAAATCATTATTTAAATTAATTATGACAGCCATATCAATTAGACATAAGAGATTTCTAAAGCTAATTAGAGTCTGAGAGTTTTTAATTTGACGTCTGTCTCTGTGTAATATGTGCTTTATGCATTAAATTAATGAAATTAAGCCTGCATCATTATAAATTTCCACTTTCATAGTTCCATAAGTTTCACAATTACATGCCATATTTGAATGATAATTGAATGAAACTAAATAATTATGTTCACATCAGCACTACTAAGATCTTAAGAATATATCCCTTATTTTCACTTTCATGTCTTTCCAAACAGGACCTAGCAGAACACAACTTGTTGCCTACCAAACCACCTTGTCATTTCCAAAATAAGGCCACTTTAATAGGAACTGCAAGGGAGATAAGGCACATCAGAAACACACTAATGTTTGGGCAGGGCAATAACTCAAGGCCAAAATAATTCTGAAATCTGACTACACATAGTGTATGATTTTACTCTTCAGCTTAAAAGAACCACATTCACCTGAGATAATTATCTGCTGTTAGACTGAATACATATATGAAAGAAGTTTTATATTTTAAAATAAAAAGTTGATTGTCTCTGCTGCATACACACACAGACACACACACAGAGTAAGGTCGTATAACCGTATAATGTTTTGAAATAAATCGTTAATGTTGTCTGTGAAAAGACATATTTAAAATAAAGAAAAGAATTAATTTGCATGCAAATAGGTCTAAAGCATGATATATGAGAGGACTGCAACCCTGCCTTTAAGATTTGCTTTTGACATTTGTGTTTTAACAGGCAATTAAAATTTAATTTGTCCTAGAATGAAAAGCAAATCCTTTTATCCTATTTCAGCAGTCTGGAGAGGTACAGACTCTATTACAAAATAAGACTGTGGCAGGAGGTTTCTTGTGCCCTCCTGACCTGTAGTGTGAAACTGATGATAATCCAATCAGACGACTGACATAAAAATAAGTCTGCATATAAACAATTAGGAGAGGACAATGTCCAAGAGAAAGGAACCATCGGTCATGCTCTACAGGAAGTTTTAGATGAAAGCTTCACTTGTATTTTTTGCAATAGGTACACCATCACACTAGCATACTGTTAGTATGTTGCAATACCTAATTGGAGATTCTGCCAGGATTATATTAATGCAGAAAACCAGGTGGGATGTCTCTAGGCTGCCACCTCAGAGAGAAATGAAGAGAAATGGGGAAAAAAAAGCGGAAGAGATTTTACCATAAGCTGAGGTGATATAAAATGTGTCTACATAACACTTAGAAATCTATAAGGTGTGAATAATTCTGTATTGCTTTCCTTTAGACTCGTAATAATTTTGTATTAAAGTGATACAAATAATCAACTAAGAATAAGTCATCTATATATCCAAAATATGTTTCTCACTTAGTTGGCCTCATGCTTTCTCAAATAAGGACAGGGATTTAACTCGAGCTTTAAAAACTGGGGCTAAATATAAACTAGGATAAACATTCTGAACAAGGGGAGAACCATATTCTGGAATGGTGTTCAGAAATATATGAAGACATTTTTTACTGCACATTGACTGTGACTCTCCACCTTCATTTAAATTGTGCGGCAGCCCTCTTCCCCCCAAAAATGTTTCCCATATTCAACACAACTTGTGAATATCTCTCTGATCATTTGAGGAGGAAATATAATTTATTTATGTATGTATGTATATATGTATAAAACTATATATAATTTATAATCATTTGAATCTGTAATGCAATATAGTCTAATACGCACTAAATTCTGGAGAAAAACTACTCAGTATAGTGAGGAAATATTTACTTTGTTTGGTTTTGAAGTTTAGCAAGAGTTATTCACTATTTCAGAACAACTTTTCTTATAGCAATACTGCTTGTCCTGATTTAGTCACCAACACAACCCAATTGTAGCAGTCTGGCTTTGTAGCTGATACACTGATCATATTTTTGTGTTTAGAGGTAAGCACTCAGTTACTTTATTCTGTTTTAGTGTAGTTATGCTCAGTCATCTCCATATTAAAAAATGATTTTAGAGCAACTTTTTGTTTATTTCTCTTTTATATTACACTTAGGGCATTCCATTTTTTTTCTTTGTTAACTAGTGTGGTAGGATATACTATCCACAAATATTATTTCAGGAGAGCAGAGCAGATAGCATTAGCTAAATAAAATCTATATTAAATAGGGTGATAAATCAGTAAGGGCCAATAATCTGTGATCAGGTGATTATGTGTACTATGTGATGGGTGTGAGTGTGAGTATCATAAAACAGAATGTCCGAAAACAAAGATATCTCAAAGTTGGATCCTACTGGTGAAGCTAGCTTCATGAAACAGGGGATGATTTTAACATCCAATGCATTGTGGTTTATGAAAATAAGAAAGATTTGATATTGAAGGATTTGCACACACACACAAAAAAAAGTGGAGGATAGAGTTGCCTAAATTCAAGATTTTAACATATCCCTCAGGGAAATTTCACCCAAGAAAATGGAGCTTTCTAGGTAGCACTTCTTCTTGCCTGTCGGCTGTTGAAAACTATAATATGCAAATGTATATGACAGCAATAAAATTCTTTTTATTCAATACCATATGAGTTAAGTGTCTTTAAATTTTAATAAAAATGTCCATTCTTCTAATATAGGTATCACTCAATTTATGGAGCCACTGAGAGTTTTAATAATATTGGCTACAAAAGAGAAATGTGTAAAATATGCTGCTTTTTGATTGGCATATGGATATATAACTCTGATATGATGAAGAAAGTAAAATATTTGCTCCTAAACTGAGTAGACAACTTATCAAGAACTGGGTTTTGATATGGACAAGTCCCACGTTATGCCGAGCAATATAGAGTACAGGCATTTTAATAGTTGCCAGCAAGATAAAATTGTTACTTCTCTGGTTATATTTTCTTTGAAACCACCAAGTACTGGGTTGGCCAAAGAGTTCATTCGTTTTTTTCTGTAAGATGGCTCTAGTAGCGCTTAGTTGTCTTTAACTTCATTTGAAACAATTTTGTTAGATTGTATTGTGACAGCTGTCACATCAGTGTGCATTTAAAAAAAAAACTAACCAAAATTGGTGAATTTTTGTGTAGCCATTTTGATACTGAAGATGGAAGAAAAAAAGCAACATTTTCAGCATATGATGCTTTATTATTTCAAGAAAGGTAAAAACACAATTGAAATGCAAAAAAAGATTTGTGCAGTGTATGGAGAAGGTGCTGTGACTGACTGAATGCGTCAAAAGTGGTTTGCGAAGTACCATGCTGGAGATTTCTCGCTGGACGATGCTCCACGGTCGGGCAGACAAGTTGAATTGATAGCAATCAAATTGAAACATTAATTGAGAACGATCAGTGTTATACCATGAGGGAAATAGCCGACATACTCAAAATATCTAAATCAAGTGTTGAAAATCATTTGCACCAGCTTGGTTATGTGAATTGCTTTCATGTTTGGGTTCCACATAAGTTAAGCGAAAAAAACCTTCTTGACCATATTTCCACACGTGATTCTCTACTGAAACGTAATGAAAACGTTCCATTTTTAAAACAAATTGTGACGGGAGATGAAAAGTGGATACTGTAGAATAATGTGGAAGGGAAGAGATCGTGGGGCAAGTGAAATGAACCACCACCAACCACACCAAAGGCTGGTCTTCATCCAAAGAAGGCGATGTTGTGTATATGGTGGGATTGGAAGGGAGTCCTCTATTATAAGCTCCTTCCAGAAAACCAAACAATTAATTCCAACAAGTACTGCTCCCAATTAGACCAACTGAAAGCAGCACTCCACGAAAAGCATCTGGAATTAGTCAACAGAAAACGCATAATCTTCCATCAGGATAACGCAAGACCACATGTTTCTTTGATGACTGGGCAAAAAATGTTACAGCTTGGCTGGGAAGTTCCGATTCATCCACCGTATTCACAAGACATTGCACCTTCGGATTTCCATTTATTTCGGTCTTTACAAAATTCTCTTAATGGAAAAAATTTCAATTCCCTGGAAGACTGTAAAAGGTACCTGGAACAGTTCTTTGCTCAAAAAGATAAAAAGTTTTGGGAAGATGGAATTATGAAGTTGCCTGAAAAATGGCAGAAGGTAGTGGAACAAATGGTGAATATGTTGTTCAATAAAGGTCTTGGTAAAAATGAAAAATGTCTTATTTTTACTTAAAAACCGAAGGCACTTTCTGGCCAACCCAATACATTTTGAGGAATTTTGCCTTCTTTTCCTCTAGGTAATCACTCTGGAAACATGTTGTTACGCTCATTTATCAGAACTTAGGATATTTTCTGGGTCCTGTTTACTAATGACTAGGTGGATTAGCTTGGGTCTTTCAAGAAACAGTTGCCAAGATGAGAACTGATGTGCTGAAAAAAATCAGAGAGAGAGAGCCCTTAGATTGGGATGAAGTTTTGATCCCTGTGAAAGAGAAGGGAGAGGAAGGAGGATGGTATAGAAATGATTTGAACTGCAGTGCAATTTCATCAAAGTTTTGGTTAAAACATTGTGAGTCTTCAGGTAGAAGGTGCCCTCTGGAGGAGTCCCACGTTTTGCTGCAATGATCCTGCACTAGTATCACTGTCATGCTGAGTCAATGGCTGATTTTGGAGCACACATAGTAGTCGATCCAGCGGGAGAGCAGTTGGAACTGTCCGTCAGTTATGCTCCCTACAGCAGGCAGGATGAGCAGCACATTTCATGGTTAGAAAAAGGTGCTTCCAGGATGAGGGGCTGTCTATGATTGCCCTACTTCACTTCCTGCGGCATACTGGAATCCACTCCAGTAGCTCAATCTGAAACAGGTATGCACATCAGTTCAGTTCTGCTCTGTGCCTCTGGTCCCCTTGTTGCACAGGAGGCTATAAAGAGGTTCTAGGCCTAAGGCTTGTAGTCTAGCAACAATTATCAGAGATAACTTTTCTATTAGCAGTGAGGGAAGGGGTAGGTAAGGAACAGGTCTTAAATTGATTATGGGCAATAAAATAAACCTTCTCCATATGACTGCCTATGACACTCAAAGCAAATTCGATTTGTGGAAAGCATCTTTCTGACTTCTGTTTTGAGAGCAAAACTTTTGTTGCTCAAAGTCTTCAGATTATTATTGATATTTCCATTTTATGATCCTTTGCAATAAGTACAAATGCGTCCTATGTCGTTCTTTCTTAAACTATTTTAAAGGTTGTGTGATGTGTAATGTTTGTTTTCCATAGGAGCTGCAGGCTGCATATACACTTGCCTTGTGTGCAGTTAACATCCAGGGGCACTCAAGGTTAATTAGAAATGGTAATAAGTTTAATCATGATGAACTCATTTGGTGCTGATGCGGATGTCACCTGTAATTCCATAAAAATTCCATTGTAATTTAGCATTAATTAATGTCCACTTATCAACGAGTGTTACAGCAAATTAGTACAGAAGTGACAAGTTATGTGCTTAAGAAATGCTTAATGGGGGAAAAAAGCATTTACTAGGTCATCTGAAAATATAACAGATTGAGACATCTTTATTATTTAAGATATGAGAGTAAAATCAGGTAAAGTGGTAATAAATAGGCAAGACTTTTGCTAAGAATTTGTCTGAGAACTAATGGGGTTACAACAAACATTAGGAATATAGATTTGCTTGGATTACCAATTTTTAACATAAATGACAGAGAAGAGATGAAGCTGTTCTTATCATTACTCTATAATAAGAGAAGCTGCTGAATTTTCAATAATCATCATCATGAAGCAATGGTCTTATTCATGTAAAAGTATTTTTCTCTGTATGTAAAAAGGCTATTAGCCATATTTGAAGGCATTATACTCAGATATCATTTTTCCATTTCTGTAAATGACAACCATTAAATGCAATCGTAGCTACATGACAAGACTATTTTTATTACATCAAAAAGAAGGGATTAAAATGAATTTATTCAAAGGTGTCATTTGTCACTTTCTTTTTCCTTTATCGAGGCATATATGGGACAGCTTTAAACCTAAACACTGAAATCTGACCTCATATTTGAATAAGTTAATGTGATCTGGTGTTCTCTGGGAAGTATTGAAACCTCTCTTTTGTATCCAGAAATACCAGGAGAAATTTTGGCTTTTAGGCGGTCAGCTCCAAGGCTCCATTTCTTTTCATCATTTTCCCTTTTATTATTTGGCAGTTCTTGACAGCTTAGGGGGTCTTCTGGTGTCCGTCATGCATAGTGCGAAGAGGAATTTATAGAGTTTCTTTCCTATTACCTAGATCTTTCAGAGGCATGTTACTACTATCTGGAAAGCCATATTTGAAGGCATTATACTCAGATATCATTCTCAGAAAGGGAGACTAATTACTGTAAATGCAAACTTAAAATGCATACTTTAGAGAAAAATTAGAGCTATCAATTTTACTAAAGTATTTATTGGATTTCAATTTTAAATTTGGTTCCATTCATTTGTATATGTTATTAAACATTTTAAATGATTTTTTAATTCAGACGAAAGACATACTTTATTAAAGGTTTAGTAGCATTCTTCTGGATTTGTTCATCAAGCCAGTTTTAGTTTTATGGACTTATCTACTTTGGCTTTGAAGATGTATGTTTCCCCTAAACATTCAATGATTATGACATATATGCCCAGGGAAAATAAAAGAGATGTTGATAACATAATAAAACAATTGACAGTGAATACTGAGTCTGAAATATATCTTTGTTTCTACAGCTATTTAAACATGGCAGATAAGACTGGTGACCATCATTCCTTAATCAGTGGGGGATACAAAGTGGATGTTTTGACAAGAGCATCAGGTAGGTGTAAATGAACTGGGAGTTCCCTGAAGTAAGAGAACAGGTGGTTCTATTCCCCCTCTGAATTTGCAGCCCCCGGTACAGTGCCTGGCACTCATGAGGTGCTCAGTAAGTGTATATTTGTATTTTGAATGGAAAGTGTAAGTGGGTTCTGCATCTCGTGTAGAAACACAGCATTTCAGCATTGAATTGACCTGAACTGTAACATCTTCCAACCTCCATTAATTTCCCTATGAAAACGTCAATTATCTCCTTTGCTCATATGCCTCGTGACTAACATTGTTTTCAGGATTTCTGAATGCTTAGATGAATAAATTAATCTCTCTAACAACATGGAGGACTATTCTTTTTTAATTAAGGTATTATACATAGTAAATTGTGCAAACCTTAAGTGTACAGGTTAAAGAGTGTTTACATTCATGTAATGACCACCCAGAACAAGGTACAAAATATTTCCATCACTCTGATAGGTGTCTTCTTGTCTCAACTCAGTCAATTATCCCCTAAAATGTTATTGCTGTCACAAAGAACAATTTTGAACACAGATGAATTTGAGTTCATATAAATGAAACTGTGTGTTTAGCTTCTTTCCTTCAATATTACATCTGAGACATTCATCTATGATGCCACATGTAGCAGTAGCCCATCCTTTTTTATCACTGTGTAGATTTTACATTATAACTATAATACAATTTATTTATCTATTCCATAGTTTTTCAAATTTTGGGTTATTATATGTGACATTATTAAAATAGTTTTGTACAGGTAGAAAAAGTGATCATAAATATTAATTTCTGTTGGGTTTATACCCAGTGTGAAATTACTGGGTCAGGTTTTATATGTATGTGTGTGTACAACATATATATATATATTTCCCAAATTAATTGTACTACCAATTTCCATTTCCAAAAGTCATGTATGAAAGTATTAGTTTTCCTATATACTCACCAACACTTGGTATGGACAGTCTTTTCAATTTTATTCATTGTGTGGGTGAGGGTGAAGGTGGGTGATATCTCATTATAGATTTTATTTGCATGCAATCAAATATATTTTCCAAAGAGGTGGGGTTCCTGGCTATTTTTGAACACTCCAAGTGATTAGAAATTCAATTACCGCTATATACCTTTTAACACAAAAAACAAAAAGAAAATATATTATAACAAAGTCTTCCAAATGTACTTTACCCAATACCACCAATATATTTCTTTTTGGAGTGTTTCTAGAATGCTCCTAATTGAAACTATGCCTAATAGTTGCTCAAATAAAATTTCAGATCCCTTATCTGCTTCAGTTTGATTTGAATCCCCCTCTACTCTGTTCCTTGTCACTTTGTACTTGTGTGTATTGAGAAACTTGGCATTCTGTATTGTAGTTAATTCTCTGTTTATCTGGCTCCTCCACCAAACTTTGAGTATCACACAGGTAAATTATGTGTTATTTTATGTTGCTTATTTTTTGTCTCGCAAAATATTTGGCACGATAAAGGCTCCAAAAGTTTTTGTGCAATGAATGACCGTCAGATTCACTGACTCTCCACTTTTCCTTGGAAAAGCTCTCTGCCTATGCATAAAAAAGATGAAAGAGAGGGAGGTGTAAATAGAAGTTAGATGGATGGATGAATGGACAGGGTGAATATGAGAGATTGCTACCTTAATATCTCATAGTCTTATTAAATTCCTCCCATATTCTTATACTAAATCTCCCATCCCACCTTGATTGATAGGGTGACCCTTAATTTATCATATGAAGGAGGATACTATTGAGAGTGAAATGGGCATTTTAAGCTGGAATATAGGGACAAGAGATATAATTTATTTCATATTAAAAAGCATACAAATCTTAAGTAGTTTGTGCTTAAGCAAATTTGAATGGGTTTCTATTCCGTGTACCCCAAATACCCTTGATAAGCTATAAATATTTCTTTGATACTGTATGATCCTATATAGATTCTTATAGAACCATATCTCATAACTGGAAGAACTTTTAAGAGCAGCTTTGTTGCATGAATCGCAAGAGGACACTGAGGTGAAAATTACGTAACTCCAGATTGTGTCAAATATAAATTATTAAGGATTAGCTGAATACCCCCATTGTGATGATACCATTGGATTCAACTGCATACCCCATCTGAAGTTTTATGACATTCAAATGCACAGGTATTCCTACCTAAAGATGTCTGCTAAGAACAAATAGTGGAAGAATCTTGTAAGACCTAGAAAATGTTTAAAAGCCAGGGGATGCATTTTATGAACTTTCTCTTAGACCTAATAATTGAAAATTAGAAATATGCCAGGCTTTGTGAAACAATCTAAGTGAATCCAAAAACATAGTCTAAAGTGTAGGTTTATGTAGTTTATATATTCTAAAAAAAAAAAAGAAAAGTATTTAAACAAACGAGTGTGAAGAGTTCCTTTGGAAAAGAAGGAAACAAGGTCACTTATGCAAATTGCTTCTCACTCCACAGTCAGAGTAGGTGTTGAAGGGGCTCTAGAGAGGACAGGTAAGAGGTGGAATCCTGGGAGCCTTTAACATGAGAAAAGGTGTTCAAAGAACTTAGACTAGGAAAGAAATATCTCTGAGACTAAACAAGGGAGCCTTAAAGTTTCCCCAGCTGTCATCCCCCACAGTGAGTGTTAGGGGGCTTCGATTTTATCACGAGATCACTGGTTACCCAGACAATTTACAATTTCATCTAGGACTCCTCCATATTCGTTGCTCTTCCCTTACGACACCTCAGAAACCCAAACCTGTTTTATAACTCCTCAAAAGCCTTATAATACATTAGTTTTCTATATATGTGTCCTCTGTAGACTGGGCTCTCAAGGTGCAACTGTTTGGCAATCATTTAATTTCTGTGCACATAACCCTGTGGGTAAAATATTATAAAGGATGAATAAATATTTGCTGAATAAGTGGAAAAATAAACGAATGAAATTTCTCAATCTGGGTTTTTGTTTGTGTTTATCATCAAAAATTTAAAGAAAAGACCAGATAATTTGTAAATATAACACCAACTTTAACATTTGGTGTGCCAACATTCTCTAAGTAATTATTAAAATATACTTGCACAGGTTAAAATTACTTGCTTTGATAAAAAAAAATGACTTTGAAAGCCCTCTGTTTCCATTTTACATTTGCTGTATTAACATTTAAGACCCTGGTAGTTATACATGAGCATTAGAGAGCCTATCTTAAAGGAAGTAATTATGATTGAATGGGAAATGCTAGGAGGCAGAAATTCCAAATAACTCTATAGTGTTATTGCACTTTAAAAAAAGGCATTGATTTTGAACAATGGGTTGTTTTTTTATGTGCATGACACTCTATCCTCAAATGCAGAGAATTATAAATCACATTTCTGTAATGATACAGGGATTACAGAGCAGTTTTCTAATGCACTATTTCATTGATTTGCAAATATTTTTTAGGAGAAAAAAATGTGACCTCATAAAATTTTGTTGTTTCTCTTGAATCTATTCTGTAATTTCAACAGTAACACAGAGTCAAATGGAGTTACTTTGAATGGAAAAAGATGGGATCCTGGGGCCCCAATCATTTGGTCTTTCTCCTACCGCCTCCAGAGAACTCTGAGATGCTTCCAATAAATAAATCCTAGGCTCTGTGGAAGGCAGTTTGAATGCCATTAACCATGTACCAAACCTTTAAGAATCTGTTTTACTGAATACCAAACTAAGTCAGAGACGTTAAACAAATTGCTCAAAGCCTATATATAGTGGTGAAGGGATAAATCCACATATTGACACTAACTCATATCCTTCCTAATTCATCAAACCTGGATATGAAGATTTTAAAGGGAGTCTACTCAACCTTCCACTAGATAATCAAATCCTCTCTATAGTACACCTGTAAAATCACTTTTTCCTTCTCTTTCCACATTCACTAGAGAGATGAACACTTTTATTAAGTTTTTTATTCTCTTTCATTTCCATTTTAAAGGAGTTATTCTTGGGAGGAGGCATTTGCCTATTTTTCTTTTCTAACCTGTCTCTCTCTAAGGCCAACTTACAACTACCAGCACCTGCAACTTCTTTCCTAGTGGCTGTGGAGCCTGCTTTACTCTATGCATGGCAGAATGGAAGTGTTAGAATATTATCACTACCCAGGAATAGTCTTTGACCAATGGCTGGCAAGAGTTTATATATAAGTAGCTCCTTTAAATTAGATTAGATTAGAAAACTCCGAAGGAAGAACTTGCACTCTTTACCAGAGTACTGTAATAGAATTAAGCTTTAGTTACCTAGAGTGGTAACTTGCTTGATAACACACCCAGTTTTACCTTCCTCCATTTTCTGTCTCATTTTCTTACACTCCTACCAGAGTTTCTTAGAATTGCTTCTGAATATATTACTTACAGTCAGATCTTTTTTTTTTTTTTTTTTTGGTAGGGTATCTTTCTGAGAGAATCCAAACTAAAACAGAAGTTAAAGTGTTTCATAATCATTTCATAAGGGTCATGGGTTCTTGCTCCCAGGGAAAAACAGGCAGCACTGATGATTCTGGGATTTTTGAAGGAGAAGCCCTTGTTATCTGGGTCCAGAATGTACCATGGGAAGTGGCTCTGTGTTTATGCCCTGACAGAGTAGTAAGTGGTTAGTAAAAGTGGCCATACATATTGCCCAGATCTATCGGGGTGCAAAGTCCTCTTGATCGAACTTAGAATGGGGAAATCAAATTGCCTGGAAAACAGGTGTGACTGTTCTTTCCAGAACCATGGACAGCAGCTAGAGCAGGGGGCTCAGCTCACTGCCATGGACTGGAACTCAATTTCCAAAACATGTTACTCTCATGGGACAGCCTAGACCAATTAGACTTGTAGCTGCTTTATAAGGCTAACAGTGCGGGGGAGGGGGTAGGAAATCCACCTCATAGAGAGGCTTCTACCTGGGAAGATGCTAATCTAGCATTTGTAGATGCCATGGAATTGTGAGATTTCTCCAAGCTTTTGTTTTTTTACACTAGACTTGCAAAGACTCTCACACTCATATTTATCACATCATGTCACCAAGAGAGGACATGATAGGTTGATCCATCTGAAGACACTTTAAGAGAGCTCATGGATCTCTGTATGCACGTTGGAAATAGGGAAGGGTAATGGAAATGGGGAGCTTCTCACCATTATCAGCACTCTGTGAACTGAGACTGGACAATCCTCGGTATGTACATAGGACATGATCTGGTTCCCACCAAAGTCCTTCTTAACACCCTTTTGGCTCCAAATTCTAATGAAACTGAATCACTTGCTGCTAATAAACTTCTCTTTTCTCTTTTTTTTATGTTTATGATAATTTGCATCTATATAACTTCTTTTATATCAAAATTATGTATATATATAAAGTTATCCAACTTACATTTATTCAAAGTTTTTAAAGGTAGTCAACACCTATTTGAAATCATTTTCAACTAAATATATCAAATATTTATTAAGCACTTACTATGTGTCAGTCACTGACTTTTGCATGATGGATACAGCAATAAAAGCAGACAAGGCCCCTCAGTTTATAGAGCTTACACTCTACTGGTATAAACATTAACAGATACTTGCTACTAAAGGTAGTTTAGACAAAATAAAAAGGACATGAAATGACCAGTATTCAAGCCAAAGAAAATTCCCTCTAGGTCTTATTATTATCACCCTACAGATAAGTATAGTCCATATAAATTATATTAGTCTAAATTAATATAATTATTAGTTTAAGATTAACTAAGTATCAAATGCCTTATTAGGATATGTAAATCATGACCTAGCTCTGTCAAATAACTGGATCTTCTGCCATGATCCCTTAAGCTCTACACTCCAGCTAATGTGAACCAATTCCAGTTCCTAGAACAATTTCTCTCTTATTCCTCTCTCCCTTGTAATTGCTATTCTCTCTGCTTAAATTCAGTGATGTCCCTTTAATTGTCTTTCTGGCAAACTGCTATTCAATCTTTAAGATCCCAAACAAACATTAGCTATTTGATTATATATCAATTCCTGCCCCAGACATATAGTTCAATTTCCTTTGCCCTCTAAGCACTTCCCACATCCCTAACTCCAATCACACTTCTCATTGCATATCTCACCACAGGACAGGAAACACCCATCTGCAGCTCTGTACAAGTTTTTGTTCATTATTGGACTGTGAGTTCGTTAGATCAGGGTTTCTAAAATTTAATGTGCATGCAGAATTACAAGGGGGCCCCGTTAAAGAACAGATTTTTCTTCAAAGGGTCCAAGGTGGGGTTTGCAATTCTGAATTTCTAGCAGGCTCCCAGGTGATGCTGATATCTGATGTTACTGATCCCTAGACCACACTTTTAGTAGTGAAGTTATGCAGGTTACTTGTTTCTGTTTGGATCTTAACTGCCTGGCATGGAATTTGGCACTTCATAGGTACGTCAGTGTTTATGTATAAGTGGTTTGATCCACATGCTGTTATTCTTTCATATAACTCCAATACCAAATCACAAAACTCCTGGGCTTCTTTATTTTCTGTGCAAGACCTCCTTGAATATTGTATGTACATGGGGCTTTCTATAATTGGAAATATATAAAATGTGGTGAAATTGTAGCTGAGCTTTGCAAGGTGACTGGTCAGAGTTGTAAATTAAAAGATAAAATGTTTCTGACATATTTAACTTTTGAAGCATAGTAATATATTAAAGAAACATACTTACGTATCCAATACCATAATTAAATTTTAACTCATAAAAAATAATCAACTCCCTACAGGAACAGAACATTTTCAGTTAAAAAGCTACTTATCATGTCTATAGCCATACAATGTTGAATGTGCTGTTTGATCTTTTAACAATTTCATTTTAAAAATTCACAAAAGAGTGGTAATTAAATTACACGGGTGCCATGGTTACCACTGCATTAATTATGCTTAGACCCCATGCTCTAGCATTTTGGTAGTGAAAAGGGTATTCTTATTCTGTGACAATTACAAACTGCAGGTGTTTAGGTCAACCTCCACCAACCTGCCAGTATAAGGTAAGCAAATCTGACTGGGATGTCAGGACTTGCTGGATCTGGGATGTCAGGACTTGCTCATTGCTGTAGAAGAATCCTACAGCAGATTAGAAAGTGCATTGGACCGAGAGTCAAGATTCTCAGTTCTAGTCCAGGCTCCGTCACTGACTAGCTGTGTGTTCTTTGGTAAGTGGCTTAATTTCTCTGAGCAAACTCCTGATGTATAACGTGAGAAGGTTGTAGATGGGACCAGATATTCTAGAATTCAACCTAGTTCTTTCCAATTCCATGGAATCTTTATGATTTAATAAGCACTACTGATTTTCACACACACTTCCTAATATATAATTTCTGTATTAGTTTCCCAGGGCTGCCTTACAAAGTACCATAAACTGCATGGTTTAAAACAACAGCCATTTTTTCTGTCAGAGTTTTGGAAATGAGAAGTCCAAAATCAAGATGTTGGCAGGGCTGTAATCCCTTTGAAGCCTCTAGGGGATGATGCACCCTTGCCTTTTCTAGCTTCTGGGCACCCTATGCATTCTTTGGCTTGTGGAAGTATAACTTCAGTCTCTACCTGTCTTCACCTGGCTCTCTTCCCTTTGTGTCTCTGTCTTCTCTTCTTATAAGAACACTAGTCATATTGGATTAAGGGCCACCCTACTTCAGCATGATATCATTTTAATTAATTACATTTGCAATGATTCTATTTCCAAGTAAGGACATTTTGAGGTACTGAAGTTAGGACTTCAACACATTTTCTGGGGATACACATTTCAACCCATAACAATTTCCTCTTGTGAAATCAAAATTATATTGTGTTCTTCCAGGTTAAAATCTGCTTATAAACTGCAAAACAATATCATGTAATCCTCTGTGTACTGAGGGAGCTGGATATAGTCAGTGACTATACTATAACCCATGACTACAGAGCTATAGTTTTAAGCAAGTATACTTACTCAGGACACAAGACAACAGAATTCTTCAGTGTTTCAGGAGCATGCAGCGGATCTTTGTGATACGCTTCACGGCAATATCTCAGGCCACCTGGTCTCAACACAGCTAAGGTGTATTGGCCATGCACTATTGCCCATTCTCCACATCATGCATCTACCATAGGGCCTCACTGCTCTACTTTACTTTTTTATAGTTGTAGAAAGCTGTTCAGCTATACCTAAAGGAAACCCAAAAGTAAGGAAATTAATGCCTTCCAAGAACAAGGGATATAAGTCAATGGGTAAATATCTATATGTCTATCTTCTGATGAGACAACAAGAGCTAACCAGCTCAAAAACACACCATCGTTTTTGTTTTTTGTTTCTTTTTTCTTCTCCATTTCCTGTCTCCCTTTACCATCTCCTGTATTTACTGGGATCACCTCTAAAATAAACCATCTGCATGCAAGTGTCTATCTGCATATCTCAGGGTCTGCTGTAGGGCAATCCAAGTTAAGGCAGAGGGCCAAGTAGGTGGAAATAATAGCATGTGCAAAGACCCTTAGTTGTGAAAGAGAAAGACATTGAGGGAGCTGAGAAGTCAGGCGTGGCTGCAGCAAAGACAATACAGAAAGGAGATGGAGAGGTGAGGCAGGATAATGAAGGTTCCTCTCTACTGCATTGGGAAGTTTTCAATCTCTTCTTTATTTAGTAGAGAACCATGTAAGCTCCTAGGGAGATGGGGACATGATATAATCTGTGCCTTAGAACAATCACTCTGAGGAGACTTGGGAGGCAGGAAGACCAGTTGTGATACCCTTGCAAGAGTTTAGTTATGAAACAATCAAGGTCCAAACTAAGGTAATGACAGCCGAGCCAGAACTAGGATGACAGAGAAAGGTCACACAAAACTATTTTGGATTAGACAGAATTTACTGATGGCATAGCTGTAAAAGATGGGAAAAAAGACCTAGGAGTGATTCCTAGGTTTTGTTTGAATAACTAGGTGGTTATGATTAAGAAAGTGAAGAAAAGCTTGATGGAGTAACATGATTGTCCAATTTGATTAGAGCCAGTTTAGTTCAGTGTTCCTTAAATTTAAATATGTATGGGAATCACCTTAGGATCTTGTTAAAATGTGGATTCTAATTCAGCAGCTGTGGACTAGGGCCTGTCCTTCAAACAAACCCCCAGAGAGAGGGATGCTGCTGGTATTCAGCACACCCTACCTGTGAGATTCAGACCCAGTCCTAGCTTAGGCATTTACTCAAAACCCCCATCCTTCTTAATTTTGTTTCCTTCCAGCTCTTACCTGATGGGGTCTTTGATGTACTCTCCCATAAACTAACTCCCAATTACTTTGCTGGTCCTTCCTCACTCACATCTTTTTAGCAGTACACATCTTGTATTTTTGCTGCCAATATTCTAATCATCTCTATCCTGGTAACCTTAACCTATCCCTACCCACCTCTGATGATTCAGTTACATTAACTACTGCCCTCCCCTTTCTCGCTGGCCAGTTTGAGTACTTTACATCTGTCTCCCAATTTCGTGGACTTGACACTCCTCATGACCTTTCTGTTAATTTCTCAGGCTTTTATAGTCTTTCAGAGTTAGTGCATTAGTATAAACTCTGTTCTACTGACTTTCTCACTATTTTTCACATTGGCTTTTGCCTCAACGTCCCCTACCTTTCCTTGTTTGTAGAGAAAATTTACAATGTACACAACTTCTCCCATTTAAGAATAATTAAAACATATCTAATTTGATAGAAAACTTTTTGGGTCATAATACTCAGTGCTCATAATTCTTCCAAGAATTGAAGTCAACCATGGGAAGCCCAAAGAATCAAACAATTAATGAAAGGTAGCAGACTTTCACATCTATCCCTTCTCTCTTCTGCTATGCTCTTTAAACAGGGACATGTATTGTACAATGAGATTCATTTCTCCTGAGGGAAAAAATGTGAGCTGTCTCCAGTCTCATGTTAATATAATCTCTGTCTTCAGATTCCTTTGCTTCCATTCTAATAATATTGTGGTGTCTTCCTCAAAATTTGGTGCAGTGGCTCTCAACAGTGAGTAGTATCCCTGACCCAGGGAATGGTTGAAAATGTGTGTGGGGCTGGTCTGAGTTGCCACAATGACTAGCATGGGTGATGCCACCGACACTTAAGAGGGGAAATTCAGGGATGTCAAATATTCTCCAACATATATGGTAGTCCCATCCATAATGACATTTATTCCCCATTGAGAAATATACCTAGAATATGACTGCATTATATGTAAATCTGTATTATATGACTTTGAAGGGGAAAGAAGTACTGCATCAATAGATTGCCTACGGGACTTCCCTGGTGGTGCAGTGGTTGACTCTGCGCTCCCAATGCAGCGGGCTCAGGTTCAATCCCTGGTCGGTGAACTAGATCCCACATGCCGTGACTAAGACCCGGCGCAGCCAAAATAAATAAAATATGGAAGGGAGAGAGGGAGGGAGGAAGGGAGGGAGGGAGGAAGGGAGGGAGGGATGGAGGAAGGGAGGGAGGGAGGAAGGGAGGGAGGGAGGGAGGAAGGGAGGGAGGAAGGAAGGAAGGGATGGAGGGAGGGAGGAAGGAAGGGATGGAGGGAGGAAGGAAGGAAGGGATGGAGGGAGGGAGGAAGGAAGGGATGGAGGGAGGGAGGAAGGAAGGGATGGAGGGAGGGAGGAAGGAAGGGAGGGAAGGAGGAAGGAAGGGAGGGAGGGAGGAAGGAAGGGAGGGAGGGAGGAAAGCAGGGCTAAAAACTAATAGATGGCCTACGTAGAGGAATAATGTAAAATAAACATAATTGTTCAAATTTTAAAAAATTGAAAACAAAATTCCAGGCAGAGATACTGAAATTGTACACTGTCTTACCACAATTGCCACACAGCAGTGTCATGTTAGTTGGAAACAGAAAATTCCAGCCGTACTTTTTACAAAATATCTTGAACTATGCGAACTATGGATTGTGGGAGTTGTTATCATATCTCTGACATCTTTTCTGTTTACTTTTTTAATAGTCTGCATTGATAGGAAGGATAAGTTCCCTGTCTGATCCATAAATGTGTTTTACTTTAGACAGTTGATGCGCCATGTTATATACTCCAGAGGGAGGCAGAGAAGTAAAACGGCCTTCTGGAAGACTGAAAAGGCTGGCGTTGTCTGATATCGGCTAACCTAACTGCGGATGTTGTATATCTTTAGATGTCAAGAATTCCTGAGAAGGTACATATTTGAATAGTAATTCCCCCAAAGCAGACATCGAAACCCTTCCCTACTGGCTCTACTGCTCAAGGCTCTCATTGTTAGTACAGGTTGAAAATTATTATTGTTTATGGACGGGCTTGAATTAGGAGGAGACAGCATATAAAACTTTTATTCTGAGATTTAGCATGGAGATATATTTCCATTGACAAAGTATCAGAATATCAATTTTAAAAAATCATGATTCTGTAAGTCAAACTTTCTCTCTTCTCTATATTGACCTAAGGGGTCATAGCTTTAATGAGGACAGTTGTATCAAAAGTAGTCAAGTCCGTTACATCTTCTCAACAATCTTTATATACCTTACTGTAGAATGTATGTGACGGTGCAGGCATGAGGAGAGAGTTGCAAAGGGAGGAATAATTAATTATAAGAGAACAAACACTGGATGTAGAGTAAGGTAGACTTAAATTGAAATTCTGGCTCTGCTTTGTCTAAGCTATATGATTATGCAATTGAATATTTCTCAATATATGCTTCCTTAGCTGCAACATGGAGATCATAATGCTTTATTTGATCAATCACATGGCTTGTAAGGAAGATTTAAATCAGATAAACTGGGTGAAAGCAGCTAAAAGTTCACTTTTTGCATTGTAGACACTCATTACAATTGTTGATTCTGAATAACATGCCACATTTTGAAAGTGTTTAGAAAGACTGAGTTTTATTTTGAATTGAACACTGTAGCACATTGGAGTTGGCTGTTTGATTTCTGTTAAATGTAGAAGCAGTTAATTATAGTAAGAGTGCTAAAGGTCTTCGGGGCATAACATATTGTCTTTGTGTGGTCTACAAATAACTTTAATATCCAGTGGTGACCAGATGCATTCCTCACAGTGGCATGAAGTCTATCATGTTAAATGGATTTCAATGAAATATGGTTCTTGGGCAGAGGTTACAGCAGTATCAGACTGTGTTGCATCAAACATGAAACTCACAAAACTGGGAATACAGAAGCTAGGTGTTTGATCATGATGTAATGTTTGGATATATATTCCCTGCGTCTCCCCTCTTTCCACCAACGTTTTCAAAAAGTAAGAGAATCTAGATTATTTAAAGCCTAGGGACTGGTTCTTCTCATATGATATTAATAATGGGAAATCTATGCATATTTCTGGGATTGGTAGTTTCTATTAGTTTTCCTCCAAGACTTGAACATTTATTTTTTCCTTCCTATTAAATACAAAGAAATGAAACCACTCAGCATAGTAGAAGTAAAGTACTAACTCTGCTTTTAAAGGGCAAAGCAGGGGGGCTGGAAACCATAAAGTAAGCATGAAACCCCTAGAGCTTTATTAGTTATATTAGGTAAACAGAATAATTATTGTTTGTGTAGCATTTCACTGTTTACAAATCACGTCTTATACTTTATTTTCCATGAAGAAATTAGTACTCATTATTATTTCTATTTTATAAATCAGGAAACCCAAGGCCCAGAAGAGTTAACTGAACATGTCAATATCCTTAAATGCCCAATGACCCGTCTCATTTCAAGGTCTTAACAAATGCTGTTTTCTGTACCTGGAATTTGATCTTGTTCTGATCTCCTATGAATGCTCCTCTTTGCATAGTTACTGCCTTCTTAGCCTTCAGATTTATATTTAAACATCACAGTCTCTGAAAGCCATCCTTTCTAATGCACCCTACAACTTTACATCTTCCATCTTATAATTTATTTTACAAATTTTACATTTATATAATACTTTCCCTTCAATGTGTAATTATGCCACATCATTACATCATTATTTGAATGTGTTCACCTTTCAATTATAAGCTGCATAAATTAAAGGATTCTATGTCTTAATATCTGTCGCAGCCAAGAGCCCAAATTAGTGTTCAGAACATAGTAGATGCTCAAAAAGTATTTGCTACATAAACAAGGGGAACTTAAAATTACACAATACTAGTCTTCTTGATATACAGGTGAATTAATAGAACTTTGATCACTTTTTCCATTTAGATCCTAAGAGAATCACGATGCTGAAGATAATGAATGTACCCTACAATTTAGAAAAGCACTTTCTCACAGAGTAACTAATTTTAAAACTCTCTAGAACACCAAGAAGAGTACAGGAAAGTAACTACTACTGATTTTTTTTAAGATAAGGAAACTGAACTTCATAATATTTGTGTACGAGGTGTGTGGGGTGCAGAGAGAGAGAAAAAAAGAGAATATATCTAGAGCAAGGTCCCATATCTGACAAACAAATCTTCATCTCCTTTGTAGTTTGACCTTCTCTTTTCATGAGTAATTATGATTTGACAGAGCATGAATCCTTATCATGCTAAAATAATCTTTTAACAAATTTCTATTTGAACCTGTGTAGGAGATTAATTTGTTTTGTTTCATTCCAGGGTCCAGGAGTAGCTGGTAAAGCCCACCAACTGGTTTGGACAGAATCTACTAGTTGGTCCTCAATTCCCCTTCTCTGGTACTTTCTCAATAATAGAACTACCATGTTAGCGAGTCACATGGACAAAATGAAGATTATATTTTTGTTATACCTTACACATGGTAATGTAAGTAAATCATGATAAAAGTGAATCTATGTGGAATGCATAATCTCTAGAAAGTGCCATCAAAGTGAGTATACACTTCTTCCCTCTTTTCAATTCTGGTTACTGTAGCTTGAACAGCCATATTGAACCTTAGGGCAAGAAGGCATATATTGAAGACGGCATGACCACAAGTAAGAAGAAACATAGGTCTTTGATATCCATGGGCACATCTTACCAGTCCTGGACTCTTTACCTTCTTTTTTTTTTTTTTTTTAAAGGAATTCCTTTATTTTTATTATTTATTTATTTATTTTTGGCTGTGTTGGGTCTTCGTTTCTGTGCAAGGGCTTTCTCTAGTTGCGGCAAGCAGGGGCCACTCTTCATCGCGGTGCGCGGGCCTCTCACTATCGCGGCCTCTCTTGTTGCGGAGCACAAGCTCCAGATGCGCAGGCTCAGTAGTTGTGGCTCACGGGCCCAGTTGCTCCTTGGCATGTGGGATCTTCCCAGACCAGGGCTCGAACCCGTGTCCCCTGCATTAGCAGGCAGATTCTCAACCACTGCGCCACCAGGGAAGCCCTACCTTCTTTTTTTAACATAAACTTCTTTTGAAATAGGCTAATAAGCTTTAATCTTGTTTCGACCTTTTTTTTTCCTTGCAGCTAAACCTAAATCTAATGATAGAATAGTTAATTGTGAAATAAAGACCAGAGCATCCCCCAAAAAAAGTATGAGGAAAGACTTACGTGTAAGAATTGTAGAATTGTGTAGTAATTTCAGAAAACAATGATTCATTTTTCTAGAGCATATGGCATCTGGAGCCCAAGCTGGAGATGAGACTACAAAGGTAGCTGTTGGTTAGGAAATGCCTTTTAAGCCTAGCTAAGGAGTTTAGACCCTAAGTAGAACTCTCTGTTATAAACAGACTCTAACCTGCAATTAGAATTAGAGTTCTGTCTCATATAATGGTGGAAGATTTCAGTGAGGTTGTAGAAATATCCTTCTGATTCTGACATATGGCTCTCTCATATCACTCAGCCTAAAGGAGGAAGTCTTTATTCTTTCTTCAAGTGCAGACATTCTGCAATTGTGCTTGCCAGCTAGAAGCAGACATGAGAGTTAATTGTTATTTATATTTGATAGCAGTCCAAAAATCAATTTGATCCCACTGCCTCTGCTCTTGAGTGGCTACAGACAATGTGACACACAGGAAAAGTCTAATTTAAGAAAAGCACCTGTCAGGATATTGAGCACCCTGCCCTAAGGATATCATCAACCCTAGAGATTTAGTCTCCTGATGTAATATGTCTAACTTGTCTCATTCGCTGACTATGTTGACATGCAATGCATGGCAGAAGAATAGAAACTGAAGGAAGTTGCAGAAATTTTTATGACTTACTGACAGTATATTCAGTGCTATACAAAACCAGGAAGAAAGATATTTTCAACTAGGACTGAGAACAATCATGAAAGGAAAGAATATGTTTGGACCACTGTGCTGCTCCTGAAACTGATTATCCAAAGACATGCATAAGATTTCCTTCCTGGGAAAAGAAACACTCTTTAGGGAATGTCACATAAAGAGAGACTGGCCCTTCATATGCCAGAAACATGGCAGTCTGCTTCACTGTCACGATACAACATTTTCTTCTCTTCACTGCCATGTATCTGAGAGACAAAACATAGGTAGCAAAAGTGGCTGGAGTTAGCTTTATGATGCTACAGATGGTGGTGATCTGCAAACACGTGGAATACCAAGTTAAAAAGAAAGTAGGAGAAAAATATTCCTGGAGACGAGGATGCTTCTCTAGGGATATTTGTGGTTTCTAATGATTGAACTCTTCAGGCAGTTCCAGTTAACATACGAAACTTTCTGGTTCCTCGTCTACATATCCCACTACATAGGAATTCTCTTTCAGTGCTTGGTAATCACTTACAGGCTCCTGTGAAAGCCAAAGGAGGGGGAAGTAAATCACCTTTCATCTTCTTCCTGTGTCACAGAATCCCTGACTCTTCTATATTAAGTTAATTCAAGTAATCCTTAACTCCTCATACTTATGACCTTGAACATGGCCATGAATGCCCTCTTTCAAACATAGCTCTGGAATATAAGTCTGATTTTCTTTTAAGTAGGTTAATGACCTTGAGCATTCCCAGCCTCAACAGTAGTCTTCAACTCAGTGACTCCAATTTTAATTGTTTCAGTTTTAATCAGTAGCACTACCATGAATATCTCGTATTCAAGTATTATTCTAAACATTCCTAGTATTGGCAACTTCTAGAATTATAACTGGTTAAGTTTTAAAACTTCACCTGACACTCCCAAGAATCAGTCATTATTATTACAACACAGTGCCAGGTGACATCAACTGTGTGGTTTCTTCACAAGCCATATACCATCATATCAAAATCTACAGAGAGCCTAAGGGAACAGCAGATAATGATAAGGCCATTACAGCAACTGAGGATTGAGATGGTCTAAGAAGTAAAGCTAGAGATGTAGACTTTCCACAGGTCAGAAATGAGGGAAGAATCAGAAAACAGGAACTCTAGAAATAGCCTAAGACAAGTTGAGGATAAAACACAGTAATCAGTAGACGCTATTAGATTAGAAAGCAATGTAGTTTGTCAAAAGCCAAGTGATCCACAAAAACAGATAAACAGAAAAACATTGGCAGTGATATGACCTTAAAAACGGTCAAGTTCTGCCTTTGCCAGACTCTTATATGAATTCTAGTTGATGGAACCCAATGTCAGCGTTGGTAGATGAAAGTAGTTAATAAACTTTATCGGGGAGGCGGTAAGTTCATTGGTAAGATTGGATAGGGAAGTATGGGCTTAGAGCTAAAGTCGAGTTCTGACAAAAAGACTTGCAAATTTCTCTTTGATGAGTCTTTTTATTCACAGATGCTACTAAGTACTAGCACTATTCTGGGCATAGAAGCTTCAAAATTAGCTTAAAAATAGGTCCTAAAATATAGGAGTTAATAGTCTACTTGGGAGAAGTCATGGGAGTAATTTTTTATTAGCAAGAGATTTTTGTGGTCACATTTTTTATTTTGCAATACTCAAGAGTTATTATAGGGGATGGGTTTGTGACATATCTGAGTAAAGAATAATAATAGTACTGGCTAGAACTAATAAGGCTTTGAATTAAGGCATGCCAGATTTGTATGTATGTGTGTGATTTAAGAATTATTATGGGATTAAATTGACAAGATAGAGGGGAAAAAAAGAGAATTACACCATGTTTCTGGTATCTAAAAACAGCTGAGAGTATTACCTAAAATAAGGGGCAAAAGAAGAGGATGACTAACTTTCTTTTGTGTCAGAGGGGGAAGGGGAAGAGTTCTGAGCAGCTGAAGCCTATAATGACTCACTTGTCATCTTTATGAAATTGTCAGAAAGATGGACATGCCAATCATGTTTGATCCATGTGATTAGGAGAACAACTCGGGCTTCCATAAACAGTGTTAGAGGCACAGTAGTAAGAAAATTAGCATCAAAAAGAACTGGGGTTAAATCCAGAATCTTCCACCTACTAAACAGATTAGTATTAATCATACTATTCAATTTCAATGATATTTAATTTTCTTATGTAGAAAAAAATATTAGCACAGAACTCACAGAACCACACTGTACCCAATATACTCAGCACTATTCAACACTCTAAAAATATGTACAATCATAACATCAATCTTTTAAGGTACAAACTCTTACTATCCCTATTTTAAAGATGAGAAAATTGAGACAACAAGGAAACATTAACCAAAGTCATAAAGTGGTTAAGTGGTAGGGTTGGAAAACTAACCCCAGGAGTAGATGCTCATAGAGTGCAAAGTCCTTTCCTTTTGCTTCAGTGTGTGTGTCTTAAAAGCAGGGAAAAATTATGTCTTGAGTACTTTTTACATCACTTCAGAATGTAGTACAATATTTCTTACAGAGTAAAAAGAAATGACAATTGATGAAAAAACAAATAAAAGAATTCCAATAAATTAGTCTATTACTAGTTCTTACCCAAACAAAAGTCTGTTTTTCTCTGAATATAAAAATAATATAAGTGAGTGACATCAGCAACATGGTAAAACAGGATGTCTCCCATTCACATCCCTCAACAGAAACCATAATTTGACTATCTATAGGCAAAAGTGCCTTTGTGGAAACTTTTTATTCAAAGTACTGAAAAAACAAACAAACAAACAAACCTGCCAAACAAAATACTACACCTGGCAAAGCTACCCTTCAGCAATGAAGAAGAGAAACAGCCATTCCCAGACAAACAAAAGCTGGGGGAGTTCACTGCCACCAGAGCTGCCAAATAAGAAATGTTAAAGGGATTCTTCAAGTTGAAATGAATGGATGCTAAGTAACATGAAAATATATGAAAGTATAAAACTCACAGATAAAGATAAGTATATAGTCAAATTCAAAACACTCTAAACTGTAACACTGATGTGCAAATCACTTTTAACTCTAGTATAAAAGTTAAAAGAAAAAGAGTATTAAAAATAATTATGGCTACAATAACTTATTAATGGATACACAATATAAAAATATGTAAAGTGTGGCGTCAATAGCACAAAATGAGGGACAGGGAGTTTTTATATGCAATTGAAGTTAAATTATTGTCAGCTTAAATAGTCTAACTACCAGATGTTTTATGTAAGTCTCACAGTAGTCAAAAAGAAAAAAAACATCTGTAGTAGAAACACAAAATAATGAGAAAGGAATCAAACCATAATGCAACAACAATAACAACAAAACCCCCAAATCAAAAGGAAGAGAGCAAGAGAGGCAGAAAGGATCAAAGGAGATACAAAACAGTGAGAAAACAATTAACAAAATGGCAATATTAAGTCCTCACCTACCATAATTAAATTAAATGTAATTAAATTGAATTATCCAATCAAAAAACACATAGTAGATGAGTGGATTAAAAAAGAAACCCACATAACTGTATGCTGCTCACAAGAGACTGACTTTAGCTTCAAGGACACACATAGGCTGAAAGTGAAGGGATAGAAAAAGACCGTCCATGTGAATGGTAACCAAAAGAGAGCATGGGTGGCTATACTTAGACAAAACAGATTTTCAGTCAAAATCTGCCACAAGAAACAAAGACGGTCAGTACATAATTAGAAAGAGGTCAATTCATCAAGAGTACATAACAATTATAACTATATATACACCTAATATTGGAGTGCTTAAATATGTAAAGCAAATATTAACAGAATAGAAGGGACTAATATACAGAAATACTAATAATACCAATAGACAACAATGGATAGGCAATCCAGAAAGAAAATCAATAAGGAAACTGCAAACTTGAATAACACTATAACCAATTATGGATCTAACAGACATTTATAGAACATTCCATCCAATAATAGAAGAATACACATTCTTCACCAGTACACCTGAAACATTCTCCAGAATAGGGCATATGTTAGGCCACAAAACAAGCCTTAACAAATTAAAGAAGACTGAAATCACATCAAGTATCTTTTCTGACCACAGTGGCATGAAACTAGAAATCAGTAACAGGAGAAACCCTGAAAAATTTACTAAACAACACACTCTTGAACAACCAATGAGTCAAAGAGGAAATCAAAAGGGAAATAAAAAAGTATCTTGAGACAAATGCAAGTGGAATCACAAAAAACAAAATTTATGGGCTGCAGCAAAAACAGTTCTAAGAGGAAAGTTTATCATGATAAATGCTTACATTAAAAACATCTCAAATAACCAACTAACTTTACACCTCAAGAAAATAGAAAAAGAAGAGCAAACTAAGCCCAAAGTTAGCAGAAGGAAGGAAATAACAAAAATAGAGCAAAAATAAATGAAATAGAGAACAGATCAATGAAAATAAGAGTTGGCTTTTTGAAAAGATAAAATTGACAAATCTTTAGCTATATAAGCCAAGCATAAGACAAAGAAGACTCAAATAAAATTATAAATTAAAGAGGAGATATTACAACTGATACCACAAAAACACAAAGGATCAGAAGAGACTAATATGAAGAATGATATGCCAACACAATGGATAACCTAGAAAAAATGGATAAATTCCTAGAAACATACAACCTACCAAGATTGAATCATGAGGAAACAGAAAATCAGAACAGACCAATTACTAGTATGAGATTGAAGCAGTAACCAAAAACCTCCCAACAAAGAAAAGCCCAGGACCAGCTGGCTTGAGTGAATTCTGCCAAACACTTAAAGAAAAATTAATGCCAATCCTTCTAAAACTCCTCCAAAAAATTGAAGAGGAGGGAACAGTGCCAAACTGATTTTACAAAGCCAGCATACCCTCATGCCAAAGCCAGATAAGGGTACTACAAGAAACAAAAATTACAGGTAAATATCCCTAATGAACATAGATACAAAAACTCCCAACAAATTCTTGTAAATCAAACACAACAGCACATTAAAAGGGTCCTACATTATGGTCAAGTGGGATTTAACCCCAGGATGTAAGGATGGTTCAACATACACAAATTAAATAGTGTGATACACTACATTAACAGAATAAAGGATGAAAATGATATGATTATGTTGATAAAAAAATTATAAACTTCAACATACTTTCATGATAAAAAAAAGTGTCAGCAAATTTGGTATAGAAGGAATGTATGTCAACATAATTAAGGTCATACATAATAAGCACACATCACACTCAACATTGAAAAACTGAAAGCTTTTCCACCAAGATCAGAAAAAAGACAATCGTTCCCCCACTCACCTTCTATTCAATATAATACAGGAAGCCCTAGCCAGAACAATTAGGCAAGAAAAATAAATAAAATTTATCCAAATAGCAAAGGAAGAAGTAAACTTTTTTTTTTTTTTGCATATGATATGATCTTATGTATAGAAAACCCTAAAGACTCTACCAAAAACTGTCAGAACTAATAAACAAATTGAATATAGTTGCAGGATACAAAATCAACTTATAAAAATTACTTGCATTTCTATACACTAACAACAAATTATCCAAAAACTAAATTAAGAAAATAATACCATTTACAATTGCATAAAAAAAAAATCTTAGGAATAAACTTAACCGAAGTAAAAGATCCATACACTGAAAACTAAAAGACATTGATGAAAAACTGAAGAAGACACAAATAAATGGACAGATATTGTGTGTTCATATATAGGAAGAACTAATATTGCTAAAATATTCATACTATTCAAAGTAATCTACAGATTCAATATAATCTCTGTCAAAATTAAAATGACATTTTGCACAGAATTTTTTTTAAAAATTCTAAATTTTGTATGGAGCCACAGATGACCCCAAATAGCCAAAGCAATCATGAGAAGGAAGAACAAAGCTGGAGGCATCACACTTCCAGTTTTTAAACTATATGACAGAGCTATAATGACCAAAATAGTACAGTACTGGTATGAAAACAGTATACTGACCAATGGACAGAATAGAGAGCCCAGAAGTAAACCCACACATGTATGGTCAACTAATCTTTTACAAGAACACCAAAAATACACAATGATGAAACATTTATTAAATTATTATTAAATTTATTGAAATCTCGTCAATAAATGGTGTTGGAAAAATTGGATTATACATATGCCAAAGAATGAAATTGGAACCTTGTCTTACATCATAAACAAAAATTAACTCAAAATGAATTAAAGACTTAAATTTAAGACCTGAAATTGTAAAAACCCTAGAAGAAAACAGAGGAAAAACACTCCTTGACATTGTTTTTGGCAGTGATTTTTTTAGATATAATACCCAAAATACAGTCAGTTAAAAAGTGAGACTAAAAAGTTTCTGCAAAGCAAAAGAAACAATCAACAAAATGAAAAGTCAACCTACAGAATGGTAGAAAATATTTGCAAACCATGTATCTGATGAGAAATTAATATTCAAAATACATAATACACTTATATAACTCAATAGCAAATGAATGAAAGAGTAAATAAATCAAGTAAGGAACCCAATTAAAAGTGGACAAAGGAATCCTATGAACAACTCTATGACCACAATTTTGATAACTCAGATAAAATGGACCAATTCCTTGAAAGACATAATCTGCCAAAACTCACACATAAAGAAATAGACTATCTGAGTAGGACTATATGTATTAAAGAAACTGAAACATTTGTTAATAATCTTCCACAAGAAAAGAACCAGGCCCAGATGGGTTTACTGGTGAATTCTACCAAACATCTAAGGAAGAAATTATACCAATTCTCTACAGGCTCTTTTGAAGGATAGAAACAGAGGGAATGCTTACTAACTCATTCTGAGGCCAGCATTACTCTAATACAAAAACAAGACAAAAATATTCCAAGAAAACTTCACACCAATACCTCTCCTAAACATAGATGCAAAAATCCTCAAAAATATATTAGCAAATCAAATCCAATGATGTATATAAAAAGAATTATAAACTATGGTGAAGAGAGACTTATCCAACATACACAAAACTAGTTCAACACTTTAAAATCAATTAATGTATTTCATTACATCAGTAGGCCAAAGAAAAAAAAAGAAAAAAAATCGTACGATCATATCATGCAGGAAAAGGAAATGCAGGAAAAGCATTTAATAAAATCCAATACCCATTTAGGGCAGGAATTCTCAACAAAATAGGAATAGAGAGGGAAATTCATCACCTTGCTAAAGAATATCTACAGAAACTTATAGCTAACATCTTACTTAATGACGAAAAACTTGAAGCCTTTCCACTAAGATCAGGGACAAGCAAAACGCCCCTTCTTACCATTCCTTTTCAACATCATATTAGACATTCTAGCTAATGCGAGAAGACAAAAAGGAAAATAAAAGATATATAGGTTGGGAACAAACAAACAAACAAAAAAAACCTGTCTTTGTTTGCAGATGACATGATCATCTATGTAGAAAATCCCAAGAATTTACAAAACAACTCCTGGAATTAATAAGGGATTAAAGCAAGTGTGGGATGCAAGGTTAATGTATCAATACAAAAGTTAATCACTTTCCTATATATCAGCAATGATTAAGTGGGATTTGAAATTAAAACACAATATATTTACATTAGCTTTGAAAAAAATGAAATACTTAGGTATAAATCTAACAAAATATATAAAAGATCTATATAAGGAAACTTATAAAATTTTGATAAATGAAGTCAAAGAAGAACTAAATAAATGGAGAGATATTCCAAGTTCACGGATGGGAGGACTCAGTAAGGTCCAGATCTCTGACGTTTCCAACTTGATCTACAGATTCCATGGAATCCCAATCAAAATCCAAGCAAGTAATTTTATGGATATTAACACACTGTTGCTAAAGTTTATTCGGAGAGACATAAGACCCAGATTAGCAAACACAATATTGAAGTAGAGGAACAAACTAAGAGGTCTGGCACTATGTATAACACAGTAATCAAGAGTGTGTTATTGGTGGAATAATGGACAAATAGATCCATGGAACAGATCAAAGAGCCCAGAAACAGACCCAAATAAATACAGCCAACTCATTTTTGACAAGGGAGCCAAGGCAATACAATGGAGCAAAGACAGTCTTTTCAACAAATTGTACTGGAACAACTGGAAATTCACATGCACAAAAAGTGAATCTAGACACAGATCTTATACCCTTTACAAAAATTAAGTCAAAATAGATCACAGACCTAAATGTAAAACACAAATTTATACAATTCATAGCAGACAACAATAGGAGAAAGACTAGATACCTTTGGACATGACAATAACTTTTTATATACAACACCATAGGGACAATGCATGAGAGAAATAATTGATAAGATAGACTTCATTAAAATAAGAAACAGCTGTCATGCAAAAGACAATGTCAGGACAATAAGACACACCACAGACTGGGAGAAAATATGCAAAAGACATATCTAATAAAGGACTGTTACCCATAATATATACAGAACCCTTAAAACTCAACAATAAGAAAACAAACAATCTGATTTAAAAATGGGCCAAAGACCTGAACAGACACCTTATCAAAGAAGATATACAGATGACAAATAAGCATATGAAAAGATGCTCCACACCATATGTCCTCAGGGAAAATCAAAATAAAACAACAATGACCTCCCACTACACAGTTATTAGAATAGCTAAAATCCAGAACACTGACAACACCAAATGCTGACAAGGATGTGGAACAACAGGAACTCTTATTCACTGCTGGTGGGAATGCAAAATGATACAGCCACTCTGGAAAACAGTTTGGCAGTTTCTTACAAAACTAAACATATAAACACTAAGATCCAGAAATTGTACTCTTTGTTATTTACCCAAAGGAGTTGAAAACTTTGCCCTCACAAAAACCTGCACATAGATGTTTACAGCTGCTTTATTTGTAATTGCCAAAACTTGGAAGCAACCAAAATGTCCTTCTGTAAGTGAATGGATAAACTGTGGTACATCCAGACAATGGAACATTATTTGGTGCTAAAAAGAAACTAGCTATCAAGCCATGACAACACATCGAGAAACCTTACTTGTATATTATTAAGTGATAGAAGTCAATATGACAAGGCTACATATTGTATGATTCCAACTATATGACATTATGTAAAAGACAAAACTATGGAGACAGTAAAAAAGGTCAGTGCCTTCTAGGTTTGGAAATGAGGAAGACAAATAGGCAGAACGGTGAAAATAATGTGTATGATACCACAATGATGAACACGTTACTATACATTTGTCAGACGCATAGTATATACAAACCAAAAAGTGAACCATTATGTAAACTATGGACTTGGGATGATTATGATGTGTTAATGTAGGTTCATCCATCGCAACAAATGTACCACTTTGCTGGAAGATGTTGATAATGGAGGAGGCTATGTATGATAATGGGGGCAAGAGGTATTTGGGAAATATCTGTACCTTCCCCTCACTTTTGCTGTGAACCTAAAATTGGTCTAAAAATAAAGTCTTATTGAAAAAAATGGACAAAAGGCCTTAATAGACATTTTTCCAAGGAAGGCCAATAAGTATGTGACAAGATGCTCAACATCATTAATCATGAAGGAAATGCAAATCAATATCACAATGAGGTATCACTTCATACCTGCTAGGATGACGTTTATCAAAAAGACAACAGATAACAAGTGTTGTCAACGGTGTGGAAAAAAGGGAATCCTTGTACACTGTTGGTTGGAAGGTAAATTGGTATAGCTATTGTGGAAAGCAGAATGGAGTTTCCTTGAGAAATTAAAAACCAAACTACCATATGTTCAAGCAATCCCGCTTATGAGTATATATCCAAAGGAATTAAAATCAGTATCTTGAAAGATATATGTACTCTTGCGTTCACTGTAGCATTATTCACAATAGCCAAGATATGGCAACAACCTAAGTATATCCATCAATCAATGAGTGGAGAAAGAAAATGTGATACATGTGGCACAACAGAGTATTATTCAGCCTTAAAAAAAGAAAATCTTGCTATTTGTGATAACACGGATAAGCCCGGGGAACATTATACTAAGTGAAATAAGGCAGGCACAGGAAGACAAACACTGGATGATCTCATTTATATGTGGAAAGTAAAAAAGTCAAATTCACAGAAACAATATAATGGTGGTTTACAGGTGCTGGGGGTAGAGGAGATAGGGAGGTATTTTTCAAAGGGTACCAACTTTCAGTTATAAGATGAATAAGTTCTGGGATCCAATGTATAGCATGGTGATTATATTTAATAATACTGTACTGTATATTTGAAATTTGTTAGCAGACTAAATCTAAACTATTCTCACTACACCAAAAAATGGTAAATATGTGAGGTGATGAAGTGTTAGCTTGCTTGATTGTGGTAATCATTTCGCAATGTATATGTATATCAAATCATCATGTTGTAGACCTTTTTATATATAGAGACATATGTATACACAATACGTATAATAACATACATGTGTACATATGTTTATATATTTGATCTTTGAACAAAACCAGTTTGAACTGCATGAGTCCACTTGTATGTGGGTATTTCTCAACAAATACCTACTGCAGTACTGCATGATCCTCAGTTAGTTGAATCCCCAGATGTGGAACCCCTGTTATGAAGGAACAACTGATACAGAGGAACCACAGATATGGAGGGCCGACTGTAAAGTTGTACCTGGATTTTCAACTGCACAGAGGGTTGACAGCCCCAACCCCTGTGTTGTTCAAGGGTCAATCATATATACAATTTTTATTCGTCAATTATATCTCAAAAAAGCTGGGGGGAAAAACAGAAAAAAAAAGAAGACAAATCAAGAGCTTATCCCTGAGAACTGAATAGATGTAGTGAGAATCCGTGGCCAGTACTAGAGAAATAAAGATCATCTCTAATCATCTGATAACAGCTTGGACTTAGCCCAAAGTCCAAGAGATCAATGCCATTGCATTAAAACTAGGTTGATTATCAAAATATCCATATAGCAAGAAGTGTCCTGATATGAAAAATGTCTTTCTACTAACTAACACATGGAAAATAATTCCAGCAGGATTTGTTTTGTTTTACCACAATAAAGTGATACATAAAATGAAAACCTTAATCATGGAAAAAATAATAGAAGCCTATTTAGGATTATAAAAATAATAAAAGTAATCTGATTTGAAGATGAAAATAAGAAGAATGATCCCTATTTAGTCACATTAATAAAAGCTCCTCGGAGAAACTACCAAATTTCAGTAGGTTAACCCAATGGAAGATGACCTCTCATTTACTTAAAAGTCAAAATGAGTGTAGTAACCTCAGTGCTTCCTGTTATCTAGTAGTTCAGTCATCTCCCAAGGGCTTTGAGTTCAATGATGGGTCCTCTGCAAGTGGAAAGAGAATTGAGAAGACACATCTCCTTGCACTGGTGATAGCTAGTCTCATGTCTCCACCTACATTCAGGATGGAAGAAGAGAATGGATTTTTGTTGGACATCTGCATAGTTTCCTAAGGCTGAGATCATACTGCAAATTTTATCACTGTGTGTCATAAGAAAAGACTTACTCTTCTGAAGATGTGCTGGAATGAACCATAGCACTCATGTCTCTTCCAAAACAGAGCAGTGAGAATTTTAAAAGCACCTACTACGTGCCTGGTACTGTACTCAACAAGGTGAGGAATACATAGTATACGGGATATGGACACTCGACTAATAATGCTGTATTACCAACAGTAAGTGAAATAGTAATAGTTAGACCAAGATAGATGTAAACAATTTCAAATTCTGTGAGCAGGGCAAGTAAGGAACTAAGAAAGGCACTTTACAGAACTTGAAGCGTGAATAAAATGTAGACAGGCAGAGAAGAAGGAGAAAGAAATTCCAATACACAGGAGATAGTGAAAAATCATGAATCATAGTTCAACGCTTCCAAAGATCACCATTGTTAATCATAATTCAAATATTTTATGAGGTTTTCATATATGACACTCTTAATAAATGACAGAAGGCTTTTAGGCTTTCACCAATTGGTGATAAAAACTGAATTAATTAAAATTTACAAGATCTTTCAGAGTGTTCCAAACACTGTATTTTACTCATCTATTTTGAAAAAGATTGGTCTAATTGGTACAATTTCATCATTTTATCCCATGGGGATAAAGAATGTTTTACTATGGCATAGTATTTATTACAACGGCTTTTCATTTTTTGTATCCATTTGGTTTAACATTTAGAAAGAACTTGATTATATCAAAGAAAACCATAGCACAAATCACAACTGTCAGCTCATAGTTTTAGGCTTTAAATGACTAAGATAAATTATTTCATCATTGAATAAATCATTACTAATCATAATTTGTGTATGTTCTTGGACTGTGCAATTGAGACTGGCGGCACTACAGCCTGCCCAGAACTAATTGCTATAAATGTGCCAGATGTTGTAAAAATCTGGACACATTTGTGATAAAGCCGAATGGTGCAAATTCGGTATGAAGCAAGAAGGGCATGATTTAAGGGTGTAATCTATATTTCTGACATTATAGGTCAAAGAAATATAGTAAGTATAGAGAGCCTTTATTAATATTGTAAAAGGTTATTTCCCTCTGCACTAAAACCCATTTTTTTATTTTATGTCTTGATCCTAATAGATTGGGGTTTGGCTATAAATTTCTGTGCTCCCACAAAGGGCATCAGTCTGTGGAAAAATAAGAAACCAAGGTTTAAATTAGAACACTGTTCTTTTTATTTCAGATATTAACAGAGACCTCTGCCTTGTTATACACAAAAAAGCATCATAAAATAGAATGTTTCTATTCTTTAAGAGTCCTAAGTCTATTACGACAGAAATGATATGTTCGGAAGAAGAAAAAAAAAATGCCTTGGCACTTTCTGATTCATTTAGAATTAAGCTGCATATCCCTACGTTAAATAATAACCAAACATCACTTAGAGGTTATGGGTATCAATATTTCCATTTTCTGAGCATTGTTATGGTAATAAAGCCTTTTAGTCAAGGAAAATATGAAGCCATAAAACTTAATGCTCTATTTGAGGAGCAATTACAGCAAATTATAAGCAACTGGGTTGTACAGAACTGCTATGAATAAAATTTTAAAGTATAATAATATACTGTAAGGATCTATATAGCTGATACTATCCATTTATGTTAAGTGTTGGTCTTTCTAAAGACAATTACCAAGAAAAGCTGGATTCCTGAAATAATTATCATATTGATTACTTAGAAATGTAGGCTTCAAATGAATTTCAGATTAAGAATTTTTAATAGAGTTTGGGTATAAAATACCATATATTCTCTCTTCCATCTCATTTAATGCAATAGAGAATTTGTGGCATGCTTCATAGTAACACTGTGTGTGTGTATGCTGTATGTGTGCACATTTAACTACTTTTGCAAGACAATTGTGTATTTGCTATTAACTATTTTTGACTAAATACTGCAGACACTTTACAGAACTTTAAGTATTTTACTCATGATATTCTCCAAATTAAAATCAATAAGCTTTGAAACCTACTAGATGACTGGATTCTAGTATATATGAACTATTAAATATAGTTTATAAAATTCACCTCAATAGGTGTTTTCCTATGTATGCTTTCATCAAACCATAAAACACTCAAATCAATATGTAACCAAGCAGACATATGTATTGTATCAATACATGAATTATACACCATAAATAATCATTGATTATTATCATCTATTTATTAAAACCATTTCCTAAGCTTAATAGTGATTTAGTAATTTGAGTAATATTTAAGTTTGTCACTTAACTATTTTCATGCTATTTTTGATGGACATAATATTAATGAACCAGTTCACTTGAATATTATTGCAAATTTTAATTATATATTATATATTTACAATTTACTTGATATCTAATATGTTTCCCTACTAGTCTTTTTCAAAAGATATTTTCTCTTCTCTTCTATTCATATAGATTATTTGGGAGGATTTGCAGTTAATAATGAGATATATTGGCTAGTTACTGGTTTACTTAATAATCTTTTAGCACAGCTGTGAGAGAATCTTTTTTCAGTGGGGAAATAAAAAAATTATAATGTACTTAAATGTACAGTGAATCATTCTAAATCTCTAGAGTATTCTATAGGGTCTTTGGTATTCTGAATACATATAATACATCTATGTTGACTGAATGAATATACGAATGCAATGCAGGAATATACCAGACTATACCATAGACATATAATTGAGTGTCTGCCTTACTCATTTGTCACCAGCTTCTCTGAGATATATCAAGCCCATAGAAATTGCTAAAATGGTAGGCCTAAGTTATAATTTTATGTTTTCATAACTTGACCCACTGGCAAACTCTGATTAGCTCAGAGATAGGCACCTGTCCCTGTCCCCTGATTGTCTGCTAGTGAGTTAATTAATTTCACTTAATAATGCAAATAAGAGAAGCTGAGCTGCATTTAGGTGGTGTTATCTCTGAGCTGCATTCTCTCTTGGGATGGGATAAGAGTCAGGGCTATGGAAACCCAGAGACACATGCTAGCCAGCATAGTGTCGGAGGAAAAAAAACATTTATAAGCAGATTAAACTTTTATTCAGAGAGCAAACATATCCACACACACACAAACAAAGAAAAATTAAACCATGCAATCTTTATAAGTGAGAACTGGGAAACTGCTTCAGTTTTTGAATTTTATATTCAAGTTTAAGTCTCCAGGAGGTATGTGTTACTTTCCTATTGTATGTTTGTTAATAGATATCTAAGGAATTAAATTTTGTATTCTCAATTACTACCTTTTTACTCTAAGTTACTTTCAGTAGGTTTCTTTAAGTTGCAATCGTAAGTCCCTGACATGGGAAGAAAAAGACCAAAAAAACAATGAATAAGAAATAAAACTAAAGAATTCTAAGATTGTTTTTTACTAAGTTAAAATTTTAAACAATAAGTTTCAAAGAACTACCAGCGAAACACCCATAGCTGGAAAGTATGGATATTAAATTCCCTGAAATATGCTTCCTGTCCTACAAGCCCATGGTCCTGGTCCCTGAAAGCATTTGAGAATTCTTCAGAAAGAATTCACTCTTGGGCACCCTCTTTGAGTATATATAGTAAGCTGTGGGTTAGCCCTTTAGACAACTAATTTTTTCTTCATAGATTTACTTTCTAGATTAAGTCCTTTAGTGTTCAACACTCACAAGTTCAACTAAGATAGGTGGAGAATTTCATACCCTAATAATTAAAGGTAGGAAGAAAGAAAAACTAGCAGATACAAAAAGAGACAGTAGTGAGTTGTGAGAGAAGAAGCAAATAAGGATCAAGAGTGGCCACAACCCAAGAAAAGGAGGAGAGAAGATCAGAAGATAACAAGGGAACAGCAGCAGAGTTTCACCCATTCAATGCTCCTATAACCTGAAGAGGAATTGCCATATTTTAGAGTCAATTTCCATAGCAACTGAGCCCTTCTTCACTAAGTACCTTTATTCTAGAAGTTTCTGTACCCCACCCCCCAGTTGGATGAGCTCTAAGGAATGAAAAAATAGCCCTTCAGATCCTGATCCCCTCACCCGAACCCCTACTCATCCCTGGAGGCTTCATTCTGTTACTCAGGCTTTTCATCTTTTCTCTAAAAATCTCTAACCAGCCCAGATTTCTTATACAAATCATCTTGCTTTTCTAGGAAAACAGCAGAGAGTTTGGTTATTGAGAAATAGTACAGAAAACTAATTCTGTCTTAACTATGAAATTATTATAGTTTATTTTCCATAAGGCTTTCAAAATTATTTTTTATATGGCTATGTAAAGTGTGTGGGATTGCCTTTATGAGAATATACCATAAGATTGTGATTAATTCAGAAAAGCTTCTTACATTGAGCTCTTTCATACTGTTCTCTTTAAATAGAGCATATGACCAAAGATCCACCAAATTAATTAAAAATAAACCAAAACCAAAACCTAAACAAAACTAGCATCCAGTGGTCTAGTTTGTCTACTGAAAAAGGGATCTCTCTGGGTTCCTGTTTCCTATCACATCTCCTAAATTCTCTCTGTACACAGGTTCTGTACCCATATTCATCCCCTAACGCAACTGTGTACACATTTTATTGGGCAGACCAGTGCATTAATTGTCCAGGTTGACTAGCGTGCCAGGTCACACATTTCTAGTTTGTAGGGATAAAGTTTTCACACATCGGTAATTACTGTAGTCTCTCTTCTGTTTCCAGGCAGTCAGAGTGATACAGATGTCCAGTATGTTTCCCTACGTGAGAGGAGACCAACCATATCATGTACTTCAGTCCCAATGTCTACTGTAAAATAGGGACAATTAATTACAAAAGAGGGTACTATAAAGATTAAAAGTACATGGGGTACTTCCGAAATATAGGTAATATTCAATTAATGCTTACTAATATAGTAAGCATTCAATTCATAGTAGTTCTTGTCATTTTTATAGTTTATTGCTTTATTTTGATACATCGTGTCTGGGTCATTAAAACAGGAATACATTTAGTTAGCATTATCTGAGTCTAACTAGGACTAAGTCATAATCTACTTCTTCCAGATGACTCCATTATCAGGTTAATCATTTGGGTTCTTGAGTCATCTTTAAGCCCTTAGAGTTCAGATTTTCAGCTTCTGGTGGAACAATGAATGCACCTTTGCTTGTATTTGATGCAATCTCCTCAACGCTGGTCAAAGTCTGTGATTTGATCATGTGTTTTAGCCACCAAGCTAGAATGTTCTTAAATTCTTCCTTGACTTTGCATGGGAAGCCACTACAAGTGTGCACATGTTCTTACTACCTACCTCAAGAGATCTATTAAATAGTGAATGGACTTGTTTCTTCCATATCAAGTAATTATTTAATTTTCTATTGCCTAGAGATAGAAATGGGAAAGGGAAAGGAAGATAGCCAATCTGAAATGTGCTAAAGTATCCTAAGATGCCAGTTTTCTATCCATCTACCATCTTGACATTACAACACTTACTAGCTATTAACCTGAAGAGACAGGCATTTAAATCTTAAAGATCACAATGGAGGAAAGTACACTATTTTGATGTCATTATTTATATTTCATTTCTAGCCCTTCTTTTGATTCTCATTTATAATGGGACCAGATTATAATGGCTAAGGTTAATGAGACAATTAACTTTATACATGATACCAATCACAAATATTGTTTTACTGTAATTAACCATGGTGACTTCTAGCAGTGTCCTTTGTACTCATAAATATATTTTTTTCAGGAGTTCTCAAGGCTTAAGGGAATTATTTTGCAAGTTTCAAAAGCATATCAAGAAGCCAGATGTAGAAATATTTAATTAAGTTTTGCTATGGGAGATGCAATGAGCATGAATCACGTGAAATGCAAGTTTGTGGTAGTCAGCAGTAAAGCAGTTTCGAAATAGACAGATACGGGCATTCATGGAGAGCTTTTAGTGGGTTTCTAGAACCTCCCGTTTGACCTTTTCTTAAGTCTGCTTTTCAAATGTGCTTGTTTTCTGACTGATGTATTCAAAATGCTCCTTTTCTGCTGACAGTGTCCAATTTTGTTGTTTTATGGGGATGCAGCTTGAGAAATCTGCAGACATGACCAGCAGCTCATGGACAAAAATGGATTTTAGAAATTGAAGAGCTGTAATGTTTCTTGTGTTTTCTACCCTCACAGTGAAGCTTGTTGGCAACGCATGCAAATGCATCTCGTAATTTTCCAGACTCAGACCTTTAAAGGTATACCCACTGTTAAGATTTCCCTTGCTTTGGTGGGGTTTCTCCCTCTTATATATCCCTGGGATTTTAAGTGACTTCCTTCATGTGCTCAAAGAGAATAAATAAGGAGTCACTTTGACAAAGTAATAGGCCATCAGGAGGAGGCAAACAATTGCTAGCTGAAAAACAAGTTATTTTTTTATCTTTAAACACATCTCTAGAGGTTCTTATTTCTATTATGTTCTCTGTCAGTGTTGAAAAAAGCTGTAATTAATTTGCTTTCCCACTATTAAGTGAAATAGAGAATTTCATACAACTTCTTTGGAGAATTTCAAGGCTTTCTTCTTTCTTTTTTTTCCCTAGAATGACACAATGACATACCTCTGTACACTGGTGTCCTAATTTATCTCCTGACATAATTTTACTTAGCTTTAGGATATGTCTGGCTGAGTTTTCCTCATTGACAATTGCTCCCGCTTTTTGAAAAAGAAAATGGTGATATGTTACAATCTCATTTACTTTTTGAAATCCCCTTATATCTGGCACCAAAAGAGAATGTTTTCCTTTTCACTAACAGGAGGCAGAAGTTACAGTAAAACAAACAATGGATTTCTCCCCTGATGAGGCCCTTTTTGACATCTGGGCCCTGTACAGCAGTAAAAGTGTTTGTGTACAGAGGTAATCAGTCACTGCATCCTCCATCAGAACCAGGAATTCCCAGCAAAGTCTGCCGACCGAAGCGATACGTGGATGGCCTAGAGGGAGCTGAGCTTGTTTTCTTGGTTTGTTTTTTTGTTGTTTGTTTTTTGATGCCGGTATATAGCCCTATGAAGGTTTTCTTATATTATTTTACTCGCCTTCTCTACCATAGTTTTCCTGTTCTTCTAAATTGGAAACATAGCTCTCATTCTATTTGGCAATTATTGTTTCCCTAGTGGTTTAGTGTATATGAATCATTTGTAAGACGGTGAACATTCAATATATCTACAGCCTCATCCCAAATACCTGAAAGATGTAAAGTGGTAGTTTGGGATTTAAAGTCTGTTGTAGAAAACCCCTTTCCTCCCTTTTATCAGCTACTAAATTACTATTTGAATCAGTTATTGAAAACCAGCACGTAATCTCTAGTTCTCACTCCTGCTTTTTAAAGTACAGAATGGATATAGCTGAAATACTGGAATCAGGAATATCTGGTCTGTCATCTGTAACTGAGATAACCATACTCACTTTTAAAAATGTAACTAGTATATTAACAATAACAACAACAAATTCTGATATAGTTTCTATCTGCTCCTTCAGTTTCTGACTTTGAATTCCAAACTCTTGATTTGAGCCAAATGAAGGGCCAAATTATACACGCTTCAGGAATTCTCAAACACCAGTTATTTAAAATATAATTTCATTTGTCATAAGGAAAGGATATCACATTGTAAAGCAATGGTGGTATTCCACATGAGCAAAGACACTAGAGACAAAAGATTTAACATTGTCTTTTAGGAAAACATACTTATGTCTTCACAAAAAGTTATTAAATAACTTAATAAACTAATGCTTAAAAACACAGGGTTTGGGATCGGCCAAATGAAGCTTGTCTCTATTCTCAGACTTGCCTTTTGTTGACTACGTAATCACAGGAAAATTACTTAATCTCTAGGCTCCAACTGCACCATTTAAGCAACAGGTGTGACTATAGCACCTACTTGAATAGGGCTGTAAGAAGTAAATAAGCCAAAGCATACAAAAAATTTAGCATTAACAAAATGATCCCTTATAGATATTACTATTTTTATTATTGTTGTTGTTGTTAAGGCATTCAGATTTGGCTGAAGTTGGATTTGTATGGGATTTTATCAACCTGACTGTGTTCCATTTGTATGAATTATACTCTTTTGCCCATGGTATCATCAAAGGTCACTTTTTGACTTTACTACAGAGGGAACTTTTTACAAATTTTTTGATTACTTTGATTGATTCAAGATCATGACACACAGAAGAGTTCCTGTAATTGTTACAGTCACTGAACGATGCCAGTCATCCTCCTCCTATGTTAAATCTTAAAAGGAAAAACATGAACTTTCTCATTCAGGGTTCGGTGAAATTCACTTGACATTTCAAAAGCTGAGAAAGTTTGTCTTTTTTCCCCCCTTCGTTTCAAACATAAAATTAATGACTTTGCAGCCAAACTGATAAGAGCACTATCATTTAATGTCTCAGATGAAATAACAGGGGGCAGGAGTAGTTTGTGGATTCTCAGGTGTGAAAATGCTCCTAAGTGGCAAAGCTCTTAATACATGGCTTTACCTTGTCAAGAATTTTAACACCTCCACCTGGAATACTGATGCACCTCAAGGTAGATCTCACTTGTTCTCACATGATCAAAAGCACTGGTGCCATGTGTGAGTGAGAGACTGGCACCCAGGAGTTGCCCCCTGTGAAAATGTCCTCCAAAGTCTGATTATTCCAACAGCCTGGTGATCCCAGCCCCTGTTACTGATGTGGTTGTCCCCAGTCTGCCGCTGAAGGCAGTCCTCTCCAAGGTCACTCAGCAGTGTATTTATGTCTCATGTGTTTATTGTTTACTGTAGCTTTTAAGCACAGACCAATTATAGTTAACTGGAATGCCTGTGTCTTTCTGAGGTTACCTAACAGAGGCTGCTAAATATCCTTTTGCAAAGCCAAGGGAAGGTAGGTGAATCTTACCACAAGTTTTCTTAAGTAAGTAATTTGAAACCAAATTCAGGGTTGTCTTTTGTTTTTCTGCCTCAAGGTATCATAATATAGGGACAATCATAGATTGTCTTGCTTTCTTCCCTCCTTCTTTCTCCTCTTCCCTTACTTCTCCTCTTTCCTTCTTCGTTGAAATCATTAATGGCATTAAATGAGATTCTAAATGTGGTAACACCTAGCATGCAAAATACTCTGAATGAATAATTAATAAAATGTCCTTAAAAAAATCTCAACTCAAATATTGCTATGTACTCTGATCAATTAGTTCTCACTATAGAGACTGTCCTCAGTTTTACACATACATATTTTTTCCTTCTTCCTTTTCTTTTTTTTTGATAACTGCTTTTCCATATACAAAATAGCGCACGCTTATAGTGGAAGGCCCAGAAAAATTCCATCACTTCCCTGAGGACATCAGCATATACTAAGTGGCTAAGTGGACTGGGCTGCTAATGTTGCTAAAAAAAAAAAAAAAAAAAAAAAAAAAAACCCATGAGGGCTCACATCTTACTCATTTGCAAAATCACCGTACTCATAAAGGAGTCCTTTGCCTTTTATAATCTCTCCTTATTTCTTTTTAATTTTTTTGGGCCACACCCCACAGCATGTGGGATCTTAGTTCCCGACCAGAGATCAAACCCTCACCCCCTTGCAGTGGAAGCACAGTCTTAACCACTGGACCACCAAGGAAGTCCCTCTCCTTAACTTTAATATATCTTTGCATTTCTGTATGGTTGTATAGTGAGAAAAGCATATACTTTGGGAATGAAAAAACCTGGATTTGAATTCCAACCACATCTAGCATTTGCTAGATATATAACGTTGAAAATATTAAACTCTCTTGCATATTTTTTCATTTAGAACATGTAGATAATATATTCACCCCACAGGGTTACTGTGATACATTTTTGTGTGTATATATGTTCATATTTATGATGATTTTCATGAATACACTAAGCTAGAGTTAGGCTCAGAGCCTCCATTTGAAATTAGATATCTAACTACCTAAAACATTTATGTCCCACAGAACATTCTGCTGCCTCAAAAAAGGTACAAATAGAAGTAGAATGACAATGCTATTACTATTTTTTAGATACGCATTTATATATTTGTGTGCTTAATGTTTGCATGTGTGTGCACATTTCCTCTGTGATAATGTAATATTTCATTTCTGGATTCTTAGAAAAAATACAAAAGATCATGTTGAACTCCATTCATTTATCAAGACTCTTTTGAAAGACTGTGTATTTTGAAGGAATATCTCAATTCCAGTATTTCAGGGAAGAAAAATAAAATATCTAGAATTAATAATTTCCACACTTCTATATAAAATTATAAGTTTTCCCACTTGATTTATTTGTACAAGAAAGGAACACTGTTCTACTATGTAAGATCAATACTATACATTTCTAGTGGAGCCATACTATATGTTGACCTGATTTTTTCAATATCAGTGAAGGTGCTAGATGTGGATGTGGAATAAACTGATACTTGGTTTGATCACCAGCTTAAGATAATTAAGCATTTGGTGGAGAATCAGCTTGAAAGAGTTGACTATGATGAGATAGAGAAGGAAGCAGAAATAAGAAGAGACTGAACAATTGGAAGAACCTGGGAGTTTAAAAGGTGCATATTATAAGCAGGTGAGCCGTCATGCAGTGCTTCCAAATGTATGTCAGACACAAAACATCGCACTCCATCACAGCCCAAAAGCAGCTCCCTAATTCTTCTCAACACAGCCTTCCAGGAAGCACAAGCAATCGACCCCCACTATGCCTCTAGATAAATCTTACCTAGCACCATGATTCTCCATCATGTGGCCTTTCTGTAAGTCATTGCATTGATAAGAGAATGGAAAGAGAATTGCGTTTTGGGTAGGTGATCTGAAGGTTTAGTCCCATATGATTTCCCTTGGGAAATTCACCTCAACCTTCTAAAATTACCACATTCCTTCCCACAAAGGGCTGTTGGAGAGATCATGTTAAGACGATGCATGTGAATGTGCTCTCTAAATTCTAAATACCAGCAGGTTCTCCTGTAAGTATTAAAATCTACATTTCGGGCTCTCATTTTCAGGAATTCTGGTTTGTTATGCCTGAGGTAGGGCTGTACAATCTTCATTTTAGGCGTTTCCTAGGTGATTCCAATGAGCAACCTGAGAATGCACTACCTCAACATTTTGCATGCAGATATGAAAATAAACTATGATGATAATAAACATCAGAATGATAGGATAGTGATGATGGACATGCCAAAAGTGGAAGACACCTTAATGTGAATTTGGACTAAAGTTCTCTAGAAATAAGTACACTTCTAATCAAATTAACTTTTTAGAAAACCGTACCTGGATAAAAATAACCATCCTTCTTTGAATTTCTTACATTCCCTTGCATAATTCAAATTATTTTAGTGCTTGAGGGGAAGTACTTGGGCATCTAGAGATGAAAGACAGAATTTTATAGGTAAAATTACTCCAACAAAAGCTAGCTACATCAATGCCAGTGGAACAGCTGTGCTAGATGTCTGCCCCAGTACCCTGCCACATCCCCTTTGCAGTTAGCTGAAAATCAGGTCATGAAGTTGAAATAGCACAGAGATCTTGAATGAGATACAAAATTTTTTTCACTCTCCCTGAACACACTGTAGAACACTATAGAAAAAAAAAAATTGACTCTGGTCTTATAGACATACTCTCATTCTCATCCCATTACTGCTAGTTGGTTATCCCTGTGCAAAATGCTTCATCTTTCAAAATCTGAACATATTCTTCTATGAAAGAGAGAGAATAACCTTAATCTTGGAAGGCTGCTGAAAGAATTAGAGACAAAAAGAAATCTGCATGTATCTATATAATACCTTACCCTGTCCCTAGCATGAGTATTTGTTAAATTAACCTCAGGACTTTTTCTTTCTGCTTGTTAATTGCATAGGAGTAAGACAAAGAAAGCATTTGTACTTATTTCAAGATGACGCTATTGAGTATAGTAACAGCAGAATGATTTTGGAGTTGGCTGATCTATTGGACACTGGCAGGGATAATGACCACATTTGGGTCTCACATTGGGTGGTACAGCATTTCTTCCAAGGAATGTCCCCTGGGACAGGCAGAGCCCATGGGAATGTTCAGACTCTGTTTTGCTCATGGAAAGTCACAGCATGGGAGCAGACAGTCATCCAGAAGCCATATCATTTTACTTTTGAGAAATGAGGTGAAGAAAGGTGCTCAGAGGTGAGGAATAAATAAGAAGTTCTCAGTAAGTCCTCTCGTCCTCTCTGGACACTTGTGCAAATGCATCTTCACTTTATTGGGGAGGGTGGTCTCAGCTTCCAGTCTAACAATTTCCTAACACTGATTCACTTCTAGAAAACTCCCCTTGCAACAGGCATCAGCCCTCACTTTTCAAGAAAGTGATCTACTGTTCTTTTTCTTTCGGATTCTATCTAGGACTCTGCAAGGACTCTTTTCTGACTTACACCGTGATTCCAGTAACTAACAGCTCTCTTTACTGCTCTGAGCTGTTCTCTGCAGGCTTCTGTTCAGTGATTCCTCACTCTCCTTCCTCCTAGTTCTCATTCTTATCTTACTCTGACCAGACTCTGGCTTGGATCAAGCCTAGCCTGAAAATCAGCTGGAGATACCACATAGATAATGCCTACTCTGAAAACATTTTATAGTTGGGTTAACCCTAAGTCTGACACAGACATTGAAGACTTTTTACTTTTTTTTTTTGGCCTCACCACAAGGCACGCAGGGATCTTAGTTCCCTGACCAGGGGTGGAACCCATGCCCCCTGCAGTGGAAGCACGGAGTCTTACCTGGTCCTCCAGGGAAGTCCTGAACTATTTTTTTGGTCTCTGTTGGGTCTTCATTGCTGCGTGCAGGCTTTCTCTAGTTGTGGCGAGCAGGGGCTACTCTTCGTTGCGGTGTGCAGGCTTCTCACTGTGGTGGCTTCTCTTGTTGTGGAGCATGGGCTCTAGGCGTGTGGGCTTTAGTAGTTGTGGCACACGGGCTCAGTAGTTGTGGTTCACGGGCTCTAGAGCACAGGCTCAGTAGTTGTGGCACACAGGCTTAGTTGCTCTGCGGCATGTGGGATCTTCCAGGACCAGGGATCAAACCCGTGTCCCCCGCACTGGCAGGCAGATTCTTAACCACTGCAACACCAGGAAGTCCCCTGACCTTTTATTTCTAAATGAAAGCTTTTCTATTCTAAGATTTGGAATGGGTGAGATGAGGGAAATGATGAAACTCCAGAAAAGAGCAAAGAAGATCAAATTTATTAAGAACAGCTTCTTTTGAAGCTCAATCACGATATTCAAAGATGTAATTTTTTTAAGTTACAGGTGGGAAAGGAACATTCCTAGTGAGGGCACAGCATCAGTAACAGTATGGTGTGTCTGAGAAATGTTGATGATGAGTGACTTTCTGTCTTATGAACAGAATCTGTAGAGCCTAAGAGCAGATAACCACCTTGGGGCTGGAGAAATTTTATTATGTGCAGTCTAGTTCTTTTCCACACCCTCTCCCCAAAATCATAACCCTAATCTCTACACCCAAGTCAATTTTTTACTTTTGCTCTAAATCTGACACCATCACTCCCACATGTTTGGGTATATAATGGGGACTGGTGCCATTTCAATCCCATCTATTATAATCCTTCAGACAAATTATCTTGACAGTCTCCACCCCACACATTTCTTTCATCTCACTTTTCTTATTGGCTAGTGGTGCTAGATTTTCAGTATCCATGAAGACTAGTTATCCTAAATTGCTATACATTGGTTATAAATATGTTTCTGCTTCAAAGAGGAAAGGAGGACACTATTGTTCAGTAAGTGAATCAGGTGATGGTTTGCTGAGGTTTTTGTTTCCCACAAACAAGGCAGTCATTTCGTCAACATGAATTTGTCTGTACCCTGGTAGAGAACCTCAGCTTTCATCAAGTTTTTCCCCTACTAACAGGGTATTTAGTAGCTTCATATCACTTCTACCTGAGATCTAAGCTCTTCAACACAGCACTCACCACATTTCATAATCTTGGCAAACCTACCAGGCAAGTTCCTACAACCATCTCTATCCACAACTTATACTTCAGGTAATAAATAACTTTTCAGCAACTAAGTAATTTACCAAAGACTTAATACGATATACACTCTCATGCCTCTACGTCTTCACAGTTGTGTTTCATCTACTGTGAATGCCATTCTAATTATTTTCTTCCCAGTAAACATCTATTTAGTGGTGTCACATGTTCTGTCATTATCCCTGATTTGAAACATTTCAATTCCATTCAGATTCCATTAGTCATTAGATTTTTTGTGTGTTTCCACAGCACTTTGCCCCCATAGTTTTATCAGCATTTCACCTCTTAACACATCTGTGCTTCCCACCGTACTTTACACATACGGAGCTCTGGAGAGGTGTGTTACAAGTCTGTATATCCCTTGAGTCTAGCTCTGTGCTTAACGCAGAGCACATAATCAGCTAATGTTTGCTAAATGAATGCATAGATGGGTGAAGACAGGATTAAGCTAGTCTGAACCACAATGGGGCTTGAGGGAGTCTCTAGAACCCAGTGTGCAAATGGGTCTCTGACCCAGGACCATAAATAGCATTTGTTTTGATTTGCTTTTTTACAGGGAGCCTTTGTATTGCAATTTAAGGTCCATTGGCTGTACGGCAGTTTGCACATCACTCTCTAGATGCTGTGGACCTTCTGAAGCCAAAGCCAGCAGCCTGGCTAAAGGACACCTCACAGCTTTCCGTCAAGCAAACAGAAGTTACCTCTCTGCAACATTCTCAGGGAGGTCTTGATTGTTCCTGCAAAAGCAGTTTGTACATTCAAATCAAAAATGATAGTAAAATAATGTGACACAACACAATAAAAACCCGGAAGTTCATGTGGCGGGCTGAACTGCACCATATGGCTTCCAGTTCTGTACCTAGACCCAATGGGGTGCATTATGAAAGTCATTTAGGCAATGGCCTGTTGTGCCTGGTTATAGAAGGGCATATGGTATATTATCCCACACTGGAGCAATTATGAATTTCCTTGTGTTGATATTTGCCTCTCTCAAAGTTTTGTTTTTTGGCACAAAGGAGGCTTCAGCAGGGATTTGTTAGAATTCTGTTCTTTTGCTTTCTTTACTATTCACATCTGAAGAACTAAAGTTGAGGTGTGTGACTCTATTTCTTATGACAACTACAGTTTTAAAAAGGAAAAAAATAGTGGTTTTTGAGGACTTAGGGATTTGCAGTCATGATAGAACTGAGTGTTTCTGACAAGCATTCACCTCATATCTTGCCATTAGGGAAAGGGTATGGCAAACGGAAAGAGACCCTGGGTGTGTTGAGTAGGAAGAAAATAATCTAATCACACAGAGTGGATAATTTCTGTGTATTTAACCCTATTCTATGTATGCTGTATAATTAATCTAACTATAATTCACTCTCACAATGTGTTGAATTAGTGTGATTTTTTTCCCATGTCAGTTATCACCTTCTATCAGAGTAAATGATTTGCTTATCTATTGGACTTGTTATTTACTGCCTGTTTCTCCCACTGGTATATAAACTCCACAAGGGAAGATATTTTTCTCAGTTTTGATCAATAAAGTATCTCATGCACCTAGGACATTGTCATATAACGTAATCAATGCTCAATGAATGTTTGTTGAACGAATAAGTTATCTCCACTTTGCAAGCTGAAGAAACTGATGATCATCCATGTTACAGAGCAAGGTAGCCATGAAATTTTAACCTTTATGTGTAATTGCCAAGACATATTCTTTATTCCAGCATGTTGTAGCATATGGAAAATATCTGTGTCTGCTCCCAAGTACATCACTTACTAGTTTTTAATCTAGGGGAACAACTTATTCTTTTTCAATCTGTGAAATGGAGATATACAAACAGATAAAAATATAGTTATATAGCTATAGATTATATATAGATATGGGCACAATTACACAAACACACTAATAATTATTGTTTCTTCACTTAATATTTATAACAATTCTAAAATGTAGATAGGTTAGGTATTATTATGCCCATTTACATATATATCTATAAATCTATATCTAGTTCAACAACAAACATAAACAAATGAATTAATGGATGTAAAACTCAATGTACTTGATTACCATAGAGTTATAGAATCTGAATTGTTTACTGAATGAGACTGCCTTTTGGTGTCAGTCTGTCAAATCCCTGGCTCTGACACATTAAATTAAAAGTGTAGCCTTGAACTTACTCTGTAAATTCTCTGAACCTCAGTTCTTCCTATATTAAATAGGGATTATGGAGTCTCCTTCACAGGGCTGATAGGTTAATCAAATGAAAAAAAATAAATTGCTTAGCACAGTACCTGAAACACAGTAAATATGCAATATTTATTCCTTTTCATTCTTACTATGTCAGTCAGCTGTTCTTTTTTTTTTTTTTTTTTTTTTTTAATAGCATTGCACTCATTTCAAAATTAGTACACCAGGGCTTCCCTGGTGGCGCAGTGGTTAAGAATCTGCCTGCCAGTGCAGGGGACACGGGTTCGAGCCCCGGTCTGGGAAGATCCCACATGCTGCGGAGCGACTAAGCCCATGAGCCACAATTACTGAGCCTGCGCGTCTGGAGCCTGTGCTCCGCAACGAGAGAGGCCGCGACGGTGAGAGGCCCGTGCACCGCGATGAAGAGTGGCCCCCGCTCGCCGCAAATGGAGAAAGCCCTCACACAGAAATGAAGACCCAACACAGCCAAAAATAAATATAAATAAATAAATAAATTTATTAAAAAAAAAAAATTAGTACACCAGACTAAATCCATATGGATAGTGGTCTAATTCTATCTCTAGATTTATATTAACTCATAGTTAACACATTTATGCTGCTGGTAGACAAATCTCTTCTGATACCCTAATTTTGACCAGTTGTTAGATGATTTGCATATTTTTCCATTTGATTAGAATTCCAGGCAGTAAGGGCCTGTTTGGTAACTTTCCAGTCACCAAAGTAAAATCCATTTTTGTACTGAAGCAATACTCAGAAAATGACAAATGGTAAGAATAGATAATTTTCAAATATCAAGTATTCAGCCACAAAGTGAAGTAAAAACTTCAGAGACTGTGGTTTATGTACACTTTTTGCTGATGTATTTTTTTTCTTTTAAATGAAAATCTATATAATTTAGTGTGTGTGCATGTGCATGTTTGTGTATAATTTCTAAATATTTTTATATAAACCTTTCACTTTCTTTTTCTTCAATCTAACAGAAGAAATGGTCAGCTTTGAAAAAAATTATCTGCCAAAGGCAAGCAAAAATGCTGAGCATGTTGAAATGCAGACGGTGTTCTGTTGAACGCACTTTTCTCTGTCTTTTTTAACTTGAAAAAAAGGTAATTTTTAATGAAAACTGTATAAACCTAAATATGTCCCCAACATTAAGTTCTTGGTAGGTCTTAAATGTTCTAAAAATGGCCTCTAAGTGACATTTTTGCCCCACTTGTCAATTTTTTCTTTATATGGTTTCAGCGGTTTGAGAGTTGGGATACTGCTGCTAGGCACTTTTCAGCAAGTTTGAAGATTTTAACGTCTCTGCTCTGCTGTTTTATTTCATCCTCAGGATTTCTAAAAGCATGAGACAGGAAAGATGTGGTTTGACCATTTGAATCTGGCAACACACTGATGGTATTTGAGCCCAGAAAGAATACTATCTACTAATATCAACATATGATGTTTACAAAACAACAATATATTAATATTTATCAAGTGATTAAATAGAAATCTGAATAGAGAAAAGTTAGCATCCTACAAATGGAAGCACAGTTTCTGTGACATTGTGACCCATTAGCCACCAAAACCCTTCATCACTGGAGGCAGAGAACCGAATGTTGGCTTCTCATGGGTGAAATTTCGGCAATTAGTTGTAGCTGCAAATGCATAATTGCAGGTGCAACCCAGCTGGTTAGTCAACAATTTGTTAATGTTTGATGCACAGTACACTAAGTACTTTAGTAATTAGAGACCTGAAATAACAATTAATTAAGATCCTAAATTAAGTCAGGCAAGAAATGTCATTACATTCAAAGATTCAAAGACTAGGGCTTCCCTGGTGGCGCAGTGGTTGAGAGTCTGCCTGCCAATGCAGGGGACACGGATTCGAGCCCTGGTCTGGGAGGATCCCACATGCCGCGGAGCAACTGGGCCCGTGAGCCACAATTACTGAGCCTGCGCATCTGGAGCCTGTGCTCCGCAACAAGAGAGGCCGCGATAGTGACAGGCCCGTGCACCGCGGTGAAGAGTGGTCCCCGCTTGCTGCAACTGGAGAGGGCCCTCGCACAGAAACGAAGACCCAACACAGTCAAAAATAAATAAATAAATTTAAAAAAAAAAGATTCAAAGACTAAATGTTGCTAAGAAAATTTAAAGGAGACCCCAAGAAAAATAACTTCTCAATTGATACATAGAGAACTTTGTAAACAGGTGACCTATTTTGCAAATGTTATCAATCGAGTTAAATATATGTTGTAAAAATTTTCTGAGTTAGCACCAATGTAAATCCTTGAAATAAACAGAAATTCTCGATCACCCAGAGGAATGTCAGGCTCACTCCTTACAATCTTCTGTCAAATATAAATTAAGGAGTTCTTCAGTTTCTCACACTTACCCCATCCAACAACCCAAAACTGTAATGCTCTTTGGGTGGCATTAGCAAACACTGTTCTCTACATTTCTAAAGAGGAATGGTTATAAATACACTCTGAGTCCAAAGAAAAGTTTGCTTCTCTTCAGGTTACCTTCTACACCATGCCAACTCTGCCTTACAAGACTGCAAAACAACGTCCCTTCATTGGGTTTCCTAATTCCTCAGCTGTCTGCCTGCTTTCAAACGGGATCTTTGCTTTCTCCTTCTACCATCCAGTCAGAGAGGTGCCCAGTGGTATCTGAATGCGTCTCCTCCTATATTCTGCACAGTCTAGCACTAGAGCAACACACCTCCCTCTTGCACACACTGACTGCCTCCCATAGCATGACCTCGTTGCCTTGTTGGGCTAAAACATATGCTCACTGCCAGGAGCATGAATGGAGAGGCACAAAGTTAACCGAGAGCAGGAAACATGCATGGAAAATCATGGTACATCTTTAGAAATAGTCTCTCTTAACTAAACAGGCAAAAACAAATTGTCGTAGCTGGTAATATATTCAATTCCATATGCTGAACCATTATTAGGGAGTAAAATGCTAAGATCATAGGGTCTTATTATCAAGGATCTCTTTTAAACACCAAGGATTTAGCAAAGATCTAGAATGAAATTGACTGACAATCAAGAAGAAGATAAAAAGGGAAATGGAGGAGGGACTAATCAAGAAATCACAGAGTAACAGACTGTTCTGGTCACCTCCCCTTCAACCTATTGTTGATGGAGGAATTCCCACCCTGGAGTTATGGAGATGGCTGAACACACGGCACCTGACACTGGACAGATGAAATCAGCAGCAGTTTATTAGTCACATACACTCACAGCCCACAGGAAGAGGACACAGCACCATACAGCGCCATGTGGATGCTGCACTCAGGAACAGAGTGAGCAACCAGGGGCTGTGGGACGCAGCTCTGTAGTTACAAGAGGGTGAGGTGAATCCTGATTCTTGGGAGAGGATGTAATTGGCTTAAGTAACTCCATGGGCTGGCAGGCAACTGAAGCCCACTAGTCAGGGATGAGCAGGTACTGCTCCTGGTCCTCTGATAAGGACAGGTATAAGGACAGTTGTTTGGCCATGTGACACTCACAGGAGCACAGTGGATGGGGGAGCTTGTGGTTAGGCCATTTGAGGCTGTTAGATTTTAAGATATCAAAGAAGCGTCTTATGTTGAATCTTCATTTTAAGCCTTACACTACACAGATGAGTGGTGTGTCAGTATGTAAGAATAATCATAACTATTCTTCATGGCAGGGACTGTGACAACATCAGATGAGTTAGTTGGTCAGAGTGGGAGGTTTTTAACTCCTAGGACCACCTCTTAAGACTTGCAATTGATTACTCAGCCATAAAAAGAAACGAAATTGAGTTATCTATAGAGAGGTAGATGGACCTAGAGTCTGTCATACAGAGTGAAGTCACAAAGAGAAAAACAAATACCGTATGCTAAAACATATATATGGAATCTAAAAAAAAATTATGGTTCTGATGAACCCAGGGGCAGGACAGGAATAAAGATGCAGACATGGAGAATGGACTTGAGGACATGGGGAGGGGGAAGGGTAAGCTGGGACGAAGTGAGAGAGTGGAATGGACTTATATATACTTCCAAATGTAAAATAGATAGCTAGTGGGAAGCAGCATAGCACAGGGAGATCAGCTCGGTGCTCTGTGACCACCTAGAGGGGTGGGATAGGGAGGGTGGGAGGAAGACGCGAGAGGGAGGAGATATGGGGATATATGTATATGTATAGCTGATTCACTTTGTTATACAGCAGCAACTAACACACCATTGTAAAGCGATTATACTACAATAAAGATGTTAAAAGAAAAAAAAAAAAGACTTGTAATTGTTTTAAAGTAGCCATGTTTGGGACTTTGTGACTGGAAACTGCTGTGTTTACCATGTTCTAAGAGGACTGAGTAAAGAATGGTTAAATACAAACTAGAGTCACTAGTGAGCCTTACTTAGCACTTTGGAGAGTTTAACTGAGATTCCCTACCAGATAATAACCTGTTTTTGTGTGTGTTTTACCTCCTTTATTTTTATAATGTCAGTAGAACTTGTGTGGGGCCATTCCATTGACATTAAAATAGTGTCTCCATTGACACCATAATGGCTCAGGCACTGACACAGTAATGACTCCTGTGGGGCTGTTACTATGTCTGTGGAAGTATATGAGACACTTCATTGACATTGTAACAGCTCCAGTACTTGCGAAGAGATGGTAATGGCTCCTCTGGGGCTGCTGCTAGGGCACTGAAAGTACAGGTGGTATCTACATGGACACTGCAGCAAAACTTACACTCATACTTCAAATAAACCCATGCTAAATACACACATACATATAAACATACATAAAATGTGTAAAAAAATGAGCTGTAGCTTTGACCACACTTTTAAATAATATTGATTAAATATGCTTTATCTAGGTATTTAATTGCAATATAAAAAGAAGAGATTCTCACTAGCACAACATTGTAAATCAACTATACTCCAATAAAAATTTTAAAAATAAGAGATTCTCTCTCTATATATATACACATATATATGTAGACATGCACATACATGCAAACACACGAACATCATCAAAAGTTTCATGTTTAGGGCTTCCCTGGTGGCGCAGTGGTTGAGAATCCGCCTGCCAATGCAGGGGACACGGGTTCGAGCCCTGGTCTGGGAAGATCCCACATGCCACGGAGCAACTAAGCCCGTGAGCCACAATTACTGAGCCTGCGCGTCTGGAGCCTGTACTCCGCAACAGGAGAGGCTGCGATGGTGAGAGGCCCGCGCATGGCGATGAAGAGTGGCCCCCACTTGCCGCAATTAGAGAAAGCCCTCGCACAGAAACGAAGACCCAACACAGCCATCAATAAATAAATAAATTAATTAATTAAAATTAATTAATTAATAAAAAAAGTTTCATGTTTATGGGCTTAAAAATTAACTTTACTTCTTTTAATTTTGGAAATTTTATAGAATTAATGGTGGAAATGTGGAAAACACCAAAAGCTACTGTGGCAGGCAGAACTCTTAGTTGGCCCCAAGAGTCCTGTCTCCTATGGTACACACCCTATCTAATTCACACCCCTTGAGTACAGGCAGAATCTGTGAATATGACAGGGCATCAATCTTATGATTAGGTTAACTTATATTTAAAGGTGAAGGATTTTGCAGATATAATTAGGTCGCCAAATCAGTTGATTCTGAGTTAATCAAAAGGCAGATTATCCTGTATGGGCCTGACTTAATCAAATGAAAGCCCTGAAAAGAAGGACTTTCTGAAGAGATTCACAGACCTTTACTGCAAAGATGCTCTTGCTGACTCTGAAAAGGGGCCATGTTGTGAGGGGGCCTGAGAGAGAGTTATGTAGTAAGGAATTCAGAGTGGCTTCAAGCAGCTCAGACTGGCCCTGCATCACAGTCAACAAGGAAATGAGGACCTAAGTAAGACCTACAATAGTACTGAATTCTGCTTGGAAGAGGACTCTGAACTCCAAAAAGGAATGTGCCCGGCCAACCAAGCTCATCTTGATTGCAGCCTTGTGAGAGACCCTGAGCCAGAAAACCAAGGTAAGCTGTTCTGGGACTTTTGACCTACAGAAACTGTGAGATGATTAATGGGTGTTGCTTTAGAAAGTTGTTAAATTTGTAGTAACTTGTTACACAGCCATAGAAAACTAATACAGTTTTAGAAGATTAAATATTACCTATAACTCTTTAATACAATCATTTAGCATTTAAGGCATTCTCTCAGTTCTTAATTTCAGTTTGTCTGGGATTTTTTTTTCAAATGATTGAGGTCACCAAATATGTAGTTATGTATTCTTCATAATTAACCTGAGTGTCTGTGAACAGTATTTCAAAATCTTCTGAATTATGATTTTAAAGGCTTATTTTCCTTATGATAAAGTAACATCCATTCATTGCGACAGAGAAGACAGTAAAGACAAAATCGTTCATAATTCTGTGGCCTAGGATAACCTTAATAATTAGGGTTATAATTTAATAATTTATAATTAAATTATGTAATAATATTTTCCATTATTATTAAATAATAATTGCATTATTAATAATAATGCATGTATTAATACTTGTATTAATAATTTACATATATATTATTCTTTTTTGGATTGAAAAGTCATATATGTTAATGATAATTTAGGATGTAAAGTAAAAAATAATAAAAATAAAGTTACCTGCTATCTTATCTATCAGCTCAGCTTTGTTAGTATGTTAACATTAGGTAGGAAAGAAGGCTAACTGGATTGATACAGGATTAGAGATCTGCCTGGCAGATGCAACTGTACAGTCAAGAAAGAGTGGGAAAGGTGTGCTTTGGTTCCCAAAGGTGTGTACACAGAAGAATTATCTGGTGAGATTTTTTTTTTTTTTTTTTTTTTTAAAAGGATTTTCTTATTTATTTATTTATTTATTTATTTATTTATTTTTGGCTGTGTTGGGTCTTCGGTTCGTGCGAGGGCTTTCTCCAGTTGCGGCAAGCGGGGGCCACTCTTCATCGCGGTGCGGGGACCGCTCTTCATCGCGGTGCGCGGGCCCCTCTCTATCGCGGCCCCTCCCGTCGCGGGGCACAGGCTCCAGACGCGCAGGCTCAGCAATTGTGGCTCACGGGCCCAGCCGCTCCGCGGCATGTGGGATCCTCCCAGACCAGGGCTCGAACCCGTGTCCCCTGCATTAGCAGGCAGATTCTCAACCACTGCGCCACCAGGGAAGCCCGAGATTTTTTTTTTTAATGCTAGTGTCTAAGTCTTACCTCCAGATATTTTGATTTACTTGTTCTAAGGTTGAGCCAAGTTTGCTGTTGTTGTTTTGTTTAGTTGTTTATTTTTGTAATAAAAATAGGCCCTAGACTTAAAGCTGGATGCAAAACAGACAGACAAGGGGCAGGAATGAGAGAAAATAGATACTGAATCATCCATGAAATCAAAGTTTCATGAAGATCTCAGTGAGGTTGAGATGGTCCTAATAGAAACACTAAACAGTGCTACTAAAATTTAATATGCATACAAACTACCCAAGTATATTGTTAAAATGCAGATTCTGATTTATGACCTCTGGGTGTGACCTGATATTCTGCTACATTTCAAATAGCAAGGCAGCAGAAAATATAAACTTGAAAGAAGAAAGTTGTGACTAGGAAACATAAGGTTTGATTTAGTAGCTTTAGAGGTGAAGTGGTTTCAGGTTATGGCAATTTTCAAATATGACCTTAAGTGAGATAAATGAGCAGGACTTAATATGACACGAAGATGCTTATTTCACTTCCAAAATTCCTAAATGAGAAGTTTTCAATACTGTAAAATGGAAGTATTTCCTCCCATTTAGTGTTTGCTTCTAGTCTCATGGGCAACTGAAGGTGGCTGGGGTGAATTAATGGGTTTAGAAACTTTTAGCCCATAAGTACGGTATTGGAGCCCAGACTGTGGTTTGCATACACGTTTGTCCATTCTTGCATTTGAACATGGACAATCCTAATTCTTGCCTCTTACTGTTCATGTTAAGAATAGACATTATGGAAAGCAACAGGTATATTGCTTAGCCAAAAATACGTACTCAGCAAAACTTTTCTTCCTCCAATTCCAATTCCCTCCTCTACTAATCTTTTTTATGTATCTGGGAAGCAGAGGTCACCCAGACCTCCTGAGTTTCCATTCAGAATGGTGACTATATGTGAATGAGCCTAAGGGTCCAGATGTTGATATGAATTGGTATCTGCAGTTGCAGAACATATATTTACCACCTAAATTATACCAACAATTACAGCTGTTGACAGGCAGTTTGGTGAAATCATAATGTAATAATTTCCATTATTTACAGTTGAGTGGTCATTAGAAAATGATAAAGAGAAGAGCTATGTTTGTTAAACAAAGCAGGGCTTTATTTAATTTTCCATGTATAATAGCAATCTAAAATAAAATACCCTGCAAGATCTGGTTTTTAAATAAATCCTGATTGCAATGTATGTTGAATTTTTTCAATATATTTCCCAGTAATAAATAAATGATATGCTTGTTTAAAATTATGAAGATTCCTATATGTTGACCTAGTGCCTTCAAGAATTTTCATCTACAGTTCAACATGCTTTTCCTTGTGAAAATGAACAGAAATGTTCATTTACTAATTAGACATATTGCAGGGTTGTTAATGTCTAGATACCAGGTATATTGTGGTCAGCTCTTGATGGGTCTTCTCTAGATAACACAAGCATATACATTAAAAGACTTAGTAAGAACTCTTTGGGAGTCCAATATGGGGCTTTTGTTAAGGATAACTGAAATGGAGACAAAGGACTTTCTCTAAACCATTTTATTCTAATAATTTTGAAGGACCCACAAGAGCTAATTTTTTTTTTAATCTTTAAATATGTGTTGTGTTTCCCTTCAAGAAAATTCCTTTTAAAGTTATTACTGAATAGTGGGAAGTGAGACAGATGGGAATCTGAATAGTTGTTATGCTTCTTACTAACTATTTGGCCTTGAAAAATAAACTTTCTAAGATTCAGTTTCTTCATTGGTGGAATGGGAGTTACAGTACAAAGGTTTGTTGTGATACTGTTATAAGATATACTGTGTTTAAATGACTACACATAGTAGGTGCTTTAACAGTTTTTTTGTTTTTGTTTTTTCCCATTCTCCAGACCCTACCTATGACCTGGGCTCATTTTTCTTTTGGAGTTTGGGTGTCCCAGAGGGATACTGAGAGCCATTGGTTGGCAGAAATGAGGCCCATGGTTCTACCATCTGTTACTGATACAATCACAAAGACAAGGGAGTCTTCCCTAGTAATGACACCCATGAAAACATGTATTTGTAACAGATTAAAAGGAAATACCCTTAGGATATAAAAATATTTATGAAAGTAAAACAAAACAACCAGAATTCTTAAATTGTCAGTAGGGGAAAAAGGAGGGAGGCAGGGAACACAGAGAATGTATAAAGGTGAAATAAGCCTGGCTAATTCACAATCAGAAAAAAAAAGTTTAATTTTACTTATTTATCCAAAATTACTGAGAAATACCTAGTATATACCATATACCGTGATAGGTATCTGGGGTCCAAAGAAGAAATAAACGTGTGATTATTGTCACCAAACATGATAACCTATTATAAAATATAAATACATAAGTAATAGTAATTACAAAGATTTTATGCAAGGGATACATTTATGAACTTATGAATACAATTCAAACCTTGCTTGGCTGAAGCAGTGATTTCGTAATAACTAGAAGACTGGGAGTGTGCTCTAGAGCAGGTACTCTCCCAGGATGGGTCTTTGTTTCCTAAGCATCGTAAGACTGCTCAAGGTTTCACTCTGCCTTTTAGATGCTTCAGGTTACCTCCCAAGCCCCGCCATGCTACTCCAGAACCTAGGAGATGTACCGCGGGGAAACAGTGACCATGTGCTTCAAGCTCTTCATTTTCAGATGTGTAATCCAGTCCTCCACGCTTGCCAGAAGAACTGCGGGATTCCCTGGTTTCTTTTCCCTCACTCTTCCACAGGCTTTTGATCCCTAAAAGTACAGATTTGTGTGTGTGTGTATGTATCTGTGTGTGTGTGATTTACCCAGCAGTTTCTAGTTGTGCAAAGGAAGTGCTGCTCTGCTACACACTAATACACCTGATCTGGAAATAGAAGTCCTCCTCCACTTTTAATAATGGAAATATTCAGGGTGGGAAGCAACAGCAAATATATAAAATACAAGGTTGGAGAGAGAGAGACTATCAATATCCAAAGTAAGTATAGAGGGGTTGAAGTGTTTGTTACTCAAATAAGAATATTGGATATACTATTATTTTTCTTTCCATGATAAGTTCAGCAAGTTGGAATTCTTGGACTGAAGGCAAATGGACACTGAGTAACTGATATGCTTGTGGCGTTAAGAAAGTCAAAACCAGGGCTTCCCTGGTGGCACAGTGGTTACGAATCCGCCTGCCAATGCAGGGGACACGGGTTCGAGCCCTGGTCCGGGAAGATCCCACATGCCGCGGAGCAACTAAGCCCATGCGCCACAACTATTGAAGCCTGCGTTCTAGAGCCTGTGAGCCACAACTACTGAAGCCCGTGCGCCTAGAGCTCGTGCCCCGCAACACGAGAAGCCACCGCAATGAGAAGCCGGCACACCGCAATGAAGAGTAGCCCCTGCTTGCCGCAACTAGAGAAAGCCCGCGTGCAGCAACGAGGACCCAACACAGCCAAAACTAAATAAATAAAAATAAATAAATTGATTTTTTTTTAAAAGTCAAATATCTTTCCTGACACTCAGATTTCTCATTTGCAAAACAGGATAAATAATCTTATTCACATTTTCCTCTTGCAGAGACTACATGTCAAATCATGACAACGAGGCCCTGGAAGCAAATTAGATGGTGATCACCTCTCAAATTATTATGCCTTAATAAGCACGTACATCCTATGGGAGCATGTTTTAAGTTGCTCTGGGATTTGCACAGTTACAGTAAGTCAGAATAGATGTCTTTGCTGTTGGCACAAGCAGTATATGATAACTAACACCCAGGTTGTACCATTTTCAGAGTTTCAGTTTCTAAGTCTTCACACCACTTTGTATCATGGTACCAAAATTGGCACATTTTTGCAGGAGAAGAATTTAACTCTAAGGGTTTGGGAAAGAAGCCCTTTTTAGTGAAAGAAATGTATTCTGCAGCTAAAAATTAACTTCAAATGTAAGCAAAAAGGAAAAAAAAATCTTAACACAAATAATCCTTAATAATCTGCTGTGTTTTCAAAATAGTTTCTTAGAATTATATAACCGTTACAAGATAAAAAACACTTTACTTCCCTATTTCAGTTGATCTGTACCATTCTTTGTGTTTATCCCCATTTTACAGAAAGAAAAAACCAAGATTATGACATGCCTAGAATGTGGCAGAAACATTCTGATCGAGACTTTAGTCTCTCTCACTCCACTTCTAATAAGTAAAATCTTCATACTTTAAGCAGGCATAAGAAGTGCAGGCCAAATATTTTGTATTTAAGAAAACCTTTTTTTTGTATTTTGTATGTTGAAGCAGGTATTATATGCTTCAATAAAATATTAGAAAGTTTAGATAATATTTTAAAATCTTAAATGGTAATATATTAACTCAATTATATAATCAATTCCATTTGTACTTTCCCTCGTGTTCCTATGACAAGTTTCCTGTAGTTGCAGCTAAAATGTACATACAATCTTATACCATGTGTTTTCCAACTAATGCAGTGCCTCTTGCATTTTCCCATGTATGTGCATAGTCTTCACTCCTATCATTAGAATTTATACAATAAATCTTTCAAAAGATGTGCTTTAATTTGCTTAACTCATCCTCTCGTACTTTAAAGTTGCTGTTCATGATTTCAAAGTAATTTAAATATACATATCACAAATAAAGCATAGGCTAGAATCTTGGAAAAGACAATAATAGATCAAAGGGAATGAAAATTGACATGGCTCCTGAGAAGTTATTTTAAAATTTCATCCCAGATTGAACAAAGTAACATAATTTTGCCAGAAACATTTGCAAACCTCTCTTCAGATTACAATAGTGGTGTAACAACTAACTTAGAGGCTTAACATAACAACAACCATGTTATTTCTCAAGGTTTCTGTCAGTGAGAATTTTGGAAAGAGCTTGACCGGAAAGTTTTGCCTCAACTTTCTTATACAGTTGAAGTCAGATTGAGGTTGGAACTGAAAGAGCAAAGAAGCCAGAGTAGCTGGACCTGACTGAGCATTTCTTTTTCTTCTTAGGCATCTTTATGGTTTGGGCTTCCTCATAGCATGGCAGCCTCAAGGCAGTCAGCCTGCTTACAGTGCAGCTGCAGGCTCCAAAACTGAGTATTCCAGCAAGCAGTGAATAGACTCACAAGTCAAACAGCGTCATATGTGCACATTCTACTGTTACAAAAGAGTCTCAAGCCTGCCCAAATACAGGGGAAGGAGAAGCAGATTCCACCTCTTGATGAGAGTGTGTCAAAGATCTAGACGAGCATGTGGAGTCCAAGGTATTATTAAAGCTTTGCTCCTAAAGGTCACTGGGATAAATCAGGAGAGAATACATACTGTTTTAGATATAAAAATACCATCACACGCTGGCTCTTAAGTGGTTTGGCCTTGAAATGATCAAACTAGCTCTGATTATGGTTTCATCACAGGGCCCCTTTCCAGTGCCCTTCTAGGTATGCAGAAAGAGGCAAACTCAAAATATTGCTGAGTACTAGTCTACCACAGGCATGGCGGATTATTTTTCAATCTTGTGAAATAAAAGTATATAATCTTCTATAATAAAAGTATTCATAATCCAGTGTTATAACAATATTTTCTAATATTACTCTATGCTTTTTAATTTGTATAAAACTATGCTGCTTTGGATTATCACTCAACAAATATTCAATCCCCTTTTCCTTCTATAGTAAGCAGGGTTTACTACCCTGGTCCATTAATTTCAAACATAGGAAAATGACTTACTTTGACCAGTGGCCATGACTCAAGTACAGGCCATAAATGCACTTATACAGTTTGTCTTGGCATTGGCTATGCCAGTGACTTGCCATAAGAGGAGAATATATTGGGCAACCACTGCCCCTTCAACCTGGCCCAAGAATAAATACACAAGGAGCAGACTTCTAAAACCAGCCTGCAGTGTGAAGTAGTGCTACCCCGCTGAGTCCATCCTAGAGAAGCCAAAACATCACTGACCTGCAGAATAATGAGTATAATGCAAATGTGTGTTTTTATAGGCCACGGAGTGTGGGGTGGTTTGTGATGGAGCTCTTTTATATCAATAGCCAATTAATATAACATCCAGACCTGTGTATCATTTTTATTATTGTCCACAGATGCCATTTTTTCCCTACTAACACTACTGACTCAGTTGATTACTTAAACAAACATCAGAGATATACAAGGCAGGCTCATATGTAGGAGAAGAAAAAGACCAACATGGATAGTGTTGCAGTTTTTATGGTCACTTTTTGTATTTACCAAATTAGGGATGAAGATGGGCAATCTTCCCATTAAAAAGCTATGTCAGTGTGCCAGCTGGCTCAGGGCCATGATTTAAAGGACTAGTAATGAATGAGGCAGAAGTAAATGGTCACCATCTGGGGAAAGCTCAAGTGAGCTTGTTTGGACAAGGCTCCAGGGTCAAGTAAATGAAGCAGACTTTAATTTCAAGATGCAGCTGTGAGTGGATAATTCTCTACTGCTGCAAGACACTGCAGGTGTGGGAAGTCGGCAATATGTTTTCAAATGGGGTGGGATGCGGTTGTCTTGAAGGCACTGGCAGTTTTCATGTTCATGTTTTCATGGTTCTGAAGAACCATATGCAGTGGCCCCTGAGCCAGCATCAAGAAATGGGGAGGTATTATTAGAGCTTGCCTGAGCCAAAAGAAACAGCATGGGGGTTACACTAGAAAAGGTATGTTTCTGCAGGGCTTATTAGAACATGCTGATGCCTTTTTCCTCTGCAACCTGTATTACTAAGAATGATACTTTACTGAAATGCCTGAACTGCTAGGGTTTTGTTGCTAAGTGCTTAAATTGGTGGAGAAAACATAGCTAAACATAAGGATCCTGGTGATTAATGTTTCCCTCTTGGCAATCGGGCTCTATGCATTCTGAAACAACTTGGGTTGCACTGAATAATTTTAAAAGGAAGGCAGACATTGGATTTAAAAAAAAAATCAAGACGGCAAAATTGGGTCCAGGACCACTCTGTGCTAGGGTTCATATCTGGAGCATTCGACTTTGGGATTTCTGATTGTGTCCTACTGTGTGGTTCAGCCAGTCTAATAATCTGCTCAGAATAACAGTTAACAGCTTAAAAGAAAACATCTGTGTCCCCTACACAGCCCGTGTATGTATACTATAGTGGCTGACTAGACTGCACACAGTGGCATAGATGATAAATGATTAATAAATGGCAGCTAATAATATGATTTACCACACTCCAAATTTCAGGAAATTATTCCTAAAATTTGACACCGTAGACAAAAATAAGCACCCAGTGAGGAATAACGCATTTCTTTTTGTCTAAGGCCTTCTGGTGAGAGTAGGTGGGATGGGGGCTGTTCAGAAAGGGTAGCCACCTTGAAATCCCTGAGTGGGAGGGGTCAGGGAGCTGCTAGCTGAGTTACTAAGTTTGGAGGAAGTGAGGGCAAAGCAGCACAGTTTGCCTATCACCCAGGCACAAAAGTAAATGAGGCAGAAAGGAGGAGGGGTGACAGAGGTGTCCTAAAACATAAATATTTGATACAGGAATACATGAAAGGCCTGGACATACAATTTAAATAAAGGAGATTACATTAAGTAATAAACTTTTCCAATAGCTCCAAGCATGTCTTTGTGGAACCTTTCTCCCTACCCTCCTGTATTGTCTGCCTCCCTCAGGGCATCTTTGCACTGGATTAGGATTTTGTGTGGAGCTATGTCTTAATCTCTGAAATCAGAGTTCCTACAGGGCAGGAGTAATGTCTCATTCCCCTCTGCCTTCTCAACAATTTAGCACAATGCCTTGCTCTATTGTATATACTTAGTGCATGCTTGTGAATTTGAAGGGAACAAAACATATTAGTTAGTACTTAGTGGAATTAAACAGGATTTATGGAGTTATATTAGAAAAAAAGTCATGGCAGCCAATGTGAGCGTGGATAGGGAGAAAGAAGTCCATGTTTGTAGTTAGTATCCGTGCAAATTGGTTTAATCTCTTTTGGAAAAACTGGCAATGTATATTATGACATGAAAATATGCAGATCCATTAGACTAGTAATACTGCTTCTTGGAATTTATCCTAAGGAAATCATCCAAAGAATAAAATAGGTTTGTGCAAAGAAGTAGCCACTGAATATACTTTCCAAAAATAAAAGTATAAACTAATCGTGTTACTTTTATCAGCTAGGGTAAGAAGCATTAAAAACAAATAGTGACATACGTACAAACCATGGGAAATGTTTGAATTATAATATTAAATGAAAAACCATGAGTTAAATAGTATGCATGCAAAATTTCTAATTATGTAAAATTGTGAAGTACAAAATGACTGAAGACAGTATGTCACAGGTAAAATGACTGTGAGAGGAAGTATTTTATTAGTAAAATTTTTACTATGATTTCCAAATTTCATGTAACCTACAGTTTCACTATGATAAAAAATAACTGAATATAAATTAATTTAAAATGTATTTAGTATTTTCCACATAGTACAAAGCACTCTGCTAACTCTGGTGTTTCTGTCCTGAAGGAGCTTATTGTATAATAAGGGATAGATATATATCAAAATATTACAGTAGATTAATTACTATGTACTAGAATTTTGCACAGGTGCAGCTTGGGGCGTGGTGGGGATGGATTCTAAAGGTAGGTGGAAGGATGGGGGTGATAAATAGGATGAAATCTCCAAAGAGATAGCAAATGAATTGAGTCTAAAAAGATGAATATTTTTTTGACGCAGACAGAGGTGAGAGGTTGTGCTCAAGGCAGAGGGACTAAAGTTTGGAGGCAGAAATATTATAATGAATTCAAGTAGAGTGTACAAGATGCTATGACAAAGGTAGGTAGGTATAAATCTTGGGTTGTGGCGTTAATCTTAGGGACAACGTGAAGTCAGTGAGGTGCTCTGAAAGGGGGAATGCTCTGCATTCCTTTATGAGATGGTCATTCAGGTGTGGCCACAAGAGGAGAGGCTCAGGAACAAAGTTTATTATCCTCATAGGTTCTAGAGACAGGAGGCAACACCACACCATGCAGGGCCACATGGGGAAAACAGCTGAGTGTCTTTAGGAAGCAGAAAACAACACCTAGGAAAAAGCTTTAGATGAAAGCCTTTACTGGGGTTTCTGTGGGAAAGGCAAGAGAAGAGAAGGTGAACAGTTTAGGACTGGCTAAGTTTGAATACTCTCAGCAGGCTTTGGGCTACAGAGGTGGTCCCTAGCTGCCGGGTTCCTGGCTCTGGGATGACTAAGGCAGAAGACTATTGCCTCCTGGGGTGTGTGCACCAGATAGGAGGAGTAGGGCTCTGCCCTGGTTAGTCTGCATATCAAAGACATGGTCTAGAATGGGTCCTTTGCTCTAAGAATTGGCTTGCCCAGGGAGGGATAGTCTCTCCTCAGCCAAAAAAGTTGAGATGTCAAAACATCATAATATACAGAAAATTAAAAATATTTATAATACAGGGAATAGATTTAAATATTAAAGGAGAAAAAAGACACATTCTTCTAACTTATCAATAAACAATGGATCTGAGTTCTTGTTCTCAGATTTCTTTGTATGACCTCATCATTGACAGTGTACCTAAGACTCATATGACATTGGCACTTGTTTAATGTCACCAAAAGCAATAGTTTCCACCTTTTCTTTTAAAATAAAATATATTTTTTCATGTTCTAAAACTAATCCTGGATGTTAAGGCAAATTGTTATTTTTAATAGAAAAGAAAGGGGGTAATATGTAGCTCCAATAGACTTTGTGTTTAACATCTGCCTTTGGATGTCAATTACATGGGCCAATCATTTAACAATCCAGTAATAATCAGTCTCAATTGATAAGGATGAAACATCGTGGACTCCAGGAGAAATGGTCTGAGCTTTGCTTCACTGAGTCAGAGCTCAAATAACATTGAATATAAGTTGAGAATTTATCCTCAGGGAATTAAACCAACATTGTTGTGGTCTACTGACACTATTTCATATCTTCTTCAAACAACACCCAGAGAGAGCGTTTTAAGTTCTCATTTTCCATACAAGAAAACTGCATTTCAGAGGGGGTAAACTTTCAGAACTGTACTGTAGTCTCCTTAAACTACAAAAAATACTCTAGTGCATCTGTGCCTTGAATATCAAGAGTGCATTAATGGCACTGTCATAGGAGATGCATACACAACTCAGTTCATTGAATAAAAAAAAATTATGAGGTGTATGACATGCTCCAGAACCTGGGGAAAAGGAGATGGATCAAAACCTGTGCTTGTAGACTTCTTGGTCTAGTGGAGTGACTGATATGTAAATAAATGGTTGAAATATCTTGATGAGGATAACTGAAGTAATGCCATGCCAGATTTGATATGATTATTTATAATGGACAGATATTGTCCAGATAAGAGAGTCATGATTTCCACTTGAGAGATGGAGAGAGATAAGAACACATTTTAAAAATGAAGTGATACCCTACTAGACTCATCCATTAGTCTCTGCAATATCAATTAGCACCGCTGATACACAGCCTTAATGAGTACCATGCACTTAGCCTCTCTCTCTTTGTCAACATTAGTCTAGTGAAAAGGGAAAATGTCACCTTTTATGATGAAAATGTGGTACCTTTACTGAGTGAGAGCAGTTCATATGAGCTGACAATGTGTCACTCTGCATCCATTGTAGGAATGACTGGAAATTATTCTGTTGGGAGAAGCTTGGATGAAGAATTGGTTTTGGGATGCTGGTGCCTGCCCCTCACAACCAGGCATCCCTTTTCAAATCTGGGTTGCCATAACAACCAGATAGCACTTTTGGTCCCAAACACAACAGACTCCTTTATGGTGATGATGATTATTAGTCAGTTTGCACTCCAGGCAGAAATCTGATTTACTTTCCCTGAGGAAATTCACCATATGACATGCAAAATGTCAGAGACAGAATAATACAAACTGGAAGTACGGAAGTGCTATGAAATAAAGCTTGTGTGGGAAAATATACCTTGTGAGCCCTTTATTATTTTTAAATGAAAAGTTGTCAGATTATTCAGCCTGAAGTGTGATGTTAACCGTGTCATGCCTGTGAGCTACATAATAGTTATTGTGAAGGCAGTGCTTGTAGATTATCTATTATGGCGTGTTTGATAAAATGTGACACCTGAAAACTTTGAAGGTGCATAAATTTTTGACATTATTCTGTAGACCTACTGATTGAACCTGAAAATACATAAAAAACGAGGTGTTTTCCCTAGTACACCAGGCAAAATGAAACATATGTCTTCCTTCCTTTGCAACAATTTAAGAAAGCGAGAAAGCAATTTCACTCCCAGAATACAAGTGATCACAGTGACTATGAATAAGGTATCCTGCCCCAAATGTGCTGCTTCTGAAAAGTAGAATTTAAGCAGTTTCCTTCCCACTCAAACTTAGCCAATCCATTATTTTAACCTTTACCGAGGTTTGACCTTCAGGCCAACCCAGAAGAAGAAAACTTTTGGGAATCTCTTGCATGGAAAAAAACTGCATCTGCTGTACAAGCCAACTATTTCTTTGTGGCATGTTTATCAGTAATGTGCCCCTGCCCAGCAAAACTGTGTCCTTGAACCAGGGATATAAAATGATACTATTAAGGGAGCCAAGCCAAGTCTGGTCAAATAAAGCCATTTATTTTCACTGACCCAGCTGGTCAAGTGAATTTAGGTTCAGCAGCTTCACTCAGTTGAGAATCAAGCACTGCCATCACGCCTGTAATTACAGCAGGAAAGTGATTTCCAGCAATGAACATCAAAAAGGAAACAGATTTTCCCTGGCAATGTTATACTTCAGGACAGGAGAGTTGGCAAGGTGCATAGGAAACATATATTTTCATGTGATTCATATACTAAAAACACTTTCTATTTGTATACATCAGATTTTTACATAACAAACCACCCCACACATAATGGATTGACGTGATGAACATTAATTATTTATCCAAAATTCTGTGAATTGGCTGGGCAGGTTTTCCACTCTGGGCCAGGTCATCTGGCCTGGGATGGCTGTGCTTAAATATATGGGGCTTCAGCTGGGACTGCTGGTGGGGCTAAGATGGATGGGGTCTTTCTCCATGTGGTTTATCATCCAGCAGGAAGCTAACTAGACTTTCTTCATATGGTCTTTGAAGGGTTCCCAGCATCAAGAGTGGGAAAGCTCCAATGCAGAGCAATTTCCAACTTCTCTCTAAATCATATTTACTACTGCTACATTGGCAAATACATGTCATATCACCAAGTCAAAATCCAAAGGATGGAGAAACACACAACCCTTTGATGACAGGTCCAGCAAAGAATCTGTGGCATTTTTTTTTTAACATCTTTATTGGAGTATAATTGCTTTACAAAGGTGTGTTAGTTTCTGCTGTATAACAGAGTGAATCAACTATAGATATACATACACCCCCATATCTCCTCCCTCTTGCATCTCGCTCCCACCCTCCTATCCCACCCCTCTAGGTGGTCACAAAGCACCAAGCTAATCTCCCTGTGCTATGTGGCTGCTTCCCACTAGCTATCTATTTTACATTTGGAAGTATATATAAGTCCATTCCACTCCCTCACTTCGTCCCAGCTTACCCTTCCCCGTCCCCGTGACCTCAAGTCCACTATGTCTGCGTCTTTATTCCAGTCCTGCCCCTAGGTTCTTCAGAACCATTTTTTTTTTTGATTCCATATGTATGTGTTAGCATACGGTATTTGTTTTTCTCTTTCTGACTTAATTCACTCTGTAGGACACTCTCTAGGTCCATCCACTTCACTACAAATAACTCAATTTCATTTCTGAGTAAACTCTGGCTGAGTAATATTCCACTGTATGTATGTGCCACATCTTCTTTATCCATTCAACTGTCAATGGACACTTAGGTTGCTTCCATGTCCTGGCTATTGTAAACAGAGCTGCAGTGAACACTGTGGTACATGACTCTTTTTGAATTATGGTTTTCTCAGGGTATATGCCCAGTAGTGGGATTGCTGAGTCATACGGTAGTTCTATTTTTAGTTTTTTAAGAAACCTCCATACTGTTCTCCATAGTGGCTGTACCAATTTACATTCCCACTAACAGTGCAAGAGGGCTCCCTTTTCTCCACACCCTCTCCAGCATTTATCATTTGTAGATTTTTTGATGATGGCTATTCTGACCGGCGTGAGTGATACCTCATTGTAGTTTTGATTTGCATTTCTCTAATGATTATTGATGTTGAGCATCCTTTTCATGTGTTTGTTGGCAATCTGTATATCTTCTTTGGAGAAATGTCTATTTAGGTCTTCTGTCCACTTTTGGATTGGGTTGTTTGTTTTTTTGATATAGAGCTGCAGGAGCTGCTTGTAAATTTTGGAGATTAATCCCTTCTCAGTTGCTTCATTTGCAAATATTTTCTCCCATTCTGAGGGTAGTCTTTTTGTCATGTTTATGGTTTCCTTTGCTGTGCAAAAGCTTTTAAGTTTCATTAAGACCCATTTGTTTATGTTTGTTTTTCTTTCCATTTCTCTAGGAGGTGGGTCAAAAAGGATCTTGCTGAGATTTATGTCATAGAGTGTTCTGCCTATGTTTTCCTCTAAGAGTTTTATAGTGTCGGGCCTTACATTTAGGTCTTTAATCTATTTTGAGTTTATTTTTGTGTTTGGTGTTAGGGAGTGTTCTAATTTCATTCTTTTACATGTACCTGTCCAGGTTTCCCAGCACCACTTATTGAAGAGGCTGTCTTTTCTCCATTGTGTATTCTTGCCTCCTTTATCAAAGACAAGGTGACCACATTTGGATGGGTTTATCTCTGGGCTTTCTATTCTGTTCCATTGATCTATATTTCTGTTTTTGTGCCAGTATCTTACTGTCTTGATTACCGTAGCTTTGTAGTATAGTGTGAAGTCAGGGAGCCTGATTCCTCCAGCTCCGTTTTTCTTACTCAACATTGCTTTGGCTATTTGGGGTCTTTTGTGTTTCCATACAAATTGTGAAATTTTTTGTTCTAGTTCTGTGAAAAATGCCAGTGGTAGTTTGATAGGGATTGCACTGAATCCGTAATTGCTTTGGGTAGTATAGTCATTTTCACAATATTGATTCTTCCAATCCAAGAACATGGTATATCTCTCCATCTGTTTGTATCATCTTTAATTTCTTTCATCAGTGTATTATAGTTTTCCACATACAGGACTTAGGTCTCCTTATGTAGATTTATTCCTAGGTATTTTATTCTTTTTGTTGCAGTGGTAAATGCAAGTGTTTCCTTAATTTCTCTTTCAGATTTTTCATCATTAGGGTATAGGAATGCAAGAGATTTCTGTGCATTAATTTTGTAACCTGCTACTTTACCAAATTCATTGATTAGTCCTGGTAGTTTTACTGGTAGCATCTTTAGGATTCTCTATGTATAGTATCATGTCATCTGCAAACAGTGACAGTTTTACTTCTTCTTTTCCAATTTGGATTCCTTTTATTTCTTTTTCTTCTGATTGCTGTGGCTAAAACTTCCAAAACTATGTTGAATAACAGTGGTGAGAGTAGGCAACCTTGTCTTGTTCCCAATCTTAGTGGAAATGGTTTCAGTTTTTCACCACTGAGAAAGATGTTGGCTGTGGGTTTGTCATATATGGCCTTTATTATGTTGAGGTAAGTTCCCTCTCTGCCTATTTTCTGGAGGGTTTTTATCATAAATGGGTGTTGAATTCTGTCAGAAGCTTTATCTGTATCTATTGAGATGATCATATGGTTTTTCTCCTTCAATTTGTTAATATGGTTTATCACATTGATTGATTTGCGTATACTGAAGAATCCTTGCATTCCTGGGATAAACCCCACTGGATCATGGTGTATGATCCTTTTAATGTGCTGTTAGATTCTGTTTGCTAGTATTCTGTTGAGGATTTTTGCATCTATGTTCATCAGTGATATTGGCCTGTTGTTTTCTTTTTTTGTGATATCTTCGTCTGGTTTTGGTATCAGGGTGATGGTGGCCTCATAGAATGAATTTGGGAGTGTTCCTCCCTCTGCTATATTTTGGAAGAGTTTGAGAAGGATAGGTGTTAGCTCTTCTCTAAATGTTTGATAGAGTTCGCCTGTGAAGCAATCTGGTCCTGGGCTTTTGTTTGTTGGAAGATTTTTAATCACAGTTTCAATTTCAGTGCTTGTGATTGGTCTGTTTATATTTTCTATTTCATCCTGGTTCAGTCTCCAAAAGTTGTGCTTTTCTAAGAATCTGTCCATTTCTTCCACATTATCCATTTTATTGGCATATAGTTGCTTTTAGTAATCTCTCATGATCCTTTGTATTTCTGCAGTGTCAGTTGTTACCTCTCCTTTTTCTTTTCTAATTCTATTGATTTGAGTCTTCTCCCATTTTTTTCTTGATGAGTCTGGCTAATGGTTTGTCAATTTTGTTTATCTTCTCAAAGAACCAGCTTTTAGTTTCACTGATCTTTGCTATCGTTTCCTTCATTTCTTTTTCATTTATTTCTGATCTGATCTTTATGGTTTCTTCTGCTAACTTTGGGGTTTTTTTGTTCTTCTTTCTCTAATTGCTTTAGGTATAAGGTTAGGTTGTTTATTTGAGATGTTTCTTGTTTCTTGAGGTAGGATTGTACTGCTATAAACTTCCCTCTTAGAACTGCTTTCGCTGCATCCCATAGGTTTTGGGTTGTCGTGTTTTCATTGTCACTTGTTTCTAGGTATTTTTTGATTTCCTCTTTGATTTCTTCAGTGATCTCTTGGTTACCAAGTAGTGTATTGTTTAGCCTCCACGTGTTTGTATTTTTTACAGATTTTTTCTTGTAATTGATATCTAGTCTCACAGCATTGTGGTCGGAAAAGATACTTGATGTGATATCAATTTTCTTAAATTTACCAAGGCTTGATTTGTGACCCAAGATATGATCTATCCTGGAGAATGTTCCATGAGCACTTGAGAAGAAACTGTATTCTGTTGTTTTGGGATGGAATGTCCTATAAATATCAATTAAGTCCACCTTGTTTAATGTGTCATTTAAAGCTTGTATTTCCTTATTTATTTTCATTTTGGATAATCTGTCCATTGGTGAAAGTGGGGTGTTAAAGTCCCCTACTATGATTGTGTTACTGGCGATTTCCCCTTTTATGGCTGTTAGCATTTGCCTTATGTACTGAGGTGCTCCTATGTTGGGTGCATAAATATTTACGATTGTTATATTTTCTTCTTGGATTGATCCCTTCATCATTATGTAGTGTCCTTATTTGTCTCTTGTAGTAGTCTTTATTTTAAAGTCTATTTTGTCTGTTATGAGAATTGCTACTCCAGCTTTCTTTTGATACCCATTTGCATGGAATATCTTTTCCCATCCCTTCACTTTCAGTCTGTATGTGTCCCTAGGTCTGAAGTGGGTCTCTTGTAGACAGCATATATACGGATCTTGTTTTTGTATCCATTCAGCCAGTCTATGTCTTTTGGTTGAAGCATTTAACCCATTTACATTTAAGGTAATTATCGATATGTATGTTCCTATCACCATTTTCTTAATTGTTTTGGGTTTGTTATTGTGGGTCTTTTCCTTCTCTTGGTTTTCCTGCCTAGAGAAGTTCCTTTAGCATTTGTTGTAAAGCTGGTTTGGTGGTGCTGAATTCTCTTAGTTTTGCTTGTCTGTAAAGGTTTTAATTTCTCCGTTGAATCTGAATGAGATCCTTGCTGGGTAGAGTAATCTTGGTTGTAGCTTTTTCCCTTTTATCACTTTAACTATGTCCTGCCACTCCCTTCTGGCTTGCAGAGTTTCTGCTGAAAGATCAGCTGTTAACCTTATGGGGATTCCCTTGTATGTTATTTGTTGTTTTTCCCTTGCTGCTTTTAATACTTTTTCTTTGTATTTAACTTTTGATAGTTTGATTAATATGTGTCTTGGCATGTTTCTCCTTGGATTTATCCTGTATGGGACTCTCTGCATTTCCTGGACTTGACTATCTATTTCCTTTCTCATATTAGGGAAGTTTTCAACTACAATCTCTTCACAAATATTTTCTCAGTCCCTTTTTCTCTTCTCCTTCTGCGACCCCTATAATTCGAATGTTGGCACATTTAATGTTGTCCCAGAGGTCTCTGAGACTGTCCTCAATTCTTTTCATTCTTTTTTCTTTATTCTGCTCTGTGGTAGTTATTTCCACTATTTTATCTTCCAGGTTGCTTATCCATTCTTCTACCTCAGTTATTCTGTTATTGATTCCTTCTAGCGAATTTTTCATTTCATTTATTGTGTTGTTTATCATTTGTTTGCTCTTTAGTTCTTCTAGGTCCTTGTTAAACATTTCTTGTATTTTCTCCATTCTATTTCCAAGATTTTGGATCATCTTTACTGTCATTACTCTGAATTCTCTTTCAGGTAGACTTCCTATTTCCTCTTCATTTGTTTGGTCTGGTAGGTTTTTACCTTGCTCCTTCATCTGCTGCGTATTTCTCTGTCTTCTCATTTTGCTTAACTTACTGTGTTTGGGGTCTCCTTTTTGCAGGCTGCAGGTTCATTGTTGTTTTTAGTGTCTGCCCCCAGTGGGTGAGGTTGGTTCAGTGGCTTGTGTAGGCTTCGTGGTGGAGGGGACTGGTGCCTGTGTTCTGGTGGATGAGGCTGGATCTTGTCTTTCTGGTGGGCAGGACCACATCAGGTGGTGTGTTTCAGGGTGTCTGTGGCCTTATTATGATTTTAGACAGCCTCTCTGCTAATGGGTTCCTGACTTGCTAGTTGTTTGGCATAGGGTGGCCAGCACTGTAGCTTGCCGGTCGCTGAGTGCAGCTGGGTCTTAGCATTGGGATGGAGATGTCTAGGAGGGCTTTAGCTGTTTGATATTAAATGGGGCTGGGAGGTCTTTGGTGGACCAATGTCCTGAACTCGGCTCTCCCACCACAGAGGCTCAGGCCTGACACCCGGCCGGAGCACCGAGACCCTGTCAGTCACACAGCTTCTGTCCTGAAGGAATAAGTTCAGGGAGGCAGGGGAGCACTTGGCCCACAGGGTTTTCTCTTGCTATCGCCTGACTCCTTATAAATGAATCTGGTTCTAGAAGAATGAAGTCACTAGCCTCTGTAGTCACTGACCTTCAACACACTCTGAAAGAATTTCAGGGCAGAAATCAGGAATGAGACACTCTGTGCTCTGGGAAAACCTCACAACTCAAAGGCCCGACAGCTCTGTGAGCTTCTTCCCAGTGGAGCTTCACCATTAACTGTGTCCCACATCACCAAGGGGGTCCCAGAGGCCACGGGCACTGAGGTGGTGGAGGCGGGGCCTGTGGCAGAGGGCACTGTGGAGTCCGGCCCTGGAAGGGCAGACCCCAGATTCCGTGTGTACCCTCCACCTGCACCTGGCTCCACAGACACCCCTTGGACAACGTGCTTCAAAAACAAAAAAAAAAAGGGTTCTCGGCGCGGGAAGTACTCCCAGCCGTCAGAAGGTTTTCGCGAACTCTCTCATTGCGTAGCTCCCTACAGCCTTCAGGAGAGCGAAAAGATGTGACACCTGGGTCATTCAGAGCTGTGCAGGACCAACAACGGGGCGGAGGACGGGCCGCCGCCTGCTGCTGCCAGCCTGCAAGCAAACTGGCCTTGTGAGCCAGTGCCACCAGTAGCAGTGTGGCGAACACTCCAGAGAGTGTGGCTTTTTATTTTTTAATGTACTTCGGCCTTCTTACCGTACTAGAGGATTATAAAATTACTGACGTGCTTTAGCATATTTTAGTTTAGATTTCCATTTGATATTTTCTCTTATAAAGAATGTGAATGTTTCCAAATGCATTTAAAGGTGCAAACAGTAGCAGCAAGTTAACCAAGGTTAAACACATAATTATAGCTGCTTCTATAAAATCTCAATTGCATGATTTGAAAACTGAACAACTGAGTAAGTACGATTAGTTAGGCTTATCTTCGCTTTATTTTGTTTTACTGTTCTATGTGACATAAAATAATTCTATGGTTTGATATATGTCCAACACGATGGCTGTTTTGGCAGAATGTGAAAATATTTAGAATGAAACATTCTCTTGCCCCAATTTGAGAGTATCAACAAATACTTACTATTTTTTTCATCAACCTATTGTATTCATGAGATTTAAGACCATATATTAGGAAGTTGTAGAATTTAAAATAAGGTCACCTAGTGTTCAAGTCATCTATTTTGTATTTAAAAATCACCCCAGGGACTTCCCGGTGGTACAGTGGTTAAGAATCCACCTGCTTATGCTGGGGACATGGGTTTGAGTCCTGGCCCGGGAAGATCCCATATGCTGCGGAGCAACTAAGCTTGTGTGCCACAACTACCGAGCCTGCACTCTAGAGCCCACAGGCCACAACTACTGAGACCGTGTGCCACAACTACTGAAGCCCACGCGCCTAGAGCCCATGCTCTGCAACAAGAGAAGCCACCACAATGAGAAGCCTGCACACCGTAACGAAGAGTAGCCCCACTCGCTGCAACTAGAGAAAGCCCGTGCGCAGCAACGCAGACCCAACACAGCCAATAAATAAGTAATTAATTAATTAAAATTACCCCCAAAAAAGAAATGCAGAATCCCAGGTTCCACCCCAGAACTACTGAATCAACATCTGCATTAAAAAAAAAAAATCACCCCAAATTTACTAGTTCAAAACAGTAATCATTTACTCTGTTTCTGTGATTCAGGATATAGAAGTGACTCAACTGCAAGGTTCCAGCTCAGAGACTTTGATGAGATTGTGTTTAGAATATAGCCGAGGCTGGAGTCATTTCAAAAGGTACTCATCTGACAATGTCTGAAACCTGCACTGGGAAACTTCAGCAGCTGGGAGCTGAAACAACTTGGGGTCCTCCAGCATCTCTTTCTCTGTGTGGTTTCTTTATAGACTCTCTCCAGCATGGTAGCATTAGGGTGGTTAGATTTCTTATAGGGAAGTTCAGAGCTCCAAATGGATGTGTATCAATAGAGAGACAGATGGAAAGTGCATCATCTCTTCTAATCTAACGTCACCGTTGGTCACAGCATCATTTCCTGTATATTCTATTAATCAAGGCAGTCACAAAAGTCCAACCAGATTCAAGGGGCGAGGACATAGACCCTAACTCTTGATGGGGGAATGATAAGGTTCTGGAAGGGCATGTGAGATTGAAAATAATTTTTAGTCAATTTTGGAAAAGTATAATCTACCACTTCTAGGGAAACTTTAAAATTTGCAACATGGCTCTTTAGTATTATTCATCCTAACTTTTCCTGCACAAAGTTCTGGTAATATCGTTACACAGTATCACTTTTTCTAGAGCATTTCAAGGTTACCATTGACATTAGTTTTGTGAACTTTGGTTTACTTCAGTTTCAGTCAAAAGAACAACCTTAAAAGGGCCTGAGTACAGGTACCTTATCCGGTAAATAATCCTAGAAAGCAGAAGGGAGGGAATGAAGAGAAACAGGGAAAGAGGTAAAACCAATGCAAAGATGCATGGCCACTTAGGTAGGTGACTAGTGCTTTCAAACTTGCCAGAACATTCTGACAGGACTTATGAACTCTATGTCAGAGCTATGCATTTAGAGGACTAAAGGATGGAACATGTATTCATTGGTATTGGTTAAATGTGGTCCCAGGGTCATTAATCCCCCCTGCATTTCCAGCTTTCTCATATATGAGTGTCTAATGTATCCCACAAGCATGCCACAAAGGTCATTCAGAGAAGCACCAGAATGGAAAGTGAGAGGTATGTGAAGCCGGTTTGTGGTGAAATACCTTCAGTTGCACTCAAACCAAACTGGTAGAAGATTGCTCAGAACCGGTCACTACAGGAAGAGGTAACACGGAGGTAGTTTATAGTGGTGCATGAGATATATATGATACACATTCATTCAAGCTAAAGAGAATCAAATACTGAGCACTTAGTGTGTGCTGGCTATTGTCCTGAGCACTAAAGTACAGAGGTAAAATGGTACAGAAAGTTGACCCTTTTAACACATTCTAGTTTGATGAATCTCCAGGTAAACAGACTATCACCGCACAACAAAATAAGTGCTATGAGAGAAGGATACAATGTGTTATTGCAGCCCAGGAGAAGCAGAAAACAGTGTATGAAAGAAGAGCATGTATGACTAGAAAAGCCTTTATGAAGGGTTGATGATTGACTAAATCTTCCACAAAGAGATAGATTTTTCTAAGTGGGAAATGGGGATAAAATGGAGTAGACATTCCAAGCTAACATTAAAATAGGAAAAAAACAAGTCATGAAGTTTACACATGAAAAAGCAATTTCTGAAGCCTTGATAAACCTCTTGACACAAATTTTATGTATGAGTAAATTGAGACTCAATGGAATTAGTCATCTGGCCAGGGTCACACCTCTTTTCAGTTGACATTTCAGACAAAAGCCCAGAAATCCTATGCCCTCACCCAGCTTTTCTATTCTGTTACCAAATATTAATTTTTAATCATTTATTTAAAAACAAATATTTCAGAGCCCATGTCACTTATTTTTCCTTTCCATTAGTGCTTATGTTCATTAACAAGTTGAATCAACCTTACTTGTTTTTGGCTTCCTTCTTACTGGAGGAATTAGAAAATTTAATCAAAAATTTACAGTGAACACTTTTTAAAGTGATCACTTAGAAAATCAATTCTCCCTAGGTAGAAGCATGGAACACAGCTCAATTTTTAATTTAGGCAGTTAGTGTAAACCATGTTTTAGAAACACTGGATAAAGTACCAAACTGAGACATCTCAGAATTGATGCCTCTGACACAGGGGTTGGAAGGTACCAAGATGACAAAACCAAGAGAGCTTGTTAGAAACCCAGAACTGGGCAATAGCAATTGGCATATAAGGAAAAAGGTGTGGGCAGGATGAAATTGGTTTCTGACTCCTCCAGCAGTCAACACTTTAAGAAGCCACCAAGGATAGTTTACACAAGATTGCTCAAGTGTCTTAAGCAAATATGTCAGAGAAGGAACATGTTAAAGTTTTGGGAATGGATTCTTACATTGTCTGGTATAGTTCAGCAAATTTCCAGGGAGACAGCTACTGCTGGGTCAAATATGTGCTTTCTCTAACCCTTCTTCCATTCTCCTTTTTTGGGTTAATGGATAGTTCACCTCTACAAGGGGCTCTGGAATGGACCTGGGGCAGATTTTTTTTTTCTGAGCTAAAAGGCTGGAGAGGCACTTCAAATCACTGGGGTCACTATAACCAGAGTAAAGGCCCAGATGAATCATTGCTTTTCTGGGAGTGAGGCATAAGGGGGAGTCTTGTAGCAGTTTTAATCTTTTTAAAACATTTATGGATCCTTGGAAAAGGAAAGGCTATGCTAAGAAGGGAAGGGCTATTACTCAGGTACTGCAGAAGTAGGACTTTGGTGGTTATTGGTGATTTTCTTGTATAACAGGAGGGAAGAAAGGGGGAACAAACTGAGCTATGTTAGTAAGTATAAAAGGGCATGCAATAACCCATGAGGGACTTCCCTGGCGGTCCAGCGGTTAAGACTCCACGCTTCCAATGCAGGGGGCACGGGTTCTATCCCTGGTTGGGAAACTAAGATCCCACATGCCACGGGGCGCAGCTAAAAAAAAAATCCATGAAGCACATGAGTGTAACTAGGGAATTACTGCTCTCTGGGGGGACTAGAGGAGAGAACCATCCTATACAATAGAACAGCAACAATGAAGGCAGAATAAACATGAACATGTGCTTATCTGCTCTGGATATCCTTGGTAACATTTGTTTTCTGTCACAGTGAAGAAATGGAGGCAACTCAGTATCATGTCAGTTGTCTCAATCCACAAAGCCACAAACTAACACCAAATTGGAGAATCAAAGCATGCTCAAATCTATGTAGTTCAGCACACCTGTTCTGAGCTTCTACAATGTCAACACGTAAGTACGGAGTGACTAGTATATGCCTTCCAGGCATTTCGCTTGAGACTAAGATTAAAAGAAAAAAATGAGTATGATATAGTCCCTACACTTGCATAACTGACCATCTTTTATATGAGGCCTGAATTTTCCATTCAAAATGGTAAGTGTCATGAGAAAGCCAGTCAGGCTTTTCCAGAAGAATTCAGAGAAAGGAGGATGATACTACTTCATATTGAAGGTGAGTTATACGCTTAAAGTGTGTGCTTAGTTTGTCCAGGTAAATAAAGTTAGGAAGGGCATCCAAGGCAGAGGAAAGAGCATGAGCTGATGCATGGGGCCAAGAAGGAGACTGGAATATATGCCATCGGTAAGTGATCTAACACTGAGACTTTAAAATATAAGGCAGGATACAGGAGGGGTGAAGAAGATTAAAGACTTGCTGGCTATGCCACAATGCTTGGATTTCAGGACTCTAGTCTATAAATGTTGTATACCCAAGTTTTGCATTTTGGATGTGCCAATTCAGAGTGTTCATGTTTGAAGGCAGGAAGAGTAATTAGAAATCTCCTATAATGATCTGGTGAACAATTAGGATCTGATATAAGGTAGTAAAAGTGAATGGATTTCAGAAGTATGTAAGATGATAACTTTTAGTTAAGGATAAAGGAGAGCTGAATGCCCAGGACTATGCCTGTGACTAGGAGATTAAGTGTATCGTAGAGTCTGCAGGGCTGGCAAGGCACGACAGCCAGACCAGAGGATCAATAATACAGCAGCAATGGTTGCCAGCATGGCAAAATGGCAACAGCTACGAACCAAATTTGATGATGTCAGTGAGTGCCTGCATGGAAAGATGGTAACTAGGGGCTAGACAGGCCATGTGATCCCTGCAGGCTATATTCACTTCCCATCCCAAACGCACAAAATATATCCAGCTACTCAGAGATGTTTGAGGGGATAAAACAATACATACAAATAAAACCCCAAACTGGCATTCTTTACCTAGAAATGACTTTAAGTGTCTGCTTCCTGATAGAAAAGGAGCAAAGATGTTTTCAACTAACTAAAAATTACAGAACAATTTTTTAATACACCTGAGTGTCTTCTGCAGTGTCCAAAAAAGGAACAGATTATTAAGGTTAGGAAACTAAGCAGTGAATCACTGGTATTTCAGAACTCTGGGCTAGACATTACCAGGAGAGAGAGGGGGCATCAAGGTACATCCTCTGTGTGGTTCAGGTTTGACTGTCTTCAGTGTTTGACTTTTTCTGACCCTCAGAGTCAATAAGGGGAGTGTTCTAAAGTGCAGTTTTCTAGGCCCCAACCCATGGCTAAGAAATCACAATTTCTGACAATGGGTCAGAGTTTCCCGCTTTGAAACTAGCTTCATTGTGAGTCTTAAACTCACCTGAGATTAGAATTACTGAAGCTACCCTTCACACATCCAAAACAGCACCTGCAGGCATCACTTAAAACCCACAGGATACTTGAACTTGAATCAAAGAATTGCTGCAGGCTGTCCTTTCTTCATCCGCATGAATGTCCTCATGAATCATTTCTCCCACCTCCCTAGACAAATCTCCTATTCTCCCTTTCTCCCCTCATCTAACTCAGTTTTAATTTGGTAACTAAACTTTTTTTCCCTTGCCTCATTCTCACCTGGCAATCCCTGCACCTCAGTCCTGGAACAGCTCCACGAGTGAAAGGCAACCCGTGCTGAGACTACGGCAGAGCACAGCCTCCTCACAGTCCCTTAATATAGCTTTCCTGCCTTTGCAAGTCAAAGGAGAAATTTTCCTTTAATATAAATTTTTTATAACATGACTGGATACACAAGCATCCATTCAAAATGGACTACTACAGAAGTAGCATATGAATAGATGGCAATATTTGGCTTCCAGTCTTAAGACTGCAAAAGAACACAATGACCAGCTATGTGACCTTCAGCAATTAACTTAGGTTCTCTGGTACTTGGTTTACTCATCTTTAAAGATGGACTAAAGCAGGGTTTCTCAACTTTGACACTGTTGGAATTTGGAGCCAGAAAAGTCTTTATAAAGTGAGGGGTGGGTAGAAGCTGTTCTGTTTATTGTAAGAAGTTCTGATAACCAAAATTATCTCTGGGCATTGCCAAATATCCCCTGGGGAGAGGGGAGTCATGTGCAAAACTGCCGCCAGTACAGAGCCAGACACTGATGAAAGGTACCCACTAAACAGTGTTCTTGAGATACTGAATGAGATAATGTATATTAAAGTGCTATTAAATTCTAACAGTTTTTACAAGCTAAGGAGTTGTTTTTATGATGTTCAAGAATTTGATGTTTAAAACTAGCTGTTAATATGGTTCAAGCTATTTAATCATTACAAGAGATACTGGCAATAATGGTATTTCTAAGGATGCAGATCAAAAAGCTACCCAAATGTGAATTTAAACACTCTGTGACCTTCATCAATGTTATGAGCATAGAGGGCAAACCAAAGACTTGCGCTACCCTGAGAGATACCCCAGCACTCATCTGAGCAGGATGCACTTGATCAAATACTTTATGCCTTTATAAATGTATACACTTCAGAATTAGGCACTAGTCAGCTTTTATGTTTCAACAATAGGAATGGATTTTAAATGAGCAGTCCTGTAATAATATTCAGTAAAACAAATGTTGGAAGTCTGTACTTTTAAACTGGTCATTCCCATCTTAAAATACTGCAGCCGAAATAGCTAAAGCCAAAATCCTATAAGGAGTTTATTTCAAGAGAAAATTGTATTTTAGTTTCCTTCCATTACTATTCCCTTCTAAAAGCGCATTAAAGTTTCTCCCTCTCTTCTTCCTTTCTTCCTTCCCTCCTTCCCTCTCTCTGTAGCCATTAACCCATGCTCATATCGCTCCTCTGCCTTTTTGCAGCTGTGTGTCTGTGGAGACACTACCATACGAAATCTCATATGTTTTTTTTCCTCTGCAAGTAGTAGTTTTGTTTTTTTTTTTGAGATGGCCTCATGTCCTCTGCCTGATTCAGACTTTTGTGTGGTTTACTACAATACTGCAAGCATCATGATCTTCAGCCTAGGCCTGGGGACTCCTGTCCACAACTAGGAACCTTCTTCCGGGTGGTCGTTTATGATACTTTTTGCATTGTGATCACTGCACCAGATGCTCACTTCTTGGCCAACCTGCTGCATCCTCACAGTGTGGTATGAACCTGGTCTTTTCTCTTTACCATCTGGCTGGAGGAACAGCTTCCTTGACTGTGCTGGTGACGAGATTGAGACTCTGAAACTGTTCAACTACCTAGCCTCACCTTGTGCAGTCTCAATTACTTTTCAGAATTACGATGGTAATGTAAGCCAAAATTCAAAGTGAATTTATTTTGAATTGCGCCTTTCATATGCCTTGTCTCATTTATTCCTTACAATTAAAATATGCCAGGTATGTACTATCATTTCCATTATTCTCCTGAGGAGTAAACTGACACAGATAAAATGACTAATCACTGGACACACGGCTGGAAACACGTGGGACTAGGATCTGACATTTGTTGTATTGACTCAAGGGCTGTATTGCCACTTCCATGGTATTTTACTCCTTGAGTGCCTGGTGGAATTATGTTTTAACATAAGACTGGGAACATTTTCCCAGATTATGGAGCCATATTCTACATCTTTCTCCCTCTACAGTGTTGAAACAACCCCAAGAAGATTAAAATAATATTCTATCCTCTCCCACAAGTCCATCTCCTCATCCCCCCCAACCCCCATTTTGGTTTTCTCTCTAGTTTTGACCTAAAATTATAGCTATTCCTCCTTGGGGCTTTTACTTCATAATAATTAATTCCTTTCCATATATAATTTATAGGCTACTTAACTATAATGCTTCTTTGCATATGGCCAAATGTGATGTTAGGAAAAATCACTGAAAACTTGGAAATAAAATAAAAGGTTGACTACGTGTTCTTTCAGGGTCATAGTAGGTATGGTTTAATAGGCCCATACAAGGATTGTTTGATTCCCTAGGAAAAATGTACCTTTATTTGACTTTTCTATTTGTTATCTGATTAGAGCTCAGATACTATAAAGTTACATGTTAACTTATAGATATCTGTGTAGTAGAAAAGACAACCCAAATGTAATGTTTTTCCCTAAAGGACAAGAAGTAGCTTTGTATCTAACTTAGCAAATTTATTCTAACATATTTTTATTTTTCTTAAATGTTTTTGCTGGAGGCCTAGATAAAATTTTTCCTTAAATTCTGTGAGAACCTTCTTTACCATTTTACTAGTGCCTTCATTAATTAATGAGTTGAATAAAATCTTTGAAATGTGTTCATTTCATATTTGTATTGATATAATAATGTTTTTAACCTTTGGAAAATTCTACCTTAGCATTGGTTACTTTAGCACCCCTTACTCATTCATTTGTTTAGGCATACAATCATTCATTTTTACAAATATTTCTTATTTGTCTGGTGCTGGGTACTGTAATACCAGACTTGAGTGCTTAGAATACAGCAGTGAACAAAAGAGAGTAAGTTTCAGCTTCCATGGAGCCAAGGGGGCTCATATGACCTGGAAGACGATATAAAAAAAGTGAGGACATTCATTTAGAGCTATGGGTCTCAACAGTGACTAAATATCACCTTGGAAACATAATAAGCTTAATAATCATGTTATTTTCGGGGTGTCAACCATGGGTATTCTAATTCTGTAAGTCTTTTATAGGAGCCAGTTATCTTTAATATGCACCTTAGGCAATTCTGATGGACTTGGTCTTGGGAAATGTATTTTGAGAAAAAAATCTGGGATTTTCACATATTTTGAACATTTGCATTCCTCTAGTTCGTTCTAATGAAAATGATCATATCACAACACAAAAGGAAAGGGAAGAGAAGGAAAGAAAAGGTGGGAGGGAGGGAGGGAGGGAGGGAAGTGAGTCATGCCAGGGAACCTGAATTCAATGATTTTGTCTTTGTTTTTTTTCTTCCCCCAAGTATTTAGAAATGCAACCTTGGGCAAGTTACATTCTGTCTCATCTCTGGGCTTCAGCTATGTCATTCTTAAATGAGCAGACTGGACAAGAGGACACCTAATGTTTATTCTAATTCTGAATTCTTGAGACAAGGCAAAAAGTTAAACACAGAAATATCATTTCATGATCCAATATTCGTCATGCATAAGTTAATTTATTAATATTAGAGTTCATTAGTGAATAACAGAATTAATTAATGCAACAGAGATTATGAACTTGTACCAAATTTTGTTTGGTTTTGTTTTATAAGATATGCAATAAATCAGATCTTCTACCAGTTAACATTTTGTTGCTGATCTTTCTTGCAATACTGGCTAATGAAAAACAGCTAATTAATATGCTTCTAATAATTTACTGAACCATATCCTTGGCATTTAAAAACAACACTTAAAAATAGCTGGAACCATGAGGCATGGGCATGCCTGTGACTTCCAATCTTCAGGAAAGATTGTGAATTACATATAGCGTCTAATGAATTATTTATAATGGTAAGAAATGAGCTGAAACATGCATACCAGCCATGGGGAAGAGTGATCTGTGATAGCACTTGAAGCAATGGGCAAAATTATTTTACTATTAAGTTCTTTGTAAGCAATTTGTGGCTTATTCAGGCTTCAATCTTTTATCAAAAAAATTAAGATCACCCTTCTCAATTTCCTCTGGGTCTGTGATGGGCGATATTTTGTGAAAAAGAATACCATCTTGCCCAATGTTCTCCACCTATTCTATCCATCATATTTCTTTATCTCAATATATTTGACATGATTCATTCCTGCAATCGACAGATGGGAAACTAAAACATGTTTGTGTTGGAAATTTAGATGGACTTTTTAAAACATAATTATTATTTTTTACTCTATAAAATGATATACAAAGCAAATCTAAAATAGAAAATATCATATCTACTGTAAACTCTTCCATTAGATCAAATGTACACTGAGGACAGAAACTAAAATTCACCTTTGTGACCTCCCATAATACCTTGCACCTGCTCTTTTCCACAGTGCACATATTATCCAGCAAATTTACTGAACACATTGAGAACACATACCTGGCACTTATCTAAACAATAACGATGCAACAGCACATAGACAGAAAAGGTTACTCCTTTTATGCAGTTAACATTCTAGGGGCACAGAGTAAATGTTTGTTGAATAACAGGAACCATTCTAACAATAGATGTTAGTTGTATACTGAGAATGAAAGGAAACTCCAAAGGTCCTAGTCCTGTCTTCCACAATCCTTTCCCAGTGTCTTCCTTAGGATATGACTAAATATTTCTATTTTTTTTTTTTTTTGCTCATAATGAATGCTTTTTTTCTTAAGTGCATTTATCCATTCTCATACCTATTTAAAAAAATAAATCTAAAACATTCTTCAAATATACATGTGTGCATGTATCTATGTTTAAGTATGTATGTATCCTGTTGCCAGGGACCAGCCCACTATGCCATGGGGTGGGAATATAATTGAAAAATAAGTGAGATATAGCCCTTATCCTCAAAGTAGGGACATACATTTGGAAGATGTGATCCCAGAAGAGGAAATGGCAGTGTAACAGCCTAGGGGCAAAACCATAAGAAGCATATCCAGGAAATTAGATTTCACTTTGGAAGATTTCAACGTATCAGCCTTCAGGGGTCAGGGGACATCCTAACGACCCTTGTGAACCATAAAAAGGCCATGTTAGAGTTACCTGAGGGCACTGAAGAATTTGTATAAGGGAAAGACGAAATTACATTTATGTTTTTGGAGAAATGCTGGTCTGCAAAATTTGACAGTGGGCAATAAGTGGGAAAGACTGGAGACAGAGTGACCAGTTAGAGACCCATTTGAATTGTACAGGTGAGAGATGCTGGTGACCTGGACTAAGAAGAGTTCGGTGGAGAGAAACAGGGAGATGGAGCCAGAGATTATTTTTTAACATGGTAAAATAACCATAATATAAAATCTACCATTTTAACCATGTTTAGGTATACAGTTCAGTGGCACTAAGAACATTCAAATTGTTATACAACCATCACCACCATTTATCTCCAGAAATTTTTCATCTTCCCAAACTGAAACTCTGTATCCATTGAACCATAACTCCCCATTCCTGCCTCCCTCAGCCCCTGGCAACCATCATTCTACCTTCTGTCTGTATGACTATTCTAGGAACCTCACGTAAGAGGAATCACACAGTATTTCTCTCTTGTGTCTGGTTTATTTCATTTAGCATAATGTCTTCAAGGATGATCCATGTTGTAGCATGTGTCAGAACTTCATAAGCCAGAAAATATTTCCAAGTTAAAGTCAACAGGAATTGACTATTGATCCAATATGGAGATTGAAGAAGAAAAGAAATAAAATAAAATAACCATTGCGTGGCTTCAGAATCTAGGAGTATCATTCAAAGAGCTAGGAAACAAGGGAGAGAGAAGAGGCTTGTTTCAGAGCTAGAAGAGCTGAATTCAAACATGTTAATTTCATAGGCTGATTATTACTCTACCCTCATCACCTTATGTTATAGATGCACATATACTGTGACATTTACCAGAATTTGCTGGAATAAAAATACCTCCTTTGGTTACAGTTTCAGAGGACTTTCTATATCTACCTCATTGAGAAGTAATGTCTTTGTTTGTCAAGAATTATTACTTACACCTTTTTGGTAAATGACATGGACTCCTGATACATAACCTGGAATGGGCTAGTCACTGCATTTCATATCTTGGCCCAGGAGGCTTAGGTGAAGACAAGCATGTGACCAGGACAGAGAAGTGAGATTTTTCTCTGGGACTTTTTTTTACTATTGCTGAGTGAGAGAAGTTCTCTTGACACATGAGTTCTAGATCTGGTTGTATTCAGTCTTGGTCTGTCTCAGCTGTCATGTTACATGCTACCAGAAGGCCTGACCACAGTGAAACCTCAGAGTGTCAGGCACAGAAGAAAAACAGAGGAAAAAGAAGAATACTAAAAATGACAAGACCTTAATGAAAGAAATTGAAAGCAAAAGAAAACACAAATAAATGGAATGATACTCCATGCTCATGAATTAGAAGAATTAATATTGTTAAAATGTCCGTACTACCCAAAGCCATCTAGAGATTCAATGCAATCCCTACCAAAATTCCAACGGCATTTTTCACAGAAATAAAACAAACAATTCTAAAATTTGTACAGAACCATAAAAGACCACAAATATCCAAAGCAGTTCGGGGAAAGAAGAACAAAGCTGGAGGCATCACAGTCCCTGATTTCAAACTATATTACAAAGCTATAGTAATTAAAACAGTGTGGTATTCACATTAAAAACAAACACATAGATCAATGGAACAGAATAGAGAGACCAGATACAGACGCACACATATATGGCCAAGTAATTTATGACAAAGTAGCTAAGAATATCCAATGGGGAGAGGATAGTCTCGTTAATAAATGGCACTGGGAAAACTGGACAGTCATATGAAAAAGAATGAAACCGAACCACTATATTATGCCATACACAAATATTAACTCAAAATGAATTAAAGACCTGAATGTAAGACCTGAGAACATAAAACTCCTAGAAGAAAACATAGGCAGTAAGCTCCTTGACATAGGCCTTTGTAATAATATTTTTTATCTGACACCAAAAGCAAAAGCCACAACCAAAAATAAGTAGGTGGAACTGCACCAAACTAAAAAGCTTCTGCACAGCAAGGAAAACCGTCAACAAAATAAAAAAGTCAACCTACTGAATGGGAGAAAAAATTTCAAATAATATATCTGATAAGAATCTAATATCCTAAGTATATAAGGAATACATACAACTCAAAAGCAAAGCAAAACAAAATTCCATTTTAAAAATGGGCAGAAGATCTGAATAGTCATTTTTCCAAAGAAGACATACAGATAGATGGCCAATAGGTACATGAGAAGATGCTGCACATCATTAACCATCAGGGAAATGCAAATCAAAACCACAATGAGATAATCACCTCACAACTGCTGTAATAGCTATTAGCAAAAAGACCAGAAATAACAAGTGTTGGAGAGGATGTGGAGAAAAGGGATCCTCTGTGCACTGTTGGTGGGATTGTAAATTGATACAGTCACAAGGGAAGGTGGTATGAAAATTCCTTGAAGTATTACAAATAGAACTATCATATATCCAGCAATTCCACTTCTGGGCATCTATTTAAAGAAAATGAAAACATTAACTAAAAAAGATATATGTACCCTCATGTTCATTGCAGAATTACTTACAATTGCCAAGATATGGAAGCAACCTAAGTGTCCATCAAAGGATGAATGGATAAACAAACTGTACTGTGTGTGTGTGTGTGTGTGTGTGTGTATCATATGCAATGGAATATTATTCCATCATAAAAAGAATAAAGTCTTGCCATTTGCAACAACATGGATGGATGTAGGGGGCTTAATGCTAGGTGAAATAAGTCAGACAAAGATAAATACCATATGATCTCTCTTACATGTGAAATATAAACAGATAGATAGATAGATTTTAAAAAAAAACAAGGTCACAGATACAGAGAACAGATTGGTAGTTGCCAGAGGTTGGGGGCTGAGACTGGGGGAACAGGTGAACTGTTTTCTTTTGTTTTAGTTTAAATAAATTGAATTTAAAAACAAAAAAAACAAAAGCAAAGGAAAGGGCTTCCCTGGTGGCGCAGTGGTTAAGAATCCACCTGCCAATGCAGGGGACACGGGTTCGAGCCCTGGTCAGGGAAGATCCCACATGCTGCAGAGCAACAAAGCCCATGTGCCACAACTACTGAGCCTGGGCTCTAGAGCCCGCGAGCCACAATCACTGAGCCTGCATGCCACAACTACTGAACCCTGCGCGCCTAGAGTCTGTGCTCCGCAACAAGAGAAGCCACTGCGAAGAGAAGCCCGCACACCACAATGAAGAGTAGCCCCCCCGCCGCAACTAGAGAAAGCCCACACGCAGCAATGAAGACCCAATGCAGCCAAAAATAAATAAATAAAATAAACAAATTAAAAAAAAAAAAAGCAAAGGGAAAAAGAGACAACTGGTATTGCATGACATGCGACTCCCTGATTCCAGGTTTCCCCGAGGTAACTACTTTCCAACACTTATGGTGATTAGTTGTTGTTTAAAGTCAATAACTGACATTTTTTTTCACATCAACTGTTGGAAGGTAAATTACTGTAGCTTTCATCCAATAGTGATCAAATCAACTTGGCCTCCCACTCTCTGTGGTTTGTGCAAGGTCCCTGGCAACCCAGTCACTCTAATCTCTACTATTTTCCCAGATGCTTGCTCACCCTGAATCTCATTAATTAAGAACTACTTGAAATGATCCAAAATCCCAATACTCTATCATGCCTCTGAAGTCTTGCTTTTGGCATTTGCTCTCCAGAAGGCACTTTACTTTTTTGCTTAAACACCTACTTTTTATTAAAGTCATAGCTCAAGTATCACCTTCCCCAGGAATTCCTTTCTTCTTCAAGGTGAGTTAAGTACTAGCCCTTTGACCTCCCATAGATCCCTGACCTCAGCTTGTTATACTCTAATGTAGACTGATAAGTTTTTGTTTGGTTTATTCTATTCCTAATTTGATTCTCTGAGAGCTTCCATTCACCTCTTAAGAGTCAGCTTCATAATGATCACATTTGTGACGTATCTTCTGGCTGACTTTTAGAGAAGTTGATCTCACTCAACCTGGTGTAGGATTAAGCTAGATTATCACATCTTGCTCTATTGTATATTCAAAAATGCACTTCATTAGTTTCTATATCCCCATGACCTAGCACAGGATCTGGTGCACAGTAGATATTTAAGGAATGTTGTCTAGACTGAATTTCACGGTCAATATCCATATGCATATGCAAGTGACTGACTAGGTTTATTCCCACACCCCCCACCCCCCGCCACATGTTTTTGAAATCTGCCTATATTCACCATTCCACTTGGAAAAATGGTTCCTTAAACATGTAATAAAATCCCTCAGTCTCTCCTTCCAAGGTTTGCTTGCTATGACTGTGCAGAATTCAAACTCTCTATGACAACACTTCATGGCCATGATTCCACCTGGAATTTCCGCCTTCCTAAGAATGCAAACCAGGAGGGCCTGGCTTCTCTGTGACCCTGTGAATGGTAGAAGCAATCGGCATCTGGCAGTGTCTTGTGTCTGTGAGGGAAAGTTTTCTTTGTCCCTAGAGACTCAATGGCTGAACAGAGAACTGTAATCACAAAAGTCCTTCTACAAATATTTGAGCATAAAATACCCACTATACCAGGAATTTTTTTTTTCCAGATAAATTGGACAGATTACATACAGCAGTGTTGGTGGCTCCAAAAAAAGTGTAAGAGGGTATTCTGCAGCCAAACTGCTTCTACTTAAGCCTTAAGATGGCTTCTACTGTTTTTTTAAAGTTCTCTCTAGGGTAGATTAGACCAATGAATAAATAACCTAATCAATAAATGTGTATTTATGACAATGTGAAGACAAGTCCTGGGAGGATTCAGGTATGCCACACTACTGAAACAGGAAGTAAGAAGTGCTCATGTGGTGTCATAGACTCTAGGGTCTACATCCTTTCTCAGTCGCAAATCTCAGAGTAATTTCTGTATCCATATAAATTGATCCCTGAGTTGTGTTTTTCAATAAAGAATTCAAGGTGCAGAAGAGTGTGCCTAGTATACTACCATTTGTTTAAAAAAAAAAAAAAAGAAGGAAAAGTATGTTTGCTAGTAGGTATTTAATTTTCTCTGAAGCATACTCAAGAAATCGGTAAAGGGGACTGCCTCCAGGTAGGGAAACTGGTTATCTGGAGTAGAGAGATAGGAGGCAATTTTTTTCCTATATAACATTTGTGCTTTGTGGATTTTGATCCATGACCGTGTGTGTTACCCATTCAAAAATAAAATAACAATGTATCTGGCTAAAAGACTGATGTCTGACTCAAGTCATTTGGGAATGTGCTAGTTTTCAAAGTAGCCAGAACATCTACATCCCCCCTGGGGCCTATCATACCTCCTTTCTCTTCCTTTTAGATGTCACCTGTGAATTCTCTTGTAATGATTAATACTAGATGGGCTCATATGATGCCTGCTGCATTAGGGGTTTGTTTCTGTCATAAAGCTTTCCCCATACTAATATGGGCATATAATCAAAACACCAGCACCAGAACTTTCCAGAGGCCAATTAGGCAAAGATTTCCTTCCAAAAATTTGAGCCCTACTGACAAAATAAAAAAATGAGAAAACCTACAACTGATTTCATGAGGCATCAAATATACACTGAGTGCCTACTGGGCATGACTGAGTAATTTACATTTACAGTGGGAGTTATGTTATACTTACCTGGAAAATAGATCAATAACAGATAGAAGGAAGAAAATGAGCATTTGTTAAACCACTACTAGATGTGAGACTTTTGAGACAGGTGCTTTCATATATTAATTCATTTAATCCCCTCAAACCCATGTGAGAGAGATATTTTTATTATTGTTTTATAATTGAGAAAACAGGAGATATTAAATAACTCATCCATGCATGCAGTCCCTCTGACTCCAAGGCTCTTTCTACCAAACACCTGTAGAACTATAAAAATGGTGTAAAAATCGTAAAAATTGGAAAGGTCATTTCTTTGTTTCTGCCTTGTTGGATTAATCCTATGCAACTAAATGTCACCGCCAAATGCAAGATATATTTTATAAAATGCCTTAATCTGTTTACTCATCACTTAAGGGTACATTCGAGAGACTGCTAACTTGATCTTTATTTTCCTACTAACAGATGTTGCTACTCAGAAACATGTAATTGAGCACTTCAGGGCAATTATTTTAAAATATAATGCTCACCTTTCCAATAACTTTCCATGTGGTTCCCTGAAATTAAGACACATTTCATGTTGACTCATCAAAGGGCCCCATGCCCCCTCCTTTGAGACAATCCTACCTCAAAAAGTACAGTTTTAAATTGCCAACCCAGTACAAAGAGGAAGAATGTCAGGCCTCCTACGTATTCAGAACCGTCTGTCACCAGATCTGGAGCAGCTTTCTGGGGCTTTTTAAGCATCTCTCCCTTGTTTCCTTTCCTTGCATCCAGGTGATTATTGCATTCATAAAGCATTTTTCTCCTTTTCAGAAATTCCAGAATCCTAAAGTACATCTGTATCAGGCAAGATTTTAAAGGACAATTTAAATAGTCAGTGCAATTACTTGATTTCTCCAAATGTGCTATGCTCTAACACACCTTTCTGCCTGTCTACCTGCAATTTCCTCTACCAAACATGCTGCTGCCTAGCCCACCCACCCCATCATCTCCTGTTAATCTTCATTTATTCTTCAAGATCCATTTCATCACTGCCTTTTCTTGGCAACATTCCTGATGCCACCCTACTCTCCAGGCACAGTTATGTATCTCCCCATGTGACCATGTTGAACATTATGAAAAACTCTCTTATAACAGCTATTTCCTGCATTCGTTTACCATCTCTCCACCTCTAGACTAATGCTACTCACAAATTGCTGTACATACTCACACAGGGCAAAAACTATGCTGTTAAAAAAAACAAACTGTGCCTAGGACAGTGTCTCATTCAATGGTAGAATACATTTTTGGTGAATGAATGAAAATGTATTATTTGTTTTTTATTAGAGTAACAGAAATTAATTGAGCCACTACTGTGTACAGACCACTATGCTGGGTGTAATATGGGCCCCAGACACACACAGTCTCTGCCCAGAAGAAGGTACAGACCTACCACAACACTTATACACTCTAAGATGTATGGGAAATTCATTAACTCTATTATACAGCGGTTCCTTCTTAGGAAAGTGAGGAAAATAACAGTATTGTAACTTCATAAGGTTGTCCTGTGTGTTTAATGATAAATGTGTATTAGATATTAACTAATGGAGCTGGAACACAGTAAGCATTAAGGAACCTACCATCCATTTGGGAACACAAGACAAGAACAAAGAGTTCAGAAAACAATTATTCTCCTTTGGATCATCTACATTCTCCAATTAATAGGTCAAAGTTCTCCTGGTGGTGGTGGTGGGAAAGAAATTAAAGGAGGGGACAAGGGTGGGGGGCTGATCCACCAAACCCTCTCTGCTACTATGCTGACCCATTGTCCTGATATTCACAACTGCTCCTCATACTCTTTTTAGATGGATGATCATGTTGTGTCTCTTTGCTCTTGAACGATCCTAGGTCTCTAGGTAAAAGTTACTACTATTTATTGTTCATATAGCATAAGTCCTCAATGTAGCTCAGAAAGACAATTTAGGAAACTATAGCCAAGGTCCTAGCTGGACATCATCTTTTCTTTCAATTTCCCTGGGAAAGAAATGGCACCTGGGTAACTGCAGCCCAAATCCACCCTGATTGGGTATCTCAAGAGTTCAACTGCATATTCAGGGAGTCCATCCTAACCTTTTCTTATATACAAATCCATGATTACCTTTGTTTCTTTAAAAAACAATTTTAGAAATAGCCAGGATTTTCTCCGTACACACCTGCCCTAAATGAGTTACACTACCACATATCTCTGCTCCAAAGATATCCATCTTTTAAAAGGGCACATTATATGCAACTTGAAAACCAGATACTTAATATTCCCTACCTTGAAAATGTGCTTTAAAAGTAATATGATGTTTATCCTATACTGGATCTCTTACCTCACACTGTTGCATTCGAAAGCCCAGCAGCTCAGGGGTAACTGGAGGCTCAAAAGTTCTATATTCTTACAGTAAAGAAACTGAATAGTGAAACACAAAATACACCAAGGTTATAAAGCAATGGATGTGACTTTTCACTTCCTCAATTAAAAAATATTTTACTAAATCTACACAGCATTTGTTAATTTTATCATTTATTATTATTCTTTTAGCAAACTTCACTTTATTTATTGATTGACTGATTGACTGATGTGGACCATTTTTTTAAGTCTTTATTGAATTTGTTACAATATTGCTTCTCTTTTATGTTTTGGTTTTTCCACCGTGAGGCAGGTGGGATCTCAGCTCCCCAACCAGGGATTGAATCTGCACCCACTGCATTGGAAGGCAAAGTCTTAACCACTGGACCGCCAGGGAAGACCCCAGCAAACTTCACTTTAGATGTGGGATCTTATATGAACATATAGACAGCATGACCATCAAAAAGAAAGTATAAATGCAATATTATTTTTTTTAATTTAATATATGTTTTTAAGTTGATGCCATTTCCTAAAAAAATTGACCGATTATCACAAGAACGTGCCCAGTTTGGTGAAAGGAATTCAATGTGGCCTAATTAATTCTAATTTCCTTTTCCACTGGGGAGATATATTTTACTTATACAGACACTGTAAGTATAACTGCCAAAGTGGTGATAAAAGTTTAGATGAATACCAGCTCTAGCAAACAGTATAACTCAAACTTTCCAGCAGCACAAAACTGTCAGCTCAGGTAGGTGTATTACCATTAAATTTTGGATCCTTTTTGGACATACATTTTCAGCTTTATAATGTATGAGTAATCAGTTGGAATAAAAAAATGTAGAAAAGTTTCTAAGCTATTTAGAGTCATGGACTGTAGCCTGCATTTCATAATCTTTGTAACTTCTTTCAGTTCACAGGACAATATGTTATGCTTCAAGCAGTTAGAGTGAAAATGTGTCAATACTTTTAATATGGTCTTCATCTTCTTCTAAAATAAATGTGCAATTCCTATGAAAAGCTCACCAAAAGTGAAGATACTACATGCAATAAGTTAGAATGAGGAAGCCTAAAGGAGTTGGATATTCTTAATTTATTAGTTTATTAACTATCCTAGGATAAGATTTTTCAAGCTTCTTCAAACACTAATTTAATTCACATTTAATTTGACTTAGCTTGGCCAAAAATATGTATATTTTAGATAATACTCAAGTAAAATTTTTATGTCAAAATTGACCATTAACAAATTTATTTTTGAAGATGTACCTGTTAGATGATTTTTTTAATAAAAAAAAGACAATTGTAAAAATAAGCATAAATTTCTATCAAAGATACACTGGAGGAGCCAACTATTTTGGGTTATACCTGCTATTTAATGCCATATTATAAATATTAAAGTTGAAATATGTTAAAATAAAAAACTAAAAACAGCAACAATATATCTTTTGTAATGTGTTTGACCAAATTCATTAAGTACTCCAAATACATTTTTTTTTTTAACTTGATTTTATTTATTTATTTATTTATTTATTTATTTATTTATTTATTTATTATTTTTTTTGGCTGTGTTGGGTCTTCGGTTCGTGCGAGGGCTTTCTCCAGTTGCGGCAAGCGGGGGCCACTCTTCATCGCGGTGCGGGGACCGCTCTTCATCGCGGTGCGCGGGCCTTTCTCTATCGCGGCCCCTCCCGTCGCGGGGCACAGGCTCCAGACGCGCAGGCTCAGCAATTGTGGCTCACGGGCCCAGCTGCTCCGTGGCATGTGGGATCTTCCCAGACCAGGGCTCGAACCCGTGTCCCCTGCATTAGCAGGCAGATTCTCAACCACTGCGCCACCAGGGAAGCCCTCCAAATACATTTTAAACTTTGATATAGTATTTATACTTCTGGGAATCTATTTTAAGAAATGAACATTAAAAACAGATAGCATTTTAAGTAATAAAAATTTCTGTTAAAAATATGTGAAATACAATAAATATCTAAATATATATGCATGTTGAAGTAAACCATTAACTATCAGTGCAAAATTCTATGTAGCTATTGACAATAGCAGTGATATAATTATCTAACATTTTGAAAAAAGATTATATTAGATTGACCATATATCTGATTTACTCATGGCAGTCCCAGTATAGTCTTTTGCAGGTAGGTAAAAAATTGCTAATTACTTTAGGTTCTTCCTTTCATTTTTAGGGGTCAATTACATGTTCCTTGTACTTGTTATATATATATAATTTAAGGAGGAAAAATACTCAAGAATATGTGCAATTATAAAAGGCACAACTAAATAACAACAAGTTTATGAATAGGTTCAGAAAAAATATAAGTGGCTTTATTTTGTTAAATACAGTGGTTGTTAAAAATATTAACAGTGGTTGTTTATTGTTTTGGGGGCTACAGGTAATTTTACTTGATTTTATATTACACTGTTGGTCAAATGTTTTCCACAGTGAGTGAGCATGAATTAAAGGAAAATGGCATAAGATAAGTAAGTTTAATTTAAATTATGTATATTTATTAACCTGTTTTAGATAACTTGTATTGAAAAGAGTTTATATTAACTTAGGATCTTAAAAAACATAACTGGAGTCATGGTTCAAGATGGCGGAGTAGAAGGACATGCGCTCACTCCCTCTCGTGAGAGCACCGGAATCACAACTAACTGCTGAATGATCATTGACAAGAAGACACTGGAATGCACCAAAAAAGATACCCCACATCCAAAGAAAAAAGAGAAGCCACAATTAGACGGTAGGAGGGGCACAATCAAAATAAAATAAAATCCCATAACTGCTGGGTGGGTGACTCACAAACTGGAGAACACTTATACCACAGAAGTCCACCCACTGGAGTGAAGGTTCTGAGCCCCACGTCAGGCTTCCCAACCTGGGGGTCCGGCAACGGGAGGAGGAATTCCTAGAGAATCAGACTTTGAAGGCGAGCAGGATTTGATTTCAGGACTTCAACAGGACTGGGGGAAACAGACACTCCACTCTTGGAGGACACACACAAAGTAGTGTGCGCATCGGGACCCAGGGGAAGGAGCACTGACCCCATACAAGACTGAACCAGACCTACTTGCTAGTGTTGGAGGGTCTCCTGCAGAGGCGGTGGGTGGCTGCGGCTCACCATGAGGACAAGGACACTGGCAGCAGAAGTTCTGGGAAGTACTCCTTGGCGTGAGCCCTCCCAGAGTCCACCATTAGCCCCACCAAAGAGCCAAGTAGGCTCCAGTGTTGGGTCGCCTCAGGCCAAACAACCAACAGGGAGGGAACCCACCCGCACCCATCAGCAGACAAGCAGATTAAAGTTTTACTGAGCTCTGCCCACCAGAGCAACACCCAGCTCTACTCACCACCAGTCCCTCCCATCAGGAAACTTGCACAAGCCTCTTAGATAGCCTCATCCACCAGAGGGCAGACAGCAGAAGCAAGAAGAACTACAACCCTGTGGCCTCTGGAACAAAAACCACATTCACAGAAAGAAAGACAAGATGAAAAGGCAGAGGGCTATGTACCAGATGAAGGAACAAGTTAAAACCCCCAGAAAAACAACTAAATGAAGTGGAGATAGGCAACCTTCCAGAAAAAGAATTCAGAATAATGATAGGGAAGATGATCCAGGACGTCAGAAAAAGAATGGCGGCACCAATCAAGAAGATGAAAGAAATGTTTAACAAAGACTTAGAAGAATTAAAGAACAAACAACTAGAAGAATTAAAGAACAAATAAACAGAGATAAACAATACAATAACTGAAATGAAAAATGCACTAGAAGGAATCAACAGCAGAATAATGGAGGCAGAAGAACAGATAAGTGACCTGGAAGACAGAATGGTGGAATGCACTGCCTCAGAACAGAATAAAGAAAAAAGAATGAAAAAAAATGAAGACAGCCTAAGAGACCCCTGGGATAACATTAAACGCAACAACATTCGCATGATTGGGATCCCAGAAGGAGAAGAGAGAGAGAAAGGACCCGAGAAAATATTTGAAGAGATTATAGTCGACAACTTCCCTAACATGGGAAAGGAAATAGCCACCCAAGTCCAGGAAGCACAGAGAGTCCCAGGCAGGATAAACCCAAGGAGAAACATGCCGAGATACATAGTAATCAAACTGACAAAAATTACAAAGAAAGATTATTGAAAGCAACAAGGGAAAAATGACAAATAACATACAAGGAACTCCCATAAGGTTAACAGCTGATTTCTCAGCAGAAACTCTACAAGCCAGAAGGGAGTGGCATGATATATTTAAAATGATGAAAGGGAAGAACCTACAACCAACATTATTCTACCCGGCAAGGATCTCATTCAGATTTGATGGAGAAATCAAAAGCTTTACAGACAAGCAAAAGCTAGGAGAATTCAGCACCACCAAACCAGCTCTACAACAAATGCTAAAGGAACTTCTTTAAGTGGGAAACACAAGAGATGAATAGGCCTACAAAAACAAACCCATAACAATTAAGAAAATGGTAATAGAAAACATACATATTGATAATTACCTTAAACGTGAATGGATTAAAAGCTTGAAACAAAAGACAGAGTATCACTGAATGGATACAAAAACAAGACCCATATATATGCTGTCTACAAGACACCCACTCCAGACCTAGGGACACATACAGACTGAACGTGAGGGGATGGAAAAAGATATTCCATGCAAATGGAAATCAAAAGAAAGCTGGAGTAGCAATACTCATATCATATAAAATAGACTTTAAAATAAAGAATGGTACGAGAGACAAGGAAGGACACTACATAATGATCAAGGGATCAATCCAAGAAGAAGATATAACAATTATAAATATATATGCACCCAACATAGGAGTACCTCAATACATAAAGCAAGTGCTAACAGCTATAAAAGAGGAAATCGACAGTAACACAATAATAGCGGGGGACTTTAACACCTCACTTACACCAATGGACAGATCATCCAAACAGAAAATTAATAAGGAAACACAGCTTTAAATGACACAATAAACCAGATAGATTTAACTGATATTTATAGGATATTCCATCCAAAAACACCAGACTACAGTTTCTTCTCAAATGCACACAGAACATTCTCCAGGACAGATCACATCTTCGGTCACAAATCAAGCCTCAATAAATTTAAGAAAATTGAAATCATATCAAGCATCTTTTCTGACCACAACACTATGAGATTAGAAATGAATTACAGGGAAAACAACGTACAAAACACAAACACATGGAGGCTAAACAATACGTTAGTAAATAACAAAGAGATCATTGAAGAAATCAAAGAGGAAATAAAAAAATACCTAGAGACAAATGACAACGAAAACACGACGATCCAAAACCTATGGGATGCAGCAAAAGCACTTCTAAGAGAGAAGATTATAGCAATACAAGCCTACCTCAAGAAACAAGAAAAATCTCAAATAAACAATCTAACCTTACACCTAAAGGAACTAGAGAAAGAAGAACAAACAAAACCCAAAGTTAGGAGAAGGAAAGAAATCATAAAGTTTAGGGCAGAAATAAATGAAATAGAAACAAAGAAAACAATAGCAAAGATCAATAAAACTAAAAGCTGGTTCGTTGAGATGATAAACAAAATTGATAAACCATTAGCCAGAGTCATCAAGAAAAAGAGGGAGAGGACTCAAATCAATAAAATTAGAAATGAAAAAGGAGAAGTTACAACAGACACTGCAGAAATACAAAGCATCCTAGGAGACTACTGCAAGCAACTCTATGCCAATAAATGCACAACCTGGAAGAAATGGACAAATTCTTAGAAAGGTATAACCTTCCAAGACTGAAGCAGAAAGAAATAGAAAATATGAACACACCAATCACAAGTAATGAAATCGAAACTGCGATTAAAAATCTTCCAACAAACAAAAGTCCAGGACCAGATGGCTTCAGAGGTGAATTCTATCAAACACCTAGAGAAGAGCTAACACCCATCCTTCTCAAACTCTTCCAAAAAATTGCAGAGGGAGGAACACTCCCAAACTCATTCTATGAGGCCACCATCACCCTGATACCAAAACCAGACAAAGATACGACAAAGAAAATTACAGACTAATATCACTGATAAATATAGATGAAAAAATCCTCAACAAAAGACTAGCAAACAGAATCCAACAACACATTAAAAGGATCATACACCATGATCAAGTGGGATTTATCCCAGGGATGCAAGGATTCTTCAATATAGGCAAAACAATCATTGTGATACACCATATTAACAAATTGAAGAATAAAAACCATATGATCATCTCAATAGATGCAGAAAAAGCTTTCGAAAAAATTCAACACCCATTTATGATAAAAACTCTCCAGAAAGTGGGCATAAAGGGAACCTACCTCAACATAATAAAGGTCATATACGACAAACCCACAGCAAACATCATTCTCAATGGTGAAAAACTGAAAGCATTTCCTCTAAGATCAGGAACAAAACAAGGATGTCCACTCTCACCATTATTATTCAACATAGCTTTGGAAGTCCTAGCCATGGCAATCAGAGAAGAAAAGGAAATAAAAGGAACACAAATTGGAAAAGAAGAAGTAAAACTGTCACTGTTTCCAGATGACATGATACTATACATAGATCATCCTAAAGATGCCACCAGAAAACTACTAGAGCTAATCAATGAATTTGGTAAAGCTGCAGGATACAAAATTAATGCACAGAAATCTCTTGCATTCCTATACACTAATGATGAAAACTCTAAAAGAGAAATTATGGAAACACTCCCATTTACCATTGCAACAAAAAGAATAAAATACCTGGGAATAAACCTACATAGGGAGACAAAAAACCTGTATGCAGAAAATGGAAAGACACTGCTGAAAGAAATTAAAGATGATACCAACAGATGGAGAGATATACCATGTCTTTGGATAGGAAGAATCAATACTGTGAAAATGACTATACTACCCAAAGCAATCTACAGATTCAATGCAATTCCAACCAAATTACCAATGGCATTTTTTACAGAACTAGAACAAAAAAATCTTAAAATTTGTATGGAGACACAAATGACTCCGAATAGCCAAAGCAGTCTTGAGGGAAAAAAAGGCAGCTGGAGGAATCAGACTCCCTGACTTCACACTATACTACAAAGCTACAGTCATCAAGACAATATGGTACTGGCACAAAAACAGAAATATAGATCAATGGAACAGAATAGAAAGCCCAGAGATAAACCCACACACCTATGGTCAACTAATCTATGACAAAGGAGGCAAGGATATACAATGGAGAAAAGACAGTCTCTTCAATAAGTGGTGCTGGGAAAACTGGACAGCTACATGTAAAAGAATGAAATTAGAACACTCCCAGCACCATACACAAGAATAAACTCAAAATGGATTAGAGACCTAAATGTAAGACTGGACAGTACAAAACTCTTAGAGGAAAACATAGGAAGAACACTCTTCGACATAAACCACAGCAAGATCTTTCTTGATCCACCTCCTAGAGTAATGGAAATAAAAACAGAAATAAACAAATGGGACCTAATGAAACTTAAAAGCTTTTGCACAGCAAAGGAAACCACAAACAAGACAAAAAGACAACCCTCAGAATGGGAGAAAATATCTGCAAATGAATCAACGGACAAAGGATTAATCTCCAGAATATATAAACAGCTCATGCAGCTCAGTATCAAAAAAACAAACAACCCAACCAAAAAATGGGCAGAAGACCTAAATAGACATTTCTCCAAAGACATACACATGGCCAAGAAGCATGTGAAAAGCTGCTCAACATCACTAATTATTAGAGAAATGCAAATCAAAACTACAATGAGGTATCACCTCACACCAGGAAGAATGGGCATCATCAGAAAATCTACAAACAACAAATGCTGGAGAGGGTGTGGAGAAAAGGGAAACATCTTGCACTATTGGTGTGAATGTAAATTGATACAGCCACTATGGAGAAGAGTATGGAGGTTCCTTAAAAAACTAAAAATAGAATTACCATATGACCCAGCAATCCCACTACTGGGCATATACCCAAGAGAAAGCCATAATGCAAAAAGACACATGCACTCCAATGTTCACTGCAGCACTATTTACAATAGCCAGGTCATGGAAGCAACCTAAATGCCCATCAACAGACGACTGGATAAAGAAGATGTGGTACATATATACAATGGAATATTACTCAGCCATAAAAAGGAACGAAATTGGGTTATTTGTAGAGACATGGATGGATCTAGAGACTGTCAAACAGAGTGAAGTAAAATCAGAAAGAGAAAAACAAATATCATATACTAACGCATATATGTGGAACCTAGAAATATGGTACAGATGAACCGGTCTGCAGGGCAGAAACAGAGACACAGATGTAGAGAACAAACGTATGGACACCAAGGGGGGAAAGTGGCGCAGGGGTGTGGGGGTGGTGGTGGAATGAATTGGGAGATTGGGATTGACATGTATACACTAATATGTATAAAATGTATAACTAATAAGAACCTGCTGTATAAAAAAATAAAATTCAAAAATTCAAAAAGAACATTACTATAGTGTATTTTTCCAAGTTTCTTTCATTTTTTTATACTTTTAAAAAAATAAATTTATTTATTTATTTTTGGCTGTGTTTGGTGTTCATTGCAGCGCATGGGCTTTCTCTACTTGTGGCAAGCGGGGGCTACTCTTCATTGCAGGCTTCTCCTTGCGGTGGCTTCTCTTGTTGCAGAGCATGGGCTCTAGGCGCATGGGCTTCAGTAGTTGTGTCTCGTGGGCTCTAGAGTACAGACTCCGCAGTTGTGGCACATGGTCCCAGTTGCTCCGTGGCATGTGGGATCCTCCCGGCCCAGGGCTCGAACCCATGTCCACCACACTGGCAGGCGGATTCTTAACCACTGCGCCACCAGGGAAGCCCTTCTTTCATTTTCCAATAGATTTCATTTTTAAAGCAGTTTAAGGTTCGTAGCAAAACTGAGGGGAAGGTACAGAGATTTCTCATCTACCTGCTGCCACCACACATGCATAACCTCCCCTATTATCAACATCTCCCACCAGAGTGGTTCATTTGTTACAAAGATGAACCTACACTGACACATCATTGTCACCCAAAGACCATAGTTCACATAGTTCACATATTCTATGGGTTTGGATAAATTTATAATGTATGTACATATCCACCAATACAGAATCATACATGGTAGTATCACTGCCCCCCAAATTCTCTGTGCTCTACATATTCATCCCTTCTTCTCCCCCAACCCTTGCCAACTATTGATCTTTTTATTAATCTCCACACTTTTGCCTTTTCCAAAATGTTTTATAGTTGGAATCACAGTATGTAGCCTTTTCAGACTGGCTTCTTTCTCTGAGCAATATACACTTAACTGTTTTCCATGTCTTTTCATGGCTTGATAGCTCTTTTTAGTGCTGAGTAATATTCCATTTTCTGGATGTACTAGTTTATCTATCCACTCACCTACTGAAGGACATCTTCGTTGCTTCCAAGTTTTGGCAATTATGAATAGAGGTGCTATAAACATCCACGTGCAGGTTTTATATGGACATGAGTTTTCCACTCCTTTAGGTAATGTGATGGTTAATCACATGTGTCAAGTTGAGTGAGCCACAGGGTGCCCAGAACAAACATTTCTTTTCTGACTATGTCTGTGAGGGTTTCTGGATGAGATTAGTAACTGAATAGTGGACTCAGCAAAGTAGACTGCGTGTTCCAATGTGGCTGGGCATCTTCCAATCCACTGAGGGTCTGAATACAACAAAAGATGGAGGAAGAAGGAATCTGCCCCTTATTTTCTTGCCTGAGTTGTGACATCTTATCTTCCCTTACCCTGGGTCTGAGATTCACATCATCAGCTCCCCTGGTTCTTAGTCCTCTGGACTTGGACTGAATTACAACACTGGCTTTCTTGGGACTCCTTTGTGTGTCTATTTGTGTACCCTATTCATTCTGCTTCTCTGGAAAACACTTACTAATTCGGGTAAATACCACAGCCCATCATTGCTGGATCAAAAGGTAAGAGTATTTTAGTTTTGTAAGAAGTTGCCCAGGTGTCTTCCAGAGTGACTGTACCATTTTGCATTCCCATCAGCAATGAGTGAAAATTCCTGCTGCTCCACATCCTCACCAGAATTTGATGTAGTAAGTGTTCTGGATTTTTGCCATTCTAATAGGTGTATAGTAGATTCTTTCCTTTCTCTCATTTTTCTATTTTTAAACATAATTTTCTAAAAGTTACAAGATATGGACTGCTAAAAGTAGATTTCATCTGTAACTTCCATTGTGTGGAAAACAATAGAAGATCTATCCATTCACTCATTAAATAAACATCAGCAAGCATCATTTATGTTTTATGAGGGATGGAAGGCATTAGGATACTGGATTAAACATCCCAGACATGTCCCTGCAGTCACAAAGTTTTATTTAGGGAAGAGATACAGAAAATAAATGTATAAAACAAGTGAATCAAGTATTTAATTTCAGAGAGGTGAAAGTGATATGCAGATAATAAAACAGAGTAGTACAAGTACCTGGAATGGAGGGAGGGTTAAGGTGTCTCTGGAAAGGTCTCTCTGGGGACATATTTATATTCTGAGACTAATTATGAACATTTCTTCTTAAGAGCTTCCTGTGCAGAGTGTAGAAGTGCAAGCACAATGGGACTGAAAGGACCTCTGCTCTCTTGAGACCAGCACAAATGCCAGATAGCATCAAATAGCTTTAGTTTTAACTAAAATAACGAGATTTGGAGTCATGGAGTCAAAATGCATCCCAAAACTTTACTTTTGAAATCTCTAAACACCAAGAAGCAACAGTCTTTCACTATCAAAATCAATCCAGCAATATAAGAAGATGCCTATAAATGCTCCCAGGCCAACATACACACAACGAGAGAAACATGTTTTAATGCTGGATGATGTCATAGGTGAAAATATCAAGCCATTTATTCACCTACGTATTGAACACATTTACTGGATGCCTACAGTGTGAAAGGCACTTTTCTAGGCAGTGAGGCTGCAGGACTGGAAAGCTAAAAATTTAAACAGATAAAAGTTTCTTATCCTCATGAAACTCAAAATCTGTTATGGTGGGGCAAACATTAAATAACAGCAACAACAGAGTGAACTAAAGTACTTTGTATGGTAGTGATAGAAAAATAAAGCAGAAAAGGGGGATGAAAAGGGTGTAGGTTTTTAAATTTTAAATAGGAAAGACATTGAGAAGTTGTTATTTTCATAAGAGTCTGAATTAGGTGATATATGTGTAGAGCATTCTAGAAAAGGGGGACTGAAGTCAAAAGGCCTTGAGGAAGAAGCAGGCCTGGTGTTAATGAACATACACATACATGACATACCTACATAAATACATGCATACAGACATACAAAAGGGAACAAGTATAAAATAAATACAGGCCTACTTAAGAGATATCATGGGTTCAGTTCCAGACCACCACAATAACGCAAGTCACAAAAATTTTTGTTTCCCCAGTGCAAATAAAAGTTACGTTTACACCATACTGTAGTCTACTAAATGTGCAATAGCATTATGTCTTAAAAAGTAACAATGTACATATCTTAATTTAAAAATACTGTATTGCTAAAAAAAATGCTAACCATCATCTGAGCCTTCAGCTCACAGTAACACCAAAGATCACTGATTACAGATCATAACAAGTATAATAATAATCAAAAAGTTTGAAATATCATGAGAATTACCAAAATGTGGCACAGAGACATGAAATGAGCAAATGCTGTTGGAGAAATGGCACTGATAGACTTGCTCTACATAGGATTGACCCAAGCCTTCAATATGTAAAACACGCAATGTCTACAAAGCACAATAAAGCAAAGCACTATAAAACGAGGTGTGCTGTATCTCTATACATAGACACAAACATACAAACATACATATGCAGACACGTAAAAGGTGATCAGTCAAGCTGGAACAAAGAGAAAAAAAGGAGTATTTGTAGAGAATGTCAGATAGGAAATGAGTGGATGTTAAGTTTTGGAGGACTTTACAAGCTATTTAAGGAACTTAGCTTTTACTCTGAATGAGTTGGGAAATTAACGGAGGTCTTTGAGTACAGAATGACAAGTTCTGACTTGTGCTTTAAAAGTTCTCCTCTGGCCACTGATTACAGGTATACTTGAGAGCAGAGGCATCATAATTAAATGAATTAGATGTGATGTGACAGAAAGCGTGAAGTCCAGAATTACTCCTTGGCATCTGGCCTAAGCAACTAGAAGACAGTATTTGCCAATAACCAAATAGTCTATGGGAAGAACAGGTAGTATTAGGAGACCAAGAATTTAGTTTTATACATACCAAGTTTGAGACCTGACCAATAAACGTCCACATCTACATGTCAAAAAGAAAACTGTAAAAACAAACAAGAGAGGCAGACACGGGGATATCAATTTGCCAGTGTGCTTGACTTTCAATATTTTTAAACTTTCTCTCAAAACAATTCCCAAATTAGAATTTCAAAATTAATGCTAAGCAAAATGGTAGTACACTTAGAAGAATATGTATAATCTAATTAAGCATTTACCTTAAACAGGAATCAACTCAGTTGGAAATATGAATTTTCTTTTGTTTGTTGAAAACATATTCTTGTTATTTATGTCAGAACACCGACATATCTTTTCTTTTGAAAAAGTTTTTGAGGAAAGAGTTAGGCATTTGGTGATGCTGATGTCAATTTTAATTGCTTCATTTCTGACGTACAAGTTCTTCAGTTTTTGAGGAAAGAGTTAGGCATTTGGTGATGTTGATGTCAATTTTAATTGCTTCATTTCTGACGTACAATTTCGTACAGGAACTGGCTTTGCATGTCAACTTCTTTCCTTTTGTTTTCATTCAAAGATTTTAGAGTAGGAAACATGAAATCCCTTGTAGTTCCAAATCAAGTCAAGGGAAGTTATGTGGAAAACAAGTATCTGACACTTAAGTAAAATGTAACCAGCTTCTAAAAGCATGCTGCCCTACTGACTCACAAAGACCAACATTTGAATACTGAATAAAGGTGTAATACATTTCCATTACATTGTGATTCCTGTTTATTGCTGTCTGCACTGTCCAGGAGAAGGAGATATATACTAAGTAACAGGGAGACCCCCAATATCGATAAGGGTCCCAGAAGGAAACAGGTGGCACATGCAACGACATTAAGGTGGTTTTAAAAAGGTGGTGTTTATAAATATGTAGGTAGGCTTCAGAAAAACAAAGAAGGACAGAACAGTATCCCAGGACTAGCAGAAAGAAGGATGATTCTAGACTGAATGTTAAGGGAAGAGAACATTTAATGGAAGCAGCAGAGACTAGGTTGTGTAGAGGACCATCTACTAGGAGCATTAGCCTTTGACAAAGGGATACTGACAAGCCAAAGTGACTGATTAGTGCAGGAACAAAGAAAGCCAATATCCTGACATCATTTTCCTCCCTCCCTCTTTTTTTTTTTTTTTAATTATTTATTTAGTTAGTTAGTTGTGCTGGGTCTTAGTTGCAGCAGGCGGGCTCCTTACTTGCAGCTTGCTGGCTCCTTAGCTGTGGCATGTGGGCTCCTTACTTGAGGCAGGCAGGTTCCTTAGTTGCAGCTTGCTGGCTCCTTAGTTGTGGCATGTGAACTCTCAGTTGCAGCATGCATGCAGGATCTAGTTCCCTGACCAGGGATCGAACCCAGGCCCACTGCATTGGGAGCGTGGAGTCTTATCCACTGTGCCACCAGGGAAGTCCCTTTCCTCCCTCCTTCTTATCTCCTCCTTGTGTCTTGAATTGCCCAACCCCAACATGAAGCCAGAGGGTAAGGGTGACCATGAAGCAGTGCATGTAGTTTAGCTTCTTGGGGCACAAAACTGGATGAAGAAGGGCAAAAATAGATTTGGAAGAGCAAATGGGAACTATCCAAAGAAGCTTCCCCCTAAAGGAGCATCAGATATTTAATGATTAATGCAGAAGAAGCCACAAGCCCTATATGAGGCCGGAAAGATTCTCAATTCTTTTCTCCAGTCAATGTAGCCACCTGCCAATTCTATTACCCATACTCTTCTTGCAGTGGTTCAGTCAACTGTGCACTTTCCTTCAAGAGTCAAATAATCAACAGAGGAAGACATTTAAGGTATATGGAAAGAACATGTCTGAAGTTCAGTTTGAACAGAGCAGGAGTTCTAGTTGCTAACGTCTAAGACAGTGAGTAACTTAAAAGTGGAAGTACCCTTTATGGTATGTCAATGAGTTTTGCCAACAAGATTCCTAAATTTGCAAGGCTAAATTTTCACCTTCCATTGAAACATTTTGTACCATCGGATCTGTCTCTCTCCATGATGCCCTTCGATGATGTCATTTTCTGGTCCCTGCATGGTCCCTTCATTCACTAATTCTTGCACTTGTGATGTGTTACCAGTGAAAGAAAATGGTAGTTTAGCGGTTTCTTGGCAGGTTGAGGAGCTTGGTGAGAAACACCATACATAATTTATTTTAATTGGCTTGCCTACACCCAAGGAGTATAACCACGAGGGCTTCCCGTTTTCCACAAAGCTCGATCAGTGAAGGAGATTGGGATTCTTCATTCTGCCATTTTTGGGAAAATGAGAGACTAAAGAGCAATCCAGATATATGGACTCTGCTCAATCATCCTCTCAGTACACTTCAGGGAAATGACACCATGCAAAACCTCTTTTAAGTCTGGACCACTCTTACAGTCTGGAGAGTTAGAAGGTGTCAGTCTCATAAACTGGTCCAGTGCATGGGAGGAGAATGGTCAGGAAGGCTGGTGGCCATGCCTTACTTTTCCATGATTTGGCTGAGGTACATCCTCTATTCCCATAGCTTCTAGTCAATCTGGAAGGGGATTTCAAAATTTAAGTATGGTCCTCTTGGGGTGTGGAACTCAGCTTAGAGAGAAGAGGGAAAAAGTCAAGGTAAATGGAGGTGAATTGTGAAACTCTCTCTCTGGGATAAAAGGGAAGATGATGGTTTTGCAGAGCAATCAAAGGAAGTTTAGACAAGAGAAGGAGATTCTCTAGGTCAGAAGAATCTCAATATGGTGTTTGGACCAAGAGGGCATGCTAGACAAGGCTAATAGCAATGGATAGATGCAAACTTAAATCAAACCATAATCAAGACTATCCTACCTTCCACCTTCCCTTGAACTTAGAATCAACACAGACAGTAGTGGGATGAGGGAAGATTTTAGGTGCAGTTTTAACTTTAATGTGAATGAGATGTGGATCTGAATTGTTCTCCATTGAAGAGAATGGAGGAAAAAGAATCCAAAGTTTACTTTAGATGGATTAGATACATTTCTCTCTCATTTGGTAAACTGTAACTCAGGGCCAGAAATCCCAGAGAGTTCAAGAAAGAAACAGTGACATTTGTGATTTCGCACATGTAAGTTTGTGACTATAGTTATACCTATTCACACGTTTGGCCCATCCTTTGAATGTAGAAAATAGTTATGGTGGCCAAAAAGAATTAATGGATTTTCTTGTTAAAACCTTAGCCTCTGAGCTTTTCTATCCATTAGAAAATGGAATTATAAGATTATATACATTGCTACCGAGGAATGGTATCTGTTTTCCACTCATGTCTCAGAAACTTACTATTCTTGTCAAAGTTAGAAGAGAAAAATTAACTCCCAATGGTGACAGAATACAAAAGACTAAAATAGTTCATATTCGTATCACATAGACATAAGGATTACATACAAAGTGGCCATCCTTGTAGAGAGACAGAAAAGCCATTTCCGAGTTGAAAAGTAATTAGGGATAGGGATTTCTTCCCTCTTGAAAGAAATCACTTTCCTCAAAATTACAACTGATTTTAAAAAAAGCAGAAAAGAATACTAAACTATGAATTTGAGAATTTTTAAGACCGAACTAAGAATAAGGATTATGATGTGAGGAAATATCTCAGATGGACTAATGAGGAATTGTATGGAACTATAGGGCATGCAATTGAGAAGGAGGTGTTCACTGATGAATCAAAGAAATAAAAAAGGAATATAGGTTCATTGAAAAGTATTTACCCAGCTACTTGATGAAGTGTAAATCTATTTTTATTACGTGTAATTATACTAGATTAAATGCATGTTATAATATGTCTCATTCCATGGTGTGGATGCAGTGATTTATATATTGTTTTCATAATGTCTTAGTTAAGAAATTGATCACATATGTCAATACTTTATCCTGAAGAGGAATCCATAAAATTCTAAGTGCCTAACCTTTTCACAATTAATTTCTAAAGATTTGACTCTGAGGAGTCTCTCTGGGGCTGGTGGAAATGTTGTTTATGTTTTGACATGCCTATCCATTTCCAATCAATCACTTCTTATCTCCTAGACATATCTCATTGGATTAGGAAAAATATGTTTGACCTGAGGAATTTTGGCTTGAAATGGTCCAAAATCTTCTTCTATTGGAAGGTGTTCAATCAGGCAAGTAAAATTCTCTCTGTTGAAAAAAATGCTATCTCAAGTGGATGCACAGAAGTATAGGTCACTTAAAGTCTAGTGTTGGGAGTGGTATTGAGCTGTCTATCTATGAGGTCTGCTGCTCACTTTAGTTTTAGTACTGTTCCCAGAGTAAATGGATGACTAGGAAAATGACCTCACACAAAACCCCCTTTTTCTGTGCACCATTACAATTTATCCCCACTACCAAATATAATCTGAGCACCTGTCTTCCTTACTATGAGATCTACCTTGTCGATGTCTAGATTGGGTCAACACTACTTGATTATCAATTTCTAACTTTGGTACCTAGAGAGTTAAAACTAAGTGAGGAGCCCACCTAACAGAATACTGAGTAAGCAGAGCAAACACTATACATTTACACAAGCACTGTTTCAGCCAATATGAATAAAACATAGTGCAACTGCAGGGATTACTAGGATGACACAACACTGGAATCAACAACCATGTAGATTCAAGGAGAACACCACCCAGTACACACAAACACATGAATACGTACACACACAAAGCCACTCACACACAAACCATTTCCATATCTGACATTATCTTTGAATCTCATTTGGAATATAAAGAGCATAAACAAGTGGCTCTCCCAAGAACTTTTTTTTCTCAAAGTACTACCCACCTCATTCACTGTCAGCTATGTCTGTTCCATTTTCTTATGTTATCTATAACTGTTTTTTTTTTAATATAACAGTATCCCAATGTAGTATCTCCAAAGTGTGTGATTAACTTTTAAAATTTTATGACAACACCCAAATGAGTTAGAATTACTGTGGTGATGTGCATTTCAGGTACTGGTTTTCAATTTTTGGTGTGATACCTTCAGAACAATCTGCAGCTTTAACAAAACCCAGCTGTCTCGAATTTCCATGATAAAATGCATGGAATAACATCCAAATATATTTTAGATATATAGTTTATCAATAGTTTACTATTTTTCATATGTCTCCATGTGTCTGGCATAAGACTTTGCACTAAGCAAAGATGTGACTTAAGCTACCAAGTGGCTGATTTAGAAGAAAGGCCTAGAATTTTCCCACATATGAGCACACTGACCCCTGTCCCTCAAATGATATGTAACCCCAATGTCAACAAGGATATCTCTGCCTTTCAGGTCTGGATAAGATTCCTTGAATTCTTTTTTCACAAACTCAGAATTCCAATATTCTCTTCAAGTCAAAATTTTTGTACATTACTCATGGCTACCTGTGGCTCAGAGCTGTCATTTTCTCTGAATTAGCTGTTTAGTAATTTCCCCACTACCTTACTCATACTGCCCCATTATGCCCCAAATGGCATAATCTTTGAAGTCATCCTATTTTTTACAAGGCTTTGTAGAAGGCTTGGGGATTCACAGATAAACAATTTAGAAATTGATGTGATATAGTTCCATTCCAAAAATTATTTGTCTCCTTTGGCAACTTGGATTTTAGCTTCCTGTTTTACTGCTCAGCCTTTTTCTCTTCTTGTTCCTCCTCTCTCTGAACCTTCTTGTCTTTTCCATACCTTCATCTAATGTCTTATGTATTTCTAATGCAGAACAATTTAGCTATCATTTGGCAGGTCTTGGTTACTGCAGCCCTATGTTTCCAGGGCTGACGATTTATCAGGTAATATTCCCACACAAATATAAGTCCCTCCCTAGAAGGAATTCTAATGTGTTATGGTAAATATATATATATGCACACATGCATATATATACACGCATGTATATTAGGGTAAAATATATATATTAAGGTAAAATATATATATATATTAGGGTAAATATATATATAGGGGTAAAAATGTAACTGTGTGAATATATATATTCACATACTGTATTTTATATATATATATACACACACCTACTGTGTATATATATATTCACAAAGTTGTTATCTATAGAATGTCATAGGATATATCTAATCAGAAGTTATGGTTAAATGGTTGGTAAAAACAAGAAAGTCTATTTTTTATTAATTGACTTTATTTTTCAGGGCAGCTTTAGGCTCACAGCAAAATTGAACAGAAAGCACAGCGTTCCTATATAAACTCCTACCCCCCTTACATACCACCTCCCTCACTATCAGCATCTTATACCAAAGTAGTACCAATTTGTACCAATCAATTTGTACCAATCTGTACGATCAATGAACCTATATTAACCTTGTCCTATTTACTTTTGCTGTAAGCATCTTTGTGGTAGACATCTTGCCCAAGCATTTTTGCCTCAAACATTTTCACTGCTTAACTAATTGGCCATAAGGCAATTTTGCCATAAAAGATAAAATAATGAAACATAAAAGAGGGTCATTAAAAAGAACATAATGAAACATAAAAAACAACAAAATTTAAAAGACTTTACATTTTTACCATAACTAACTGGCTGTAAGGCAATTTTGCCATAAAAGATAAAATAATGAAAAATAAAAGAGGGGCATTAAAAGAACATAATGAAACATGAGAAATATACAAAATTTAAAAGACTTTATTGAAAAATACAAAATATTTGAATACATTTAAAACTTGTGTAGATTCATGGCAATATTGCACAAGTATCTGACTTTATTTTTTTTTTTTAATTTTTATTCAAATCTGCAAAGTACAAGCATATTTATTTATTTATTTATTTATTTATATTTATGGCTGTGTTGGGTCTTCGTTTCTGTGCGAGGGCTTTCTCTGTTTGCGGCAAGTGGGGGCCACTCTTCATCGCCGTGCACGGGCCGCTCATTATCGTGGCCTCTCTTGTTGCGGAGCACAGGCTCCAGACGCGCAGGCTCCAGACGCGCAGGCTCCAGACGCGCAGGCTCCAGACGCGCAGGCTCAGTAATTGTGGCTCACGGGCCTAGTTGCTCCGGGGCATGTGGGATCTTCCCAGACCAGGGCTCGAACCGGTGTCCCCTGCATTGGCAGGCAGATTCTCAACCACTGCGCCACCAGGGAAGCCCCCTTGACTTTATTTTGTGGGTTGTACCTAAGCACTTCTCTTTGAAGTTTTTTGTTCATAGTATTATACATTATTTTTGCTTGTTGCTTTGTCTCCTCATTCGGCATCATGCTTTTTCTTTTTCGCTATAATGTCTTCCTTCATTAAGAGAGGCATCAGTTTCCAATTACTAGGATGCTTATTTGTAACTGAGCTTTGTATGGTGTTGTGAAAGCCTTCTACACTGTTGCTTATTCTTGGCATCTTGTCACGTGCCCACTGATGGACATTCCAAAGTACTACGGGATATGTGGGTTTGACTCTGTGCCTTCAACCACAATGTAGTGTGTTTCAAAAAAAGAAACCAAGTTTTGGGGCAAATCATCGTCATCAATAAAGTCGCTAAATGGAAGAAATGTTAATACTGTAATGCATTTAATTTTTGTGTTAAATTTGGCTTCTGCTTCATGGAAAAAAATTTCTCTGATATCAGTGATTTTGTGGTAAATATTCTCTTCCATATAAAACAAATAGCCAGTTATAGTTGTATTCGGGTATATGTTAGAAAAAGCAATGATACTTCCCTTCTCAAATTCGATCATTAAAGGTTCAGGATCTAATGTTGGACGTAAGTTATTTACAATATAAAAAATCTGCTGTGAGTTTCTTCAGATTTCCTTGGAATTAAAACAGATGAGGGATGCTGCTATTTCTTATCAATGTAAGTAACATACATAACTGGTAGTACATATCTGGGCTACCATTAAATGTTCTGTCACATGTCCAGTCCTTATAGTTCATCAAATCATCTAAACTAGATTCTGTGCCAAATACCAAAATTCCATTTACATGTTCTCCACTATCAAATAGTAAAAAAAAAAAAAAAAAAATTACACCATTTTTAACAATGTATACTCATCAGGAATCACATAACCACCTCCTTTGTAGGGAATAGATGGAGCTTGATTCTTCTTTTGCATCCAACTTCTAACTTGCATGATAAATTTGGTAAAGACAGCATTAGAGAACAAGATGTTATATCTAAATTAGCTAAAGAATCAATAATTAATATTGTGGAAGACTGTTGTGAATTTCTAGCCTCCTCTTTTACATTTTCTATAGCTTGGTAAACTTTTGGTTTTGATGGGTAAGAGGAATAACTGTGCTCACTGAAGGATTTGTAAACTGGTATGTTATTTTCTAGTATAGTATACCATCTGGCTTTACACACTCTTATTTGACACTTCCAGTAAGTTTTATCACCATATTTTCTATCAAGTCAACATATGTCGCTGTTATAATCCACTATTTTCAGACCACCTTATCTACTTGTCACTGTACAGACCATTATGAGGGCTAAGATTTATGTAATATAAAAATAGGAGTACTGTGTCAATGGAGAAATAAAGCCAAACTATCAACCAGTTGAAACCAAACTGTCAAACCCAACTGTCAACCAGTTATTTTATCTTTTATTGCAAAACTGCCTTTCAGCCGATTAGTTATGTGATGAAAATGTTTGCAGCAAAGATGCTTGCAGCAAAGATGTCTATTGCAAAAATGCTTACAGTGAGAGTATCTACAACCTATATCGACACATCATTACCACCTAAACTCCATAGTTTACACTGGTGTTCACTCTTGGTGTTGTATATTCTATGGGTTTTGATCAGCGTGCACAGATCTACCTTGACTTGCTATGGAGTTAAATCCAGATTAGGGGGAAAAAAAAAAAAAGAGTACAGGAAAACATGACATTTAAGCAAGGCTGCTTGGAAAGTAGTACAGATAAGGTTGGAATATATATTGTAAGATAAAATTATCATGGTTAGTGAATGCCAAGTGGAACATTTTCGTGGATGACAGGAAAAATACGGGTGGTCAGTTTTTAAATGCTCAGAGCCACCTATGGTAACTCATGCACGTTCAGAAGACGGTCAGAGAAAGTAAGAATAAGAAATTAATTTATATTTACCTTTTTTTCCTACTGAGTGATTCACTTCCATCTCTTCTGATATATACTATTAAAGAGCATCAGAATTTTGCTATCTCCACTCAGATCACACTATTAAAAACAAATCTAATGCTTTCATATGTCTTTGCCTTTGTCTTAAAATCAGACATGTTTACTCATAATAGACCGTACATGGAATTTATCAGTGTACAAGGCATCAAGTATGATTTAGTTTAATCTTCTATATATTGGGTATTTTCCTCAAGTTGAGCCTGTGTTATTTTATCAAGAAATTTAACAGAAATATGAAACTGTACTTAAACTGCTTTTGGTTTCTACTTCTATTATACTCTCCATATGGCCTCAGATTAAATAGGGTTTTGTCAGATTTCATCATCTGAAATACAATTTTCAGGTAATTCTTAATATTAAGAAAACTTCCCAAGATGTTTAATCATCAAATGGACTAGGTCTGGAAAAGTTTAATCATCAAATGGACTAGGTCTGGAAAAGTAAATATTTTTTAAATGAATAAGTCAGAAATAATATACTTGACATTATCCATTTATATACATGACATTAATATTTTTATCTTATATCAAGACACAATATATTATGGTGGGGCTTCCCTGGTGGCGCAGTGGTTAAGAATCCACCTGCCAATGCAGGGGACACGGGTTTGAGACCTGGTCTGGGAAGATCCCACATGCCGCGGAGCAACTAAGCCCGTGCGCCACAACTACTGAGCCTGCGCTCCAGAGCCTGCGAGCCACAACTCCTGAAGCCCGACGCCTACAGCCCATGCTCTGCAACAAGAGAAGCCACTGCAATGAGAAGCCAGCGCACCGCAACGAAGAGTAGCCCCGGCTCACTGCAACTAGAGAAAGCCCGTGCACAGCAACAAAGACCCAATGCAGCCAAAAATAAATAAAATAAATAATAATAAAATTTTAAAATATATATGTATTATGGTGTATGAATTTTTATAATTTCAGACCTTATATCTGAAATACTATTTAAACAATCTTTAAGTATTTCAAACTTTCAATTTTTTAATTAAAAAAAACATATTCCTGTGACTTGTCAATAATCTTTGACTTAAGAGACCTTGCAAAATAAATATCTTAGTTTCCATGTTTGCATTTTTATATTATCTGGGTACTCAAGTGGATTCAAAGACAACAAAACATAATTTTTAAAAATTCTGCATTAGTTTCCTGTAGGGAGGGTGTAAAATGTTATATATTCAAATTAAATCCTAGTACATTGTTCAGAACGCTCTTTTTATTTATCTAAGAATATAATATTGGTTACCAAATTGTGCTTGCAGAGATAAAGCTATCTTTATTAAATATCAAAGTATTAAAAATGGCTGATTGCTTTCTGGGCAATTGCATTATTTTCTCTGGGATTTCAAAAATTGTCTTGAGATTGGATTGTGTCTCCGTTAAACAATAACTACAGATGGTAATGTTTTCATTTATTTATTTATTTATTTTTAACATCTTTATTTGAGTATAATTGCTTTACAGTGGTGTGTTAGTTTCTGCTTTATAACAAAGTGAATCAGCTATACATATACATATATCCCCACATCTCCTCCCTCTTGTGTCTCCCTCCCACCCTCCCTATCTCACCCCTCTAGGTGGTCACAAAGCACCAAGCTGATCTCCCTGTGCTATAAGGCTGCTTCTCACTAGCTAAGTGTCCATCGACAGATGAATGGCTAAAGAAGATGTGGCACATATATACAGTGGAATATTATTCATTTATTTTTGAAATAGAACTTTCTTATATTTCATTGTTTGGTTATTACATGAGGAAAAAAACAGATTTTCTCCTCAACTGCTGCTTTCCTTTCATGCTTAAATAATAAACTTTAGATTTAAACCTATAAGCCTTTCTGTGGGGATATGATGATTCTGAATATAAACTATGTACTGCAGTCAAGTAAATAGTTTCTATTATTTCAATTTTAAAAAAATTTATAAACTGATTAATGTGTTCTGGGATACTAATTAATAAAACATAACAGTATTCTTAAGGAGAATATTGTAACAGAGAAGACAGAAAACCATAACAAGATGAGATAAATACTAAAATACAGATATACACATCTAATGTGGGACCATTTGGAGGGTTCACTTAAGTCTATTTGTTAGTAAGAGCTGTAAATAGACATGCTTTATTAAGCCTTAGGTAGAAAAATAGCAGAAGTGTCTGTCAGTGCTTCTCAAGAAGCCAGATAACTAGAAAGCCTGGTTGATGTGTTCCATAGAGCTCAGCATCCCAAGACATGAAGAGATGGAAAAAAGAAGAACATCAATCTGGAGAGGTAAATGGAGAATATCCAGCACTGTAAATTCCTCTAAAATACTCTTAACTTTGCCTTCCCATTTGTGAATGTATTTTCTTCCATATAAAATTTAGAATCACTGTATCCAAGTTTTCTCAAAATTTATGCTAGCATTTTTTAATTAGAACTGCATTTAATGTACAATTCATTTTGGATGAATTCAAACCTTATATTAAGTTGAACCACCTGTGAACATGGTATATCTCTTTATATATTTGATTCTTCTTTTCTGTTATTAATTTTTATAATTGGGTCAATATGAATCCTATGTATTCCTTGGACTATAAATTATTATGTAATACTTTATATTTTGTATGGTCTTCATACACCTCTACTTTCCTTAGCTGCTTATATTTCCTTGAAGTTATTCTCTATCTTCCTATAATGTGTATAACTTCCTTTTAATTTGATACAGGAGCTCAGCCCAAAGGTTAACCAATTCGCATTTCCTTTCCCCTCTCACCAAGGATTGCTACTTCAAGAAAACTTCCCAGCACTGGTATGTTTCAAGAGTCACTTTTGCAGGATATTTTCTCAGTTAATTTTCTGCATGTTTAGAGATCTGTAGGATCTGACAGGTAAAACGCTTGCCTTCACGTATAGTTAACAGCTCTTTCCCAGCTGGGTTCCATAACTGCCATGGTATTAATACCTAACATCCTAATGTAATATCTGGAGCTACTGTTTTCTTGCTCAGTCATGTTGGAATACATCTTGCACTCCTGTCCTCTAGACAACTCTCTACTATATACACACTGAGAGCAAACTGCTCTTTGTATCCTTAATTTTTCTTAAATTCTGCACAAAAGTGTGGGATATGTAAACTTCTTGCTTCAGAATAATATCTAGCATGGTGTTTTCATGGGAAGTGAGGAAGGAATGCAGTAATCCACACTAGTTTGTTATCTTGCCTAGTGAATATTTATGCATTTCTTGAGGAGGCTGTGTTCTAGAAAGAAGTGAAAACACTGCACTTCACATGCCATTCTTTGAGCAAAATATCAAAGTAGCCTTAGTTTGCCTGAATGCTCAGATGAAAAAAAATACAAAATACAGAAGCAGAGAGGAAAAAAGTTCATCAAGAAGGGCGTCCCAGAAACAGCGATTTGGGTAAGATGAGTCTAATTATGCACCACCTCTTCCAGATCTGCCTCTAGGCTCCCCACAAGTAAACATATGCATATACCAAAGCACTAATGAGATAGTGAGCTTGCCTCTCATGAGAGTACTTCAAGTTTAACCCACTTGACACTTTAATGGGATCAAGCTTACTTTCTTAACTGAATGCACTTTCACTTTGCACTAATTAGCCCTTCACATATTCCTGTAAACTGTAAAAGCTTCAGTAAAGATATCTCAAATATTCATATAAGTAGAGTGTTCTTTTAATTGGATTTCATCAAGACTCTTGTGTTTATAGATGCATTTGGCAAAGCATAGGTTTTATTCTTGGACCTGTTTTCCAATTCTCATTCTCCTAATACTCACTGCTTGACCGTGAGTAAGGCATCGTTATTCTAATTGCAAAATGATGATAATTTTCTCCATAATGAGCTTCTGTATATAAGACTCACTGGCATAGAGCTGACGCTCAGTACATCATCGCTTTTTTGGTTTTGATTTGTTCCTTCTATATTCTCCTGAGTTCTAACATAACATGTTTCAGTAAGATATAAAATATATGCATAGCTGGTAAAAAGGCACTTCCCAGATATAGTTGTTTGGTTAACATATATCATTTCCACATGTACAAGAAAAGACACACTTTAACCAAGCTGTTGCAATGGGCATGTGGTGGTGCTTATGAGTGGCAGTTCATCTAGTTGAAATACTGTTTTTACAGCATGTCTAGTAGTGTTTGCTCTAGCCCACCCACATAATCTGCTTAACTGGGGCTTAGCTGGGACAGCAGAATCTTTCCTGTCTCTCAGTATCATGAATATTGCAAAAAATCCCCCATATCCTGTATCTTTGTTTTACTACCATGATTCAGAAACCCCCTGTTTAGGGCTTCATTAGAGAGAGCTCAGTGTATTTCAAAACCTATCAGACTCATAAATATCTCAGTTACATTTAGCTTGGCAATTCCATGATGATTCCTATATCCCAGTTTTGCTCATGGATATCAAAAACAAAAGACAACTTAAATGTCCAATATAAGGCAAATGACTGAAAAATTATATAATCACGAATCAATATAATGTTTTGACAACAAAGAGAAAAAGTCACTGTGCAATGTTACATGAAAAAAAACAACTGTAAATCCAAAATTTTAAACTTTAAGAATACTATTATTGAAATTAGGCAGACAAATGCTAGAGAGAGTATGCAGAAATAACTCATTACATTTTATGAGAATAGGGTTATACGAGCGGGTATTTGGTGCATGTATTTTGTTTTGTTTTCAAAAAACCTACATGTCACAATATAAAATCAGCAAATCTCTAGCCCATTCTGTGAACTAGTACTACTTTTTTTTCTTACCTATGTTCAAACTTTTTCAAACATGGTATCTCTTTCTGACATTAATTTTAACTGAAAATAGTTATGGGCTTAAATAATTTTAACAGTAAGTAATTTAAATCACTTTTTTTTGGTATTATGATGGAGAATGCAGGTTTTACATAACTTTAAGATATAATAGAAATTTCTATTTGCTGTGGGCCAATTTATTCTTCCAGACTCCTCCAAGCATTCACTCACTTTCTTCTGCCATTAGGGATATTTTCATAAAATATTTTGAGAAGTTCTACCCCCTACTTCATGTAGCTTTAAGCTCCAATCTAGTGGATAGATTGAGAGTTGATCATTAGAACAAAATTGTTTGTAAATAAAGGCAAAGCCCTAAACTAAAGCATGAATACACAGCATACATGTGATTATACAGTCTAATAATTCTCAAGCCCACTTTTTTCTAGCTCAGTTCTTTCTCCTTAGCTCTAGATCCACTGAAATAATTACTCCCTAGTGTTCAACCAGGATAAATCACATAAACTTTAGGATAACCCAATTAAGGTTACTTGTAATCTTTCCCCCAAATTGATGGTCCCTCTGGATTCCCTGTGTTGAATAGAACCACCATTCACCTAGTCACCCACACACAAAATCTTCATATTGTTCCAACCAAAGACAACAATAATGAATAGGTGAATGAATTATTTCAAGTTTACCTCATTAGCCTTTGCAAACCTGTCCTCAACTTTTCATCACTATGACTACCAGGAGGTACCCTGGAATTCTTCACTTATTAAGGGGTCTTCTAAAATAGTCTTCTAACCTGTCTCTCTGCTTCTTTGTGCCCCCAGCTAATTCTTTGCTGGGTTGCCATTCTGAGCATACGTCCCTTCAAATTGTGCTACTTGTAGCAGAACCAGACAGAAATAAGCTACATCAAAACATAATTATTTGATTTTCTGAGGAAAAATTATTGTCAGTGTTATATATGACAAAGTGATTTCTTTTTATTTTTAAGAAAGACTGAACCTACACTTAGTCATGAGAATACCAAATAGCAATACGCATATTTATGTGAAATATAAAGGTCCTATTTTATTTGTTAAAAATATTTGATAGCACATATATTTTCTGAAAATAACAGGTGAAATATTTAAAACACTTTGCTTAAGGGAGAAGTGTGTCTATTCTGACCAGATCATCTTTGATATATTCCATCTTATTCTTGACTTGAGAGAGCTTGTTTGGGCTTGAATGTTTACTACTCTATTATTATTAAATGCATAATTTAATTATTATTCACATTTTTATTACTACTGAGTTGTACTAAAAACTATAAGCATTCTCTAGTTTAATTTTCATATTAATACCTGATAAGTATAATTATTATCTACATCTAATAGAGAACAAAAATGAAACTTAGAAAGGTTATGTAACTCAGTTTCAGAGTTATAAAGTAGAAAAATGAGGAATTAAATAGAGGTCTCTCTGATTCTAAAGTATAATTTATTAAGAGTTACATTACACTATCTCTCAGTACTTTTTCATGTGCATTATTATTATAGTTTATTTTACAGTCATAAGTTAGATAGGTCTTTCCTCCCAAATTCCATTCTAAACATGAAAAAGATGTTTTAGAAACGTCTGTCTTTAATTTTGCACATTAAAAGAGTTGTTCTTAAGTCTCTTAGGTGTTTCAATTGAAATATGACAACAAAAATAAAACAAAATGAAAATATAACAAAATTCCCCAGTAACATTATGTTCTGAACTTTAAGAGATAAAAGGATAATGACTATTAATTTTTAATTCCACCTAGCATCCTAAATCATATTGCATTTTTAAAAAAGGTGGTGTCTTCAGTGTTTAGTACAAAGATTTTTTAGCTGTTGCTTTCTAGAGGTAAGAACTGGTCAGCTATATTAAATACAGTAGAAAGATCGTTAGGATGGGACAAACCATAGGCTTCTGACTATTAAGACATGGAACAATTTCAACAGAATCATGAGGGCAGATTCCAGATTGGTGAATGACTAGAACTGGGAAAGTGTTGACAGTTAGTATAGATAATCATTTGACCCTGAAGGAAGAAGGGAGGTGATTTGTAGTGGCTTATGGTCACAGGCAAGTGACTGTAGTATCAGAGAAGGCTTGATTGTGCCAGTACGCGAAGAGGATGTTCCCTAGAAGCAATCAAAATCCAAATACATGGAGAAAAAAAAAGGAGCAGCAAAAAAGCATCCGGAAAAGGTCCTAAAGAGGGAAACCGGATATAGTTTAGAAGCATAATGAAAGAAGTGTAAAAAGGCATTCCTAATCTCCACATTGAAAGCAGCAGAAAAATCAGCTTGTGAGTATTGGAAGAAGTTCAAAGTGAGATGTCACAAATGAAGCACATGCATGGATAAACATTCATGTAATTAATTGCAACCGCTTTACATGTGAACACTTTACACTGTTTTATATGGTTCACTTGATTCTTACAATATTCCTTTCAGGTAGGTAGGGCAGAAACAATTACTGTTCCTATAACTGTTGAGAAACTAAGGTATTAAGGAACCACCTAAAGGACACAGAGGCAGAAGTAGAATAAAATCCCCAGTTTAGGGAAAACTCCTGATCCAGTGTCTATTTCACTAGACACTACCCTAACCTGCATGCCCCATTAGTGACATACTGACAGTAGACAAAGTCACAGCTAGACTTATGTCCTGCTCAGGCAAAGTAGTTAATGTTCTCTGCACAGTTTACAAAAGTCACTTCCATAATAAATGTTATTTCAGTTCTCTCTCTGGCCACATAAATGAATAAGTGGTGATAATAACACTCTCATTATTTTAGGAACATATTTGCATTTGTAATGATAAAGCACCTACCAGGCACCAAAACCACAGAGACAACTGTCTGAATTAATTATATTTGTTTGGCTGATTAGATAAAAAATGCAAACATAAACTGCACATCAAACTACTTTAAGATTATTTAATCCTTCTCTTGAAAGGGAAATAGGCCTCTGAAGTTGTTCTTTTAATCTCAAGAAACAGATCATTAAATCAAGCAGCTGAAACAGTCCTTTAAAAATTATCCCCCCCACAAAAAAAAATTTCTTGCATTTTCTCAAGTGTCTGAAATAAGCATATCTATCTACATAATATCAGGGTTTATTTATTAATTTGCAGTTATCCCAGATTAGCCTGCTCAATTTTCATGAGCCAAGCCCCACACCTCTATGGGAAGTGATGGCTTAAACGGTGTCCATTTAGCAGACATCAACTTTGAAGTGGGGATAAGTGCAGCTAAAATCATCCCCCTGAAGTTCTCAAAGTGTGCAATTAGCTTTGCAGATGTGCTCTGTCCACACCTACCGTTTAATGATCACTAAAGTCCTTATTAAATGAAGTAGTACCACCACCCTCCTCCCTTTACACACCAGCTGCCAGCTCACCTTCAGTTTGCTAAGTACTATAAAGGAGTCCAAATGTGACTGATACCTTTTCAATGCTTTGAACCTTTTGTGTAAGTTGCCTCGCTTACCGTGAAGAATAATTCCCAGAGTGGGAGCAGTGGTCCAAAGCCTTATCATGTCTCAATACCCTCCATTCCTTCACCCACCCTACTTTATTTTAAAGTAAAAGTCAAATTTATCTTTTTCCTGCTTAAAACCTTTCAATTGCTCCTGTCACCTATAGGATAAAATCCAGACTTCTCAGTATGGCTCCAATCCATCTCCCAAATCCATCTGCTATTTTCTCTTCTTACATAGAATTACAAAAATATCACCGATCTATCTATCTATCAGATATTAGATTGAATTTCTATATAGTTGTCAATTTCCATGACTATAGTATAATAGATATAGATTTCATCCCAGTTCTTAAAATGTATAATGGTCACTTTCCACTGGGCTTAAAGTAATTAAACAGAATCTTCCAAGACTGCAGTGGGCCAGGGAGGAGGGGTGGTGTTCATCAATGTGTGTGTCTAAGTATGTGTGCATATATTCTTGAGATATATTTGAATACTAATTAGCAATAATTAAATTCTGAGTAACATTTTTTTAGTAAAAAGGGAAGCTCTAACTAGGGGCCTCAAGGATATACCATTTAACAATGCAAAGAGTCACCAGCATCCCTAAGAATTTCCCCTCTCTAAGCCAACACAGACCATAATAAACTCTACTGCAGAACTGGTTCGGTGATAACAAGGGGATAGGATAGGGTAAGAAACCAGAAAAGGCCTGCCTCAATTATTGTAGTGAGTAGCAAGGTTGATACGACATCCAGAACTACCTCATTTACAGAGTCATAGACCTAGTTAATAGAACATGGTATCCCTAGGGGCAATGTAGATGGCAGCCATCATGGCTGAATAATATAAATAAATCTTTACCCCAAAAAAGTCAAGGAATGGAGGATCAAACGGGTAAGGGTAGTTGTTGCAATAAAATGTTATGATTCGGGGAGTTCCCTGGTGGCCCAGTGGTTAAGAGGTTAAGATTCTGCCTTCCAGTGCAGGGGGCATGGGTTCGATCTCTGGTCAGGGAATTAAGATCCCACATGCTGTGTGGTGTAGCCAAAAAAAAAAAAAAGTCATGATTCTTTGCCCAATTTCTCCAGCTGAACCACTTTTTGTAACTGGAATTAACTGAAAAAGAGGACATGTACGAGAGAGAGGATCCTACAACAAGAATGTATGGTAATAATTCAACATTACTTCCCCAGAGGCAGAGTCAACATGGCAGTGTGGAAAGACGCGGAGTTAGCGTCTCCCCACAGCTAGGGCACCTGCCGGTCACTGGTGGGGGACTCTGATGCCCAAGGAGACGGGAGGAACCCCAAAGTGAACCAGTAGGATGTAGGGGGACTGAGGGGGGAGGAGAAGTGGACGCCAGACAGGATTGGCGTCCCTGAGGCTGGGGAGATCAGGAGACGCAGGTGGAAGGGGCCTCCGGGAGGAGCTGGAGAGGAGCAGAGGGCAATTGCCCTGCCCACTCAGGCACAGGGAGCCTGCTGGGCTCCCAGGCTGATCCCACGCACTCTGAGACCAGGGGTGGGGTACAAGCCTGGGCCCCCTCTGTTCCTTGAGCCTAAGCCCAAGCCCCCACAGCCTCCAGGGTTTTCCAGCCCTGTGGGTCCTGAGCATTGGCCCCGCCCACCACCCAAACCTCGCCCTTGCTTAGGCTCTGCTCTCCACAGCCAAGGCCTTCCCCCACCCCCTTTTTTCTTTTCCCTTCTCTTTTTTACTATTGTGGTACTGATGTACCTTCTGGTTGTTGATTCATCTATATTTTTATTTTTACATTCTTTCTAACTTATCTGATAGTTCCCTAGTCTAATTTTATTTACTTTATTATTGTCCTTTTTTTTTTGTTGCCCCACGCGGCTTGCAGGATCTTGGTTCTCGAGCCCAGGGTTGGGCCGAAGCTCCTGCGGTGGAAGCTCCGAGTCCGAACCACTGGACTAACAGAGATCCTCAGACCCAAGGGAGTATTCACAGGAGTGAGGTCTCACGGAGTTCCTCATCTCAGCACCAAGACCCAGCTCTACCCAACAGCCTACAAACTCAAGTGCTGCAAGCCTCAGCCCAAATAACCAGTAAGAGAGGAACACAATCCCACTCCTTAAAAAAAAAAAAAAAAAAAGGACGGCAAAAAAAAATGTCACAGATGAAGGAGCAAAGTAAAAACCTACAAGACCAAATAAATGAAGAGGAAATAGGCAATCTACCTGAAAAAGAATTCAGAGTAATGATAGTAAAGATGATCCAGAATCTAGGAAAAAGAAAGGAAGCACAGATTGAGAAAATACAAGAAATGTTTAACAAAGATCTAGAAGAACTAAAGAACAAACAGAGATAAACAAACAATAACTGAAATGAAAAATACACTAGAAGGAATCAATAACAGAATAACTGAGGCAGAAGAACGAATAAATGAGCTGGAAGACAGATTGCTGGAAATAACTGCCAAGGAGCAGAATAAAGAAAAAAGAATGAAAAGAATTGAAGACAATCTCAGAGACCTCTGGGACAACACTAAATGCACCAACATTCGAATTATAGGGGTCCCAGAAGAAGAAGAGAAAAAGAGAGGGTCTGAGAAAATATTTGAAGAGATTACAGTCGAAAACTTCCCTAACATGGGAAACGAAATAGTCACCCAAGTCCAGGAAGCACAGAGAATCCTATACAGGATAAACCCTAGAAAAAACACATCAAGACACATACTAATCAAACTAACAAAAAATAAATTCAAAGAAAAAAATATTAAAAGTAACAAGGGAAAGACAAAAAATAACATACAAAGGAATCCCCATAAGGTTATCAGCTGATTTTTCAGCAGAAACTCTGCAGGCCAGAAGGGAGTGGCAGGATATACTTAAAGTGATGAAAAAGAAAAACCTACAACCAAGATTACTCTACCCAGCAAAGATCTCATTCAGATTCGATGGAGAAGTCAAAAGCTTTTCAGACAAGCAAAAGCTAAGAGAATTCAGCACCACCAAACCAGCTTTACAACAAATGCTAAAGAAACTTCTCTAAGCAGGAAACATGAGAGAAGAAAAAGACCCACAAAAACAAACCCAAAACAATAAAGAAAATGGGAATAGGAACATACATATCAATACTAACCTTGAATGTAAATGGATGAAATGCCCCAACCAAAAGACACAGACTAGCTTAATGAATACAAAAACAAGACCCATATATATGCTGTCTACAAGAGACCCACTTCAGACCTAGGGACACATACAGACAGAAAGTGAAGGGATGGAAAAAGAGATTCCATGCAAATGGAAATCAAAAGAAAGCTGGCATAGCAATACTCATAGCAGATAAAATAGACTTTAAAATAAAGACTGTTACAAGACATAAGGAGGGACACTACATAATGATCAAAGGATCAATCCAAGAAGAAGATACAACAATTATAAATGTTTATGCACCCAACAAAGGAGCACCTCAATACATAAGGCAAATGCTAACAACCATGAGAGGAGAAATCGACAGTAACACAATCATAGTAGGGGACTTTAACATGCCACTTACACCAATGGACAGATCATCCAGACAGAAAATAAATAAGGAAACACAAGCTTTAAATGACTCAATAGACCAGATAGATCTAATTGATATTTATAGAACATTCCACCCAAAAGTGGCAGAATACACTTTATTCTCAAGTGCACTTGGAACATTCTCCAGGATAGATGACATCTTGGGTCAAAAATCAAGCCTTGGAAAATTTAAGAAAACTGAAATCGTATCAAGCATCTTTTCTGACCACAACACTAAGAGATTGGAAATCAATTTACAGGGAAAAAAACTGTAAAAAACACAAATACATGGAGGCTAAACAGGGCGTTACTAAATAACCAAGAGATCACTTAAGAAATCAAAAAAGAAATTAAAAAAATACATAGAAACAAACAACAATGAAAACACAACGACCCAAAACCTATGGGACGCAGCAAAAGCAGTACTAAGAGGGAAGTTTACATCAATTCAATCTCACCTCAAGAAACAAGAAAAATCTCAAAAAAACAATCTAACCCTACACTTAAAACAACCAGAGAAAGAAGAATAAAGAAAACCCAAAGTCAGTAGAAGGAAAGAAATCATAAAGATCAGAGCAGGAATAAATGAAATAAAAAAGAAGAAAATAGATAAACAAAATTGATAAACCCTCAGCCAGACTCATCAAGAAAAAAAGGGAGAGGACGCAAATCAATAAAATTAGAAACAAAAATGGAGAAATAACAACTGACATTGCAGAAATACAAAGGATTATAAGAGACTACTACAAACAACTATATGCCAATAAAATGGACAACCATGAAGAAATAGACAAATTCTTGGAAAGGTACAATTTTCCAAGACTGAACCAGGAAGAATTAGAAAATGTAAACAGACCTATCACAAGTAATGAAATTGAAACCATAATTAAAATTCTTCCAACAAACGAAAGTCCAGATGGCTTCACAGGCGAATTCTATAAATCATTTATAGAAGAGCTAACACTGATCCTTCTCAAACTCTTCCAAAAAACTGCAGAGGGAGAAACACTCCCAAATTCATTCTATGAAGCCACCATCACCCTGATACCAAAACCAGACAAAGATATCACAAAAAAGAAAATTATAGACCAATGTCACTGATGAACATAGATGCAAAAATCCTGAACAAAACACTAGCAAACAGAATCCAACAGCATGTTAAAAGGATCATACACCATGATCAAGTTGGATTTATCCCAGGGATGCAAGGATTCTTCAATATATGTAAATCAATCAATGTGATACACCATATTAACAAATTAAGGAATAAAAACCGTATGATCATCTCAATAGATGCAGAAAAAGCTTCTGACAAAATTCAACACACGTTTATGATAAAAACTTTCCAGAAAAGGGGCATAGAGGGAACCTTCCTCAACATAATAAGGGCCATATATGACAAATCCACAGCAAGCATCATACTCAAAGGTGAAAAACTGAAAGCATTTCCACTAAGATCAGGAACAAGACAAGGATGTCCACTCTCGCCACTCTTATTCAACATAGTTTTGGAAGTCCTAGCCATGGCAATCAGACAAGAAAAAGAAAGAAAAGGAATACAAATTGGAAAAGAAGAAGTAAAACTGTTTAAACTGTTTAAAACAGAAGTCACTGTTTGCCAATGACATGATACTATACATAGAAAATCCTAAACATGCTACCAGAAAACTATTAGAACTAATCAATGATTTGGTAAGGTTGCAGGATACAAAATTAATGCACAGAAATCTCTGGCATTCCTATACACCAACAACGAAAAATCAGAAAGGAAACACTTCCAATTACCATTGTAACAAAAAGAATAAAATACCTAGGAATAAACCTGCCTAAGGAAGCGAAAAACTTGTACTCAGAAAACTATAAAACACTGATGAAAGAAATCAAAGAGGACATAAACAGATGGAGAAATATACCATGTTCTTGGATTGGAAGAATCAACATTGTGAAAATGACTATACTACCGAAAGCAATCTACAGATTCAGTGCAATCCCTACCAAACTACCAATGGCACTTTTCACTGAACTAGAATAAAAAATTGCACAATTTGTATGGAAACACAAAAGATCCTGAAGAGCCAAAGCAATCTTGAAAAAGAAAAACGGAGTTGGAGGAATCAGGCTCCCCGACTTCAACCTATACCACAAAGCTACAGTAATCAAGACAGTATGGTACTGGCACAAAAACAGAAATATAGATCAATGGTACAGGATAGAATGCCCAGAGACAAACCGTACATATGGGCACCTAATTTACGACAAAGGAGGCAAGAACCCACAATGGAGAAAAGACAGCCTTCAGTAAGTGGTGCTGGGAAAACTGGACAGCTACATGTAAAAGTATGAAATTAGAACACTACCTAACACCATACACAAAAATAAACTCCAAATGGATTAAAGACTTAAATGTAAGACCAGATACTATAAAACTCTTAGAGGAGAACATAGGAAAAACACTCTTTGACATAAACCACAGCAAGATCTTTTTTGATCCACCTCCTAGGGTAACAGAAATAAAAACAAAAATAAACAAATGGGACTTAATTAAACTTAAAAGCTTTTGCACAGCAAAGGAAACCATAAACAAGACAAAAAGACAACCCTCAGAATGGGAGAAAATATGTGCAAATGAAACAACAGACCAAGGATTAATCTCCAAAATATACAAACAGCTCATGTAGCTCAATATCAAAAAAAAAAAAAAAAAAAATCCAGTTAACAAATGGGTGGGATACCTAAATAGACATTTCACCAAGGAAGACATACAGATGGCCAAGAGGCACATGTAAAGATGCTCCACATCACCAATTATTAGAGAAATGCAAATCAAAACTATAATGAGGTATCACCTCACACCGGTCAGAATGGCCATTATCAAAAAATCTAGAAACAATAAATGCTGGAAAGGGTGTGGTGAAAAGGGAACCCTCCTGCACTGTTGGTGGGAATGTAAATTGATACAACCACTATGGAGAACAGTATGGAGGGTCCGTAAAAAACTAAAAATAGAACTACCATATGACCCAGCAATCCCACTACTGGGCATATACCCTGAGAAAACCATAATTCAAAAAGAGACATGTACCACAATGTTCATTGCAGCACTATTTACAATAGCCAGGACATGGAAGCAACCTAAGTGTCCATCGACAGATGAATGGATAAAGAAGATGTGGCACATATATACTATGGAATATTACTCAGCCATAAAAGAAACGAAATTGAGTTATTTGTAGTGAGGTGGATGGACCTAGAGTCTGTCCTACAGAGTGAAGTAAGTCAGAAAGGGAAAAACAAATGCCGTATGCTAACACATATATATGGAATCTAAAAAAAAAAAAAAAAGGTACTGATGAGCCTGTTGCAGGGCAGGAATAAAGAGGCAGACACAGAAAATGGACTTGATGACAAGGAGTAGGAGGGCAAAGCTGGGGTGAAGTACGAGTAGCATCGACATATACACACTACCGAACGTAAAATATTTGGCTGGTGGGAAGCAGCAGCATAGCACAGGGAGATCGGCTCAGTGCTTTGCGATGACCTAGAGGGGTAGGATAGGGAGGAGGGAAGGGAGGCTCAAGAAGGAGGGGACATGTGTATGCACATGGCTGATTCATTTTGTTATGCAACAGAAACTAACGCAGTATTGTGAAGCAATTATACTCCAAAAAAGATCTATTAAAAAAAAACAAAAAAATTCCTTCCCCAAAGGAAATCCGCTGCCATTTTCCTAGGTAATTATACACTAGGAAAAGGCGAATACCTAAATATTTTGAGGATTACTGAACACAGGGTCCAAAATGACACTGATACGTGGCTGCCTGAAGCAGCACCATGTCTCACCAGTTTGATTTGGGCGTATGAGGCCCAGACAACAAATGGAGTCCTAGCCAAGCTGGTCTGGTTACAGTGCAGATAGTGGATCCATGTACCCACTTGGTGGATATTTCTCTGGTTCTTGGGGTATAATTAGAATAAACATTGCTTTTCATTAGTACAGCAACCACACTGCTTCCTTGGAGGGTGTGGTGAGAGCTACGATCACAGTGGGGAAGCCCAATTAGAAGCCTCTAAAACCACCTCCCCTTCCCAGTCAGGAATGAAGACTGAAAAAATATCATATGCTAGGGGCAGAGACAGAAATTCAGGCTACCATTAAGAACCTAATGGATGCAGGAGATGAGGGTTTTATCATATCTCCATTTAAATCACCAGCCTGGCCTCTTCAAATCATTAGGAGAAGACAGTGGACTAACACAATATGTTGATCATGTCATGATAATCAGACCAAAGAGCAAGAAATGGTGAGCACATTGGAAGCTTTATTACAACATATACAATCTGGTTGGCAAGATATAAACCCTGTGATGATTCAGGTACTCCCACATTCTTTGAAAAATTAGGTATCCTATAGTCTGGAGCATGCCTGGACATCCTCTCCAAAATAAAAGATAAAATATTGCATCTTGCTTCTCCCATCAAGAAGGAAGCCCAGTGCTTAAAAGCCTTTTAAGTTTTTCTACGTAGCTTATTTCATACCCGAAAAAACTACTTCAAACCATACACTGGGTCCAGGAAAGGCTAATAGATTTGAGTTGGGTCTAGAGCAGGAAAAAGCTCTTCAGCAGGTTAAGGCTGTGGCTCTGTACCTTGGACTCTTTCTTCTCTCAGGCCTTATGTTATTAGAGGTATCAGTGGTGGCATAAGATTCTAAAAGGAACTTATTGGATAGACCCATTGAAAGAATCATGATACAGATGCCTAGGATTCTGGAGCAAATCCATCCCATCTGCAGTGCAAAAGTATACACATTTTGAAAATAAGCTCTAAGTATTCATTACTTGCTCTGGAAGAGATAGAACACCAGATCACGGAACATTAATTACCATAAAACTAGAAGTACCCATCACTAGCTGGGTAATGTCAAATCTACCAAGTAATACAGTTTGGCTGGTCCAGCAGCAAATCATCATGTGATAGAAGCAATAATCTGAGATAAAGACCAAACAGGACCAAGGCACAAGTGAGCAATATATATGTATGTGTATGTACACACACACACACACACACACACGCAGGTAGCCTAGGTCCCATCCCCCATGATACATACTCCATCATTGTGATAGTTCCCTCAATTCATACCTATGCCCATATGGGATATGCCTTATGAATGATTGATGAATGTCCACTCAATATGTAGGCATAGGCCAAAAATGGATGACTGCTGCCCTATATAGCCCTAGGGAAACCTAGAAAGAGAGTGTTAAGCAGGAATCCTCCCAAGGGCTTGGAAATTTGTGTGGGGCAACTGATCATTCACTTTGTGTGAACTGAGAGGTAGTCTGGGATTAGAATACATATAGACTCATGGGCAGTGGTGAATGACTTGGTAGACTGCTTAGAAGCCTGGAAGGAAAAAATAGGAAGAGAATGAAGAGGACTGGTGTAGAGGGATGGGAATAGACATACGTGAATGAGCATAAAATGAGCTACTGTGGTATATGTTATTACCTATCAGAGCATCCACTACAAAGAGACCATAGTTTGCATTACGGTTCACTGTTGGTGTTGTATATTCTGTGGGTTTTTGGCAAATGTATAATGATATGTATCCATATTTTAACCACCCTAAAAGTACACTGTGTTCTACCTATTCATCCTTCTACCTCCACCCCTTCAACCCCTGGCAATCCTTTCAATGTCTCCATAGCTTTGCCTTTTCCATAATGCCATACTTTTAGAATCATCAAGTATTTAGCCTTTTCAGATTGGCTTCTTTCAGTTAGTATATGCATTTAAGGTTTCTCCATGTCTTTTCATGGCTTGATAGCTCATTTCTTTTTGGTGTTGAATAACATTTCACCGTCTGGATTATGAGTTTTAAATTCCCTGTCTGATAATTCTAACATTCCTGTCATGTCCTGTTCTGATACTTATTGTCTCTTCAAATTGCTTTTTTGCCTTTTGGTATGGCTTGTAATTTTTTTTCTTGATAGCTGGTCATAAAGTACCAGGTAAAAGGGATTGCTGCAAATAGGCCTTTAGTAACATTATAGTGAGGTATGAGGGGTGGGAAGGGTTCTATACTCCTATGGTTAGGTCAGTCTTTTAGTGAGATTATCCCTCTGGACTATGAACTTCACAAGCGGTTTTTTTTTTTTTCCCCTCCCCCTTAGGGAGAAAGGATGGCTGGAGTGGGTTGCAGTTGGTTATTTATTTTCCTTCTCCCAGGTCAGCTAGGCTCTGATAATACCTAACATTAGGCTCTAGTTAACTAGTTTCCCCTCAGGGCAGGCCTCGATAAGACGAGAGAACTGCAGTGTATTTCAAAATGGTCCCTTTTCCCTTTCTTGCTGCCAGATGCCCAAGGGGATTTTTCTCTGATATTTACTAGGAGAATCTTTTCCAGCTCCTGGATGAATATCTCACAGTATTGTGGGGCCTCCCCTATGAGTGGGTCCCCCTGGAGCTTTTATCTCTCAGACTTGTCTGAGCCTCCAGCAATTCATCAATTATAGTTCAGGTTTTCCTACCAGCCTCTGATTCCTGCTCTATGAGCTGGGACTCTCTGTATTTTCCTGCCTCTCCAATCTTGGGGCCTGCAGTTTGCCCTGCGTCTTCTTCTCCCTTACAGTTCCAAGAAGAGTTGTTGATTTTTTTAGTCTGTTCAGCTTTCTGCTTGTTGGGATGGAGTGGCAATTCCTAAGCTCTTTACGTGCAAGACCGGAAGACTCCTTTGTATTTTGAAAGGGGCAGTGATTCATTTTGGCACATATTTTAGGCATGGGTTTACCTTTCTGCTTTAAGGGCCTCAGCCAATACCACTAACTGAGGGCCATATAGAGTATCTGATCCACTGATACAGCCCCCAGTATATCACTGGGTCAAAAAGGATCCACTTTACAGTAAAGGAGGTAAGAAAGTGGGCATATGACCATTATTAGATCCAAGGATCATTTCTCATACTACGTAGGCTGAAGTTGCTAGCCTGACAGAGTGATGAAATAGTCTATGAAAGGCTCAGCTGAAGGGCCAGCTCAGGGGTGATACTTTTATAGGATTTTCCAGGTATCAGAGTATACTTTAAATCAATAACCTTTATAACTTGGTATGCATGTCATCTTCCTCGAAAACAAGAATGCACAAGTCTGGGAACTGAGGGGTGAAAGCAGAAGTGGCCCCATTTACCAACACTTCCAATGCCCTACTCGGGGAATGTGTGCCTCTCATCTCCACAACCCTGGGCTCAGTAGTTTTAGATGTCCTTGCTCCCAAAATGAGAATGTTTCTGCCAGGAGACACAGCAAGAGTCCTGATGGACTATAAGCTACCTGGACACTTCTGGACCCTTCTGTCAAGGAACCAACAGGAATGACTGACCCTGATCATCAGGAGGAAGTAGGGCTGTTGTTACACAATGGGAACAGAAACTTTATACCCAGGCTATCCACTTTGGTATCCGAGTCCTCCCTTGACATAAAAATTATGATGTTAAGTAGACAAGTACAGCAAAACCTGTCAGAGAAGAAGCACAGACTCCTCAAGAAAGAGGGTCTTGGTCACAACAGTAGGTAAACTACCAGGACCTGCAGAGGCAATAACTGAGGGTAAGAGAAATACGAAATAGATGGAGGACAGAGACAAGTATCAGTTGTGGTCTTTAGATGAGCTGCTGCGAACACCTGTTCACCTAGCAAACGTCCTTCTCTAAAGGTCCCTGGGAGAGAGGGCCATCAGAATCCTGAATGAGTTCCTCCCAGAATTAGGTTCTCTCAGAAGTGGATCCAAGTAACACAACGGTGGATCATGGTGAATCCCTTAGGTCTACCTTCACATGTCAGTTTAAATATTGTTTCCTAAGTGAAACGATCACAGATCACCCCATCTAAACCAAGTCTCCTGGAAATTCTATGTTAGACCCCTGGGTCTTTCATTCACAGTAGTTTTCATAGTCTGTGTTTCTTGTTTATTTGTATCATCCATCTCTTGCACTATACTGTAAGCTCCAGAAATTATATAGCAGAAATATTTGTAGTGACTATGTGTATTTATATTGCATCCCAGCACATAGTCCTTTTTACAAGTATTTAGAAATGCATGTATAAGATCATCATCATAGGACATAGTTATATCCGTCCCTGCTCCAAGAAAGATTTCTTGTTGGCAATACAGCCTTCCTTGACTAATTCCTATACAAAATGGTCATGCGAATGTGGCCCGTATTAGGATTTGACCTAATCCTTTCACATAAGCCATGTGGGTAGACATATCCCCTCCACTCGTGTTGCCGCACAGTTGCTAATGCCATAACAAGTTGCTAATGCCATAACATACATGTTCACCAGGCACACAACAAAATGGATCTGAGGATATGGATCTCTGATGGTGACAACTCCATCAGGACTTTAGTTTGATTATATGATTGCTCCAGACCTGGAAGCCTGCTACTCAGTATGGCCCCTAGTCATTCTTTTATTTTGTGGTTCCTTTGCTAGTGCAAATGGTAGTAATACAATTCCTGGTTGGCTGTTGCAACATTATTGCAACATTATTTGATGTTCAAGTACACAGGACATAAAGTGGTGACTTAATATTGTACAGGAATATAAGGTTAAAGAAAATACCTGTCTTTCTGTTCCTGTGTTTTTAAAACATTTCTCCAACATCTCCTTCAGCTGAAAACCAAAGTTAAGTCCTGAAAATAAGATCTTTCTTGGGCAAATAGTATAATGAACCACCTCAGGTTTACAAAGCTAGACCCAATTGTGTGTGTGTGTGTGTGTGTTGTGCACACACTGAGTACTTGAAATAAATCTCTCAGCCTGCTCCAGCGTGCCACTGTGGGACAGAAAACAGGATCAAGAAATGGTGCAGAACCCTGTGCTTGAGATGGGAAGATGAAGGTGAACAACTGGAACAGGTGCTCCCATGGAAGCAGAACCAATGGAAGAGACAGAAGAGAAAAAGACAAAAAATGTAATAAGAACTTTTGTACAATTAGAGCACAAAGAGAAGTTTCTGGAATTAAAAAACTGGGTGGAATTTAAGCTCTTCCATAGAATTGTAAATTTCCTAAGGGACAAAGGGTAAGCTGTTACATAATGTTTGTAAGCCCAGTTCTCAACACAGTATCTGACATAGAAAATGCTCAAGAAACAAAGGAATGTAAATGATTTCTTGAGTAGGTCCAGCAAGTAGCAGCCCCCAACCCAGAGAAGCACCTGAATAGAGTCTGTTCCTATTGCACCTGAAAAGAATCAGGCATATGGCTTTGAACAGCTTACTTTACAATGACTCCTTCTTTTATAAGGTACTTGGCCTTTTGTGAGTGGAGCTACAGCTGTCTGTGAAAATGGCAACATCTGATCCTAAGACCTAGAATATAAAGCACTTGAAAATGTCATTCATTTAAGGTTACCCTCTGATGTTAAGAGCTTAGGGGGAAAAAAATAGGCAGATCTTGTGAAAGAAAAGAACAATCAGACAACCATTTTTATGAATCATGAAGAACAGGAATGCATGCTTTACGCTAGAGACTTTCCTGGGGGGAAATTCTAAATAGGTTTATCATTTTAGAAAATATACGGTCAGCTGAAGAACACCACAAATGATAAAATTGTTTATCTCTTTCTAAAAGAAAAGTAACCAGGGGACTGTATGACAGATGACTGTTTATGGCTCTAAAACACTGTAGGACCAGGATAATTGAAGGTTGTATTCGAGGTGATTTCATAGATGGAAATATTAGGGTGATGGTCCCTTATCAGACAACCTGGGAAGGTTCAAATCCCCACTCCACTCTTTTTTAATAATATAATCTCACTTGTAAAATGGAGGTTGCAGTGGCACCTACCTCACTGAGTCATTTGGTGAATTAATGTTACACATAAAGTCTAGATATATGGTAAAAAATAAATATCCCTACCAAGTTAAAACTTCATTTTACTGATTGGCAGCTTGAAGCCCACCCATTAGGACATTTATGAAGCATCTAAAATGCTTCATGTATTATATGCCTGGGTAGGGGAAGGGAGGTGGGAGAGATCAGAGTATGATCTCTGCCTTGATTAGAATCACACAGTTTTGGGGTTAAGCCTGATTACAAAGACTTAAGAGATATTTGCTCTAAAGGGAAGGAAAAGCAAATAGTAAGGAGTATCCAGAAGTAAATGCTTAATTCTGCCTGGAGTATCCAGGGAGAATTTTCTGAGGCAGGAGGAATATGATCTGTGGCCTGATTAATGAGTAGGGGTTTGCTTCATTATAATGATGGGGAGGAAATTCTGGCCAGAAAGAAAAGCCTGGCATAAAGGATGCACAGTCATCTCTCGGTATCCGATGGGGGAATGGTTCCAAGACCTGTAGATACCAAAATCTATGGATGCTCAAGTCCCTTACAGAAAATGACATAGTCCAGTCGGCAATCCGTATATGCAGATTCAGGACCTGCAGATATGGAGAGCCAATGGTAAGACATATGCTGGCAACCTCAAGTTGCAGATTGTGTGAGGATGGACCAGAAAGTTCTGCAGAGCCTCCTGCATTGGGTCGTCTGTGCCAGGATGGAGTCCTTACATTTTGTTGTACAAGGGAGATCACAAAGAAGCATAATTTTTTTTTAACTTTTCAAATTGAAATGACCTCAGACTACCAAAATCAGTGCAGAAATAGTACAAAGCTTTTTGATATACCCTTCAACCATTTCTCCCAAATGTTAACATTTGTGCCCATAGCCATTATGAAAAAAGAAAGTTAATATTGATTGAGCAAAATTGAGAATCTTGGCTTTGCATATTTTAGGTGTGTGACTCAACTAACATTATAGTCTCATTATCTTTATAAACTTGAGGATAACTACTTTGGATGTCTAAATTATATGTTGTTTGGGTAACAAATATAATACATTTTCTGGAATACAAAAAGCTTTCAGCCAATTGTTGAATGAGTATTATCAAGAATGGCTGCCCCTGTGACGAATTAATCATAATGGAGATGCCTCCTTGTTGCCTCAGTAGTAGATATGTGAATAGCAAACATGTCTGACTCACGGGAAGATAAAACTTGCTCAATGTCAACATGAAAGGACACAGGACTTTTTGACAGATATCTGGTCCTCAAACCAGCTCATTGGGAATATTAGATTTAGGCTTCACAGGTATAGTATTTCCTTCTTTAGGAATTCTTGGCCTTCCTATTTGGCTACTATCTCATGAGTACAAATTCTGATTCAGGCTTTTTTTTTTTTACATTAAGGGTATGACAGGCACCTTCTGACATGGTTCCCAGTAATGCCCGCCTCCTGGCATTCAATTTATGTATCCCTTCTCCCCCTCCTAGTATTTGCTGGACCTAGCAAATGTCTTCAATCAAATAGAATATGACCAAAGTAATGAGCCATCTCTTGCTGTGATTACATTAAAAAAGACTGACTTCGGTTTTGCTACAACACTCTCTCTCTGGCTCTTCTTCATGCTTGCTCTAATGAAATAACCTGCCCTATTATGAGCAGATCTGTGGGGTGGCCCCCGTGGCAAGGAACTGAGAGAAGTCCTTAATCAATAGCTGGTGAGGAACTGATACCCTCAGTTCAACAATCCACAGGGAAACCAATCCTACCAATGGCCACTTGGGTGAGCTTAGAAAATCCTTTCCCAGGTGAGTCTTCAGATGAGACATTTGATTTCATCACTGTGAAACACCCTGAAGCAGAGAACCCAGGAAAACTGTGCCTGGATTTCTGACCCACAAAAACTTTTAAAATAAATGGTGTTTTAGGCCACCTAATTTTAATGTAATATGTTATACAGAAATAAATATCTAATGTAAGTGATAGATCAGTTATATAAAGTTCCTGTTATTATGTAGCTGCTATATTAATGGAAAGGGACATATGGTAAATACATAAATTATCCACAAGATAATTTCAGGCAAAAGTAAGTACAATGAAGAAAACAAATCAGGGCATCTGTGATGGGGAGAGACTACTTTAAACTGGGTATCCAGGAAGACGACACTTGAGCTGAACACTGCCTACCAAAAACAGAATCATGTAAGTACCTAGGAGAGATTTCCAGTAAGAGAAACCACTGCAGGTACTTCTGACTACACATGAAGAAACTGAGTCTCAGAAAGAGTAATCTGAACCAGATAACAGAGCACTGTGGGTAAAACTGGCATTTGTACCCAAAATTAATGACTTTATATCTTCTTTTTCTAGTAGTTTCATCAGAATGAATAGTAAACTCATCAACAGATAATCCCAAAGTTCATAAAGAATTGCTTAAAAGATAAAATTCAATATTATGTGTCTGGAAGAGAAAAGTGAAGGGAGACTCAAGACGAAACATGAAAAGAGAAAAAAAGAAACAGAAGGAAAACCCAAGAATGGAAAGGAGATGAACAACTCCATTTTGGGGTAAACTCAGAAGTAATACTAGACTCTCAGTACTGAGCGGCTTAGTATTTTTTAATCCATGTACAGAAAAGTTCTTTGCAGGAGGAGGGAGAAAGAGAAAAAGAGAATCTCCTTTTCCCTCCCCACCCCACCTCTTTTTTTCTCTTTTTATTTTATAGAAATATTGTGATGGTTAATTTTACATGTCAACTTTACTGGCCCAAGGGACACCCAAGTATCTGGTAAAACATTTCTGAGGATGTCTCTGGAAGAGATTAGCATTAGATTCTGAGTAGACTGAGTAAAGAAATCCACCTTCATTATTGCGGGTGGGCATCATCCAATCCTTTGGGGCCTGAATGAAACATAAAGGCAAAGGAAGGGCAAAGTTCTTTCTCTCTTTTAGGATGGCCATGTTCTCCTGCCCTCAGACTTGAAACTCCTGGTTCTCGGGCCTTTGGACTCTGGAAATTACACCATCAGTTCCCTAGGTTCTCAGGCCTTTGGACTTAGACTGAATTATACCACTGGCTTTCCTTGTTCTCCAGCAGACAGTGGACTTCTCAGCCTCAATTTCTATAATAAATTTCTTCTTATCTGTATCTATCCATCCATCCATCTCCTATTGGTTCAGTTTCTCTCAACCCCCATAAAGGTATTGTTTATGTAATGCTCATGATATTTGAAATCTCACAAAACCTGCAATCCAAAATAGGAGACCAAGTGACAATCTGACATCATTTTTAGTTTGGTAAATTTAAAATGCTGTTTTGTTTCCAGCCACAGAACCTTAATCTAATTGGCAACTTATGCACATAACTAGTCACTCAAGCCAAAAACATGGAACTGCAGGGTGACGCTGAGGAGGAAGGAGCAGACAGAGGCCTTCTTAGTCTCCTCTGTCCCCAAAGGGCTCCAAACAGCAGTCTGCAGTGACTGACCTACCTGAATACCAAACACCTCGATACTTTCTCAAAACCAAGAGAAATCTTGATTTCATTTATTTGTACAGTGAAGTACTTTCCAGGATGTACTAACCACTTTGGGAAAATGCAGAGATTCTGAAATTTTGAAGATTACCTTTATTTTCCACTTGGCACAATATGATTTAAGGAGTAGTCTGTATCATCCAAGGTGCCTAGGATCTCAAAGTTCCTGTAGGATGACTTGTTCCCTCCCTAGCCTGTGTTCTTGCTAACACACACCAATCTCCATCTCTCCTGCACAGCGGGAACCATTGCCTCAAGGAAAAATTGGAATACAGTGTATTTCTATGAATCTTGGACAATGGCACATTATTTCTGGGGGAGAGAATTCCCAAGATTCTTGGAATCTGAGCATGACTTATGTTCCCCATTTGAGTTTTGTGTTCAATAGATGGGCTATCTGCCCTTTTGGGGAGACAGTACATTCCCCTTTTCTAATCAGTGTTTGTGACTTTTGCCTTATCTACTTTGCGAAGAAATATTTTTCTCCTTCCACTTGCTCTATCAACCAATGACCAATGGCATTTGGGATGAATGGCTTGCCCGGAGATGAAAAATATTAATCCAAAATTATTCCAGAAATTCTGACTTGCAAATAAGAATATCCATAGTGGACGCCTTATTCTTTTTCTTCTTAAGATATGGGACTCTAAATTTCCAGGTCCCCTTTTCCAAGTTGTAGCATGAAAAGTTTGAGTTTATAACAAATACATTTTTCTTAAGGATAAGGTGGTATTTTCACCAGGGAATTGTGTTCAGCTTCTGTTAGTACAGGAATGGTCCACATTTTCAGTCTCCCAAAGACAGTTGTAATAGAAATTCTGTATTTCTAAGTCCATTGTTAAAATCACCAGTGGATCTGAAGAATCAGATACTTTAAGATGAATTTAATTTATTTGATAGCTGCTACTAGAACTTAAATATCAGTTTCAAAACACTTTTAGAAGTAGTAAATTAGCACATTAGGTGAGCTGATTCCTTTCAGCAACTTTTAAATAAGAATAAAAAGAATCTCAGTATCTTATGGTCTGTGGCTTTGAAAAATGCTTACATTTCATTATTGTACTATTCACTCTCCTTTGCATTTATGAATATTCTAGGAGAAACAGGGCAGAAGTTGGACTTTTAAAAATGTTGATCTCTATTTACATTCAATCTGAATAAGCTTCTATTTAAACACAGAAAGTAGGTTTCCAATTTTAAAACACTAATGAATAAGAAAAATGAAGATAAAGCTATGTTTATTCTATTTGGTGCTAATGTGGAATGATATTGGAGGTGTTTCTTTGTCATTGTAATCCCAGGAGGCATTTTTTTTTTTATAAACAATCTCTGCCACCAATATTCTGTTTGAGATATAATCATTCAATGTCTACAAACAAGTGATAACATTATTATGCATTTCTGTCCCCTTTCATTCTTTATAAGAGTGACAAATATCCTTTTTCTTATATCCAACAGCTCAGGCTGGGCACCAGTGGACTCATTACCATGCCATTAATAAGCAGAGGCCTCTTGAGAGTCTAGCTTTCTCAAGCTCCTGTCTTTTATATCTCCTATTGGATTTTCCCAACAAAAGCCTCGCCGGTTGGTATCTCTCTCATTTTACCATTCCCTTTAAAAAATGAAATGATGGAAACAAAGTCCTGAGATTAGACTGGTGATACTGAAATGGTTCTGACAGCCAGGGACAATGCTGCCAAACTGAAATGAGATGCTTACATTATTTATGAACATTAAATGTCACCAATTTCCCCTTCATCAGATAATTTCAGGAGACAGAACCATTTCTGTGGAGTGTGAGGGAGTATTTGTACATGTGCATTTCCCTCCTCCACTCCCCTGCTCACACCAGCCCTTCCATCTATCACTCTGGCTTTGTGTCAAATTCTCCTCCCTGGGAAGAAAACAGGTGCAACTGATCATGTTTCAAGTTTCACTACAAGTCTCAGATCAGGTCGCCTGACAGGGATGTCAAGTGTGTTCTAAACCAAATGGGACCCTCTGCAATGTGAAATCATTAGAAGTCAACTGATTTTTTTTCTTTTTTTAATTGTTTCCCAGGCTTCCTTAGGAAGTCAATTATCAGATGGAAATTAGCAGGAGTTGAAAGGAAAAGACACTATCCCTCTGGCTCCCTGATCTATTTATTGATTGCTGGCTGGAAAGGAGGGACTCAATGGGGGCAATGAACACGATCCATGTCACTGGGATTATCAGTGTGAGAAGGAGATGGAAGCCGGCTACACAAGATATTTAATTAACATTTACCAGGGAGTCTGAGTCTATTCAAAGCTCCAGTAGCTACCAGTGGCTACGTAGTGATGTATGGATTCATTTTACATTATACTGGCTTTTGTACTCTCATCCACTCAAGTTACTTAATAACCAAGCATCCTATAACAGGGATCCTTTAGGGGAAGTTGTACGTGTCATTTGATGTTCTGTCCTTAGGGTTTGAAAGGAATCCTAGAGTTTTAGTTAAACCTTCTAATTATAGATCAGGTGTCTGAGGACCAAAGAGGTTTCCCTAAGGTTGATGTTCTCACACTTCTGGAGAGTAGAAATGGGGCTGTCAACAAAGCCTGTCTCTCGTCTCACAATCTTTCAATTCAACTAGAACTTAAAACATCAACAGTTACTCCTTCAGCTATTGCACAGGAGGAGAGCTGTGTTTCTACCATCACTGAGAATTATATACATGTTCCAAAGATAGTCATCAAATGCTAGTCTGAATAGGAAGGCCCAAAAACCAGGGGAGCCAATGGTGTAAATCCCGGTCCAAAGGCAGGAGAAGACCTATGTCCCAGTTCCAGCAGGCAGGCAAGAAGGTAACCCTTTCTCTGCTTTTTGTTCTACTCAGGACCTCAGTGAATTAGATGATGCCCACCCACATTGGGGAGGCCAATCTACTTTACTGAAACCAATTAAAATGCTAATCTCATCTAGAAACATCCTCACAGACACATTCAGAAATAATGTTTAATCTGGGGACCCTATGGCCAAATCAAATTGACACATAAACCATCACAGCTTTTCACCCTAATCCTAATACCTCCTCTAGGTCCTAGGCCTCATTTTAGGAAGGCAGTGCCCACATCCTTCATCTTATGTGCCACAGAAATTAAAAAATCATAAAGACTATTATGAACAATTATATTGAACAACATATTCAACAATTTAGAAGCGGATAAACTCCTAGAAACACACAACCTACCAGTATTGAATCAAGAAATAGAAGACCAATAACAAATAAGGATAATGAAACAGTAATCAAAACCTCCCAACAAAAGAGGCCCAGAACTAGATGGTTTCAAACATGAACTCTACCAAATATTCAAAGAAGAATATCAATCTTTCTTAAGCTCTTCCAAAATATAGAATAAGAGGGAATACTTCCAAACTCACTTTGAGGCCAGCATTACCCTGACACCAAGGACAGACAGACGCTACAAGAAAAGAAAAATATGTAACAATATCCCTGATAAACATGGATGCAGAAATCCTCAACAAGGCATTACAAAACAAATTTAACAGTACATTAAAAGAACTATACACCGTGATCAAGAGGGATTCATCCCTGGAATACAAGGACAGTTCATTATACATATCAAATCAGTGTGTTACATTGACAAAATGTAGGATATAAAAATCACATGATTATCTCAACAGGTGCAGAAAAGCATCTGACCAAATTCAATTCAATACCTTTTCATGATAAAAACGCAACAAACTGGTATAGAAGGAACTTACCTCAATACAATAAAGACCATATATGAAAAGCCCAACGCTAACATACTCAATGGTAAAAAACTGAAAGCTTTTCTCTAAGATCTGGAACAAGGCAAGGATGATCACTCTTGCTGCTTCTATTCAACATAGTACTGAAATTATTCCATTTAATCCTCATAAAACTCCTAGAGGTAGGTAATATTATTGTCTATTTTTACAAATAAGTAGAGAAAACAGATAATTAGAATGCATTTCTTTAGTACATATATCTGGTAGATGTTAGAGGTAGGATTCAATCTCAGGAAATTCTAACTTTTGCACATACAACTTCTCTTCCTACCAAATGAGATAATACTTTTTCAAAAAATCATGATGCCTGGACACAGTAAGTGCTTGATAATTATCAATAATTCAGAAATCACTATCTGTGAGACTCTGTGCAATTCTTCCTAAGATGAAGCATTTCAATGAGCCAGCATCTTATCTCTGAAAAAGCCTTTTTTTCCATATAGCAAAACATGTGCGCACTGAGATAACTATATATAATGCGTGTGTGTGTGTGTGTGTGTGTGTGTGTGTGTGTGTGTGTGACTTATCTGCCAACAACTAAACCCATCAAGTCTTAAGCTGTGATCTTATCAGTTCTCATAAGCTAAACACCATCAGGCCAGGTCAAGACAAGTGTCTGTCTTGATTCAACTCCAGGGATGAGGCAGCGGTAGGTATGAAACTGACCTGATGTTTCCACAGATATAATTCTTTTATGTGTTCTAGGGGTGAACAGGCTAGCAGCAATATGTTCTGCCTCAGACTGTTTGAATACTACATTCTTCAGCCCTTAGTGGCTTCCTCTACCCCTATACTCAGTGTTGGGCAATGACAAATAACTACATTGCCTTTGGGCCATCCTCACTACCTCTTGTATCTCACCTCTCTACAGCTGAGCAGAGAGTGATAGTGATCACACATGGGCATTACAGGTGATACACCACTAAGCCTCAGAACTAGACTGAAGGTCAATGCCTTATGAACCATGCACTGCTGAGATTTCTTTGTGAGCTGTGAAGAGCTGCAAGACAGATACCTGATTTAGCTCATTAATCACAACAGATACCTGATTTAGCTCATTAATCACAAGACATGAATGCCTTCTGCCTTGCCAAGTTTTCACTTGTATTTGGGAATTAATTAGTGGGTGGTTCACTTAAAATACTAATTTTTATACATTTTTTAATGTCTCCTATATCTTAGGTTTACTGCATGCACTTTGGAATAAAAGATATAGTTCATGCCTAGCCAGTCAGGACAGTTTGTTCATGGATAGGTAAAATGTCCCAAAATGATTAGTGAGATACATTTCTGGGAATTTTGTTGAAGTTGGGAGAAAGAAAACTTTTTTCCCCCACTGAACTGGATGATGTAAAAAGGGAGCAACTGGTGACTGCCTTGCCACCCCATTTGAGAGCCTTATTTGAAAAGGAAGACAAAATAGTGGAAAGTGTGCCCAAAAGATGAGTTCTGAATGGTTCGATTATCTTTATTTTTTCTTTTTTAATCAAACAGTATGAATTTAGGTTTTGTTACTTTTAACTAGAAAAATACTGAGCCATATAATCACTATTTCTGTAAGAAATATTTTACTTTGCATATCACCTGTCTTTCTTATACAGTGAGCCGCAATCAATTGGAAAATAAATCACAGATATTTAGCACACCTTCTTCCTGATGTTATTTGTTGTCAGGCAGTTTTTTGGACTTTGGAAATGATTTTTTGAGAGCTTCAAATGAGAGGGAATAAAACATTTTTAGTTCCCAACCCAAGGTAGATGTCCATTTGGGGGGGAAAAAAAAAGTACTACTATTAACTATTCTCTCCTCCTATCTGATACTCGTTCAAGTGAAGAGACATACCAAGCAAAGACTACTGGTTTAATGAACTTGATTGGCACCAACCCCTCATACACCATCATTTTTACTACCAATGGTTATATTTTAATCACTTGCTATATTCCAGACACTATGAAAAGCACCTCACATATTTTCTCATTGAATCTCCAAAATAACGGATGTGACAAATTCTATTAATATCCATTAGTATTCTAATGAAAAAAATCTCAGAGCAGCTAAAGACTTTTCCAAAAATCACAAGCTAACAAGTGGTAGGCTGTGAATTTAATTCACCTCTGACTTTACAATACAGAATGCATGCTTATAGCCATCCTTATACAGAGTATACAGAGCATTTTGACTTCCATTAACTCATTTAAATTACATAAAACCCTCAAGTTGATTCACAGAGGAGAAAGTTATTCATAGCATATTCTCATACAGAATTATTTTCCCTAATTCTGTGGCCATGTTTTTTTATTCTTTTCCCCAATTCATTCTCTTCCTATTCTCTTTAGGTCTAGAAAGGTGAATTTCCTAGTGACATCGAGCTACTTTTCCTCAGGATGCCCAATTTTTACTTTATATGTATTATCTGCATAAGAAGAGAATTTTTTCCCTCCTCTTATTAATAAGTAGATAACTTATGAACCAATGCAAACCATAATGGAACGCATGAAATGTAAAACCCATATCCCATGTTCTACTGACAGACACAAACTAAAAAAAAGGAAGGTATACAAACAAGGTCTATCATCATCATTTTATCAATACACACACTGAAGCAAAGAAGGTAAAATGATTGTGATGATTATAGTAAAAATAGTTGTAAAACTCACGCAAAAAGTAGCTTACATGAAACAAGAAAGTTAACTAACCCTGCTTTACTATCAGTTGTATCCCTTTTCCTTTCTACAAGGACAATAGTCCCTTTGACCACCTCTACTAATATGCTTCATTCCAAACTCTTACCTTCCTTCAGCATATAAAAGAAGGGTAGATCCACAGCTAGGGTGTTCATCAAGACTTTTGCCCAGCACTGGCATCTATTATGGAAAAGTATATGCATTAGAACCAAATAAATTTGGGTTTTGCTTTGCACTTTTTTCATCTTATCCCAAGCATCAAGGACTGCTTCCTAAAATGAGAAGAAAATCAATTATATCCCGTTTGTGCAAAAATTATCTAAATTTTACAGTGAGTAGAATAAAAAGATGAGAGACTGATTTCATTCACCAAAACTTCTGCTTTCAATACTAATACGCTGTTTTGTTTTAAATCTTTATTGTGCTATAACAGGTACAAACTAGTTTTATTTTTTATTAAAACTGGACACATTCTTACTGCTTAATAGGTGTTAACAGAGGACTTACGCAGTAGGAACTCAATAAATAATTACGAAATGAATAGAGAATTCATGTTGTCATACAACTTTTACAAAATTCATATATACTAATAAGATTAACTGAAGGGAATTCCCTGGTGGCCCAGTGGTTAGGACCTGGCGCTGTCACTGCTGGGGCCCAGGTTCAACCCCTGGTCTGGGCGCTAAGATCCCACAATCCGCACTGCATGGCAAAAAAAAAATTAACTGAAAAGGTTTATTCACATGGGTGGTGAACTTAGTACTGTATTACCAAATGACGGAAGAAAATTACTTAACCCTTTTGGAAATTACTTAACTATTATTATTATTATTTATTTTATTTTATTTATTTATGGCTGTGTTGGGTCTTCATTTCTGTGCGAGGGCTTTCTCTAGTTGTGGCAAGCGGGGACCACTCTTCATCGCCGTGTGCGGGTCCCTCACTATCGCGGCCTCTCGTTGCGGAGCACAGGTTCCAGACGCACAGGCTCAGCAATTGTGGCTCACGGGCCCAGTTGCTCCGTGGCATGTGGGATCTTCCCAGACCAGGGCTCGAACCCGTGTCCCCTGCATTGGCAGGCAGATTCTCAACCACTGCGCCACCAGGGAAGCCCTACTTAACTATTTGTTTCCATTTATTTTATTAAACAGGCAGGGCAAAATTGGAGACGCAAATAAGTTCCAGTCTCCAGTCATTAAACTTGTTTTACCTAAAAACAATAATTATTATAATAGTAACTAAACATGCCTGTTAGTAATAATTTAAAGTGTTCTCCATTTGTGAATTATCTTGTTAGATTTTCTTTCTCAATCTCTGAGATAGGAATGATGAACCAGGTTCTAGGAAGAGATTTGGTGTTTTACACATAATCCTGTGAAAATTGTTGGCATTAGACTTTGACCTAATCTTTTGATTTTAGATTCTCTTATTTGTTTCTTACAACTCTTCAAATGAAGAGAATAGATAGAAGGAGAGAAATTCTGTTAATAGCCAATTAATGAATACAAAGTGTTCCACAATGGGATACCATACAACAATGAGAACAAGGAACTACTACTACACACCATATGGGTAAATCCATCAAATTAAGTATTAAGCAAAGGAAAGGAGACAACAAAGAGTATTACCGAACCGGACTCGTTTCGCCCGCTGCGCGGCAAGCCAAAACACGGAGAGGCCGAGGTGCGGCAAAAAAAAAAAAGGGCTTATTCACAAAGCAGCCAAGACAAGGCAGGAGACGAAAAGGAAAAAGAACAAACCTCAAATTCACCGTCTAGAAGGTAAAAGGTTAGGGGTATTTATGGGCTAAAGAAGCAGGGCGGTCTGAGGGGGGGGGGGTGAAGAACGTGGAGAACGAGAAAGGTGATTGGATGTAAGGAAAAGGCGCGTTCGCTGTCATTCTGCGCAGGCGTAACTAAGCTACGGGCCGCTGCAGGTTCAAAAAGTGGAGATTCGCGCATGCCCAGTTGCGGTGGGGGGGGGGTTGGCGGTCCTATCCAGTCTAAACCGGCTCCACTCAAATTAGACACACCTGACACCAAGTACCTGGCAAACGGCTCCGGCTGTCGTCTTGTTTAGGCTGAGTGCGGCTTGGAGGGCGTGTGAGTTTTTGCTAGCAACAATTAAAACGACCTTCATTAGTGAAGGCAGGTTACAGGTATAATGAATTTAACTGATGATTACCCATGGTTTTAAGAGTATGGATAATATCCTTTAATTTTTATAATGTTCAACAATAAATCTATGTTATTAGAAGTCAGGTACCTTTGGGCCTAAGGGGTAGTGACTGAGGTACTGGAAATGGGTTTCTTGATTGGGGTGCTGTTTACATTGGTGTCTTCATTTTATGAAGCAGCTGTTCATCTGGCTGTTCACTTAAGATTTGCAGGGCTTTTTGTGTGTAGGTTATAGTTAAATAAAATCTTATTAAAATTTAAAACAAAATAGTAAAGAAAACAAGATTGATAATAGGCCAACAGTTTTCCATTTTCAAAATATGGAAAAAATAGATTCTAGGAAAAAAATGAACACAAGTTTTTTGTGCAAACTTAAGTTTTTGAGTCCTTAAAAAAATATAGAATACTTATTTTGAATAAGCCTTTTTTTCCCAACAAATGCAAGTGACATTTATTTGAAGAAGGAAGATACCATATTTTAATGGAGTTTATTTATTAGAATTTTGGTGCTACCCAGTAACATGTAATTCAAAAAAAGATATTTTATATAATAATTATTATTTTCGTCCATAGTACTAACTAAAAAAGAACAGGAAAAGTGGCAATGTATGATAGCTAGGTCAAAATTAGTTAGCTATTTTAATTTTTTTTAATCCTCTAAATGTTCTTTTAGGTCAAAACTGCTGTTTATTAATTTCACCTGAGTTCACGGTTGTTTTCACTTTTAGTTTTCTTACGGTATTTAAATCTGAACATTGAGGAAGGAGGCTAATGCAAAGTTATCAGAGCTAAAAATAGTTAAATGTGTTAAGAACTGCCTTAAATAATATGTATTGTTAAATAAAACTATTTATAGATATATATAAACTTATAATTCATTTTATCTCTAAATATGCTTTGGTTGTATGTTTTATTTTCAGTCATTCTTCTTATGTATAATTTTGAAATTCCCAGGAATGTCAAAAAGGAAGCAGATGTTGATGTGTGCAGACTGATTCATTGACCTGTGTGCTGGATAGGTGTCCTGTTTCTATCCCACCATTTGAAGGAAGCCCCAAAGTTGAACAATCTAGTGACTAGTATGAGAGTTCCAGAAAAAGGAGGATTTCACTTCTAACTAGGACAGTGCTTCTCAAAGTAAGTCCTGGGAAACATTCATACTAAGGGAAGTTCATTGGAGCTCTAAGGAGAGAAAAATGATTTCGTGCCAAAAATAAATTTGGGAGGTATTGGGGTAAATGATCTTTTCTTTCTCTGAGTAATTGATATATATGGGAAATTACAGTCAACAAATGTAGAATACACTTTATATTTAAGTGTGACATGAAATATTCACCACGTGTAAGGTGGACCATGAAGAATGCTCAAAGTCCAAGTGTTCTTTTTCTGACTAATTAATTACATTAGAATTAAAATAAATATCTATAAAAGCTCCTATTTATTTCAAAATTAAGCAACACATTTCTAAATATTCCAAAGGTCAAACAAGAAATACAAGGGAAATCAGAAAATAATTCAGAATGATAACAATGAAAACACTTCAGTATTTGTGAGGTGGAGCTAGGGCAGAGATTATAGGGATATTTAGAGCTTTCGATGTTTATATAATAAAAGGAGAATTAAATCAATAAATATAAGAACACAAATTAATGAAACAGAGAAACGATGATAGAGGAAAGCTGCAATCCACACACAAAGCTTAATAAAATTAATAAACCCCTATCAAGACTGATCAAGAACAGAAAGAGAGAGAGCCAATTACTTATAATAGGTTTTAAAGAGTTGATATCACTACAGATCCGGCAGAGTATAAGGATAATAAGAAAATATTATAAATATTTTATACAGTAATTGAACAGCTTGGATAAAATGGGAGAATTCCTTAAAAAGCAAAACTTACCAAAAGTGATACAAAAAGAAAGAGGATATTTTAATGGCTCTCTACACAATAAAATTTTTGAAGTAATTATTAAAAACACACACATAAACGAAACATCCAGTCCAGAATGGTTTTACTGGTTTTACTGGCAAATTATACCAAACATTTAAGGAACAAATGATGCCAAACTTAGACAAAATAGTTTTTAAAAACTCAGGGGTCTAATACCACCAAATTGTTTCATGAAGTGAGCATAACTCTGAAATTAAAACCTGACAAATATATGCAAGAAAATACAATTATAGAAAAAGATGCCTTAAAATCCTAGAAACATATATCCTTAAAAGTTATTAGCAATTCATGTAAAAGGGTAATAAATTATGACTGTGGGAGGCAGAGTAATGGCTTCCCAAAGATGTCCACTGCTGATTCCTAGAAACTGCAGAGTTAAGTTACGTGGCAAAGAGAAATTAAGGTAATGGAATTGTTTGCTAATCTGATAACCTTAAAACAGGGAGATTATGTTGATTACCTACCTGAGCCCAAAGTAATCACACAGGTCTTACAAGTGGAAGAGGGAGGCAGAAGAGAGAGAAGAAAGATAGCACCATGAAAAGGATTTGGTCCAATGTTGATGCCCTGATAGTGACTAGATCGTGGAAGAGAATCAAACAAAATTTTTTAAAAATGAACTAATTGATTACTGTATAAAATTCATGGTCTGCATGATTTGAAAGTCAGTTTCAGAGTTTACAGTAGCATTGGATCATTTTTAAGCTTAAAAATTGTTTACTGTAAAATTTAATGCAATGTATGCTATCCAGTTTTAAATAAATGTGAACTCATGCAGATTTTTAAAAATCTGATTCCTTGGCTGAATTGAAATCCTAATAAAATTATATACATCTGTATATAACACTTTCATTCAAGGCCATTTATATGTAAATCTAATGGCTCTTAATTCCAGAGAAATAAAATGATGGTATAAAAAAATGAATGTTAAATTTAATAACATTGACAGGGTGGGATCTTTAACCAGATGTATTCATTTTTAAATTAAAATAATTAATTTGGGAAAATACTTTTTTGAAATGAAGAAACCAAAGGCTAAAATTGGGATTCCTTTTGCTGAATATGAATAAACATAGATACAATAAAATAGGGCAGAAGGGAGAATTATGAGGTGTCCTAAATTCCATCTCTTACAGAAAATAGGACAATGAAACAAGAATCCTGACTTGCCCTAAATTTCATCTGTTTCTGCTAAGTCAGCTTTTACTAAGACAGAAGGTGGCATTTTTGACATATACTTCTGATTGGCATTCATAACATTTACTGCCCACCAATGTGTGATTGAAATTATCTCTTGGAGAGTGTTTCCCCCTCTCAGACTGTAAATATGTAGAGAGTTATCTGTGAATGTGGCAGGGAAAAGTGGGTGCAGGGGAAGGGATCAAGAGAACCATTCCAAAATGTCCTCAGATCTTTGTGACTCAGCTTTATCTTGGGTAACAGAATGAGACAAGACGTAACTCTATGCCCTGCTTTTTTTTTTTTTTTTTTTTTTTTTTTTTTTTTAACAAAAGGACTGGCTTTCTAAACTTTCTTTGACCAAAATCAATCTAGGCCCTCCATTTTTATGTTTACTAATAAGCCAATTTTTAATTTAAATGAAATAGATACATGTGTACCTATTTTCAACAGATTTTTTCATGCAGCATTCATTGATCAAAATAATTGATAGCAAATAAGATCAACTTATAAAATCACGACAAGCTCATATAAATATTTATTAATCTAAGGGATATCTTTATTCTGCATACTTTGAAAAGGATAGTCATAAAAGACCCCTTTAAATTGATCAAGTTTGATATGGATAGCTGGAAAACTTTGGAATACCAACTCAGAGTAATTTTACTAAACACACACTAACAGATTCATTGTTACAAAGAAATGTAACACTACTCTGACTATTTTCTGTAAACTAAAACCTTAGTTCATTAAAAAAAAAAATGACAAGAACAACACAAAATCCACATTACTGATATTTTTACCATGTGTGTTGTACTGTGCTTCTAAGGATATAGAATGTATAATCTCATACCGACCTTACCATGACTTTTTGAGGTAGAAACTCATTTAGTGAAAGGTGGAACAAAGGTTTGGAAAAATGAACATAGTAAGTGGCAGGTGTATCATAGCCCTCAAATCTGTTGTACATAGAAAAAAATGGTTTATTGTATATAGAAAACTGTCTAAAATAATTGTAGCTAAATGACTACCTTGGAAATGTATGTATTGATTTTTATTCTCTGTTTGAAAACTTGGCCAATTATATGTAACAGTATATATGTTAGGAAAATGGATTGGGTGTAAGAACTAAGCTAAAGAAATGAATCTCTAAGCATTAGCCCTTTGGTGAAACTAATTCTATTTTCTCAAGTAATATCAGATAAGATACCTTACTCATTCAGTTGGTCACTAGAAAAATCCAATAGTAATATTGCTCCAAAAACCCACCCTGCACATGCAAAATAACATAACGTAAAAAGCCATGTATTTTTCCTTTTTTCCTAAATAATTGATATACAGTGATTACTAGAATTAGAAGCATTCCTATGAGGTATTTTGTTTCTCAGTAATGTTTATTTAATGCATTAAGAAAGAAAATGTTAAATCCTCCATCTTAAGGAGAAATACACTCTATAATCTACAACACTCTGAGAAGTTGATTAATACATATCTCCCTTGCTGGACTGTAAGAGCCAAATGGGAGGGATGATTCATCATCATCATATTTTCCATAACACAGTGCTTGAATGTTATTAGACCCTTAATAAACTTGAATGAGTGGACAGCTTTGTGTTCATGTCAGAGTTACTCCTCGCAGTGTGGAGTGTGGAGTAAAAAAAGAATTGAAAAGCTCCTCCTTACATAAAACTGTCATCTCCTTGTGCTACCTAATCTTTGGGTTTATATCTGAATACTGAAGCCAACTGTAAGTTTGTATCAAGCAGGTTCAGATGATAAAAATACCAGCCAGTTCCATCAAATAGTATTTGTGACCAATTATCATAAAATAAGTGACTGAATTAATAGAGGTGGTGAAGATGGATTACTACTGAATGAAGGGAGCAGAAAAATTACTTCCCAAAAGAACATTTATTTCTTTATAATAAATTTTAAATATATAAATTCCTCTGTATCAACCACTTTTCTGAACAACATTATAGCCTGAGTTATAGACAAGTGGTGGATAAACGTTTAAAATGGGGTTATTGTCTTGTACTAGCAGAATATGCAAACCTTGCTCCAAGATGCCTAAAATATTTGAAGGTAAAATTATCAAAATTTTTCCTTTGATTATCTTTCTCAAAATCTGTCTTCTACTTGTGAGATATAATAATTCAGAGGTGTTTGAATCATTTTCTATGCTTTAAGAAATTATTATAAAAATAACAAGACCCTCTCCTCCCGTTTGATTTGATTTGATTTGAAGCGTTCTCTCTTTCACGGGTTTGCTCAGACTTTTGCATCACCAAGTTGTGCGTGGGGAATTCGTCCTGCTCGACATAGTTACTTGCCCATCTTCACTTAATGATAGTCATAAAAATCTCTGAATCAGAGCAAATGGTCTATGTCCCTCCCCTGCCCCAGTCCTTACAACACTTGTTAGGGGCTCATTAATTACTGTGGGAACATTTGCTAAGGGTCTGTGGCTTGGGTTTTCAGCAAAAACTTCTCCAAGGAGTTTTGTTTCTCTTTGTTTTCACAGTTAAAATGGTATTAAAAAATGCTTCAGACATGATCTTCCCTTTGAAATAGAATCCTCTGAAGTTGTGTTTAATATCTCACTATGTGGCTTTTAGAAGCTTTCAGACCCTATGTCTTTAAACATCCTTTGTTCATCTTCGCAGGTATTGGCCTTGTAATATTGAAAGGAAGGTAGGTCTGCTACTTTTGTAATGGAAATGTACACCCAGGCTTATTCATTAAGGACAATAGATTAAGTACACATTGGACATAAGTGCCTCTGACTGAGTTCCTGTTCAGGTGCCAGCTAAGAATTTGGTACTCATTTGCGTTGTAATTCATTGGCCATAGGGGTCTGTCACACACAGAGATGATAAAATATTAGAGCGAGAAGGAACTGTAGAGGGGTAGAAATTTGCACATTAGTATTTAGCAAAGTAAATGCATCTTTACTTTTTGTAACAACCTCTTTTGCTTTTTTTTTTTTTTTGGTGCCTCCATTCCTGCTGTGTTGTTGGAGATGGAAAAGGAGATTTTATCTTGCTAATTGAAAGAGATCCAGTTGTTTCTGATTTTAAAATGTGTTTTTTCAAGTAACTCACTTTCTTATGGATAAATGCTAAAATTTTCAGTTTTCCTCTCCTTATGCTCCTTCTGAAGATAACACCTGGGTCTTTAAAGGCTGGAGAGTTTCAGTGGTGTTTAAAAGGGCATTTGGAGGGACTTCCCTGGTGGTCCAATGGTAAAGAATCCGCCTTACAATGCAGGGGACACCGGTTCCATCGTTAGTCAGGGAACTAAAATCCCACATGCTGAGCGCTACTGAGCTCGTGCGCCTTAACTAGAGAAGAGAAAACCTGCACGCCACAACTAGGGAGAAGCCCGTGTGCCGCAACAAAAGATCCCGAATGCAGCAACTAAGATGACGCCGCCAAAAATAAATAAATAATAAATAAATCTTTAAAAAAAAGGCATTTGGAGGCAATGCAGAAATTAAATTGGAACATAAATAGACATAAGCTGATTCTGCGACATAAGCTGATTCTGTGACTGAGCTTGGCTGGGACAGTCCCTGTTAAGGCCTGTTGTCCGGGTATAATTTTTTTTTTTTACCTCTTTATTGGAGTATAATTGCTTTACAATGTTGGGCTGGTTTCTGCTGTATAACAAAGTGAATCAGCTATGTGTATACATATATCCCCATATCCCCTCCCTCTTGTGTCTCCCTCCCACCCTCCCTATGCCACCCCTCTAGGTGGTCACAAAGCACCGAGCTGATCTCCCCGTGCTATGCGGTAGCTTCCCACTAGCTAGCTATTTTACATTTGGTAGTGTATATATGTCCATGCCACTCTCTCACTTCGTCCCAGCTTCCCCCTCCCCCACACCCCGTGTCCTCAAGTCCATTCTCTACGTGTGTCTTTATTCCTGTATGCCTCTGCTTAGACCATATAGATGAAAATACCAGAAGCCAGTTATACAGACGACCTTCCATGTCAGAGCAGCTACTTTGTGTCAGGCCTTACATTCGAAACCTAATACATATATTAATATTTCATTTAGCTTATTCATTAGTTCAACCTATATCTGAGTACTTTTCACCTGCTAGCCACTATTCTGGGCTCTAGGAGATTTGGCACTGAAGAAAACAGACCAATCTCCGTCATGAAACCTATGTATCAATATCACTGGTTCATCGTTCACATCTGTTGACTAAAAAAAATGCACAATGTGGAAGTTGTGAGTTAACTTTTACTGGGGGCAAAATGAGGACGATAGCCCTGGAGACAGCATTTCAGATAGCTCTGAGGAACTGCTCCAAAGAGGTAGGGGCCAGGTCAGTCTACATAGGATTTTAGCAAAAGGGGATAGTGTCATCAAGCACACATGTTGGCAAAGGCTTGCTGCTAGTTGCTGGGAACGTATGTCACCATTAATGATTTTAGTGCTTTTCTGGATATGAGAAGATATAAGAAATTAGGCTCGTAAAATCTTCTCCTGAAAATACCTATCTGAAGGCCTATTCTGCCAGTTTTTTCCCAGAACACAGAGTGCCTCATTCCTGATCTCCACCCTGAACTCCTTTCAGGTTGTGTTGAAGGTCGGCAGCTGCAGTGGCTAGTGACTTAATCCTTGTAGAGGCAGATGGCAAGTGCCAAGTTTTAGCTGGCACATTAAATGATTTAATTTATTTTAGAGACAATGAAACAAGGCCTCCAAAAAAAGTGACTTATCCAAAAAGTCAAGTAATAGGTTAGTGATAAATCCATTATCAAAACCCCAGTTGCCTGAAAAACACCTTAATTGTCTATAACAGGGGTGAGCCTATGAGCCAAATCTGCCCACTGCCTGCTTTTGTAAATAAAGTTTTGTAGGAACATGGCCAAGCCTATTTATTTCTATATTGTCTACAGCTGGTTTTGCCCTACACTAGCACAGTTGCGTAGTTGCAGCAGATACCATATGGCATGCAAAGCCTAATATACTTACCATCCAGCCCTTTACAGAAAACATTTGCCAACCTCTGTTCTATAATACAGGTATTCGTATTCCTGACGATCTCATTCAAGAAGGTAAAACCTGACAATGTAGGCTTAGCCATTTACCACCTGTTTCGCCTTGAACAAGTCAATTAACCTCTGAGATTCAATTCCCTTACCCATAAAACGGGGATAATAATTAGTGCATTGTTAGCAGTGAAGATTAAATTAGCTAATGTATGTAAAACACAGAGCTGGTAAAAGAAGAGAAAGTAGTTATTAACATTTCTAGCTGGATAGCTGCTCTGTGAGCTCTCTGCTGTGAAGGGTGAAGGTACAGGATGAGATTTTGTTTCTCCTGTTTCTGTGCCCTAACAACCAATGGCTTCCTGGGAGTTTTTGCACATAATTTTTTTTTTTTTTAATTTTTTTTTTTTAATTTATTTTATTTATGGCTGTGTTGGGTCTTCGTTTCTGTGCGAGGGCTCTCTCCAGTTGTGGCAAGCGGGGGCCACTCTTCATCGCGGTGCGCGGGCCTCTCGCTATCGCGGCCTCTCTCGCTGCGGAGCACAGGCTCCAGACGCGCAGGCTCAGCAATTGTGGCTCACGGGCCCAGCCGCTCCGCGGCATGTGGGATCTTCCCAGACCAGGGCTCGAACCCGTGTCCCCTGCATTGGCAGGCGGATTCTCAACCACTGCGCCACCAGGGAAGCCCTGCACATAATTTTCTAATGTGAGGGATACTTACAGCACTCAGGAGTAAACAATGAGTCTGGGCTTTAGTGGTCTCTCAGCTCAGCAAGAGACATCTTTTCTTATAAATTTGTGGATCACTGCTATGAGAGGTCCAAGTTGTGGATTGACTTAATGAGAAAAGAGGAATGAGGAGCAATTACATTTCCATTAAGTGGACAACATTACCCTTGATAAGGCTGCTGGAACTGAAGCGTCCTCTTCTCCCTCAGGTGTAGTCTTAGAAGCACAGAACTGATTGATTCATTAAAGATGTGTTTGTTTTTGCCTCTGAAATCAGCTGTCTCAAAAGATTATTCCGTGGTCACGAAGGACTAAATTCCAATTTATAGTGGAATTGTTAAGCCAGCACAGAGGCTATGAGAAGTTTCTAGAGAGGTTGGCTCTTGGCACCCATGAAATATGAGCAGATTCCAAAATATTTGGAAATTCCCAGTGGGACCCATAGGCCATTTGTAATGCGGGAATTGAAAGAATCAAAGCCACAGACTGCTAAAATTTGGTGCAGTTCCACCTTAATCATCACTAATCAAATTAGCTAATACTTGTCTAACACTTTCTATGTATGAATGTCTATGCTAAGGATTTTATTAACTTTATCTTATTTAGTACTCTCAGCCATCTTAAGATATAGGCATTACCTTTATATCACAGATCATGAAATTGAATCATGAAAGATTAACTAGTTTGTAGTGGATTGCACAGCTGCTGAACTACAGAAGTGGAACTAGGTGCACACCAGGTCTTCTTGTTTACAGAGAACCGTCTTTGTCCATACTTGCACTTCATTTCCAGAGTTGTATTTTTGCCTATTTAAGGTTCCTCTGTGGAGCCTTCTCTGACAATATTAGGATTTTTACTTCTACTTCATCCAGAAATCTTCTGACATTATACCTAATGATTTTCTCACCCACTTTAAGTGAACACAGATTTACTCAGGCTTACAAAGAAACAAATAAAAATCAAAAACAGAAACCCGCTTTCTGTTGAGGTAATCTTCTCTGGTTTACTCTTTTCCTTCTTTCTGTCAATCATCTTCTGTGCTAATATAACTTTTTTTCCCAAACCTGTTAGTTATTTGCATAAAATTCCTAGTGTTTGCTAGGCTGTTAGTAGAATATGAATAACAGCAAATATTTATTGTACACTATTCCTGTTTTAGGCACATGGCAAAAAGTCTGACATGCGGTATACCATTTAACCTTCACAACAATCCTTTCAGTTAGTTATTATCATTTCCATTTTCCACCCAAAGAAACACTCAGAAAGATTAATTTGATCAAATTCAAATTGCTTCTAAAAGTGGAGTTAGTATTCATACCAAAATCTGTATAATTCCAAAAGCTATATTCTTTTAAACACTTCTCTGTAGTTCACTTTAAGAGCTTATTTTTCATCAATTATTTAAGGATACTCCATCTTACATTAATATGCTCTGAAAAATGCTGCTAATCACTTATTTCTAAGGGAATGTCTTGTCTCTCTGGTGCCCTTCCAGTTTTCTGTCTGCTGTCATTGTCATTCTGAGTGTGCCGTCATCTTTAGCTAATCCTCTTCTCCATTTCTATGTATCATTCTCTCTAGGTAGTAAACTGGTGCCTTTTGATTTAACTCCCTTTAGAGGAGGAAATACTAATTTCCACAGTAAGTCTACATCTAAAAATCTTTTATCAGACTCAAATAAATACTTCTGTGTAACATCACTTACTGTCCATCCTAGCTGCTATTAAGCAAGAATTTTTCCTTTTAACTTTCCCTGTGTTCAGTGATTTCTCAAGCAAGTTCTCCCCAAAGTAGAGAAGCACTGAAAGACACTCAAACTTACTTGTCCACCACTGCAATGCCAAGGAACTGTTTTAAGTAAAGAACAAGAAACAGAAGCAGCTCAGGGATGACAGAGTTGGTGTAACACCTTGGTATAGACATAGGGATTGGAATAAAAAAGATCTGGATTTGGATCCTGACTCTCTTATTTAGGGACCATTTGGTCTTGGGGAATCAGTCATCATTACTAAGTTCTACCTAATTCTACTGTCTTGAGAATATAACACCTGCACACTTCACTGAGGTGTTGATCCAGTCTAGACTTGCTGAATACCTACTAAGGGCCACAGTTCTTGTGAAGATTGTTTGGGACAGCGGGCATAAGGATTGGGGTTGAACACATGAATCACCTAAACCAACACAAAAGCTAAATGCCATCCTCCAATCTTGTGAAGGACGGGGGGGGGGGGATTCCGTTCAAATTTTTATTATTAGTGCCATTTGGTTTAAAGGAACCTCTCCAAGTAAGAATTCTCGTGGACTCTTTTAGAGCCCAGGTAGGATAGAGAGCCAAAGAGGATTTCTGAGAATATAGTCACAATACCTGGTCTGATAAAATCTTATTTTAGTGAATTAATGTAAAAGTTAAATGCCAGAAGGCATAATATATTCATCGCAGCTGGTTAAACATGTAACAAATTACCTTAATTACGGATTAGAATGCAAACAATCAGAAACTGCTAAAAAAAAATATGGAATATATGGTCACAAAATGAGGAGTCCAATCAATTGGGAGTTTGTGAAATGTTCCATGAGAGGATTAGGCTGCTAACAGAGATGTGGAAAATGTATTTTAAACTCTCATTGTGATTTTCATGCAAAATGATGCCATGATACCGACATTGCCTTGGGGAGAACTGATCTCCACTCACATATCCCTCTAAGGCAATCTTTGGGGAGGCTGATTTCCCAGCCTTAACATTTGGCTGCTATGTTCAATGCACTTCCAGGTAAGCTGCTTTGAAACCAGCACAGAAAACACGTGTTTTGAACGGTTTTTATTTCAAGTACTTCTTGACTTCCTCCTTACTTATTCCATGTAGTTCTAAAAAATCAGAGCAAGAGGGGCACTTAGACACCACTGAGTCCAAAGCTTTTATTTGACAATAAAGAAACAGAGGTTAAAGTATTTTAAGTGACACACAGCTTGTCCAGGAGGAGAGTTTAGAAAAGCCATGAATGTGTAATGGAAAATGGTAGCTACTATTTCTTGAACACCTATTTTGTTGCAAGCACAAGGCTGGGTGTTACAAACACATTGTCTCATTTGGTTAGCACAGTGAGTCTAGGAGTAGATATTGCTACTTTGATTTACCAGAGGAGGGAATTAAATCTTGGAGAATTTTAAAGCTTGGAGAATTGAAGTAACTTCCTCGAATAACAAGTAATTTATCTATAGTCTAAACATATATGCTTTCTGTCCAAACCCATCTTCTTTCAATTCTACAGATTACTTCCTTATTCACATTTATTTTGTAAAAAACAACAGCAACAACAAAAAACTAAACAAAAACATGCCATGAGAACGATAGTCTTTAAGAGTTCAATATCAAAAACCACCAGAAACAAATATACTGATGTCTTTCTTCCTCCTTATTAACTAGTTATTTTGATAATGGCATGCAGTTTTTTTGTTTTTGTTTTTTGGCATGCAGTTTTGATAGAATAATTTGATAACCACAGGAAGGAAAACACCCTTTAGGCATCTTGTTTTGTTTTGTTTTTCATTAAGAAGAAACAGCATAAGTGTATTAAGAAAATTTAACCCTCATTTCAGCAACCTAATTGATGCTTTCTGGAAATACACTTGACTATATACCTTAGCAAGTTACTGGAAGTTTTACTCTATTATACAAGACACTGGGGGGAAGAAAAAGAGTTGTGCTATTCCATATTTATTCAGCCATGATTAATATCGTGTTGAATAATAATTTTTAATTTCCATTTCTTGAATATATTTATTAATTTACCTCCTGCCAATATGTGGCTCTGGTTGCCACTATTTAGAATTTATTCCTGTTCTTCCTAAGTATCATTTGCATAATGGAATGACAAGGTCCATTCACTAGCAGTTGGTTGTGGGGTGTTGGACAGAGTGACTGGGTTGTAATTAGTGGCATCTGGCCTCTTGTTTCATTAGCATGCAAATGGAACTACCAGAGGCCATGACAGCCTGGCAGTTTCACAACAGTCACTATAATGCATATCTGCTTTTATAAGCATATCAGTGGGATTGCTTTCTATAAAAGAATAAAATATGTATGTGTGAATGAATTTGACAGTCTATCTTTGCATCCTGGAATCTTAAAAAAAATTCTTTTTCATCAAAGGAGAAAACAGGACAGCAACACATCAGTCTCAACCTTTCCTTTCCATTTTTAGGTTATTGAAAATGTAATCCAAGCTCTTGTTTCTGCCTGGCCTGCCTCCATTTCCCCAGTGAAATCTTTACTCATTGCTTTGTCTTCTTTATTTTCGCTAATTAAACTACCCAGTTTCGTCTTTATAAAATGTGGCACTTTTTTTTCTTCTCATGGCAATACCTTACTCAAGAAATAACAAGGCTCTCTCGTCTCTATTTCACTGTGTCCAGACACTTCTCCTTGGTCTTCATTGTTCTGTTATTACTTGGGAATCATTGGTGCTGCTGCTGCTGGATGTATTGTAATTGGAGCTAACCCTGTTGGAAGCATGTATGTACAGAGGATTGTTTTAGCCTTCTTTGATATTCTCAGCAATTCAGTAAATTGGAACTATTGTACTAAGGTGTCTATTTTCAGATTAAAAAGAAAAAAAAAAAACAGAAGAGAAAACAATAAAAATTAGGCTCTGAAAGGTGCTGTAACTTTCCTAAAGCCATTCAGCAAGTGTTACACTCAGGATTTGAATCCAAGCCTCTCTGACTGTAGAATCCCATTCTCTAAGCCACTTTTCTCTACCACTTCCTACAACAGATGAACATTCGGTCTGGAAAGTAATTTTGGACTCTGAAGATTCTTCAAACAACAGAATTTTATTATTATAAAAACATTCTAAGGCTCTTGATTTGAAAAATTTGTCACAGTGACAATGTTGGATATTTTACTTACGTGTAACTAGATGTTTATTTGCATGTCAATGTGATTTTACTCCTTGTCATCTCATGGATTGAGATCACTATTTTCCAAAGTGTGAAGTGAAGAATCTCTGTTTCATGGATTGTCTATGGGTATTATATGACAATGGTGTTTCTTGGTCTATTAAGTTTGGAAATACTTGGGTTAAACTACATTAGCAAGTTTTCCCTAGAGCAGAATTTCTAAAAGCCTTTTAATGTGCTAATGTGAATATACCTAACTTTAAGGGAGTCTGAGAATGTTGAGGATCTCTTATTTTTTTACCTCGAATGTATGAAATTCTATTTGCCAGCAAGGAAACTGTTGCAGAGGTTGCAGGTTAAGGACTATCAGGTAAGTGATACCCTGTTTCTAGTATGAGACCCTGGGCAATAAATTAAAATGTAGCCCTGTATTTCTCAAAGGCCTTTGGGATCACTTCTTGAATCATATACAATGATATACAGGACAATATAGAAGTCCTGAAATGCAGGAGAGTGAAACATGTCACAAATTGTTAGTGTAAAGATTAGGGAAGATAATGCAAAGTACAGAGCCCAGTACCTAACATAAAGTGAATACTCCATAAAGGTTTAATTTAAATATAAGTCAATTTCCAGAACTTTATATTGTGTCCTTTTCCTTATCTAATATAAGTAATTTCGAAATACTAAAGTTTGATTGACAAGGAGAAAAATATCCACTATCGTCATCCTTAATAATCATCTGTAATCAGCAGTGAATTAACAGCAGTGGCCTCTCTCTGTTGCTATCAATTACACACATTATTAATGGATTGACAAAAATCTGCCAAGGCATAGTTTGTTAACAGGAATTGACACTTTGGTTATTGCTAGTGTCAGACATTAATTTTGGAGGGTGCAATCATGCCACACTAAAATGCATGTTGTGATGGTTTATGTTGTGGGAGAGAAGACTGTTTCTGGAAAGTGGTTTGGAATGTAAGTTGAAGGAAAGATATTAGCAGATGTCTGAGATAAGAGACATGGAGAGGAGATAGTGCCCACACAATGGTTATTGACGCATGCCAACAACTGTCTTATACAGCAAAAATTCTGGGTCATTAATCTGAAAACGCCTAAGTTGGTTAAATAAAATCTAGAACAATCTGAATATTGTAGCTATTTTAAAATTTACTTTGAAAGTATTAAATCTTGGAAAAAATAAAATAAGCTTTTCTTCGTTTAATTCTCAGAGTAACATTCTGGGGAAATTGAAGATGAGAAAATTGAGATTGTTTTAAATTACCCTAGTTAAGTTGCATTTGGTTGGAGAAGAGCTAAGAGTTGAACACACCTTTCAGAAGTGCAGATATTTTTCACTGTACTGTATTATCTCCCTGGAGCTCCTAAGATTTGGGAGGAATTGGTGGTGACAAGGGGTGGCAGAAAGAATAGTAATGGAACCTTTCAAATGGTGCATAGGAAATGGCTTAAACACGCCTCCCTAGCGCCCCCTGGAGGCAAAATGCAAGTCTAGTTTCATCCTCCATAATGGGATGCCAACTCCATTTCCCTTCCCAGGGAGGTCAATGATACTGGCTCCATTTTCCATTATATGTTTATCTGCTATTCTGGCCTGCTAACTGTGTTGTGATTACAATCATCATTGATGAAGAGTTGGCCTGTGGTGACTGTTCTCACCAGCTGTGGCTGGATTCTTGCTCTAGTCTCAATCTCTACCCCTATCAAATAGGATCCTCTTGGAACTAGAGATTGCCTTGAGTTTCACACTGCGCTGAGTTCATAGATGTGACAGGGTGAGAGCATAGCTTTCACTTGTGGAGATTTAGGAATGCCTCCAAGGTTATAAATACTCATAGTCGTCATAAATATCTTGAAGTAATCTTTCATCCCCAGGGAGTAATAAAATAACATTAAAAAACAGGGGTAGTGAAATATTTATTTTACGTTGAAAAGATGAAAAGGCACCCAAATACTTATTGTATCTATAAGTGGGCAAGGCCATGGAATACTCTGCCCCCTCATCCTATTTTTATACTTTAATACACAAGATTCCTGAGATCCTCAGTTATTATCCTAGATTCTCATCTTTGACCTATTTAAACGCATCTCCTTGAATATAATCCTTGGATCTTCTCAGCCTTCTTTCATAATTTGTCTGCTTTTTCTACAAATTATCTATGTGGAACATTAGGTTTCTTGTTGTTTGTTTTTCACCATTTGCAAATGTAAAATTCCTTTGCACAACACTGATAAAATGTATTATTTCAAGCACAGTGTTATATATGCATTACCTCCTTGATTCTTATTTTCATCTGTGTTAGTCTGCCAGGGCTGCCATAATAAAGTACCACAGACTGGATGACTTAAATAACATAAATTTACTTTCTCACAGTTTTGGAAGCTGGAAGTCCAAGATTGAGCTGTCGGCAGGTTTGGTTTCTCCTGAGGCCTCTTTCCTTGGCTTACAGGTGGCTACCTTCTCACTGTGTCTTCAAATGGCTTTTTCTCTGTGCACATGTGTCTCTGGTATCCCCTCCTCTTCTGATAAGGATACCAGTCATATTAGATTAGTGCCCTACTCTTATGACCTCATTTAACCTTAATTACCTCTCTAAAGGCCCTATTTCCAATATGCGGTTATATTGGAGGTTAGGACTTCAACATATGAATTCCAGGGGGACACAATTTAGTCTATAACATCATCCAAGGAGATAAGAGTTTATCCCTGTCTTACAGGTGGATAATAGTTTATCCACATCTTCAAGATGAGGAAACAGAGGTTTGGATAGAATGTCTTGCCAAATTGGAAGCTAGATTCTTGGCTGTACTATGTTGGGCTGGAAAACCAAGCACATATTCTGTGTGAGAATTTGTGCATCAGACTCACCTATAAAGGGACTTCCCACCACTGGTGGCACAGTGATTGAGAATCTGCCTGCCAATGCAGGGGACATGGGTTTGATCCCTGGTCTGGGAAGATCCCACATGCCTTAGAGCAACTAAGCCCGTGAGCCACAGCTACTGAGCCTGCGCTCCAGAGCCCGCGAACCACAACTACTGAGCCCGCGTGCTGCAGCTACTGAAGCCCGCATGCCTAGAGCCCGTGCTCTGCAACAACAGAAGCCACCACAAAGAGAAGCCTGCGCACTACAACGAAGAGTAGCCCCCACTCACCACAACTAGAGAAAGCCCATGTGCAGCAACGAAGACCCAATGCAGCCAAAGAAAGAGGAAAAAAAAAAAAAAAGAATCAGCTAGAGAAGTACACCATTGTAGGTCATCAGAACAAGGGCTTAGGGGCTGAGTTGAATCTGCAGAGGCCATTGATAGAACTAAAGTAATTTCGAGTAAGGGTTTTGAGAGCTCCAAGTGCTAAAACTGCACCTATCTGGAGCTATAGTCATGATTTTTATGATAGACATTTATTGAATATTGCATGCCAGGCAATGAGTTAAGTGCTGTAGGTTGCATACACACACGTGCACACATGTGCGCGTGCGCGCGCACACACACACACACACACACACACACAGTGAGAGAAAAGTCCTATTATTGTTCTCATTTCCCTGATGAGGTTCTGGAGGTTCAGAGAGACATAACAGCTTGCCAGAGAACATAGTGGGAGAACTAGTATTGACTCACTGGCTGTTTATCTTTTAGTTCACAAACCTTGACTCACTAAACAAAGCTGCATCTTGAGCTTGCAGCTTCCACATCCCATCTCAAATTCTCTCACTTTCAGGAAACTAGCCAGAGCTCCTGATAAGGAAACCTGCCATGGGCCCCTCTTTAAGAACAAGATGAGATTCTTCAAAAGAAACAGTACAACAGATGTCAGTTTATTCTGCACTCTTACTCTATTTGCGTGCACAGTTCCACAAGATGAGGTTATCCATCAACATTCCAGATGATTTGTATGCTCATGACACTTGTAGCCTTCTCTATCACATATTATTCCATTAGCCCATCACAAACAAAACAGTGACCGTCTCTCATATACTTTAACATTCTTAAGTCTTTTGTTAATCCAGTGCTATCAACCTTTCTGATTTATGTATTCTAAGACTTTCAAGACCAAGTCCATTTTTTTTTGTCTACCACATTGGATGAAAAAGGATACATTAGGATGTAAATGTATGATGATGATAGCCAAAGTAAGATGATGATACTTTGGCTATCATCAGGGAGATGATGATAGCCAAAGTAACATGTATTTATTATGTGCCAGGAACTGAGGTAACCACTGTAATTGTGTGTGTGCGTGTGTCTATAATTACAGTTAATCCTCAGAATTCTATGAGTAGATAGGATTTACTATTACTCTTATTTTACATAAAGAAGCTGTTTTACATAGATTGATCACTCACTTTTTCCATAAGCAAATGGTGATGACAGTATTATGACTAAAGTTCTATGACTCTACAGACTGTGACATATGTATATGTCACATATATATCTATATATCTTGTCCATACATTATTTCCCTCTGGAAAATGTCTACATGGAACCAAAGTATATCTCAATGATTTCCTTAAATCATAGTACCTTCTTATGTGCTTCTATGAAATTTTTCTATTCTTTTGAAATGTTTTGAGTCTATACTATGATAAAGGTACAGGAAATGTTTCTGTTTCACAAGAGAGTAAACTTGCAACTTTCTAGTTTTTAATCTAACTCAAGAAATCACTTTCAATTTAGAAGATGTTAAATTTTGCCTTTTGCCTTCAATTTAGAAGGTATTAAATACTTGTAAATACCAGTAAAATTCAGTAAAAATTGACAATGTAGGTATATATAAAACTGATAATTACAAAATGTATATAAATAAAAAGTAAAAGGTTTTAATATAGTAGCTCATGATATAGTAGCCCCAGTGCTAAACCCTTTATATGACTTAACTCATTTAATTCTTACACAAATTAAATATGTTAAGACAATAAGCATTTTCACATTACAGATGAGGAAATTGAAGAACAGAGAAATTAAGGAATTTATCCCACTGGTCTTGCTGGAGGTTGCAATCAACCCCAAACCCAAACATCAGCACTTATGTTGCTAAGCACTGAACTATACTAACCCTCAGTGATGCAGAGAGTCCAGGTATTAAAGTTATAAGGTAAGGATTAGTATATGGACATTATTTATTTACTTTTAAACTCTTGTGAGAGGTTTTTTGCACAGTTGATCCTGATTAATAGTCCCCTGTTTACTTGCAGTTCCTCCCACTATTGACAGTCTTTGGCCATCCATTGAATCTGGGCCAGCCTTCTTTCTTTGACTAATATAATACAGTGGAAACAATGAAATACCTGAGGACTTGAGTACTCTTTCTCTCAGAATGCTGCCCGTGCTGTGATGCTTTTTAATGGAATATAAGAGATCACATGGAGAAGGTCCCAGGTGCAGAAACTAATACCATCTTAGTCTACAGACCTACCAAACAGGTGAGAAAATGCAGATCACAACAACAACCTATAGCTGACCATAAACACATAAGTGTGCCCTGATGAGGAAAGAACCACTCCGCTGACCCTTAGACTCGGGAGCAATAATAAATGATGATTTTTTAAGCCATTGAGTTTTGGAATAGTTTGTTATGCTTCAATAGCTAACTAATGAAGAAATTGACAACAGAAGTGAGTCAGTGCTATAATAAAAACCTACAATGTGTGATATCAGCTTAGTTGAGTAATAATGGGAACCTATAAAAAAATGAGCAAACAATTGGAAAAGGCTAAGAAAATAGAAAAATTTTATTACAGGCTAATAAATATTGTGACCCATTTTATGTAGTAGCAAAGCAATTCACAAAACTGTAGCCAGCTGTTAATAAGAAAATGGAAAAAATAATAATATGGCTATGGATAAGGAGTTCCCGAGGCAGAGTGTTGAAAGTGTCAGCAGAATGCCATCAGTTGTGTATGATAGGTGTGGAAAGAAAGGCATGAACACCCAAAAGAACAAACCAGTTTTCAAGTAACATTCAAACGTAATGTAGAGGTGCCAGGATTTACTGGGTTAGAAATAAGACAGTAGCTCATCTTCAATTTTGCCAGCTAGCAAAAGATTCTCAAAAGGTTTGGGGTATAGATAAAATTAAGGATGTATCTGCAAGAAACTTTGTTAAGATCTCTGAAAGAATTAAGTTGGTACCTACTAGACCCCCTTAGCTAGGAAAATAGGTCATCTAGGAATCTTAAGGGTGTTGTTGACCTGAAATGCTTAAGTATTTGTGACGTTTTAAAATCTTTAGTGATTATTATTTTGGCAAATTGAGTTGAATGAGATTAATAGAAGGCTCACAAAATTTTAACAGAGTTGCATTGGAAAAAAAAAGAACCTAGTTTGGATTAAAAGGTGCCAAGATGACTGAAACATCCTGAAGTCCTCTGGGATTCCAAATTTGTATGGGAAGGTAGAAACTTGTTCAATTGTCACTGCAGATTATTACTTCAGAAGGATCCAAAGAGAGTGAGGAAAAAGATAAGATATCTCAGAGGGTAGCATCAAGGACCAGAAGAGTGGGGCCAGGAGCCATGGTGAATAGTATAAGGAGATCCAGTCCTCGGGAGAAGAGCCCAGAGAAAATTCTCCTCTCTTAGGGTGTATGTGCTTGGGGGCGAGGCTGAGGGGGTGAATGGTGATGGACAATATTTTACAAGTTTTCAGAAATGGTATGGATTAGTGATGCTGTGTGTCTCCTAATCCTTCCTCTCACTTTAAGAATGGGACTATGCATTGTGGTTATCCTGTCTCTGTGTGACCCTTGTACATTGGGTGTGTACGAGGCAGATAACCAGAGTTTTCATTAATTCATAGGTCTCTGAATCAAAAGGAGCCACCACCTCCAGGGAACTACATCCAGACCTGATGTATATCCTAAGATCTTGTGCTTGCAGCCTGGTATTGTAATTACAAGACATATCGGGGTGTTTATGGAGGGGTAAACATATCTTGTGTGTCAAAGAGATACAAATAATTTGGGCCCAAGATCAGATCATAGTAAATTGATTGCACTGACGGGCTAAATAAATAACAATACCCCTATTTCAACATCCTTTTCCCTGAAGGTTTCTGGTTTTCACTCACTCTGACTCTTGGCTGGCCTTACGTTAACACTTTGGAGACTAAGCCTGGAGAAGTTTGCATACTCTGCTTTCTCTCAGTCAGGATTGGCTGTCTTGCTTTTGGTGTCTTGCCTCCACCATAGGAACAAGGCCAAGTCACTCTTGGAGGACGAGCGACCACATGCAGAGAGCTGGGGGGTTCCAGGCCCCAGCCAGTCAACCACTGGACAGTTTTGCCTAATCAACCCAGAGCTGAACACCAACCTATGAGGTAACTTAGCCAAGATTGGGAAACCATATTCCTGAACACATCCTAAACTGTTGATGCACAGATTGTTATTATTTTAATACTCTATATTTTAGGGTGGTTTATTTCACAGCAATAGTAACTGATTCAGCTCAGCAACTGTGGACTTCTTATCAAAACTCACATGGTTTCAGTCTTTTCATCTGTGATCTGTAGATATAAAAATCAACTTTAGATTGTACCCATATTAATAAATTAATTAAAAATGTATAGACCATAGTAGGAGTCCAATAAACATTTTAAGTGAATGAATAAATAGTTATTATTCAATACAATTTTTACAGAAATTGCACTGCAAATGCCATGTAGTTAGGGTCATTGTGAGGTTTTTCTCCACTCCCCTACATTGGAGAACAAGAAAATACCTTTCTTTGCGTTCTTTCAAAATAGATTATTCTGCCTCTGTAATGGGTACCTGTGGGGCTGATTGAAGAACAATGCCATATTAGGAGTCTCAGTGGTTTGGGGAAAGCCAGAAATCATTTTCTATTGAGATAAAGATAAAAGAGACTTTTCTTAGCGAAAGGTAGCAGCTAAGTGCTTTGTAAAAATAACAAAGCAGAATCATTAGTCTAAAGAAAAAATAGCACTGTCAGAAATTATATATTACATCTTTTAAAGAAAAGTAATAAGTCAAAGTCATTGTCCTAACCTCATGATACACTTTTTTTTTCTAGATAGGTTTACACTAATAACACTATAATTTGTGCCAGCTAACTCTTCCTTTGAAAATCTCTCTCTTTTTGCTTTTTTTTTTTTTTTTTTTGCATTCAAGTATTGTAATATGTTGAGGTATAGAGACTAAGCTTTAACTTTGGTCTTATTTTGGTCTAATGACATTAATCCTCCACCAGGTACATATGGTATGTGACATAATACGAGGAAAACAGGGCTTACATTTTTCCTCATGGTCAAAAGTAAATTAGAGTACAGAGGAACCAGGGGTTACTGAGAGCCCTATAAAATTCTGTATTGCTGGTGAATAATACAAAGGAGGGTTGGGGTGGTAGAAGTTTGGCAGAGATCCAGGATAAGGAATTAAGACAATTGTAGTAATGAATTGGAGATATAATGTCTCAGATATTACTCCTATTATAAAAGTAATTTAACTACATTATTCTCAGTTTTCTCATTTGTACCATGGTGAGAGGCAAAGTAAATGATTTCTAAAGTTTGATTTCTAAAATTCAAAATCTTGAGTGTAACTCTCCCTCCCCTCTTCTATTCAAACCCCTCATTCAGCAACTGTTGAGGCCTTGGATGAGGACATATCCAAGCTTCCTAGTGTTGAAATATGAGAGCCAAGGTCAAGGATACAGCAAGGAATTTTATGCAAGGTAGTTTTCACAGGTACTAGCGAGTCTGGAGGCTCACACTTACACCCACTTGTAACCTGGCTCATAGGCTTTGAGCCTGACCCCTGATCATATTTTGCTCTTGTTTTTGTTTTTCCCCAAACGTTGGCCCAGCACAGAGTATGACACTTGCAAGCCTTTCTTAAGTGTGTGCTGAAGAAACTCAATGTCTTTTGAAAGATGCATAAGCAAAAAATTAGTGTGTGCCTTGGGAGAATAGAATGGTATGGTGTGGGAACACAGAGCAGAGCCTGACGAACCTGCTCTGATGTCTGAGAAACCTTCATAGACAAGGGCATCTGAGGAGGGTATTCAAGCATAAATAAAAGTATGATGTTTAGAGGGAAGAAAGATAAGGAAGCAAGAGAAAGAGAACTGTAGTAGTCGATTCACAGTGTGGGGCTTAATCATCTGAGATGTCTATACTTGTGACTGACTCAGAGGTGTAGTCATTTCAACGTATGTTAAACTGAATTGAAAGACCTCCCTCTCTCCCTGGATTTGAAGAAGGCTCAGTTTATCGGAAGTGGATGAAAGAAAGTTGGGACCTCCATTCTGACGATGTTCTAAAGACTGACTACATTATTTTGCATCACCTTTATTTCTCTTCAGATTGAGACATTAAACATGTAACCACAGTGCCATAAAGGATGTTTCATTAATACTGTGTATAGTAGTTTGCCTGTTTGGGGGTATGACTACATGTTTTACAGTGTAAATATATATGTTTGGGGTGCATGTATGAGTATTGTGAAGGCAATTTTTGAATTTTTTGCTTTTTTAGTGGCTGTCTCTCCAAAATCCATGTCTCCAAACTGAGCAGGCATTACACTTCCTCACAGCCTGATGGCCCAATGGCAATCTTTGGAATATTGCAGATGTGAGTTCAAATCCCTCCTGAGTTTGAGTTTCAGCAGAACAAAATGACAGTAGCTGCAAATAATATATGCAAATTGAATTCAAAAACTAGTTGAATATTAATTGAGAAGGGTTCTGTAGCCCAGTAGGTAAGCCTGGCATGATCAGTTACAATGCCTCTCGTGAGCCAACCAAGGGAAGTGGAGGCCCAAGTGCTGCTTGTTGTCCATCTTTTTTGGATGGTGATAGGGCTACTGAACTGTCATGTGCTGCATTTTCTGCTTCATTCTCTGGCTTCTCCCTTGACCCCCTCCCTGCTATCCTACTTCTTTTTTTTTTTTTTATAAATTTTTTAAAAAATTTATTTATTTATTTATGGCTGTGTTGGGTCTTCGTTTCTGTGCAAGGGCTTTCTCTAGTTGCGGCAAGCAGGGGCCACTCTTCATCACGGTGCGCAGCCCTCTCACTATCGCGGCCTCTCTTGTTGTGGAGCACAGGCTCCAGACGCGCAGGCTCAGTAATTGTGGCTCACGGGCCCAGTTGCTCCGCGGCATGTGGGATCTTCCCAGAAGAGGGCTCGAATCCGTGTCCCCTGCATTGGCAGGCAGACTCTCAACCACTGCGCCACCAGGGAAGCCCTATCCTACTTCTAATCTCTTCCTGTTTTACTCCATTTCTTAATGTATCTTTCTCTTTTTTTTTTTTCCAATAGTCATTTCATCCCATTCTACCAAATAGTCTCTGCTCAGACCTATAGGAAAACAAATACAGAGAAGTCCATGATAATGGAATAGCATACTACAAACTACAAAATGTTTAAATATATGCTCGTAAATCTCAGATGAATCCAGTGTCTTGGGAGACTGTCATAACATCCACTTAGACTTTAATCAAAGAACAGAAATAGCTCTTTAGGCCTGCACCAACTATTCCAGAATCAAGAATTTCCTAAGATCCAACAGTCTCTTCCCTTTCCTCTCTGATTCTGTTGGACTATCCTGAAGAAGCTAAAATATAACATTCTTGTTGTTCTGGTTCCTAAAGCATATGAAATACCTTTTTGTTCCCCTCCTACTCTAAGAACTAACAAATTATATGGAATTTTAATGCTACTATCTCATAAAAAGTTCAATGGAAATGATTAGAATAACTTGGGTTCTTATTTTGAACTAGCTCTATGGCCCTGCTCATTGGAAACCATGAGATCTGTTTTATCTACACCACTGGGATGCTGTAAGGTTTATGGAGATAATGGATGTGAAACTGTTTGGTATACAATTCTGATACAAGGAGTTGTTATGTATATATGTATTAATTTTGTATTTATACCTCCCTTCCAAAAATGATTTTATGTAGCTAATGTATATTCAGTAGAAAAGAAAGTGTTCTATTTAAATCAAAACAAAAAAGGGCAAATTTTAAAAAATAGTTTTTTAATTTTGCTTCTTTCTAACCCTTTAGTCCTCTAGGTATTCTGAAATTAACCATATGAAGACTTGACTTAACCTCTAAGAATTTTGTGTCTATTGCATTCTGAGCTATGTTTTTCAAAAGAATTGATCTAGGATATCCAGTAACTGGAATATATTGTCATTTAATGAATGCTTTTTTCCTCGCTAATTATTTAGTTTATTATATGTTCCTTGTGGATATGAAGATAAAAGAGAAGTATTCCCTAACAATGATAAAGGGAAATTAAAGGGTTATTTAATTTTCTACTGTTTTCAGGAAAAATCTCATGTTTTCGATATTTTGATCCAAGTTAAGTCTCCCATCACTTCTCCCTCTTCTCTGTGCAACTCTCCCAGTGTATCAAACCAAGCAAACTGCTTTCCATGATCCCTAAATCCCTATCACAATTTCAAGTCTATTGCAAGACGTGCTGTTTCTTCTGCCCTAAATGTCTTTTCCAGTTCTCTAAATAAGGAAAGTTTCTTCATTCTTCAAGAATCAGTCCTTATCAAATCTCCTGCTTTGATTAAGTCTTCCTCATCACTTCAGAATTATTTGTTTGGAACACAGAGAACAGATAATAAGCTAATTGAGGACAAAGATTATATTGCTGTATGCCTTCATCTCCATTGCCTAGCACAAGGTTGGGACGAGTAGTCATAGGGAATGTCTGTAAAGATGAGAATCTGCTCCTATTCCTTTGAGGCGATGCTAATGCAAATGGCTTTGTTAGGGAGAAATCCCCTGCCTATTTAACAGCCTCACAGAATCCTGCAGCATCTGCTAGCACACTAGTTCAGAAAAGCTGCCAAGATGATCCTAACAGTACCTCATCATTTGCAACCACTGATTCGAAGATCAGAAGTGATTGTTGTGCCTTCATTTAAACCCACTGTCAATGAAGTCTTGAATGCATCTTTTGAATTTAGGACTTCCTCTCAGCAGCCGCTCTAATCATTGAAGTGGTCATTTGCACTGGAGTGTCATCAGCTCTATATTGTTGTTGGAGTGGTACATTTAATTCTGTGTTACAGAGTTGAGGGGAGTGAGCAGAATTCATCTTTTGTCACACTGCTGCCCTCAATAGATATTATTCCTGAAAAAACTACAGTGAAAAGAATCAGGGACTTGTGAAACTATTGATCCTTTAATCTAACACCCCTGTTCCTGTTCCCCACTCTCCTACCCTCATGAATTTCCCAAGGTGCTCTGGGTCCTGTTCATGGGAAGATACTTGAACAAAGGCAGTTTTATTGTGATTAGATCATCTCCACACAGAACACCTAAAAGGTCATTCAGTCTTGTATCTCTGAAACAACTAACCTTCTTTGGAAGTAAATGGAATATGTCTCTTCTGCTGCTGATTTGTTTCAAAAATAGGAAAAGGTAGAACAATAGGTACATTATGCAGAGTGTTTTTGAAAGAGAACTTTTATAAATTGGTAATTTAGAAAATCAGTGGGTTGCAGACGAGACACAGCATCCTCTGTTGAGCTTTCCGTTACAGCAGAAGTGTCATTTGAGTACACTCTTTAATCAAACTTTTTTACAATTTATACCCGATCTATGCAGAATTGAGCACTTGGGCTGAATGATATATTCCAGTGCCTCCTATTTCCATGAAATCTAAGATGCTACTTTATCAAACTCACTTTTCACAGGAGGGAGTTCAAGCAGAGAGAGGGGTTAAGCACTATATCCAAGGTCATGCTGAAAGTGAACATTAGAAATCGATGTTCTCATCCTTTCCTTTGGACTCAGTGCTCCTGTTGCTTACAAAGAATGATATGACTAATACCATTTTTCACTAGGCTATCCCTACACCCTTTCTTACCTGCTAACAACCACACTTATTTTGGCCGGGTAGTCAGCAAAGTGCTCTCACTCTCAGTAAAGGCAAGACTCTTAGCACTAGAGAATGAATCCTAATTGATCTGAATGAGCACTGATAATTTTAGTCCCCAAATGCTGATGGTTGCTCTAGGGGTAATCATGTAACCCCTTGGAGATTATGAGAATTAAATGTAAATGAATTAAAGGACTTCTCTCCCTGAGTTCTTAAATCTACCTTGTATGGTGGTATGAGGATGCTTAGAGCTGTAATAATTATCTTTGCCTATGAGGTAACCAACAGAGACATGAAAATGGCTTGGGGTCCTTGAGTATACTGATGAGTTAATATAACAAACCTGGAAACATCCACCTCCAGACTTCTTGTTAAATAAGTTAATTAAAATTCTTTATAGCTGAAGCCAGTATATTCCCTTATATGCAGTCGAAAGCAATTCTGACAGATAGATGAGGTCAGAGTACATATCACAAGTAGAATGCCTTTAATGCTTACATTGAAAGTGGGGTCTGGAGGGGAATGGGGTAACTAAGACGTGAGTGCAAAGAGTCTGTTAAGTCCATATAATGAAGGGCAAATAGTGTAGGGTTGATGTCCTTCAGTCACAAGTAAGAACGAGTTTGAATAGAAGTACAATAGATTCAGTGCTGGTTCAGGCTAGTTGGAGGTCCGTGAGAAGATCAGATTAGGGAAACAGTCAAAAGTAGCACAGACCATAAAGATATTAGACGGAACTGAATTTGTTCCAATAATTTGGTATAAACCAAAGCAAGTGGAAACAACACAAGAATCTAGCCCCAGAAAGCTTGGATTTGAACCAGAATTGGCAAACTGACTCATCAGATAAATCTGGCCTGCTCCCTATTTTTGTAAATAAAGTTTTATTAGAACACACACATACCCACTTGTTTATTTATTACATATTTCAATGGCAGAATTGAGTCATTGAGACAGAGACCATATGGCCCACAAAGACTACAATATTTGCTATCTGGCCTCTTATAGACAACGTTTCCCAAACCCTGGGATTGAGTGTCCTATGAGGATTTCATAGTCTGGAGACATAGAGCTCCACAGGTACATAATAGATATAGGAAGGTGAGAAGAAAAGAACCAAGAAAAATGGAGCTTTCCCTTTGAAATATAGTATTTGAATGGGGAAAAGAAATAGCTACTACCCCATAACATCACAAAAATGCTTTGTATCTATGCCGGGGGCTAACACTACAGTAAATGTTGTGTTTGCATAACTGAATAAAAGGAGAGACAAATCCATAGTTCTGCTAGTATTTTATGAAAGGGGCTTTTGATATGCTGAGCATCTGACTACCCGTTGGCTCTGGTATTTAGGCAGGTAGCCTAAATAAGTTAGTGCACATGCAGAACAGCTCAAGATGAGAATGTATGTGGATAGGGAGGTGTGAGCTTTGGGTGTTGAGGAAGAGGAAAGGGAGAGAGTGGTGCTGACATACAAAGCTTTAGCTTTCTATTTCATCTCATAGATTGCTTTTGGCCTGAAGTCTGACTGATGTTTTACCATTACCCATCAATATGATTACACATACTTTGGATCTAAAATTGCATTCCGAAAACTAAGCATCATCAAAAATGCAACAAAGGAAGAGATGGCTCATGGCAATCCAAATGCCTCTACACAGAAAGAAAAATAAACATTCCATTTTCCTAAAACTTGCTCTGAAAGCTGAAATTCACATAATGAATTCATAAAGAGACTTTGCTATGATAGGAATAATTTGGCCCTGAAATATGAGCTGCTTTTATTCACATTAATATATGCCTGGCAATATTGAAGGTGTTCTCCCCCTTCTTTCTGCCCTTGTTTATAATGTTGCCAAGAAGTAGGAAGCCTAAAAGATGCCTCATCGCTGAAATTTTACCCTAAAATGTTTGATCCAGGAGACAACACCAATGACAGTGTCCAACCATGTCTCTTTTCTTTTTCTTTTTTTTTTCAGCCATGTCTCTTCACGAGTAACTACAGGCAGGAGTAGAATCCTGCACTTACTTGCACCATCATTTAAACGCAGTAATGGAAACATTGAGTAAAAGAAGAAAACCCAGGACCCCAATAAAAGCCCTATGTCTAGGGTGAAATCTTTCAAATATAGGGTGATTTTACAAAATTGTTCTTGTGTATCCCTCTGTCTGGACTTCCTGCTTCTCCTGTGGTCTGGATAATGTGTACTGACCTTACAGTTCAAGTGTCATCTCCTTAAGTAAGTCCTTCTTCACTGACCTCTCCTAGTCCCAATGAACCCCATACTCTTGTACTTGCTCAGTGCCCTCTACCTGGCAAAACTACATATTTAAACCATTGGTGCATGTTTTTGTCTCTCCTGAGATGAAGGGACAATTTTTTTTTTCATACCTCTATCCGCAGCGTCCATTGCAATGCCTGGACCAGTCTGTTGAAGAACAAATTCATACAGAACACCGAAGGAATATCATGATAAGCTATTTTCCTGAATTCAAGACTACTCTTTCTTTCTCTGAGAGGAAAAGTGATTATTAACCTACCTTCAAAAAGAGTGAGTCATGTGGCTTTGTGGAACACGATCTGAGCTAATCTGGGTTCTAGTTTGCGATCTCCCAATAACTAGCTATGTTATTTTGTACGAAAACACTTAACCTCTATGTTTCATCGTCATTCTCAGTGCAAAAGAAAAAGAGCATTGGATAGAATGGGATAATATCTATGATGCCTTCTTATATTTAATCTTCTCTGAAACTCTAAATGTGTATTTGTAACAAAATTAGATTTTTCTTCTTACTCTAGAAATCATTTTTTTTTTAAAAATCGAGTACCGTATTTATTTTGATATTATACAGACCTATGACCAGAAATGATAAATCATCTATTACTCAGGTTATTCTAAATGAGAAAGATTGAATTGAATGTTACTGCCATTGTAAACTTATATTTGTAAGTTGAACAGTGTAGTGCCCAGAGATGTGACAATTTTATATGTATATATATATGCATATATATGTGTATATGTGTGTGTATATATCAATACATACATGCATATACATACATGTACACACATATATACAATATAAATATGTATACCACACACTATATATAATACTTTATAAAAATCCTAATGCTAATTACTATGCAAAATAGGTGTTATTTGAATTATGTTCTATTAAATCTATAAATTAGACATAGACTTTCATTTTCTTTTTAGAGAAACAGATTAAAAACATAGATCTGATATTCTACCACCATTAACACAATTGAATGGCCTTAATTTCTCAATAGGATCATTCAATATTCATTTTTTAATTTCTACATTTATACATAATATCTCTCTGGGGGCCTCTAACAGATTCTACTGCTACAGTTTTAATGAGAACTATCAAAGGTTACTATGAGATGATGATCTATACTTAATTCATAGATTTCCCCAGACATCTGTGCAATTCAGTGCTGTTTAGAATCTTTTTTAGTTTTATTGTCTTGAAACATTTACCCCAATTTAAACTGCATCTTTAATCATTATTAGCATAATCCTTCCATTCTTAAAGGTAGTATTTTGAGAATTAATATGGAAAAATTATGGCCTCTTTAGGGAATTTAGTAACTTTGCTTATGAGAAAACACTGAAAAATCATTTTGTGTCTGTGTAATGTTTCAAAATGGGTTCTGATCAAATATTTTTATCTGATCAAGCAACATTAATGTTCATTTCTCCAAAATTTTATAATTATGATTTATTATATTTACACAAATGCACTGATCAGAATAAAACATATCAAGTACACATTTACTGATTTTGATGATTGGTACACATTTACTGATTTCACAGAATGTGTGGGTCAAAAAAACCCAAAAAACAGAAACACTGATATAATAGATAAAACCCAAATTAAAATCTAAACAAAAATCTGAATTATGAGTCTTCAGATGAGTTTGTGATCATGATGAAGTGGTTTTACCTTATTAAAAAAGATGATTTTTCTCATCTATAGCTAATATTATGAACTCATATTCATTGAAAATCAAATAAAATAGTGAGTTTAAGTATGGTAAATGAACTCGAAGGGTTTTTATTCCTGTTGTTGCTCTTATAGTAGGCATTCATATGAATCATACCACATATTTTCAAATGAAATAGTTTAGAGTGGTTTACTACTAGTACAATCTTATTTAATACAGGATTGTAAATTAAATGAAACTGTAGATTTCAGGATTACTGGCCTACCTGAGAGGAAACTTCTTGGACCAATTCCTAGCATCCGTTTTAAAGCACCCCTTATTCCTCATTTGGACAATTCTTCTCACTGAGCTTCAGAACAAACCTTGTAATGGGAGAGAGGCCATGTACAATTCTTGTCCTGTGGACAGATATGGAAACTGAGGCTCACAGAGATTAAGTGTCTTTGGTTGTTCTCCTGATACGCAGTAGGAAGTTGTAGAATGTATGTGAATGTGTGATTTATGTGAAAAGAAATGGAGTAAATAAAGTGAGGGCATGTAGGAGAAGAGAAAAGAATATTTTGACTTCCAAATCAATCACTCAAGCTTCTGTTTTCTTGTCCTGTGCATTTTATATACCCCATCTGTAGTTTTATCTTGTTTCCATAATTCACTTTTACCTAAATTCTACTCAAAACTGACTTCTCGTGAGACAACTTGTCTCAACCTGGAAGCCTTAAGCATTAAAAGATTTGTATTTGAGTTTTTATTTTCTCACAGTTCTTTCCTAGATATCTGGTGAACTATTTACATTCTATAACTTTTTGTCAGTGTCCTCAGAAAAAGATGAAAGAAATTCTAGGTCTAGTGATCTTATTTGTCTTATTTATTTAAGTCTAGCTGGCTTGTCTTGGAGAAGTCATTTCCCTCTCTTCATCTGAAAAATGAAAGGCTTAAACAGGATATCTCCAGAGTATCATTTGACTCCAACAATCTGAAAATTTTATAAGTTATATCCCAAGTATATAACTCCTCAAATTTACAAAGCAATTCTGACAGTCTAAATGCATTAAAAAAGAAATTTGATCTTTTAGTTTGTCCCAGCAGCCCTATCTTATTAAAAACAACTCCTTTCCAGGAGGCATATCAGCAGCATCTTTATACTTATTATCTAGGTGATTTTGGACATCCTGAATGCATCCTAATCACTGAACTAACTTGGAAGATGAATCCACAAAACAGGCAGAGAGTATTCAGAGCAGGAATATCAATCCTGACCTCTCAAGTTACATACGTTCTTGTCTGGATGTCTTCATTTCTGTCCTGGACTTAGTCAATAGCACAATTTAAGGGAGACACTAGATTGCTCCTTCATACTTCTTAGTATGAAGCTATATTCTACTAGACCCAAGCGACTGACTACCTGAAACTCCTCTCAAGAAAGAGTCTATAGAACCACACCACTCCCTTTGAACCGCCCCGCATATATTCTCTGAAATCAATCCCATATTGTACATCTCTGTAAGCTTCAGTCACCACTAGCTTCCCAGCCTCTTCCCACGTCTGTACATCATCTTATTGTTTCAGTCTATCCTGTTTCTCTACACCTAAAGTCTTTGCCCATCCTTCTGGATGTCAAAACATGCTATCAATGAAGTACCCTATGTTCTCAACATTATTTCTGAAAATTGCCTTTATGTCCCTGCTCTAACTGAAATTTGGCTATCTCCTGTGGGCACTACTTCACCTATAATTTCTCAAGTGGTGTCTGCTTATACCCTGTACCAAAGGGTTTGCAGGTTGTTGCATCTATACTTCTGTCTCCACCTGGAAATTCACAGAACTTTTCTACTCCTTCCTACCTAAAGAAAACAAACAAAACACAGCTTCTCTGAATCCCACACTATTTTGTATATTATTCTTTATTGCTGGCCTCTGATAATCCTCCAGTTACTCCTCTTTATTCACTCACAATCTGAACAACTGGATCACTGTTTTTTTTCACCACTTTTCTTATCATATTTTGGGTGCTATTATCATCTCCACGGAAGTTTCATTCAACCCCTTTACCCTCGAGTTCCTTAAGCTTCTTATGTCCCTGACATTTCCTCAACTTTCAATACCTTAGCCATCATACCTTTAATATTACACTACAGGTTTTCCCCACTATCTGAAACCAGAGTATTCCTATGAAACCTTTCATAAACTGAAATGGCATAAACCAGAGAAGCAATGACCTTAGGGCACATCGCATTAACAGATGCACAAGATAAATGGAGATAAAGCACAGATGCTCATAGACACAGTTATAGCCATGTTGGCTTGAAACTGAGATGCTGAGTGTAGTTCCCGGGGAAAGAGCTTGGTGGTGCTACTCTAACTGCTCAGGGGGCAAGCTGCCTCACTGCAAAACAAATGCTAAACACTATTTTCCCTTTTCATCTTTTTTCCATAAAGGTGAAAATCCTCTTCAAAATTCTTACAGTTAGGGAGAACTGGTACTAATGTAGGTCTTTTATAAAAGTAAGTTGGCATAAAGCAAACTTTCAAAAATGGAGGGGATACCGGTACCTTTAGTTGCACGACCTCCTAAAACCCTATTTCACTCATCTTTCTTTTTGAACATGGGCTCCTGTATTTCCCTTTAGTACTCTTACCTTTTCCATTTGAACTATCTCTTCAATTCTTCCACCCGCCAGCAATCTTACATTCTTACATGTATTGGATTTGTCAATTCAAATTTTACCAATTTTTCCACTAACATCGTTTTTTTTTTTTCTGTTTGACAGTTCAATCTAGGATTCCACATGACATTTAGTCATTGTGTCTCCTTCATCTCCTCCAGTTTGTGTCAATATTGCCTTGTCTTTCATGTTCTCAACAATTTAAAGCGTACTAGTCATTTTAGCATTTTAGAATGTCCTAATTGGGTCTCTCAGATGTTTATTCATGATTAGACTGAGGTTATAGACTTGGGGGAAGATTATCACAGAAGTAATGTGCCCTTGTTATCGCACCATATTAACGGGTGAAGAGTACTGACATGATTTATTATAGGTTGTATTAATCCTGATCTCTTGGTTAAGGGGGCTACTCTTAGGTTTCTTGGCAAGTTACTATATTTCCCTTCCCATAATCTATTCATTAGAATCTAGTCACTAAGTCTGGTCCACATTCAAGGGGAAGTGAACTAATCTTCACTTCCACCAGAGAGAATTATCAAATAATTTTTGAACATATGTTTAAACTACCACAGTGAATAAATACTTCAGGGGAGATACTTTGAAGCTATGCTAATATCCTGCTTCGACTTAAAGTTTCTTCCCCTACTTTTAGCATTCATCAGTGAATCTTGCCTGCAGCAATTACTACTATGATATTCAAATAGTGGTTTTATGCTACTCTTACTTCCTCTTGTTTTATTAATTGGAATTTTCTATAAGACATATTTCTTCACATTTATTTATGCATGTATTTATTATGTATTTATTCAATCATGTTTTTATCACAGTATGGAACTATTGATATTCCTTCCTTTGGATTAGAGTCCAATTATATCATCATCTATTTTGTTGTTCAAATTGTCCCTGCTCTGTCTTTTTGGAGCTCTTTCAGATTGGTTCCTCTAGTCCTTTTGACATAACCTAGTATCGTTTGAGCACTTCCTTATGTCTGACTCCAAAACATGATGCAGGTTCATTTGTATGTATGGCCTCCCACTCCTCAAAGGAACCTTGATTCCTTTCATTGTTTATGGGAGTGTTTGGACTGTTTACATTTCATGTAATAATCAATATAATTTGACTTAAGAACCATGTTTCTATTTTTTCTATTGGTCTAATCTGGTTTTTTTTTCTTCTTTTACCCCTTTTTCTCATCTTTTTTTTTTTCCATCTAATTGTGTGGGTTTTGTATTCCATTTTTTTTCTACTACTGGTATTAGCAACACCTCTTAATTACTCTGGGATTTACAATACATATCTTTTTTTAAAAAAATAATAATAACAGTTCCTTTTATTAAGTAGTTAGGGCCAACAACTTAATAATACATTTTTATATCCTAACAAAACCATTGTTATTTGGAAAAGTAACGGAAAAAATTTGAAAGAAAAAAATTTTAATTTTACCTTTAAATAGCTCCAGTTACTTACTAATGAGATGTGTATGCCTGTTGAGTACTGTACAATTTCTCAAACTGTGCATTCAGATTGGATATGGCCAGTCACCCCCTTTTCTGTTCCATATTGATTTTTTCATAGTGCATGCTTTTTATCACAGCAACTAATGAAAACCCAACTTTGTGAAGATATGATTTTTCTTTCTTTTTTTGCTTTCAGGAACAATACATAGCTTTAACTTGCCTCATTTTACCTTTAAATAATATCTCAGCACTCATGGTTACTGTTGTAAGGATACTTGAATTCTCCTCTCCAATCTCCGATATTATTGTCATACATTTTATATATATATATACATACACACACGTGTATGTATATATACATTATATATGTATATATAGTGTATGCTTATGTATATTGATACATTGCATATATGCATATAATGTATATATGTGTACATGCATGTAATGTATATATATTTATAACAGGCATATATATACATGTTACATACATAAATACATACACATTATAAGCCACATTGTTACTGTTTTTATTTTTATAGTTTTAAGAATTTTTAAAAATTTTTAAGAAGTTTTAAAATTAAAAAAACTTTATATTTACTCACATATTTATTTCCATTGTTCTTTATTCCTGTGTAGAATTATATTTCCATTTATCATTTTTTATCTGCCTTTGGAACTATTTTTAACGTTTCAGTTTATGTAATTTTTGTAGCAATAAATTCACCTTTAATTTGACTCAATCTTTTTCTGTATTTTCTCTTCTTATAGAATTCTAGGTTGAGCATTTCATTTACATTATTTCCTCAGTATCTTAAAGCTGTTGTTTCACTCTATTCTGGCTTTCCTAGTTTATGAAAAAGAAATATACAGTCATTTTTCTATTTGTTCCCCTGTATATAATATGCCTTTTTTCTAACTATTCTTAAGAATTTTTGTTGCTGTTCTTTGCTTTTTGTTCATTTGTTTTTCTTTTAAAGCAAGCTATCAGCAATTTGAATATGATGTGCCTGAGTCTGGTTTTCTTTTTCTTTTCTTCTTATTATGCTTGGGTTTATTATGTTTTTGTGTCTGTGATGGTACTAGTTTCCTATCGCTGCTGTAACAAATTAGCAAAAACTTAGTGGCTGAAAACCACACAAATTTATTATTTTACCCTTTTGGAGGTAAGAAATGTGAAAGGAGTCTTATGGTCTAAAGTTAAGGTGTCAGTAGAATTGTGTTCCTTCTCGAAGCTCTAGGGGAAAATCCATTTCCGTGCCTTTTCAGCTTTTCCAGTAGTTGCTCACAAAGGCTTTCATATCTTCAAAGCACATCGCATCAAACTCTGCTTCCATTATTGACTTTCTCTCTCTCTCTCTCTCTCTCTCTCTCTCTCTCTCTCTCTCTCTCTCTCTCTCTCTCTCTCTCTCTCTCTCCCCCTCTGTCTCTCTCTCTTGCTCACTTTGACTCCCTTGCCTCACTTTTATAAGGACTTTTGTTCTTATAATGGGCGCACCTGGGTCATCCAGGATACTCTCCCTGTGTAAATTCTTAAGTTAATCACATCTCCAAAATCTCTTTGCCATGTAAGGTAACATATTCACAGGCAGGTTCCAAGGATTTGGATGTGGATATTATGGGAGGTCATTATTCTATCATAGCCATTTGGAAAGAAAATTATTTCTTCAAATATTTTGATGTTCCCTCCCTTTCCTTTCTGAGACTACAGCACACGTGTTAGACTGTGATACTGTAACAGAGATCACTGTACCCATGCACATTTTTTTTTTAGTTTTTTCTTTCTGTCCCATGTTTTGGATAGTTTCTGTTGCTATACCTTCTAACCCACTGATATTTTCTTCTCCAGTGTTGACCATGCTGTTAATCCCATTTTTACATTTTAATTTCAAAACTTTTCATCTCTAGAATTCTTTTACTTCTTTTGACATGTTCATGTTTTCCTTCAAATCCTTGAACATATTTAACAGCTGTTTTAAAGTTCTTGTAGACTAATATCATCATCTCTTTCATTTCTGAGTCTATTTCTATTGATTTTTTCCTAGTTATAGGTCATTTTTTTCCCGCTTCTTTGTATGTCTAGAAATTTTTTATTTGATTATAAGCATTATGAATTTTATATTGTAGAATGCTGAATTTTGTTGCACTACCTTAAGAATGTGACATTTGTTCTAGAAGGTAGCTACTTTATGTGTGGATCAATGTAATTCTCTCATGGCTTTTAAAACTATTCTAGACTATCTCTAGCAGTCATTTCACAGAGTTAGTTCATCCCTCACTATAAGGTGTGGCCTTTCTCAGATTTCTACTGAGTGTCCCTTGCATTTCCAGCGGTCTCTCCATCCTAGTTGATGGCAAACTGAACACTTTTTGGCCCTGTCTTTTATCTGAAAGCTCCATGGCAACTGTTCTCTCCTAAAACATGTTTTATCCCAGACCTATGAAGTTTCACTCTATGCACCTACAGATGGCACTCAGCCAAAGACAGAGGGGACTCCTTTATAAATATCTGATACTTTTTCTCTGCATAGTTTCCTGTTTTATAACATTGTTCTGCATATTCCACCCATCTTGATGTCTAAAACACCAGTTTTTCTCTCTGAAGACTGCCGGCTTTTGCTTGGGTTCCCCATCCCTCCATTGAAGTCTGGAAATTGTCTCCAGGCATAAAGCTCAGGGTGATTAGGGCTTGCCTCATTTGTTCCCCTTGCCTCATTAATTACAGTTCTGTGATGAGTCTTATGTAGTACCTGAAAAGAGTTGCTTCTTATAGTTCAGTTATGTAGTAGTGACATAAGAGGGTAAGTCCAAACCCTGACACTTCCAGATGGTCAGAAGCAGAATGTCCTCATAGTTGTTTGTTGTCGTCTTTTCAGGTAGTGCATTTTTAAAGAATCATTCTAAATGACTTAGATTAAGAAGTTTTTATTTCCCATTGAAATGAAGACTTTATAAACAAAAAAATACTTCTTTTTATGTTGCTAATCCTTTTCCTTCCCCTCCCTCCTCATCCATTCTTTATTATTATTATTATTATTATTATTATTTTGCATGCCTGGGTCTCTTAAGTGTTATTTATAGCTGATACATGTAAGCAGAAATTAGTAACTAAATGACTTATTTCAGTATGTTCTTATCAAATGTTCACTTACTCCCTTTCATCTTTTATACATGCAATTAGAAAAATCACAAATGCCAATGCATTTGATTCTCATATTTAGTGAATGTTGATATGAATCCAAGTGGACATATTTTGGAGAATACTTTTTATACAAAAAGATGGTGTTGTGTTATATTTTTGGCCCGATATTATATGCTGGTGTTATGGAAATGATAGGGTATAGTGTTGTCTTCAGTTTAGTTGGGTAACAAGATATTTGAAGAAATTACTATAATACAGTGTGGCAAATACTACACGTGAAAGTACATGCAAAGTACAACGAAAATACAGAAGAGGCAACATCTCACTTCTTTGAAAGACTAGGGAGGTTTTCACAAGTTAGGTGACTATGATGTATAATGAAAACAATATATAGGGGCTTTCTAGACTGACATGATAGGTATGTGCATTTCAGGCAAATGGTGAAATGAAATCAAACGCATTGTGGGAGATGAAACAGGATAGGCCTAACAAAGTGTTAGCAAATTAATATGACTGAAGTGCATGGGGGTACTTGGAAGTGAGTGATGGGAGACAGAGCTGGAGTCAAACAAGAGACCATTCAGTGCAAGTCTTTTGTTCACTGTTACAGATTTTGGATTTCATTGCCTAGGCACAGAGCAAACCATGGAGGATTTAAAGCAACAGAAGAAAAACTCTTAGATTTGTACCCCAGTGTTTTCAAGTCAGTTATGATTTCCATTTTCTCGTAAATGGACAAATATGCTTGAGATGACATGAACATTCTGATATTGCATTATTCTAACTCTACCTACCAGACTACCCTTCACATTTCAAGTTCCCATTTGGTTTAGGAGTAAAGTCTAGCAGACTTCTACATAAAAAAGCAGACTTACATGCATTTTTAGCTTCATGGTCCTGAAATACTGATGGACACTGTGCTGGGGAATAACATATTTTGATGACAGAGGTCCTAGAATATAGATGACTAGAGCATTGGGGTAAGAAATTAGTCTGGAGCCACGATGATTTAGACCAAATGTGCAGGTATTGCTTAAATCTTCTTGACCTATTCCATTGATAAAATTACTAGTGTCTGATAGTAGATTATTTTTATTATAATTGAAATATTTTAGTCTCTTTGTTACAATTTTGGGCCAAACTTTCTCATGTTAGATGTCTGATTAGTAGTTATTGTGGCATAACAAACCACCAATCGACTTAGCAGCTTACTATGGTAACTATTTATTAGCTCAGAGTCTGCAGGTCAACCAGGCAGTTCTTTGGTCTCAGGCAGTATCATCAGTGGGTCTCAATGCACTACAATATCTAAATGGTTATCTGGGGATTGGCTCTAACCAGCTTTTCTATTTTGGCTGAGCATTCTCACCCATTCAAAAGTGAAAACTGAACTCTGCCTTAGTCTCTCAGCTTCTGGAAAGTCTAGTCAAGGACTCATTCCATTGGCATATTGGGGATACAAGAGAGCGAGCAGAAGTTTGCAAAGCCTCATGAGGTCACCGAAGTGATGTCAGATCTACCACATTGTTTCGAACAAATCAAGATATAAACACCCCAGATTCAAATGGTGGAGAAATAAGACACTCATAATTGATGGGAAAAACTGCAAGCTCGCATTGTAAAGGGGTTTGGGTATAGAAAGTAAAATAAGTGTGGCTATTTTTGCAAACAATCTATCACAGATTTTTTTTTTTTAAGGAAACAAATATACGGCTTTACATCTATTATGGGTATCTAGTATAACAAATTGGATTTATAGTCTTCTTTAATATATCGCTTTTTTCTCAACTGATGACAACAGCAATAATGTTTTGCAGACTCTGAGCACCTCATAAAAAATAAAGTTATACTGACTATTTCTTGCTCCCTGCAGGCAATGAGATAGACCCTGTTTTTTTTCTCATAATTATAATGCAATTTACTGAGATTGTTTTCCATCTCAAACCTTCCCACTCTTTAAACATGGTCAGATGCCAATTAATTATCTTAATCTTCTCTTTCCCTTTACCTCAAACTGAGTTTGAAATTGACATCCTTTCTAGCTGGATGGTTGAAGCTATTCCCTCAGAAAATAAGGCTCGGGTTAATCTAAGTTACTTGAATGCTCTTTTCTCCAATAATCCAGATGGCTTTATTCTGTATTCCTCTGGTAAAATGGAGATTTGCTAACTGGCTATGGAGGGACAGCAATATTAAGATCAACTCATTTTGAGTTTTATAGGTTTTATGTGATAATTATGCTTCTATCTATTAGCGTTTCTAGCCGACCAGATCTGTCTCTCCATAGTTATAAACTCAGTTAACCATAGCACCATATTCTATCACATTCATCTGGCGAACCTATCCTTTTGCCCATTATTTATTCAAGTAAGGTTTGAAAGAGGTTTTAACTGATGCCGTAGTATCATTTATCTACATTGAAACCAACTCAGTAGCTGTACAAGAGTCATGATTTTACTAAAGAATCAACAGGAAACTTAAGGTTTATATATGCAGCTTTACTCCAGAAAGAATTCTGTCTAAAAATCTTTAAAAAAAAGTGTGCCTTCCTTTCCAAGATCAGAAAACATTAGCTTAGAAGAATTAGTGACTTAAGGATTAAAGCACAGGGTTCTTTAATCAGTAGTCTCAGAAAACTAAACTCCAACTTAATCATAAATGTTTAGCAACCATAAAATAAAAAGAGTCAGAGTTTACTAAAATGCTTTCTTCTCAGTCTCTTCGGTAGACTTGATGAGTATATGGGTAGATGTTAATGAGCAAATCACACAGAGATTCTGCTTCCTGTCTAAAATATAGGGAAAACTGATTCACATTGAAAACGGCTATGACATTAGAATCTGTGACCCACCCAAGGCCCTGCCCATTAGGAGAATTTCTTCTCTTCACTGTCTTTCAGAACCCCAGCTGCCACCAGCAGGGCTATAGTGCAGTATCAGTCAATTTTCAGGTCACAGCCACATACCCAGCCAAGCCAATTGTGAACTAAGCTCATGACTTGTCTTACCCTTTCAGCTAGTACAAGGTAACACCGTACAAGGCCGCAGGTGTGGATTTAGGTAAAGGTGTCAGTGTAACCAGGGTGGGTGACATGAAAGACTAGGCTACTATTTTTCACAGCTCACTTGAACCCTCAGGAGCTGCTCAAGCCTAATTGTAAGATTTATCACTTTCATCTTATGATGAATTTCTGCTCAGCCTACGAATATGATTTTATGGTTCTGACAGCACCCAGCTCAAGAGGGGGAGTTCTGGCTACATGGTCTCTTGATGTCCCCTGCTAAGAATTGCTCTCTATCTGGAGATGCTTTTGAATGGTATATAGTTCTCTGCTGCAAATGGCATGGCTTTGCTGTAAACTCAGTGTCATAATAAACTGAATGGTGTCTCTCCAAAATTCGTATGTTCAAGCCCAAAGCCCCAGTGTGATTGTATTTGGTTATAGGGCCTTTAGGGAAGTAATTAAGGTTAAATGAGGTCATAAAGGTGGAACCCTAATCCAATAGAAATGGTATCCTTATAAGAGGAGGAGAAAACACCAGAGCTATTTCTCTCTGTGGATACGGAAAAAAAGGCCCGGTGAAGACACATTTACAAGCCAAGAAGAAAGGCTTCACCAGAAACCAACCCTGCTGCCATCTTGATCTTGGACTTCTAGCCTCCAGACTGTGAGAAAATTAGTTTCTGTTGTTTAAGCCACCTAGTCTATAGTATTTTGTTATGGCAGCTGGATCAGACTAACACATGTAACTTACCTATTAAAGCTTGCCAAGAACTACTCTTACTGTTCTTTACTACCATACTTATAATCCAGAAGTTCTGGCTTAATAGAGTGATGAAATGACCTTTAGAAGACACAGCTGAGGCATCATATTGGAGAGGATACCCTGTAAGGATAGGGTGCATATTCACAGTGCGATATGCATCATATGCCAATGGCCATTATATGGTACTAGGCACCCAACTGTTAAAATAAATGGGCCAATGAACTAAGAAATGGAAGTAGGAAAGACTCTGCTCACTATCACTTCCAGTGATCTAGTTTAGTAATTTGTTCTTGTCCTGACAACACTTGTTTCTATGGGTCTAGAAGTCCTGGTTCTCAGAGGAAGATATAGAATCCCACCAAACTTAAAGCTATAATAGCTACCTGGTCACTTTAGACTTTTCAGGCCAGTAAACCCAAAAGCAATGACAGTAGCTACCACTTGGTAGATGTAAGTGGTTCTGATTTTTACAAGAAGACAGAACTGTGGCTACTTATAGCAGGAGCAACCGCAGCATCAAAACTGTATGTTTACTGAGAAATTGTAACTATTCACAATCCTGGAAAAGCTGTGATCGAATGGAGGGGATAGGGTATGATAAGCAAGTGAATTTGAGAAATGCAAGGGATGAATTACAGTAGAGGCTCTGAGTCCTGCCTAGATCTCCTTTACTGGCCCTGTGCACCCATCTCTCATTTCTGTGAATGATGTTTGCTCTTGGCTCATGATTGTACTTTTCTCTGGAGAGCTGCCACAAATGATCAAAACACCTAGCTCAATATATCTGGACAAAACTAACTTGAAAAGATACATGCACCCCTATGTTCATAGCAGCGCTGTTTACAATAGCCAAGACATGGAAGCAACCTAAATATCCATTGACAGAAGAATGGATAAAGATGTCACATACACACACACACACACACACTCACAACCGATATGGGGTACACTGAATGAGAGAGCTCTGGTACCATTCATGCCCCAGAGCCCCCAGTGGGGCCATTGGCTTCTACTCAGTGGCAAGACTGCAGCTAAACCTACATCTTTGCTTAGCTTGTTCGCTGTCTGTTCTGCTCCTTTTACCTCCTTGGAGTTTCTCCTGAGAGAATTCCCTAAAAAAATCACTTACACAAGAATCTCTATCTCAGACTCTGCTTCTATGGAACCTGACCTAAGATAGGTTGTTATGAGTATAGAATGATGTGTGTGAAAGTATCTTTCACTAAGTTGAACTTTTATGCAAATTTACTTAGGCAAGTTTTTTGCACAATTAGATTGTTGATATCATTTTGTGAGTTTAGGAATATAACAAATTAAAAGAAGTACTACTCTACCCACACTGAGAGAACTTAAAGAAATATGTGACTAAAAATAATGCAAGCTTGGGTTAAAAATGCTCCCCTCTGAATCAGTTTAAAAATTATCATAGAATTATCCTTCTTTAGAAGGTTCAAACTTATAGAACTGACTCTTGCAAATCTTTCTATTTCTGCATGCAAATTTGTGGATTGGACAGAACACTTTATGGAAGAGGCAGTAAATACATTCAAATTTGGACATACAGTTAATCAAATTCAGCCAAACTGCTGTTTAGTTGAATATACTGCTGTACCCAAATCCTCATGGCATTGGGCCTGCCCTGCAATAAGTCAAACTAAATCCTATTTCTATATGTCATTTTGCAGACTGTGAAGGTACACGTCAAAAAAGTCTGCGGTTGAAATTGCACCTAGGATGTGTAAGATGTGCTGTATCTATTGTTTTGCACTGACTTCTGATAAGACCCCTGAATTTTCAAGATGAGGAAATGAAGGAACTTGTCTTGATCCCAAGGTAGGTTCCAAGCCAGACCTTTCTGATTCCAAAGTCCATGCTCATTCCATGCACCATCATATCCTGTAAGAATCGGGCAGACAATATCCTTTCTTAAAACCTGCAGCTAGCTAAGTGAGGTTTTCCTTTGAGCTTTTGGCAGAGGGTAGGATTACTTTTACTTTCTATCTTTCTGCTTTGAATCTCACTCTTTTACTTTGGAAAACTTTTTTCCCCTGAATTGTTCTTTTGAATAATAATATTCATAACAAAATAATAACAGTTATAGTATGTAACCATTATTCTATTCCAAACCTGAGCAAAGTTATAATCATCCTTTCTTGCAAGTCTCACAATAGTGCTTTAAGCTGCTTGTTACAATTATTTACAGATAAGGAAACTATACCTCTTAGGTTAGGCTAATTGCTGAGGTAACAGTTATCAAACGTTTCAGTGAGATTTGATCCTATGCAATTTGACATCAGACTCTTCCCTTTTAAACTATTCACTAGCTAGCATCTCCTTGGTTATTTCTGAAGTAGCTCAAAATAACTCATATAAGTTATAGCCCTTACAGATCTCAGCATCTTTAAAGGTTTCCTTTGGACTCTATCCCTTTATTTGTTTGAATGATGCTCACTATTTAATGGACCTCATTTTCCCTTTCTTATCCACTTTTCTAACCATTCTTTCTAATATTTTTAGCATCTAAGATGTGTCATGTACTGTTCTTGAAGCTGAAAATATGATCATGAATAAGATATTTCCCTTGCCCCAAGGAGTATAAACAGAGGTTTCATTGTCCATTTATGTTAGGGGTCTTGCTTTGATTTTGTCATTTGGCAGACTAGAATAGACTTAATTGGCAAAAATTTTCATACCATATGAGGTGATAAGAATCCTTTTGAGTTTTTGTTACGTGTAAAGAATTAGCAATTTTCACAGGTCAGCTACCTCAAAATTGTCAATGTTAATGAAAAAGAACCTAGCTTGAAATCAGGGTTTCTCTCCTGATGGCTTCTTCCAGAAACTGTGTTCAAGACATGTGCTATTACTTGCCAATGTTCATGGGTACTGTTTCTTTATCACTCTAAGATTTTGTTCATAATATTATCTATACTTAGAAAAACTTCAATCCACCCCTATCTAAAGGGACAGTGTTCAGTTATGTGTTCTACTGGTACTATTAATATTATAAATTATGATTATTATATATAAAATAATAATAATATTATTATTATTTGGTCCTACTATAAGCCAGACATTTTGATAGGCACTGAGTTGGGGTAATACAAGGGTGGGGGAGTGGGAGGTACAAACTATTTGGTGTAAGAGAGGCTACAATAATGTATTGTACAACATGGGGAATATAGCCAGTATTCTGTAATAACTGTAAATGGAGTGTAATCTTTAAAAATTGTATAAAAAGTTTTTTTTTAAGTTTTCATCCTTTTAGAGTTAATGTTCTAATTGGAAAGATAGATAATAAAATATTGTGCTTGTGTGTGTGTGTGTGTGTGTGTGTGTGTGTGTGTGTGTGTAGCAAAGAAAGAGGAATTGAAAATAGAGAATGGCAAGGACATTTTAAATAGGGTGATCAGGGAAGGCTCTATGAGCATATGTGAACAGATACTTGAAGGAATTCATTGCAGCTGGGCAAACTCATGCCCTCCCCAAGAAGCAGCCAAGCATCACCCTGTAGAAACCTCTCTGGCATGGGCTCTTAGGGTAGAATCTATGACACCCCTTTGCTCTCTCTGCCACTTCCTTGCTTTGCCCCGTTCGGCGCCTGTTGGGAACACAGTATCATTCAATATCATTGTCTTGGTGCAGATCTATATAATGAGGAAAGGTGAAACTGAAATTGCCTTTTGTGTTTGTGCTCTGCTGACAAGGCATGACATTGTGAGTTTGCAGCTGCCCACAGATGAGTTTGGATGTTCTGCCCTGTTACTCTTTAAAAGCTTTTATAAGGGGCCACATCCCAAGTCACAGCAATGTTCTTCCTCTTTTCATACTTTGCTCAAACTTGATTTTATTTCCTTTCTTTCTATATCTTGAAAACAAACTCGGTTCTTTTCCTCCAGTGTACTGTTTTCATTTCACACAGTAGTTTCTCCTTCCTGGCCTAAATCAGGAAGGAGAACAGACGAGGAATCAGATTCCGTGTCTCGGTGTGGTCTGCTTTCTGTTAGTGCTGTCTCAACAAGTCCGTAAAAAGAAGAGTCCAGGTCCACAGCCTCAGTATTCATAGGAAACTGATAGCAGTTTCTCACCACCCCAGTTATTTTTGCAAAGTTGTGTCTGGCTTTGCCTATTTTCACTGTGACCATTCAATTCCTCCCTGAGTGGCAAAGCCTTCAGCACACTCAGAGGGCCTGAGACTTTGGTGCTCAGGAAGCATCACATGTTTGCAAAGTCGCCCACCGAAAGGCTTGACGATTCATTATCAGCATGGCCTCCGGGAGTTCTGCCCTCTCTCCTTGGCTTCCCACAGATCCTGTTCTAACCCACTGGACGGAACTGCTTCAAGCTGACTCTCTCAGGAGTGAGAGCTTTTCTTTATAAATGTACTTGTTTGGTTGTCGTTTTGTTTATTTCTAAAGCAACAGGCTGGAGGTGTTTGAGAACCATCCTTGACAGTAATTTTTTGCAGTGTTGTTAGCAATTCTTTTACAGCAGGGTATGGTTTCACACAATTAAAGTAAGAGTACTGCTCTTTTTACGAGGATACTTTTCCAGAAAATTATAGCAATAATAGCCTAATTTTATGACCCTAACTTTACACATCATTCCACACTTTTCAGTGTGCCAGTTACTGTGCTAAGTATTTAAAAGCTTTATCTACCTTATGAGAATACTCGAAGTTAGAGGCTGCTGTGATCCCTATTTTACAGATGAAATTCAAACAGGTTAAATGGTTTTCCAAAGTTGCACAGCTACCAAATAGCAGAACAAGTGCTCTGTTGAATTAGCAAGTTAATCTCAGGGCGTGACTTTTTGGTTCACACCTGGTTATCAATTTAACGCCAACTTTTATGTAGAATGCAGTGCCTTGATGTCTCTATCCTGTTGTGGCTAAATAGAAGGGAAAACTCATAGTTTTCATGCTCACTGTGCATTTGTATACTCTTTAGACACTATGGACTCAGCTTTAAGGTTGAGATTTTATTGTGTCCTTTGGACAATCTCAGTATTATGATAAGTGCAGTCTACGTGAAAGTGTATATGAAATGGCTAAGTTGAAAAAAAAGTCCTGTATAGAAGGATCTTTAATAGTGCTGTATAAAAAGTACCCATGGTATCAAGTTAATATATAATGAGGGATCCCTCTTCTACTCTGATGGTAGGAGGCAAATGCTTATATAAGAGAGTAACAGAAATCATCCCCAACCCCAAGTAGGAGAACAATGATGTTGTAGATCAGAGACGGCTCTGATTAGAAAACAGAGACAACACCCAAAAATTAGAAAGCAATTTTCTTAAAAAGTAGCATGCTGCACAGTATTTTGAAGAAGGCAAACCTCTGAGTATAGAAATAATATTTCTAAAATGTCTAATACAATGGGAGCATTTGAGGTGAGTGTTGAGCAGGTTCATAAGCAAACCTTAAATGTTTCCTGCATGTAATAAAAATAACTTTGAAATAAAAATGGGACATCCCAGTTCAAAATGTATTGTGTATTATTAATGTAACATGAAGAGTTTTAGTGATAGAGTGAATGATTAATAGAGTTTTCAAAACACAAGAAAAATTAAATTTTTTCACTTATTCATCGTGTTAAATAATTTTCACCAATCATTTTTATGAAGGAATTTGAAGTTTACATTAGATCCACAGTGAATATTATTTCTACTTTTTTTCTAAACAGTTTTAAAAGTTTATTATAAAATGTTTATAATTTTCATTTTATAGCATAGAGTTGTCAATTTCAATCAGTTTTTATCCTTATAAAATCTTATCCAAGAATTGCAGTCGTTGATAACTGACAGTGTAGGCTCATCTTTTCTAAGTAATGTAATTGAGATTCTAACAACCAGAGTGGGCAAAACCAGGAATATATTTGCAATGTAAGTAATCTATATATTTGATGTCTATCATTCCTATTTGGTTATAATATGAATTATGAAAAAATTACTGTCCCTTGTGTCCCTTTATCAGCTTACAATAACAACGCTTACTTGGAATACAATGATAACTCATTTTGCCATCATTCCTGTATTGGAAACTCTTCATTATGGTTACCACATTATAAATAATCCTCCCAGAAGCCACAGCATGGACAATGGCTGTCATCAGTGTGTGAAAATGGAAACAACCTATGATTTACTCTTTGAATTCAGAGATTTATCTATATAAAGCTTTCCTCACAACCCATTCCAATTCTGTTTTTGAAAATGCTCAGACCTTGAGATTCTTTTTCTGTGTATTTTTTATGCTCACCACCATGTGGTCCTTTACAAATCCTGAATCTTTATTAACAATTTATCTTATTCTACTCTGCATAAGCACAATTTCTAAACACTGTTGGAGCAACTAGCAAAAGTATTAAAAATACCTCAGTAAGTTTTAGTCAATGTCATTTTTAAAAATAAAGGCAATTATTTCTTGATTTACATGCTTTATCTACTGCCATCTCATTACTAGGAAGTTTCCAGGGTAATTGGTTTAACATGCTTATTTTTAAATACATTTATCCATCAAGCAAAAAGGATCATGGGTAATATTGTATATTGTTAGTATTATTACTCTAATTATTATTAGAGTTTTCTCTCTATTTCCTAAGCAGATATATGCTAGAATCTGATGATATAGGCACACACCAACCTTTGAGTTGCCCTTCATATTTCCTGAGAGCCATTGCTTAACTCAACATTTCATAGAGCCTTTTTTAGTACTATTGAGAGTAGCTTCTTCAATTTTCTTTCTCTTATGCTATACATAGTGCCATCTATTTAATAATATAGCTTCTTTTTAATCTTTACTTTTTGCTTAGAATGATTTTAAGATGGAGCTTGTTAAATAGACATTTCTCTAAAGAAGACATACAGATGGCCAACAAACACATGAAAAGATGTTCAACATCACTAATTATTAGAGAAATGCAAATCAAAACTACAATGAGGTATCACCTCACACAGGTCAGAATGGCCATCATCAAAAAATCTACAACCAATAAATGCTGGACAGGATGTGGAGAAAAGGGAACTCTCCTAAAATGTTGGTGGGAATGTAAATTGGTACAGCCATTATGGAGAACAGTACGGAGGTTCCTCAAAAAACTAAAAATAGAACTACCATATGACCCAGCAATCCCACTCCTGGGCATATACCCAGAGAAAACCATAATTCAAAAAGATACATACACCCCAGTATTCATTGCAACACTATTTACAATAGCCAGGACATGGAAGCAACTTAAATGTCCATCACAGAGGAATGGATAAAGAAGATGTGGTCTGTATATACAATGGAATATTACTCAGCCTTAAAAAGGAACGAAATAGTGCCATTTGCACAGATGTGGATAGACCTAGAGACTGTTATACAGGGTGAGTAAGTCAGGAAGAGAAAAACAAATATCGTATAGTATTGCTTATATGTGTAATCTAGAATAATGTTACAAATGAACTTATTTGCAAAGCAGAAATAGAGACACAGATGTAAAGAACAAACTTATGGATACCAAGGGAGAAGGGGGGAGTGGGATGAACTGGGAGATTGGGATTGACATATATACACTACTACGTATAAAATAGATAAATAATGAGAACCTACTGTATAGCACAGGGAACTCTACTCAGTGCTCTGTGGTGACCTAAATGGGAAGGAAATCTAAAAAAGAGGGGATATATGTATGAGTATAACTGATTCACTTTGCTGTACAGCAGAAAGTAACACAACATTGTAAAGCAAATATACTCCAGTAAAAAAAAAAAAAGACTCTTTGGGTAAGTAAGAAAAAAACTTTCTGAAATTGTTAAGTGGGTAGGTAAGCCTTTTATGACAATATTCCCCACATGAGGAGTTATGGTACTAGTTATTTCTGCAATTTAGAAAGTTAATTAGTAGACAACTGCAGTTTTGCTCTAATTAAACTAACAAGTGACACCTTAATACACAAACAGATGTCTGTGTTATGCTGTACTCTCTTATACTATTTTCCTTTTTTTTTTTTTTAAACAAACCTGTTGTTAGGTTTAAGTTAGCTTTCTTGGTTGAAATCAGCAGTCTTAATTTGCAATTGAAATCCATCCAATTAAACAATAGATTGCCTGGAATTAATGGTAATTGAACAATCTAAATTAAATGGGAGAAATTGTGGACAAGTGAAGGGGAAAATAAACATGGCACAATTTAAGCTTGGAAAGTCACATATATTAATGGGATCATGGAACCATGTTTCTTGGGATGCCATTTGCCTTCATACACATCTATATAAAAACCTTTATGGAACCCTACACTGACTAAAAAATGAGTACCTTGGCAGACATTGAGGCCACTTGAAGTAGCAGTAAGTCCCTATCTTTGCAATGAATTTACTTTCTCTTGGTTAATAGGACATGGCAAAATATCCCTATGTTGACATCAACCACAGAAATGTGACAAGAAAGGGATTTTCCACTGTGTATATTGTAATATAACTCCATCAAAGGGTCTAAGTCTCCTTGCTCAGGCAGAATGCAATAGCTAAGACTCTAGAAAATAAGTACCATGGTGAAACTTATACTGATTTGTTGCCAGAAAGAGAGATTTATAGAAATGATTATAATCTAGTTCTTGCATAGTCACTGCTAGGTCTTTGGAGAGCTAACTGAAAAAACTCGGCTTTTCAAAAAGGGGTCTCTGACTGGGTAATATTAGGTGTTCCAAGCAAAGCAAGCAGCCTCTACCTAAAGAAACTGCTACAATCACTTGAAGAGGCAGATGGATCCCTCACCCAAAGTTTGGTTCAGAGACACTGATGATGCCACAAGTGCACCAAGAAGGTATAAAAAAGTTTATTAATTACATAATTGAGGTCTCTCAGTTATGAGATGAGCAGGCAGGCCTCTCAAGCAGGTCAGAAATGGCTTGAGAGAGCAAAGAAAAGACTGGCATGAGTTTTCTTGTGGCTAGGAGGTGGGGCTGGGGTGAGGGCCCTCTGATATGGGTTGGGACTTTCACGGTTTGAATCTCCTGCTTGTATGAAGGGAGCACCCAAGTTTCCTTATTAGCTTGTCCAGTTATGGGACACAAGGCAAAGAGGCTTAAAAGCTGCCTGCAGTCAAAAATATTTTTCTTTAGATGGAGTCATACTCTTCATTACAGAGACTGGGTGTTGAGGATGAGCAAAGTCTAAATGGGTATGCCTCCAGTTCCACTCTTGCTCCTTCAAACTGAGCTACCTAGTGACACATCTAGCTGATCCCTTACTACAATAAATCAAATGCTATTATTTGTTCTAAGTGTTCAGGTGGTCCCCAACTATCTCTGCTTCTCCTCGCCGTGAACCAATGGTCTCATTTGCTTCTAACTCCCAATTTCCTTTGAATCCAGACTGTTGGCACAGTATCCATATTAGAAACATATTATGGGAAACAAAGTTTGGCAGCATCCCAGAGTCGATGCCTGCTGCTTAGACTTCTGTCTTCTTTCAGAATCCTCAACTGTGCTTATCAATTCAACTTTAGTATTTCTGCACTCTCCCCACAACCTTTCCCTTTGGTGAAGACTTCTCACTCTATCCAGGTGATACGTGGAACTTCCCGGCTAGTGCACCTCTATCCTTAATTGCTAAGTGATGAATTTGAATATTGAGGCTCCTTATGTTTTGACTATTTCACCATCTTAGTCTTCTCTCTACCTGTGGCTATATTGTCCTTTCCAAGGGCTTAAGTTGCCTTCTATATGCTGAGTATTTCCAAATAAGTGTTTCACTTCCAAATTTACTGAAAATACAACTACCTAATATGTTTCCTCGTCTAGGCATCTCACAAATGGGGATCACAAAAACTCTAAGTTCAAAACTGAACTCACTCATAATCTGCTCCAAAACTACTGCTTGTCCTTAAACCCATCTCAACATCCTCATAATTTCCTAAGCCATAGATTTATCTGGTTTGCCCTTATCTTCATCCTATATCTAAAGAAATTCCAATTATGTGGAGTCTAGCTCCTAAAATTTTTTGTATCTATCCAATTATATCAAAATACATGATCATTTAACCAGTTTAGGCCTCCAGCATTCTTTTCCTGGATTATTTCAACAGCCTACTAAATGATACCCCTGTTTCAATTCTTTTTCAGTGCAAGCCATTTGATCTATAACTGCCAGGATTATCATTATAAAATGATCATCTGATAATGTCTCTCCACTGAGTAAAATTCTTGGGACTTTTCTCATTATCCTGGGAATAGTCTCAAATTCTTTTTCAGTGCAAGCCATTTGATCTATAACTGCCAGGATTATCATTATAAAATGATCATCTGATAATGTCTCTCCACTGAGTAAAATTCTTGGGACTTTTCTCATTATCCTGGGAATAGTCTCAACTTCTTATGATTGTTTACGCTTTCTGTTCTGAGTTGAATGATGTTCCTCAAAAGATATGTTGAAGTCCTAATCCCTGGAACCAGGGAATATGACCTTATTTGGAAAAAGGGTCTTTGCAGATGCAATCAAGTTGGGATGAAGTCATACTGGGTTAGGATGGGCCCTACATCCTATGACTGCAATCTTTATAAGAAGAGGAAGATTTAGAGACACAGACACACACAGAGGAAAGACGGGTATGTGAACACAGAGGCAAAAATTGGTGTGATAAAGCTACAGAGTCAGGCGCGCCAGTGGTTGCAGACAACCACCTGAAGCTAGGACGAGGCAAGGAAGGAGTCAAACCCGAGAACTTTCAGAGTAAATACGGCCCTCCTGACACCTTCATTTCATATTTCTAGTCCCCAGAACTGTGATAAAAAATTTTTCTGTAATTTTAAGCCACCCAGTTTGTGGCAATTTATTACAGCAGCCCTACAAACAAATACATTGACTCAGCACACTCTGGTTCTTTCTTATTTCCATAGCTATAATTGTCACCATTCTTTTACACACACTTTCCTGTCCTGCGTCATAAATACACACACACTTTATTGTTCATATTTAATACCCTCTGTTATTGATATATTCTTCTCATTTTATATTCTATTTTATCTGCCTATCATCACCTATGTATTAGTTTTGTGTGGTTTTGTTGCAACAAATTAGCACAAATTTGGTGACTGAAACAAACAGAAATTTACTGTATCATCGTTCTGGAGACGAGAAGTTTATCAGTTTCACTGGGCTGTAAGTAATCAAGGTGTCCACAGAGTTGCACTCCCTCCAGAGCCTCAAAAGAAGACTTTTTTCTTTGCCTCTTCCACCTTTTGGTGACTGTTGGAATTCACGTGCTTGTGGCTGCATCTTACCAATCTCTGCCACCATGTTCACATTGCCTTTTCTTCTTCTGCGTGTGGGGAATCTTCCCCTGCATCTCTCCTATAATTGCCATGGCATTTATGGCCCACCTGTAGAGTCCAGGATAATCTCATCCCAATATCTTTAACTTAATCCCACCTGCAAAGCTTTGCCGAATAAGGTAACATTCACACAGGTTCCAGGAATTAGAACTGGAATCTTGGGTGGCCATTATTTAGACAGTACATTCTATATCAATCTTACCCTATGTCTCTTCCTTTAGTGGTTCTCTGTGGAGCATTTTGCCCCCCAAAGAACATTTGACAGTGTCTGGAGAAATTTTTGATTGTTACATGTGGTAATACTACTGGTATCTGGTGTGAAAAGGCCAGAGATACTGCTAAACATACTGCAAGGCATAGGGCAGAATCCCACCCTACCCCCACCAACTGTGAGTTATGGTCCAGACTGTAATAGTGCTGAGGTTGAGAAACTCTACAGCTAATTCAAATCTCATTTCATGCTGTTTACTCATAATATCCCCCTGTGATCCTCCTTTGTCCACCAAGATTGATTTAGATGTCTATGATTATTTCTATAGCAGCTTGTGATTCGTTTGTAATAACACTTATAAAGTTATATTGTGATTGCCTTTTTATTTTTATTTTTTATTGTTTTGTGATTGCCTTTTTAAATGTCTATTTTTCCAACTAGGTTGTCACCTCCACAAGGCTGTATGAGTGAATTTTTTTTTTGCTCTTGTATTAATTGTGCCTACCAGGGTCCCCACATAGAATAGATAATCAATATTTAAGTAGATGAATGATGACTTAATTAACAGAGTAATGAATTCACAGTTGGAAAAATGGGAATTATGGATCCCATTTGTCTCCAATTTATTGGATAGTTTAGACTTTAATTTGTTGACCACAAAAGAACAACTTGATGAATCGGACTTTATCAAAATTAAAAACTTCTGCTCTGTTTTCAAAATACTGCTAAGGACTGTTCAAAGCACTGTTAATGAGAACAAAAAGATAAGCCACAAAATGTGAGAAATTATTTGCAAAATACAATTGCATTTGTATAATACAGAACTTTTGTTCAAAAAATATAAGTAACTCTCAAAACTCAGTAATAAAATTTTTTAAATGCAGTTAAAATTTGGTAAACTACTTGAACATAAATTTCATCAAAGTTTTAAGCTTTGGGTGCTTTTTTAGTAATTTTTTTTTTAACCATGTGGGGAAGGAGAGTACTCTGACTTCTCCTTCTCTTCTTCTCTTCCCCCAGTTCCTGTCCTGAGAGCTACTATTTCCTGCCCTGTTCTCCACCCCAGAACTCAAGAAACTGGGGGTGACACCAGGACCCTGAGTCCAACTGCTAGAGATGGTTTCACCTTGGAGGTGGCACCTCCTGGCCCCCATCTGTATAATGGGCATGTGTATAGTTTTAAAATTTTATTTTCTACCTAACAAAGCCAATCTCCATTCCTGAATGCCCTTCCCCTCTGGCTCTGTGGAAGCTCCCACACAGAGAATTCCCTTCCCACCTCTGGGCCCAGGCCAGCCTGGCCTCTCCTGCTTCAGATCAGCAGTCCCAGGACCCAGCAGGAGAAGGGGAGAGGCAAGGCAGACAGGAGGCTGTGTTTTGTTTCAAACAAAAAACACAACCTTTTTTTCTTTACAAAATCAAAGAAGGAAACCAAAAACGGATACCAACCTTTGAACTGTGAAATCTGTTGTATTATATTGTTCACATTAAATCTATGTTATATAGCTCAACAGTTAAAATAAGTTCAAAGGAAAGGCTGATACCCATGACAACCAACAGAAGACAAACACTCAAATACCGTACTGCATCGCAAAAAAAAAAAAAAAAGAGAGATGGTGTAACATCCAAACATGCACATATCTCTCACATACAAAGTTTGATGTAGCACACTTGAATACACAATCTGAAAAGCCCAAAGCAAATTGAATAGATTTCATGAAGTCTAATATTCAAAAACAATTGCCAGACAGTTCACCTTCTAACAAAGCTTATTTAGGGGGACAAACTACTTTGGGAAGATAAATATAAGAAGTAATAGAAAGAAGTTAAGGGCAATTACCACTATATACTGCAGAAACATACTGGAAGACAAACTTGACCCAAAGACAAAGCTCCATTGGGAGGAAAAAATGATTGAAAGTGGATCATAAAACTAGTGCCCTGCTCCAAGTTCAACAACTTGAACAGCCAAATAAATGAAAAATTCCTGGCCCCATCCTGGGGTCAATGAGGTATGATGTACGATGGTAAGTTAGATAAGAGGTATGATGACAAATAAGCCCATGAAAAAATAATTAACATCATTAGTCATTAGGGAACTACAAATTAAAACTATAATGTGACACTCCTACATACCGATTAGAATGGCTAAAATGAAAAAGACTCACCATACCAAGTGCTGGAGGGGATGTAGAAAATCTGGAAATACCACACACTGTGATTCCTACTTAATTTTTGACACAATTATACCTATTAGTTAATGACATTTAATAGAGTAAAATATTATTTGAAAGGATAAAAATAATGTCAGCTATTACCTGCCTCTTAACCCCCACTTTCCTCATCTGTAAAATAAAGCACTCTACAGGACAATATATTTTAAAAGTCTTAAGAAACCATAGTACAGATAGATGAGTAACTTGCCCAGGGTTATACAACTAATTAAATGTAAAGTATACAACTATTATAAATATTAAATTAATTATACAACTAATTAGATGTGAATTTAGGGTTTCAGAGTCATCCAACTTAAGCTTGTGCTATTTCCACTATTCCTGTTTCCTCACTTGAGTCTGCAGTAATAAGCAGATGATTATTTTCACAACTTCATTGAGGCATAAATAATACACATTAAAATACAAATTTCAAAAGTATAATTTGATAATCTTAACATATGTATACAGCCATGAAATCATCATCACAATCAAGAAAATAAACATATTTATCACTCCCAAAAGTTTCTTTATGCCCATGTGTAATCCCTTTTTTGTCACTGTAGATTACAGTTCCTGGATTTTTACCCACATAGAATCATATAGAATACATTCCTTTTTTTTGTCTAGTATCATCCACTTGGCATAATTATTTTGAGATTAATTCATGTTGTAGTGTTTATCAATCATCCAATCACACAGCCAAGGCAGTCCTATGCATACATTACTATTTTATGTTTATAAAATAGTTCCTCTCTGATAGACTCAGGTGGTTGTCTTGCATCTGGCTCTTGTTTTTTAATTTAATTGGATTATAGCTGAATTGCACTGTTGTGTTAGTTTCAGGTGTACAGCAAAGTGGTTCAGTTATACATATACATATATTCATTCTTTTTCAGGTTCTTTTCTCATATAGGTTATCACAGAATACTGAGTAGAGTTCCCTTACTCTACAGTGGGTCCTTGTTGGTTATCTATCTTATATACGTAGTGTGTGTATGTTAATCCCAAGCTCCTGATTTATCTTTCTTTTCTCACATGTGTGTGTTTGTATGAGAGAGGACGAAAGCTCTGATATGAAGAGAGACGTAATGAACTATATGGGGAATGAGACTTATGAAAAGTAATTCATTTGTGGTAATGAAAAGATGTCTTTCTTAGAGCTTATGGCAAAGCACTTTGAGATATTAAATACATTATTAGAGGGAACATAAACAAAATTAAAACACAGACATAAAACAGATTACAACAGTGGGCTAAATGGAATTAGAATAGAAAAAAAAGTATCTTAAATTTTGAAATGTGCTGTGCTGTGTATATCACATGATTCTAAGATAATTAGAATTGCATATTACACTGGAGGTATCTGTTTTCTATAAAACTGTCTGCGATAGATCATTTCAAACATTATGAACCATATATTTCCTTTCCAAACCTGCCTATCTATTAAAAGCCCACAAGTAGTGAAATTGAAAATCTACACATGAGGAAACCTTTTAATTATACAAAGTGATACAAACAGTAAACCAGAGAATGGATTTAAAAAATCCATTTAGAAATAATGTGTGCTACCTTTTTAAAGTGAACTCTGAGCCTATGTATTTTCCTGGTAGAATTCCTCTCTCAATGGTTTGGTGTCAATGGTATTTTACTTCTTCCTCTCTTAAGCCTGATTTTCTTTTGATGAAAAGAATTCTTTCCAAATACTCTCCTATCTATAGGATATATATAATGCTGGCACTTATCTACCCTGTATGAGGTAGGCACTTCAAAGTGGAAATAATATATCATTTTCCAGTTTTACTACTGATATCTACTTTCTTTGAAAGAAGCTTGGTGGTTATTTGCTGCAAATTGGCTATAGTAAATAGAAAATATAAAAAAATATATTTTGAGGAATTAAACAGGGCTCCCAGCAACTTGAGAAAAATATATGCAATGGGCATTCTACATACAAGAAAATGTTTGTGGCTATACATTAATGACATAACACATGCATATTTATTTTTAAAAGTATGGACATTTAAACATAGACACATTTTCTCCCCAAAATATTTGCTTCACAGACATAGTTCTGTGTACCTGTTCCACTGCATTTATAATACACTGAAATTTTCTTCTCCCTTGAAACTAACTTAGAAAATATGTATAAATAAACCCATCACCTGAGAAACAGATAAATAGCTACAACTGTAAAACATATATATGTATATTTTAACAAATGCACTTAAATGTACAATTTATAACAAAGAAATATGAAGATTGAAGAGAGGATGGGATTAATGACAGCTAAGAAGCAGAGATCCTGAGACCTGGTTCAGACACAGATTTCTCTAAAGTAAGTGTTAACATCTTGAAATATCTATTTAACAATGTTCTGATTAAATATATGAGATCTAAGGCTATGGGTGGGCCATGAAAAAAGAATACTATATTTTTTAATGGTAATTGAGTCCCATATTATAGAATGAAAGGAGAGTGATGTTTAAAAAAGGAGGGGACTCACAAATATGTGATATTACTCTTTTAATACTTATCTTCTCTTCATAATATGTCTTCTTATATTAAGATAAAGAAGGAAAGATAAGCTTCAAGGTACACCTATGAGCTACATGAAACAAATTTATTAAGATATTGATCAATAGGCAGCACAAGATAAGGATAAATAGGAGAAGATAATAAAAACAAAAGTGAGACATACAATAGCTTCAGTTTACTGACTAAAGAAAGGTTCAGGCTTCAGCACAGGGAAGAGAACTCAAACAGAGCCCATTGTCCTTGCTGAGTTGAAGAGACAGAGTTTAGAATTTGGAGAGGCCAGGTTAGCTCAAAGCTGAGCAAATACTAGAGAGGAACTTCACAGATTGTTCCAGAGATCTACAGAATGGTCCCCTTGGATTCTAAACTAAGCAGTTTTCTGCACATGCATCTGAGGTACTTAAGACTTGAGAAGGGAGCACCAGAAAAGAATAAACAGAATAATCCAGATAGCTCATATAAGGACCAAAAGTTCATTTTTCTACTAACCAGAGTAGGAAGACCTCCTAATGCAGGGAGCAATATGTATAGTCCTCAGAATACTATTGTACTATTAGTAGAATAGTACTTCTATTCTACTATTATATTATTAATACTCTTGTACTATTGTGTACAATAGTAGAATAGTAGTACTATTCTACTAATACAGTACTTCAGTAGAGGAGTCATATTAGCTGCTCTGGACTACTTTAACAAAATTAAAAGGGTTAAACAGAATCCAAATAATATAATGCACATTCATGAACAAAGAACAGTAACATTTAAAGAAATATGAGAAATATGATAAAATTCAGAAAACAAATCTAAGAAACAGAAAAATATAACCAAGGAGAAATAATAGTCAATAGAAACAGACCTAAACTGACAAAGAAAGAGAAAACTGCAGACCAACATATTAAAACACTTATTATAAATATTTTCCATATGTCAAAAGAGACAGAGGAAAGCATGGGCAACAATTTAAATAGAACTTCTAGAAATGGAAAGTACAGTATCTTAAATAAAATTTACATTGTATGAAATTAACAGCAGATTAGATACTGCAGAACAAAAGTTTAGAGGACTTAAAGACATAACAATGGGAGCTATCAAAATGAAACAATGAAAGAAAAAAAGGTCTCAGTGAGATGCTGGACAACTTGACGTGGATGAATGTATATGCAACTGGAGTTCCAAGAGGAGAGGAAGTGGAGCAGAAAAAATATTTGAAGATATATAATGACCATGACTTTTCCAAATTCATTAAGAAATAGAATATTAACCTCCAGGCCCAAGATGTTCAACAAACCCCAAGCAGCAGAAACATGAAGAAAACCACAACAAAATACACCATGTCAATTTGAATAAACCCCAAAACAACAACAACAACAATAAAACATTTATAAGTAATAGTCTTAAAAGTATCCAGAAGGAAAAAAATAAATATTACATATACAAGAAGATAAAGAAATGACAGCAGACTTGTCTCCAGGAACCATGCAAGCCAGAACACAATGGAATGACATCTTTGACATAGTGAAAGATGACATTTGTAAACTTAGATTTCTGTACCCAACAAAAATATCTGCAAAAAATAAAGGCGAAATACTTTACTTTTTTTTTCTCCAACATACAAAGGGGGAGAGAATTCACCATTATAAGACTACTGTTACAAGAACCATTACAGGCAGTGTTGTCCTTCAGGATTAAGGAAAATGATACCAGATGTAAATTTAAATATATCATAATTAACCAAGTAACCATGAATAAAAGTAAAGAAACTATAGGTTTTCCTCAGGAGAGGAGTTGGGGTGGATGTTGTGAGGTGTTTGTGTAGTAGTAAATGCCGTGATGACATGAGAAAGGTTTGAATTGTGAACAACTTAAACATGTAATCAATAAACTTTTGGACAAGATACACAAGTTTTGTTTTTTCTCTCCCATGGACATGTTGCAACTCACATATAAATCAAGTATTCCTGAATTCATATTGTCTTACCTATAGTTAATATCAGAATTGTTGCCAAAAGAAACTCTGTATTGAGAAACAGATGGGTATGTTTATCCACCTTCAAACATTCTTCTGTATTCTTTCTGCTAATTTATGTCATGAAAAATAATCTTTTCTACTCAGCTTGTGTAGTAGAAGGGGGGATCAGTAGAATTATAGGACACAATATAAGTAATGTAAACGTTGGCAGTATAACTAACAATCAAGAGATGGAGAGGAAGGGCAGTGAGAGGAATTGTAGTATAAGCTAAATTCCTTACTTTTAATAGCAGAGCCTCACAATAATGAAATTGATAACTATATTAACTTATTTCTTCTGCAGTATTTTTGCTTGTGTTTTTTTTTGTTTGTTTGTTTTAATTTAGAAGTCTGTTTCATAGAGTGATTACATGATATAATGAGAACATACTTCCTATTATGTCCTTGTCTTTTTTGTCTCATTTTGCTAAATGCCAATAAAATTATTTTAAATGAAATGGTGTACCTAATAAAACCACTTTAAATACACAGGCATATATATAAATGGAAACATCTCTCGATCCATTTATCCCTTCTCCTGTCTTCATATCTACATACAAAAATATTTAGCTCAGTCTCATCAATATTAACTATGGTTATTTCTGGATGTTGAAAGTTGTGAAAATTGTTTTTATGATCCTTTTTTAAAAAATCTTTTTTAATTTTTCAAGATAATCAGCATACATCATTTTTATTTGAAAACAGTTTATGGCTTAAAATGTCATTTAAGGTTTATCCAAATTTTCTGGGAATAAACTGGGGCTTAAATTCAGAAAGATTTTGTACTTTTATAGTAAAAATAAAGAAATCAAATTATATCTAAAGAACATTGAAACCTCTTGACTTAATTTATTTGATTTTAAACATATTAAGGAAAATATATGAAACAGAAAAAGTAAACATCTCAATGCACAAACGTTTATTTTTAAAAGTGAAAGGTTAGAAAATAAATTACCTAACAATAAGATAATAGTTAAACAAATGATGAAACATTAACTGAATGGAATATAATCCAATCATAATATTTATGAATTATATAAACCAATTTGAAAATGCTTAATATAATTTTAGAGAGAAACTAGGAAATAAAATTGTATATAGCACATGTTCACAACTCTATAAACATGCCTGAATTGCAAGATGAGAACAAATCAAATCAGTCACCTTCTTGGGATGATTTGGGGTTTGTTTGTTTGTTTTTAATTTTTCTACTTTAACTCCTTTGTATTTTATAAATTTGCTCTCATGGCCATTTTTTGTTTGGGCCATAAGAGTGAATATAAATTATTATTTTTTTAAAGTATGCATGCATAAAAATGAGCGGGTAATATATTTTTTCTGTAAATATCTACTCATCATTCATTTCACAAGTTAGCTTGTTATCTCTTTGGAAAACAGAGAACAGAACTAGGGAATGTGGGGAATAAGGCAGGTCCATTTTAAGAGAAGGCACGAAGGGAGAAAGAACACTTCACAAAAGAGCCCAAATACCCCATCAGGAGGTTTAGCTCTGCTCCCCTTATGACTTGTTTAGCAGAGATTTCAGTAGATCAAGCCCAATCTTTAGAAACTCAGCATAACATTCTCCTTTGTCACTGGTGTCTTTGGCATGGTAAGCCTCTTACAATATCTGGACTGCAGACTCATTATAAGTCCCTTTTAGAACTGAGTCCCATCCCTGTCTTTTGATTCCTCAATTTTTTCTTAGGGATCTGGGTAATTTCACCACACTGGATCCTCACTTCTTGTTGACAGACCAATGCAGTGCTTCCCACACTTGTGAGATCTAGAATATCTCATTTTCCATTAGGTTTCCTTCCATCAGTATCCAGTCCTACCTTACTGAAGACAGTACTTCTGACCACTGTTGGACTATATCCTGCTATTCTCTTGGAAAATATGCTCCATCAAGATACAGGTATCCAGGGCTTCCCTGGTGGCGCAGTGGTTGAGAATCCACCTGCTAATGCAGGGGACATGGGTTCGAGCCCTGGTCCGGGAAGATCCCACATAAAAAAAAAAAAAAAAAAAAAAAAGATACAGGTATCCATTCAAAATTGAATCTAAAGAGATGATGAAACTAACCAGGAAATGGTCAGTCAGGCTCTAGGTAACTTAATGCTCTTACAATTAATTAATCAGAGACCTGTAGCAACTAATAGTGTTACTACTAAAGTAAGTATGCAAAAGTCAGAATGTGTGTGTGTGTGTGTGTGTGTGAGAGAGAGAGAGAGAGAGAGAGAGAGAGAGACAGAGAGGGAGAGTTTTTAACACCATAAGAAATACCTGTGAAATTACCCAACCCAGTGGTCCTCAACAGCCCTTTTGCTTATTTATTTTTTATAATTGAAGTATAGTTGATTTACAATGTTGTGTTAATTTCTGCTGTACAGCAAAGTGACTCAGTTATATACATATATACATTCTTTTTTATATTCTTTCCATTATGGTTTGTCACAGGATATTGAATATAGTTCCCTGTGCTATACAGTAGGACCTTGTTGTCTATCCATTCTATATGTAATAGTCTGTATCTACTAACCCCAAACTCCCAGTCCATCCCTCCCCCATTCCCCCCCTTCCCCTTGGCAACCACAAGTCTGTTCTCTATGTCTCAACAGCCCCTGTTGTGATAGATTAGTTGGTCATAATCGGTTTATAGGGTGTTGCATGTAACATCATTTTGCGTGATATAATTTTACGTTAATTAGAGCAGATAATTAAAGTACATTGTTGTCATTTTCATTCTTTTGAATTCCGCTGTGGTCCTTATCTGACAGAGAAGCAGAAAAGCTTTCAGCACCAGAATTTTAGCACTCAAGAGTAGTATGTTATGGAGAGCATATGAATGGCTTTGATTAGGAGAATTGCTGATAAATTAACATTGAGAACTGCTGATCTATCCAAAGCTTCTTTTTTCTACTGAGGATAAAATTAACTCTCCAAAAGGGATAGTGACTTTTCCAAGGTCACATAGCAAGTTAATTTCTGATTTTTCGCCCAGCTCTTTGAATTCTCTCTACTCCATCTCCATGCAGCATTATTGGGATCTGATCCAGAACATTCAGGATAGTCATGGGAGATTCAAACCTATGGCAATGTCCTATGCAAGGGGCATGGGTCTGTTTCTGTACACTAATTATGGATACAACTAAACTGCTTTCAAAGAGGAAAATCATTGCTCTCCTCTAATACTTTACCTGTCATTTGCAGCTTCCATTAACTTTTCCAGATGCTGAAAAAATGAGAAAAAAAATGTGCAAAATAGCTCACATTAATGATGTGTCATGGATACATTTCAACTACTTTCAAGTATAATATACTTTAGAAACAGAGACTTCATCTTCAGACAGGGAGCAGTGGGAAGTTGTGAAACCCCTAAGTTAATATTGTAATATATTTTTCACAAATCACATAAAAAAATTCTCAACATCTGATTAGTTTAAATATTTAATTAGTACTGAAAATGAGATAGAGAAAAATAGTTAACACATGGAATTTTCTGACAGATAATCTGTTATCTACAGAATTTTTTATTGATGTCTCTGAAGCTACTGGGATGATGAACCATTTACCAAATCTAAAGTCTATATGGCTTCTTAGGAGCAGATGGTAAGGGAGTGTATCAATTGAGACAATCCCTGGTATCCCAGTGACATTTATTTTTAAAATAGTAATTGTTTATGAGGCTGCTGCAGCATTTTAGATTTTAAACAAGATTAAGAGATATTTTAATTTTAGTAGACTGTAATTGTGGCTTGCTATTTCAAGCACAGTGTTTTTAAAAAAATATTTAATACAAAATATAAAATAATATAGTTTTAAAAAGAAAAACTAGACTTCCCTGGTGGCACAGTGGTTAAGAATCTGCCTGCCAATGCAGGGGACACAGGTTCGAGCCCTGGTCCGGGAAGATCCCACATGCCGCGGAGCAAATAAGCCCGTGAGCCACAACTGCTGAGCTCGTATGCCACAACTACTGAAGCCCGCGCACCTAGAGCCCATGCTCCACAACAAGAGAAGCCCCCACTCGCCGCAACTAGAGAAAGCCCATGTGCAGCAACAAAGACCTAACACAGCCCAAAACGAACAAATAAATAAATAAATAAATAAATAAAATTATTTTTAAAAAAAGAAAAACTAAGGTGATTTCTATAGATTAGCATCTTGTCAGTTAGTAGCTGTTAAGCAAGTTAGTTAACCTGTCTGAGCTTCTGTTTACTCATCTCTACATGGATAGGATTTAGGTGAAATTTATATTGGAAATCTTTCCAATATAAAAAAGTGTATATTACTGAAAAGAGGGCTATATGTTTTTCTTATGTGGGGAAATAAGAGCACTGTTTAGTATAAATAAAAGGATCAGACACAGAATCTACATGGTTTCCATAAATGTGTTTATGAAACATATTTAATTGTGTTAGGTAAAATGAGTCCCTTGTTGAGGGCAATGGCTTAATGTGAACCATTGTGTCAATCGGTTTCTGCTAAGAATGGTTTCATATAGAAATTGAGTTTTAACCACCACTGTATAGGCCTTAAATAGTCTGATTAATTCAAGGGTGAGAAAGTTCATTCTTGGCACTTAGGGGAAGACTAGTTATGACAGTTGGTAGGAAGATTTCCTATGAGGAATATGGCTGTTAGAAAAATAGTAGGAGGCCAGTGAGATTTCCTTCAGGGAATGACACATAGAAGAGTCCACTTTGACATTTTCTGGCATGAAAACAGGAGATGAAATACCATTGCTGCATCTTTATTGTGTCCTACAATCTATGCTTGACACACTACAAGCCTACATCATTTCATTTTTCAAACCACACTTGATGTAATGACAATAACACAAACACTAATAATGAACAGTTTTTAAACACTTCTTCCCAGGCACTATTATAAGAAATTATGCATTCAATACTCAGAACTGCTTTATAGGATAATCTAATTTAGAGATGAGGAAAAGGCACAGTTAAAAAACCTTTACCAAGAATATAGATCTTATAAGTGATGGGAACAGAATTTGAACCTGAGAAGTTTACTTCCAGAGTATGTGCTCTTAGCCACAAGCTATAATGCCTCTTCAGTTGGCAGTATTACCTTCCTTTCATATCAGTGGTACTGAAGTTCATAGAAGTTAAGTAACATACCCCAACTCACAACTCAGAAGTGGAAGAGTTGGAATTTAAACTCAAAATGTCAGCCATCAAGCCCATTCCCTTTCCCTTGTGAACTTTGAAAGAGAGTCTCCCCAGCAAGCTTTATACAGAGAAAGCCACTTCAGGGGTAGTTTTGTTTTGTTTTGTTTTGTTTTTTTAATGTTTTGACTTACCTTTCTAAACGTATGACCTCATTGCTACCTCAGATACCATACCCTGACCACTGACTTATCACTCATATTCCAACAAACCAGATCTTCTCCATCCATGACATGTCTTCCCTATAAAGCCCTTCTTGCTTTCATTTTAAGGCCTGACTTTTCTTGTATGTCTTTTCTAACCACGTCAGTTATTATCTAATCTTTCTCTTAATCTTTAACACTTGCTATTTACTGAAGACCATTATCTAGCAGGCTAACTAACCATATATGTATGAAATCTTCCCACCTTACCATCATATGTTTATGCCTTTCTTTTTAATTTTTTAAATATTAATTTTTTTATTTGGTTGCATCGGGTCTTAGTTGTGACATGCGGGATCTTCACTGCAGCATGCAGGATCTTTAGTTGCGGCATGCGAACTTCTTAGTTGCGCATGTAGGATCTAGTTCCCTGACCAGGTATCAAACCTGGGCCCCCTGCATTGGGAGCATGGAGTCTTAGCCACTGGATCACCAGGGAAGTCCCTCTGCCTTTCCTTTCTAATTTAATTCAACTATGAATAAAATCCAGATACTCTTTTAGCTACATTAAAATGAAAGATATTCCAAGTACTCTAGCTGGCAGAATCAAAGGCTTTATTCAGTCTTTTGGATGTTCTCTTTTAGCATGGTCATAGCGCTTGGTAAGCCAATGCTCTTTCTGGGGACCATAAATGCCGATGAAACTCAGTCTTCTCATTTTCAGTCATCAGCATCCCTGAACAGGGCCATTTATATCACCTTCAGAAGAAGTCTTTTTGCCTCTTAGATGCCTTTGGTAGCACGTAATTAAGGAAGAATCAGATCTGACTTACACATACACATGCACAACAATACACACACACCTGAAATAATTCATTTAAGAATATATAAAATACTCATATTTCTCATGACGGTCTTTAACAGCCAAAAAGTATCTGCCTTCATTTTTCAAAAAAAAATTATAAATATTGGGGCATCAGGACCACTTTATATTCTGAAGTCAGAAGCATGAAACTAATGTGAGCTTTAACTTTTCTTTTATAGTAAACTTTGTATAGCTGGTGAGCCACTGTTTGTGTTCCCAGTAAGCTATATGTGTGATTGTGATTGCTTTATCAATGATCAAAATCCAAAATGTACACGCACACACATTTCACCTATTTATTAGTTGAATCTACCAGGGTCAAAATCACCCCCAAGATACCCATTTTGACTATTGCTTTCCCCAAGAATACTCATGGGAATTAAGAATATGGGTCTAAACACCCAGCTCTGCTCATTCGGTTTTCTTTGGGTCACATCATTTCTTCCGACATTTTTAATGGGGTAGCATTAATGGAGTGTTATATAGTTAGAACCGTTCAATACTTTTCTACAAAGACAAGGTGCTGCTGTCTGAAAAGGTGATTACTCTAGTTGTGCTGTCTATTCTTTGAGAGGATAACGCCACTTTTTCCATTTAGACTGAGTTGACATGGGTCAGGAAGCATCAATCAAGTTCCACATAAACGGCCCTAGAGAAGTAAAATTGGTATGACAAATGAAACGTTTTAGAGATATCCAAAAACATACGTATTGTGGAAATTGTTGTTTTCACAAGATCTTGACATCGTATTATTTACGAGTGTAATGTATGTGTTTGTGTGAGTGTGAAGATAAAAGGGATTAGAGGGCTAATCAAGTCCTTTATTCATTTTCACACTTATAGAGAAATGATAAAGAAAATTAATTACATGTTTCCTTGGACCATTCTATTCTTGGTCTCCCAGCTATGAAGTGCACTGGGGAAATAGAGGCAGTTTAATAAATATGTTTTTGCCAAGACTTGCAGAAGAAACTAACAAAGAAAATATCTGGAGGAAAAGACCAAAGCCATGTGATTTCTATAACCACAGGAGATCTTTTCATTAGCCTCCTCTTTGGCTCTGAACAGCTTTTCAGATGCATTTGGAGACTGGCATGATGATTATCTCTGTACAACTGCTCTCTTTATTGATACACAGAACTTCAGTCTGAGTGAAGAGAAAAATTCTATCCAACATGCTTTATGTTATGATAAAGTTATTGCTGAGATAATGTTATGTTAAAGTAAAATTGGATCCAATTCCCTTTTAAGTATTTAAGTTGAGACATTTCAAACACCACCGAAACCCTAATAATTAGCTCCAAGCAACTCTTGCTTACCTGCAAGGATTGGTAAATGCTTAGGAAGACCCAGAATCTCCTTCTACTATCGGTGCTAAAAAGTATGAAATAAACTAACTTTATCTTATTTCTTTGCCAGTTTTTTTCCTGCCATAGAATGCCAGACGTACACAAATTGTGCCCCGCTCCCGCAAAAAATAATAAATTAGGCAATCTTCTCCCTACCATTTCTTCTTTCCAAATCTCTCATAAGGAAACACAACCACAAGCAGCAACACCAGCACCAGCAGCAGTAGCAGAATCAGCACCAGCGTCATTTTATCTCCATCATTATCGTCACTCTACACTTACTGAGACTGGATTCATCCAATTTTCTCTTTCTCCAATCTGTTCCCCACACTGAAGTCTGGCTGAGCTTTTTGCCTAAAGCTCGTAAGGAGTTTTTCTTTGTTCTAGAGATGAAAACCAAACCTTTCCAGAGCATGCAAGTCCCCTGTATAGCCTGACTCTTAAATATTTTCAGCACCACGTGCAGCATAATCATCTTCAAACTCTGCTGCAACCACAATGCTTTTTTCCATTTCCACCCCTGTTCCAGGCTCGCTTCTCTTTGGGGGCTTTGTCGTATACTGTTTCCTCTTTCTAAAGCAATCTTACATACATTATTCACCTAAATAACATCTCCTATTTTTATTTACATCTATGTCAAATCTCACCTTCACAGGGATACTTACCCTTCTTATTAACATTAATATGAACTGGAGGTCAGCCAGTTGAACACTCTTGTATTATTATAGGTAAGCTATCATCAATTTTATATCTGTGTAGGTTATTCCTACCACCAGACCAAGTTATCTTATTACACATTCTTAAGTCATCATAAACAACTCAATATCAATTATTTCATTAGAATTTTCATGTATTTATTTGATACTTGATTAATGTGTATCTTCATGATTAGACCCATGAACAGGAGTAATTCTGCACTCACAGTGCAGTATTTGACATATAATATACATATAGCAAACTATTAAATGCTATAGAGTGTTAATGTATGTCCAGCAATGTCTAAGGTGGTGCATATATTATTTTCTTTAATCTCCACAAAAAACTAGTGGCTTTTGGTATCATTACCATTTTACAGTTGATTAATAAAATAGCTTGCCCAAAGACGGAGCAAGTAATATAACCCATCTTTTATCCATGTCTACTACTCTAAGATATATCCAAGTTGTCACAATCTCTTGCCTGTGTTTCTGCAACTGACCCTCTCTATCTAATCTTACAAAACAAAACAACAAAACAAAACAAAACAAAAAACTCTCCACACATTAACACACAGAGTACAGTATATAAAGGTTAAATTCAATAACATCACACTCCTAGTTAAAACCCTCTAAAGGTTTCCTCTTCCTTACATTACAATCCAAAATCCTTGGAATTCTGCTTCGAGAAATGTTAGCATAGCTTGTAGCCAACTATTCATATTTCAGATGATTTTTATAAATTCTGAACTTACATATGCACACATATATACATACACACACAGATAGAATTATTTGAAGGCAATAGAGAATGAGAAAAACAAAGAAGAAAAAAATAGGAGGGTTGTCAAATTTGGAAAAGAACAAATATATTAGCTGATAATTCCATTTACATGGTTTTTACCTAAGGGTTGTCAATATTGTTCTGGATGCCTAAAACTGAAATGGAAAAATCACATTACTGGATTGGGGACTAAGAATAAAGTTTGGAGCTTTCTGAGCAACTCGAAAGTCAAGAGGGGGATAGCTTGGAAAGTAGAAGTCCACAGATGTGGGATTCCAAAATCTGAATATAAATACTGCTCAAACCCTTATAAAATACCTGAACTGCACTAGAGAGATGCCGAAGAACCAGTAGAAACAACTGAAAAGATGAAAGAACTGAGCAGAGATCTCACTTACTGCTCAGTACAGGAAATATAGATTTTGGAGTTTTGAGTCCAGCCAAGTTAACTGCCTAAAAGAACAAAAAAATCAATAGTGTCTGAAGGAAGGTGACAGAATCCAGATTCTCTAAAACATTCCATCTACAATTTCCACAATATAGCTAAAGTCACTATGCATGTGAAGAAGTAGCAAAATGTTTTCCCTAATCAAGAGAAAAAAAAAAGTCAATAAAAATGACACCAAAATGATCTAGATGTTGGAATTTGCAGAAAAGATTTTTAAAACAGTTAACATAAATATGTTCAAAATACATAAAGAAAAGCATAGTTGTAATGAATGAGTCAGTGGGAAATATCAGCAGAGAAAAATGAACTATAAAAAAAGAACAAAATAGAATTTCTTGGACTAAAACCTACAATACCTAAAAAAAAAAAAAAAAAAAAAAAAGCACAGGCTTACAGGCAAAATAGATATGTCATAAGATAGTGTCAGTTAATTTGAAGATATAACAATAGAAATTATTCAATATAAAGAAATAAGAGACAATAATGAAGATAAATGAGCAGAACCTCCTAGATATGTGGGGCAACATTAAGTAATTTAAAATATTTTAAATTGAATTCACAGAAGGAGAGGAAAGAGTAAGTGGGGAGATAAAAATATTAGAAGAAATAAAGGACCCCAATTTTTAAAATTTAAATAAAAAATAAAAATTTTAAATTAAAAAAAAGCTTAGAAAACACTAAACAGGATAAATACGAGGAAAATAAATAAGATTTAACACATCATAGTCAAAATGATGAAATCCAAGATAAACATAAATTTTAGGAAATAGTGTCTTTTCAACAAACTGTATAGGAAAAATCGAGTATCATAAGTACCCATAAATTAACTTCAACCTAAACCTTATACCTTATATACACATTAACTCAAAATGGATTATAAATATCACTGTAAAATTTTTAACTATAGAACTTTTAGGACAGATTATAAGAGAAAATATTAAACCTTGGCCTAGGCTAAGACTTCTTAGATATAACAGTAAACCATGACCCATGAAAGAAAAAAAAATGGATAAACTGAACTTTGTAATAATTAAAAGCCTTTGCTCTCTGAAAGACTCTGTTAAGCAGATGAAGAAATAGACTGCTGACTGGGAGGAAGTATTTGTAAATCATGTTTCCAATAAAAGACTTGTTTCCAGGCTACTTAAAGAACTCTTTAGACTCAATAGTGAGAAAACAAATAAAAAATAAACAAGCAAAGAAAAACATTCAGAAAATGGACCAATGACTAGCTAGACACTTTACCAAAGAAAACATCGAAATGGCAAATAAACACATGAAAATATGCCCAACATTTTTGGCCAACAAGAATATTCAAATTAAAGCCACAGTGAGATGTCACTATAAACTTACTAAAATGTTAAAGTTAAAAAAAATATGGATAATACTGAATGATGGTGAGGATGCAGAGATACCAGATCTCTCATTAATTGCTAGGGTGAATGTAAAATGGTACATCCACTCTGGAATCCTGATTGGAAGTTTCTTTAAAAGCTGAACAAACACCACATGTTTCAGCAATTTCACTCCTGAGTTACATCCTAGATAAATTAAGACTTAAGTTCACACAGAAACCTGGACATGACTGTTCACAGAAACTTTATTTGAAATAGCCCAAACAGGAAACAACCTAAACGTCCTTCAACAGGTAAATGTGTAAACAAACACTGGTACATCCATACAGTGGACTACTAGTCAGCAATAAAAAAGCAGACTCTTGATATATGAAACAAATTAGATGGATCTCAAGGGCATTATTAGAAAAAGCCAACCCCCAAAAGTTATATACTGTATATAGTCTTGTACATAACATTTTCTCCCTAACAAAATTATAAAAATGGGAAGTTACACATAAAGATTTGTATTGGTTTCCTGAGGCTGCTTTAAAAAATTAGCACAAATTTGTAGCTTAAAATAAAGAAAACTTATTCCCTTAGAGCAAGTTCTGGAGGCCACAATTCTGAAATCAGTATGACTGAGCCAAAATCAAGATGTTTGTAGGGCATTTAGTGTCCATTGGGATAATCAAGGATAACCTCACCATCTCAAGATCTTTAAGTTAACCATAACTGCAAAGAGCTTTTTTTTTGTCATATAAGATACTATTCACAAGTCACAGAGATTAGGATGTAGTGTTTTTTTTTTTTTTGGAGGGCCATTAGTCATTCTATCAAAACATAGCACAAAAATGAAAGTGCATGTAAAATCTCATGAAACCTGAGTAAGATCAGATTGAATTCCATGTCAATCAACCTCCTGGTTTTGATGATGCATTATAATTATGTAAGATTCTACATGACAATTTAAAAAGCTGGGTAATAGGCACATGGAAACTCTGTAAAATGTTTCAACTCTCTGTGAGTCTGTAATTATTGTAAAACAAAATGTTACCCCAAAAAGAGAGCTAAAATAAGCACACATTACATGCAAGGGACACGATACAAATGATGGCTGACATGGGTCAGCAGATGCCAGAAGACTGGAATTACATTTTCAAAAGAGGAAAAGAAAAAAAAAGTATAAATTCAGTAGTCTGTACGTAGCTACATATCCTTCAAGGGTAAAAGCAGAATAATGATGTTTTTAGAATAGATAAAAACTAAGGTAAATAAAACTCTTGCCAGCAGACATGCACTAAATGGCAGCTGAAAGAGAAAGAACACAATATGGAAGCTCAGATTTGCAGGAAGGAAAAACAGCACACACAAATGTTACATATGTGGGCAAGTGTCAAATATTACATATTTCTATATACTTTATTATCTTAATCACTTGAATAATATAGAATTATTTTAAGCAAAATTATGCCTCTGCACTGTAAGATTTATAATATAGTTAGGTGTAAAAGATATGACAAGACCATAAATGATGGATAGAAGAGAATAAGTAGAATTATACAAAACAATACATATACAATACGTATACAAGACTCTTTCATTTTATGTGAGGTGATACAATGTAAAATATATTTTAATGTGATACAGGATACCTATTGCAATTCCCAGAGCAACCACTATAAAAATAACAAATTAGAGCTAAATAGCTAACAGAGGAATTAGAAGGGAAAAATTGGAAACACACACACACACACAAATTAATAAAACATGTTAAATAGTCCATCGAAAAGGCAGAGATCATCAGACTGGATTTTTAAATCAAGGCTCAACTATGTAACAGTATGCTATTTATGAAACATACACTTTATATATAAGGATAGAAAACCTGAAAGTAAATGAATGGGGAAATATATATATTTAAAATAGTAAGCATTAGGAACCAGGGAAACCTATATTAATTTCAGGGAAAATAGACTTCAAGACAAGTTGTATACCCAGAGATAACGGGGACTGTTTCTTTATGATAAATGGATCAATTCACCAGGAAAACCTAACAGGCAAAAATGTGCAGGTGCAGACTAACAGAGCTTAACAATACATGAAGAAAAGCTGACAGAACTCAATGGTTCAATACATAAATCTATAATCAGATGTGGAGATGTTAACATCCCTTTCTCAATAATTGATTGGAAAACTAGACAAAAAAAATCTGTAAAAATGAACAATATCAACCATGTTTACCTAATCAAAATGTCACCCAAGTAATGCAAAATTTATATTCTTTTCAAATGCAATGGAATGATAACTAAATAATCCTTATGTCAAGCCATATGGTAAGTCTCAGTAAATTTCAATATATTGTAATCTTACAGAGCATACTTTCTGACAAAAAATGAATTAAATTAGAAATCTATAATAAAAAGGTAAACAGAAAATAGTTGGAAAGTGAAGAAAATGCTTCTAAATAAATCATTGTACAAAGAAGTAATAAGAAAAGTTAGCAACTATTTTGAACAGAATGATAATGAAAACAGAATGTATTTTCAGTTTGTAGAATGCAGTTAAGGAGTGAGTGCTTAGAGGGAAATTTAGAGCTTCAAATGCTCACAATAGAAAAGAAAAAATGCTTAAAATCAATGATCTAAGTTTCTATTTTATGAAGCTATAAAAATGAGCAAATTAAATTTACAGTAAGTAGAAGGAAGAAAATTAATTACAAGAAGTGCAATTAATAGACAACAAAAGATAGAGAAAATTAAAAACACCATATGTTGGATATTTTAAATAATAAAGTTGATTAAGCTCATAGGAATAGCAATCAAGTAAAAATAAAAACTATATAACCAGCATGTAAGGAGCTTGAAAGTTGCCACTCCAGCCTAACAATAAGTAAAAAGATGAATTAATTGCAAAAATCAAAAACTGTTCTTAGATCTGTCAGAGAAGTGAGTTACAGAGCACCTAGCTGTCCCCAGAATTGGAGAGGAAGACAGAGGGATACAGAAAATCACAAGTCACCAAGAGCAGAAACACACAAACAGAAACTTCCACAGGAACCAACGCTGGGTAAATCATGTCTGGATTTCAACAAAAAAGTATAAGGCATACTAAAAGACAAAAGCACAGTTTGCAAAGACTGAACAAACATCAAGACCAGAGTCAGATATGGCAGGAATGTTGAAATTATCAAACTGGGAATGAAAACAAACTATGATTATTATGCTAATGACTCTAATGGTAAAAGTAGACAACAAGCAAGAAGAGAGGGATTATGTAAGCAGAGAGGTGGGAATTCCAAGAGAGAATCAAAATGAAATGGTAGAGTTCAAAAATACCATAACAGAAGTGAAGAATGCCTTTGATAAGCTTATTCTTGGACTAGACACAGCAGAGGAAAGGATCTCTGAGCTTGAACATATGACAATCGAAACTTCTAAAACAAAAAAGCAAAGAGGAAAAAGACTAAAATAACATAGCAGAATATCCAAGAACTGTAGGACAACTACACAGGGTGTGACATATGCAAAATGGCAATACCAGAAGAAAACAAGAAAAGAAGAGAACCAATATTTCAAGCAATGATGACAGAGAATTTCCCCAAATTAATATCGGATACCAAAGCAAATATCCAGGAAGCTCAGAGTATGTTAGGCAAGATAAATGCCAAAAAAACACCAACTACATGTAGGTATATCATATTCAAACTTTAGAAAATCAAATATAAAGGAAAAATCTTGAAAGAAGCCAGAGCGGGGGAACACATAACCTATAGGGGAGCAAAGATAAGAAGTACATCTGACTTCTCCTCAGAAACCATTCAAACAAGAAGAGTGAAGATTGAATATTTAAAGTGTTGAGAGAGAGAGAGAAAAAAAAACATCGGCCTAGAATTCTGTATCCTGCAAAATTATCCTTCAAAAGTGAAGGAAACAAAGTCTTTCTCAGGCAAATAAAAATTGGTGGAATGTGTTGCCGGTAGATCTGCCTTGAAAGAAATGCTAGAAGAAGTTCTTTAGAGAGAAGGAAAATAATAAGCTCAGATCTACAGACAGAAAGTAAAAGCATTCAAGAAAGAATAAGTAAAGGGAAATAAAAACTTTTTTTTATTCCTAATTAATCTGACAAATAACATTTTCTTGAAAAATAATAGCAGCAAGTATTAAATTACATATGCTTATGTATATCTCTTATGTATATGCTTATATATAAGTGAAATGAATGATAGCAATGATACAGGAGAAGAGAAGAAGGAATTAGAATTATTTTGTTACTATAAAGTACTTACACTACCCATGAAGTGGTATCATGTTATTTGAAAGTGGACTTGGACTAATTGTAATTAGCTATAAATGTATATATTGCAAACTCTAGGCCAACCAATTTAAAAAGTTTAAAAAAGGAAGTATAACTGACATATAAGGAAATAAGAGAAAATGGGATCATATTAAATGCTCAGTTAAAACAATAAAAGGCAGAAATAGGGCGGAAGACAAAAGTAAGAACAAAGAACAAGGGCAAGAAATAGAAACCAATAATAATTGTGGTAGATATTACTTCAACCGTATCAATAATCACTTTTGAATATCAATGGTCTAAACGCACAAATTAAAAGACAGAAATTGCAAAGTGTATCAAAAAACATGATCCCAGTAAGTATTTTCAAGAAACCCACTTTAAATACAAAGACACATGTAGATTAAAAGTATGAGTGGAGAAAATTATACCATGCTGACAGTAATCAGAAAAAGGCAAAGGAAGCTATTGATATATCAATTTTAGACAGAACAGACTTCAAAGTAAGGAAAGAAATAATTTTCTTTCTTTTCTTTTTTTTTTTTTTTTTGGTGCTCATCACTTGATTGTGATTGTCTGCATTCTCTTGGTCCTTGATTTGTTTTTTTTTTTTTCCAAGAAAATTGAAATTTATTTCTCTCTGATTTAGCAGTTTAGTGTAGGCACATGGTTCAGGGCAGTAAGCAACACCATAGCAACAACAGAGGCCGCTGGAGACGCAAGGACAAATAAGAAGCATTAATAATAGGAAGGAGATTTACATATCTCTCAAGCCAAAATAAGTTCCCTCTTTTCCCCCAAAACAGTATAGTTATAGAAACAGTAAGATTGTGTGTGTGTTGTGTATGTGTGTGTGAAGTACTATGACCTTATTACAATTAAAACCAAAAAAAAAAAAAATCCCCAAATTATAAAACAGAAAGCCTCGTCCATCTGGAATGAATTTTAAATATATATATATATATATATATATATATATATATATATATATATATATATATATATATATATATATATACACACACACACATGCATATGACTTATTATAAGGAATAGGTTGGCTCATGCAATTATGGAGGCTGACAAGTCCCAAGATCTGAAGGGTGAGTTGGCAAGCAGGACACCCAAGAGAGCCGATGTGTAGTTTCTGTCCCAAGTCCAAAGGCCTGAGAACCAGGAGGGCTAATGATGTAATTTCCAGTCTGAAAGCCAGGAAAGCTTGAGACGCAAGAAGAGCAGATATTTCCATCTGAGTCCAGGGGCCAGTTAACCAGCTCAGTCAGCAGCAGGAGTTCCCTTTTGTTTGCTGGAAGGTCAGCTTTTTTATTCATTTCACATTTTCTTTTTTTTTTTAGATTTGAGTTGCTCTTTTATTACAGATTAGAACTGTACATTTTGAAGATCTGTATAACACTCTCTTTTTTTAATTTTTGAATTTTTTTTTTTTATACAGCAGGTTCTTATTAGTCATCCATTTTATACACATCAGTGTATACATGTCAATCCCAATCGCCCAATTCATCACACCACCACCCCCACTCCCTGCCGCTTTCCCCCCTTGGTTTTAATCCTCTGAGTTATTGTCTGGAGCAGCCATACTACATTAGCAAATAATCATCTTTATCAATCTACACTGAAAATATGAAGCCTGTATATGCAAAAATACATACACAGACAAGTGCATACACATACAAACACACACACACAAGTGCACATACACACATTGGCAGTAACCAACAGAGGAAACTTGATCTCTCCAAGGTCCTACATAGCTCCATTTTGAATGGATGAAGCTAGTTGCTACTTGTTTGCTGAAAAATGATAGAGAAGCAATCATTAATTTTAGGTCGAAAAAACTCTGTAACCTATTTTGTTCTGTCTTCTGCCTCAAAAGGACATCTCTGCTCTGGGTATCATGTCAGTGGGTGTTGAAGCACTGGCATGTGGTGGTGAAATGATCTGGTGGTCTCTACTCCCCTTCCTTTCTCACTTCAACTCACAATCTGCCTTCTCAGTTCACAGGGGCCTGGGTTGCAGAAAATCTTGGTTGTTGACGTGCAGAGTCTTACCTCAGCTGGTGCTATCTCGGGTGCCATTCTGTGGTATTGATTTCTTTCATGCCGTGGTATCTTGATATCACTAGATTTCACCTTTGTAAATAATTCTGGATCTTGATACTTATTTCAGGGAAATTTCCATCTTGCTTCTGAACTGAGGAATTCTAAGTCAACTCTCAAGTTCCCTCCATTCTTCTTGTGGCCCAAATTTCTCTATTTTTCAAAGACTATTTTTCTTAATGGCTGATAGCCATGGATTTCTCCTTCTCTAATTCCATTAATAATAGAGCATGATTTCCCATTCTGTTTTGCTATTGATATTATATATTCTGATGGTAGTATTATTATTGTTCTTGACTTGGATGTATCATAAATGAGAGGGAAATTAAAAAGTCCTCATACTGTCATTTTTAACTAAAAAAATCAGTGCTAAGTGTTTTATAAAATGTACTACTGTAGTCTATCCTCAAAGCAACCTTAAGCAATAGGTATACTTAATTTCATTTTGCATGCAAGAAAGCTGAGTTTCAGAGTCAAGGTAACATGCCAAAGGCATATAATTAGGAAATGGCAGAGATGGGGTTTGGTGCTAGGAGTTGTCTGATTGTGAAGCCATAAAAGCATATTATGCTAAATAATAATTAGAAAGGATAGATTACAATAATATACAAAAAGGGTTTTCTCTCTCTTTTTCTGGTAGTAATATAATTGCAATATATTACTGATCCTGATGATATGGATGTTTGTAGTCAAGAAGAGGAAATAACTGATTTTTCACTCTTAAGGTGAAACATTGATTTAAATCCTCCTCCCATTACAGCATAACTGTGAAATAACATTGATTTTCAGGATACTTAAAGATTTGTGATGTGTTCTAATTATCATGAAAGTAGCATGTGTGCTTTAAGCTCTTTTGATGGCACTTAAACATTCTGTAATGACATCAAACCTACCTTTTAACAAAAAAATTTTTGGTGGAATGAATCTCATTTGTCAGTAGTTTAATTTTGCCTCTTGATAAATTAGAAACAATATTCCATTGTTTAGCAAGTAAATTTTTCATTGTAAGTTTAAGAAAATATCACTTTAAAGAAGTTTTTTCTCTTCAAATATGTAGATATTTTTATTTTAGTATCAGGAGAGTTAGTTCAAATCATATGTTAAGATGTTCAGGTTTGAAATTAGAACATTACATGAAATTATTTCTGGTGCAATGGTATACTTGAAAATCTTGGTGAATTAAATATGATTGACATATTTTAACACTCTGTTATGTTTATGCTTATGGTGTTTGCAAAAGGATTTAAACATAAGCTGTTACAATTTTTATTTTAAATCCTGTTCTCTTTTCTCTAGTTTCAAAGGAATTCTTCAGATGAGTAAACCTCATTGGAAGTTGAATATGATATAGAAGCAAGTACATAGTTTTAGAACATGAGCTGTGAACTTTAAAATTATCCAAAGTGTTTAACTATATAGATATCATGTTTATGTTTTGCATCACCCTTATTTAACATTTTGTTGGAGTGAGTGTAATAAAAATCTCCTCTTCATAATCAAGAGTATAAACTTCATTAGACTCCAGTTCAGCATGGAAACGTTTTTTCTTTGACATCCAGACAAATCTGGCCTGGGGTGAATTTTCCTGGAAAAACCATACTTCCTGTATTGTTGCGTTATTACACAACTTTAGGGGTTACACTGCGTTCCAGGAACTTGAATTTGCATGCTCTGTAGTATATGTACTTAAATAGTACCACCAGGAGGTGTGCACTGGGCAGACCTATGTCCAGGCATACAAGTTTATGACCATCTAATGCCATAGTTATACTAATGTGACACCAAGTATGTCACATATATAGACAGCATGAGCTGAACTAATCAAAAACCATGGGAATCCCATATTCAGCATATGGGCAATGAACATTTGTGATAGATTGCTGCATGGTAGTCACACAACCTCCTCAGCCAGAATATAAAATTCATAGAGTGAGAATACTTAATCTTGGACCCATGGGTTCATAGTTCTTTGGGGGAACTGTTATTCCCATGAAATTGTGTAAGACATTCAATCATAGGTTTGAATGTGTAAAGCTTTTATTACTTTCTTCAATCTTATGACTCAAAAGTGATGAAAAAAAACCCGCCATAGGAAAAAACCCAACAAAGGAAACAAAGACATGGAGACAGGCAGCAAAATCAAGCCAACCAGGAAATAGAATTTTGATCTCACTCTCTTTCCTTTTCCCTCTTTTCTTTGGCTTACTGATATGTGTGATGGAATAGCATGTCAAAGATAAAGGAGTGACCTCTTGGCTTTCTAGCCATAATATCCACAATGGAAAAGTTATATATATGTGAACAATATTTTAATTACATAGGTAAAGTGAGCCATGACCATAAATTGCGATTCTGACAGCATAGTGGGGCATTTTGTATTCAGTGTCTTCTCATCATGAAACAGAGTCTGGATCAGCGTTGAGCAAAGGAAAGAGCAGGTTTCATCCAACTAAATAACTGTGTAAAATGGGTCCTGTTTTATAAATTTGTTGAGTCTTAAGGTACCTATATGAAATTAAGTGAGTTTGGTAACTACCCAATTTCTAGGACACATCCCAGGCAATGCTACATTATTGCACATTTTTAGAGGTGACATTGTTTTCCACAGACTTTCATTTGCATTAACTGTAGATGTAAATAGTGCCCCCAAGAGGTATTCACCAACAGACCTACATCCAGGCATAAAAGTTTATGATGGTTTAACACCATAATTATGCCAATATAATAACAAACAAGACTGGCTCTACAAAGAAACATGATATTCTGTAAAATTAAAAATATACATATTTTAATTTGCTCCTATGTATATATCCCCACTTGCCTAATCTGTGATTTACTAAGAAATATCTAGTAATAATAATAACAATAGAAACAACAAGAGTAGAAAAAACCAACAGCTTGACAAATAGTACTTGAGTCTTTCAGCTGGATATGGGAACGGTGAGGTCAAGAAAGGTTTTCCGTTGAGGAAGATATAGCAACAAAATGACAAAAGCAGATGATTACTGAACAACTACTACGCCTTGAGGTATGAAATAAGCCCCCAAATACTCTGTAAGTAAATAATGCTAATATACTTACCACTCACAGGAATCTTCACTGAAGAAAGAAAAATTAGCAAAGAAGAGTAAGACATCATAGGTGAAAGGAACATAATTAATAAAGGTAAGGAAACATGAAGTAACATGCTGCATTTGGGCCCTGCAACTTGTTTAGTATAATTGGGAAAAACTTTCTGATATATCAGCTAGGGGGTTCCAACTCTAGGTTAGTATAACTCAAACCATTTATAAAGCGAAAGTCACAACATCTTAGGTTTGGGAAATAGCTTTATAATCACTTATCCATACCATTCTCTGCTTCAGGCATCCTCCAGTATCCTGGCTGTGAACACTTTTATGGATCGGCAACATAGGGACTCTTTGGCATGGTTGTTATATTTTTTAGAGATTCGTCTAAGTAAAAAACAGCAACAACAGTTCTCATGACATCACAAAATCAATCTCCCTGAATTCCACTCATGCTTTAAGTTTTAGATTCTCAAAGATCCAATAACTTGTCCTTATGTAACACTTAAGGTATCTGAAGAAACCTCTTCTCAGGCCTCTACTCTGACATTTTTTCAACTGGGAACACAAAGATAGTACAGTGACATTTGGATAGTGAATCTTAGACCTAGGTATTTATTTTTCCTCCTCTTGGAAAGCTCTACTCCAGAGTTCATTAATTGTACTTTCTGCCCTTTATTAGTTTTTCTCCACGTGTTATCAGTGTATTGTATACTGTCAAAATTCTTAAAAGCAAATAACCTTTAGAATACTAATTCCTTAAATAGGACAAAATATTAGAATCATTTACCATTTTAATAACTGGTTATCAACTTAGCTGTGTTAAGTTTGGAGGTCAGACCCCACGTTGAGCTACAAGAAAGTTGAAGGTGAAATTGATAAAAAAGAACCTTTGTGTCTTCTTTTGGTTGAACCTCACTGTTAACATTTCACATAAATTATAAGTTGGGCCACATATAAACCACTTGTCAAAGGTTTCAACCATATGGGTAGTTTGAAGACAGCTCATAGAACTAGTATTCCTAAATACGGTTTGTCTGAAAGAGTAGAACCAGTAGTATGGTGAACCCAAAACAATGATGAAGACTAGGTGCTTATAGTGGTGGTGAGACCTTGCTGAGAAGTTGCTGGCTCATTGCAGTCTGCAATAGCAGAGGATATTTGGAAATCCTGAAAGCAAACCCGAAAAACCTGATACCTCAAGAGGGCAGAATTAGATGTAGGAACATCTAGAGACTAAAGGAGAATGGACAATGGGAAGGCAGATAGGTAAAGCTGAAATTAAGAGATGGAGCTTTTGAAGAGGTAATCTCAAAACTATTGAACACTTTCCTAGGCTTATCTCCAGGGAATTCTTAAAAGGCAGGACTGATCACATTATATAGGATAATCTTGGGTAATTTTATATCCTATCTGGCTCATCCAGTATTACTTACTACTAATAAAAGCATAATGAGTTATTGGTGAATGCTCAAGTTCAAGTTATAGAATAAGTAAAGGATAATAATTTATTCTCAGTACAGCCTAAACGTTTTCTTTAAATTTTATTGGTAAAATACATCATACATGATGGGGTTTTCGAAAGCACGATATCATTTAGATTCAGCTTTTAAACAGTGTATAGTTTGATGTATCATAGAGTCTAATAAAAATGCCAAACCAGGCCATTAAATATTTATGTGCCATTTGTATATTGTGCAGGAAAGGGACATTAATTAGTCTGCTGCACAAGAGAGAATCTGCATTTCCATAAGGAGAAGAAATGTTAAGATGAATGTTTTAGCCATAACTTCCTACATAGAATGCTTTTGGGTCCAATCTGGAAACTATTCAAACAATATTATAGAAATAAGAACAAGATGGACTAAGGGCAAAAAAATATAAAATGAAGATTACTCAACCAATGTCAACATGTTACACTATAATTAAGGCTGATGTGATGAAATGTAAGTTACAGAGCTTTCTGTTTATCTGAGGGTACTTCAAAAACCCCATTTTATAGCCTTACTCATGCCAGTTTGGGCACACTCTTAAGATTTTAATTAAGCTAATACCTTCCAATGCCTCAGGAGGGATGCCTGGAGAATTGGAAAGAACTTCAGATTTTGAGGTGATTGGGCTCAAGAAAATCCAACTCTCCCACGTCTGAGCTGTATACACTTGTGCAGGGTATTCTCTGAGCCATATTAGTTTTGATTTATTCATTGGCAATACTCATTGTTTTCATGGAGACTTTGTGAGAAGGTTGGAGAAGTTACAACGTAATTAATAATTACAGTCGTTGGCTCATAATAGATGTTCAGCCAGTGTTCTTCTTCTCACTCTTGTCTGAGTCATTATCCTGTATACATTTTTATTCCTCTGCATTTTCAATGAGTGTGTTTCTTCCATGTCTTCCTGACTGCCATGACTATGATTTCCTATCAGTCCTCAATGCCACAATTTAAAATTAGATACTTAACAGAATCAGCTTTCTAATGAATCAGTCACCGACCACTCAAACTCTGCCAACTCATGGTTGTATTAATTGTTCTAAAGTATTGATTCCAGATTAAATTTTAGTCCCTTGCCTATCTATCAAAGTCCTCATCAGTGCATCTCTAAACTTAGATTCCATGACTCCCAACATCAAGTTTTTGCTCCAGATGGTGGAGAGTAACTATCAAAAAAATGATGCACACTAAGAACATCACCTGCACACCATTTTCTTCATTGTTTTCCCCGAATAAAATAACTCTCATCTCACTCTCTCTGAGCCAGTTATTTTATCTATGACTCAATATCCTCATCAATAAAATTTATATAACAAATATTGTCTAGCACATAAAGGAATGCTCAATACATATCTGTTGTCACTGTTAGAGTTGTTATTAAACCCTGCACATCCTTAGAACACCAATCCCCCAGGAATTTTCCTGTGACCATGTAACTTCACAATGATCTTGCTCCTTTGAACTCTATGACATTTGATGCTGATCACATTATCGTTAATTCACTTGGCTTTTGTTTAAGCCTTGACCTCCAAGTAAAAAATAATTATTTGAGGGCATGACCTATGAGTTATAATTATTTTGCATCTCCAGTAGAATTGTGGGTAGAGTGAAGTGGAGAATGAAGAAAAACTAGCTATTATAGGGACCTCATAATAAATATGTGTATGTAACACGGACTTAGTTGTTTATTTTTATTGTTGTTATAATTAATTTTATAATAATGTGTTTTAGAGGTTTTTCTTACATTAAAATTATATAATTTACTTCAGTATCCTGACCACTTCCCAAGGAAGTCTTATATTTTCCATCTCCTCTCCAAAACTTAAGTGCTTATAAGAAAGGGAACCATTATTAGAAAAGTCATTTATTTGCTCACTTAGAATTTGAATTAAATTCTAACACTTTGATCAAGTTTTGCCACATCTATACAATAACTCAGAAATGGCAGTGGAGCAATAAGTGCTTCTCAATTGATTTTTTTCTTTCTTGTTTTTGCTTCTTTCTAATCACACTTTTCTACAAAGCTTTCTATGATTTTATTCATCCATACTTCCATCTATATTATGCTGTTTCCTTGAGCTCAGAAGTCAATAACTCATCACTATTACTAAAACTTTAATTAATGGTAACAAATTAGAGAAGTATAACTGAAATCACCAAAGTGATAAATATTCTATGTGGAACTTGGTGTTGAAAACAGGTGGAATTAATTACCAACACTGTGGAGTGATTCAGGTCTTTTTATTCCCATTATCAGGGGATAAAATCAGAAGCGCAGAGTTCAAATTCTAATAAAGAATAGAACACATTTAAAATAAGAATCTAACCAATGGGAAAAAAAACGCCAATCAGTAAAAGTGCTGCGCTTGACATCAAATGGTAATATTTCTAAAAAAAAATCAGTAATATTTGGTGAAGAAATTCACACTGGATATTTAGGACATAGATAATAGAAGACAGAAAAAAAAGCAGTCAAAGTAATATGACCTTGGAGAATTCTCAAATGTGAAAATATGAGCAATGCTAGGAAATATGATAAGAAATTCTACATTAAAGGGAGATGCACATTCCAGGAAAAAAAACTTCATATTCTCTTTGAAATCATCCGTCCTTTTCTGAGGACTTATCCATTTGGCATGGTGAAAAAGGAACTGGATTAACCATTTAAGAAATGCAGAAGAAAACAACAAATAATAGGAGCATTTTTAAAATTCTGAATCATATCTAATCTATAATTTTATGACAACAGTATTGTCTGGCACATAGTAGGTACTAAATAAAATTTACTTTATTTCTTCCAATGTCTAATATTTTTCTACTGCATCTCTTTCTACTGCAGTTACTTATATAATACTTTGTAATATTAAAATAAAAGTCAAGTAGTATTAAGGCAAATGTGTTATCAGAGTCTTTCTTAACTACATGACAGCAGTTTCCTATAGTTATATTTTAAAAGGTTTCAAAGACTAAAATAGCATGAATATGATGTCATGATTGAATGGAGAGACAAACCAAAGATTGACAATTTTCCAAGCTTTATTTACTCTATTTCATAATGTGGGTTTAATACTTCCCATAATACTTAACTATGGAATACTCATTCATATTTGATGGCAGAAAATTATCCTTAAGAGTTACATTCACTAGTCTTTTTAGCAGAAATGGAGAGTCCTAGATGACAGATGAAAGTGTAGTGAGCCGAAAGAGGGTTATGCACGTTAGTGCCGTCACAGTGGATAATATATGATGTGCCAGGAACATAAGTAACTTCTAATATGAGGACTGAGCATAGCAGAAAGGCAGTGGGCTATGAAACCATATGAGCAGGATGGAACACCGGCACCTATATCTTCAGTGAAACCTGAATTAGATTGGACATAATACCATGCTTATTTTTCAAAAAATATCAATAACTGACCACAGGATTGGAACACAGTCAACTACATCATAAGGAAAATATTATGACCTGCTTAAAACCCATGACATTGTCTCTATCCACAACCATAGTTTACCCCCACTTTCTGGGTACTGCCAAATTATCTATCTTTGTTGCCTGACACAAAGGGAAGTATTTTTATAATAGGAATTTGAACATGGACTTTGGAACCAGATATGATTGTAGCATTTATTTGCTGTCAGATCTTAGGTAAGTTACTTAACTGATCTCAGTTTCATTTAACTCATTTGTAAAATGTCAATAAAAACAGCACCTTTATAGATAGTGGTGAGGATTATGTGAAACGATATTTGTAAAATATTAAGTCCTTCTCTTCTTCCCATAGCATTTTGTGTGTGTGTGTGTTTTACATACGCTTCTCATGAGGTACTGTAATCATTGATTTACTTGTCCTTTTTAACTGCACTCACAGCCCTCTGAAGAAATAAATAGCCTTTTGAGTAATGCCAGACTCATAGTGGATAGCCAATATATATCCATGAATAAATGGAAGTAGTGTGAATGCCACTGGTTATCTGACAAAATTTTCCCAATATTCTCCTAAGTCAACTTTCTTTACTCATGTTTTATCATATTTGTCCCATATGACTTTCATGTATATAACTTTGAAAAAAAAACATGTTGCTAAAGATATGAGTATGAAGGCGCTATGGAGGAATGTAAAAGTGATGAAAGAGAGTTCTTCATCAGCCCCATCTCTTTCAGCTTAGCCTCACCCTCAGTCAGTCAAACACCTTACTTTCCTCTGAATGTGTGCTCTTCTCTACTCTGCTGGTTATGTACTAATTACCCTGCCTCATATATACTCCCAGCCAATCTCTACCCTTCTTAGGACTACATAATTATCCCTTGACCTCTGGCTTGCAGGTGGTTTTAGCCAGTGGAGGCACCAACAGTAGATCTTAGGCCAGGGAAGAGAGATGTTGGGATATTTATACCCCTGGCTCCTTTCCTCCTGTGTACTATGGTACCCCCTACCAAATGCAACAGCTTTTATCATATAGATCTCTTTATCCAGTTACACCTCTCCAGGTTCCTTTAACTCCTTCCGCTCCTGACCCTATATACAGGTGGGTGGCAAAACTGTATACTCCCTACTCTAGGTAACCCAGTGGTACACTACTATCCCTTGTTCTCCTAAATTTACCCATACTTTATAGATAACTCCTTTATTAAACTCCCATCAAATTACCCTGTTTCACTGTGTGATCTACTGTGTGACCTTAGACAACTAAATCCCTCTAAACCTTTCTGCCTTCATGTGTAAAATAAGATTAATTATTGTACAAGTGCAGTAAATATTTGTGGATTAAGGGGCTTCCCTGGTGGTGCAGTGGTTAAGAATCAGCCTGCCAGTGCAGGGGACACGGGTTCGAGCCCTGATCCAAGAAGATCCCACATGCCACGGAGCAACTGAACCCTTGCGCCACAACTACTGAGCCAGCGCTCTAGAGCCTGCGAGCCACAACTACTGAAGCCCGCATGCCTAGAGCTTGTGCTCCACAACAAGAGAAGCCACCGCAATGAGAAGCCTGTGCACCACATGAAGAGCAGCCCCCGCTCAAAGCAACTAGAGAAAGCCCACACGCAGCAACGAAAACCCAATGTAGCCAAAAATAAAATAAAATAAATAAATTTATAAAAAAATTTGTGGATTAAAAAAGATTATTTAGGTAAAGTACCCATCACAGTAATTCAAACTGGAATAAATGAGATAAGTCAAAGAAAACATTTAAAACTCTGGCATATATTACTAGCTCAATAAATGTTAAAATACATTGCTGTGATCACTATTGCAAATATTGTTTCCTCCTTTGGTATTATATAGTCTCATCTATCTCTTATCTCAATGTGTTATAAATCATCTTTTCAAAGTGTGTCTACCTTAATAGTTTGCAAGTTCCCTGAAGGATGGGTTTTTGCTTCATTCATCCTTCTATCACTACCGCTTATCACAGGGTGGGGCCAGATACTCATAAAATTTCTGGAAAGCCTGAATAAATTCATTACTCACAATTCCTTTGTCAAGAATGTTCAACATGTACAGTTACTACATTAAATATAGTATCAAAAATCACTTCCTTTAATTTATTGTCTATGTTTCTACAGAAATAAGACATCTTTTGAGAACAGGAGTATGGTTACAGTCAAGCATCTGGAGTCTTCCTGAAAAATGAAATGATTAGAGAGATTATGTCCCTAACAGGCTTATACAACATCTGCTAAAGTGAACTTGAGCTATGGAGTAGATAAAACCTCACATAATATTCCATTACCAGTAACAAGACATCTTTCAAGTTTAAATATTTATAGGTTTTTTTCCCTTAGCTAAATTGATTGTTTGTGAAATTGTATTTGAAACTGATTATTTTAATATTTCTTGCAGGTCACAATTTAACAATCTAAGAAATCTTCAAAACTTATTCTGAACTTTAAATAGAAACAAACCATGGAATTACAGGGCATTACTAAGGTGTCTCCAGGATAAATGCATAAAGGGAGATTTCCCAAACATTTTAAAAATGTAAGTAAAGACCCTTAAATCACTTTTCAATCATCAGACCACATTTTTTTTATGGAATTCCACCTGCTCTGAATGTGGCCTATATAAGTCATAGCTTCAATAATTGTTCTTATTAATTGGGACTAATGCAACTAAATTCAATGTTACTATGAGGAATTGACAGAAAAGATATATGAAAATAGCCAGCATAATTCTCATCACATGGAAGGCACTTATTTAATTTACATTAAATTTTATTTAATATAAATTTTAAAAGCATAAGCCAACTTAATGGCAGGGACGAAAAACAAATCAAAATAAACACAAGCAAAGCAAAATAGAGACCAGATTATACACAATTATGAATTTTGTGCATCAAAATCTGTTTACCTGAAAACATAGTATTGTTTGATTTTTCTCTCAGAAGGGATGCCATCAAGCTTCCTATGAAGGAAAATAGGTCAGGAAGCAGAACTTGTTTCTGTCTCTACATCAGTCCTTATCTTCCTGAGTGACTATGGCTGAATTACTTCTATAGCCTTCAGTTTCCTCATTTACCCTACATGGACTGGGAATTTATACCCTCATAACATTGTATAAATCTCTCAGATTTGAGTGGGTCCCTTGGCCTAACAACTGATTCATTTTTGTCCCATTAAACAAACCAGTGTTTTGGAAAAAAATGACCAAATGCATCCAAGGCCATGTTGGGTAAGTAACTGACCTGGACTCAGAAACCTTGGTTTTTGGTAATCATTCTGTAATCAACTTCCTTTATGGCCTTAGAAATTTTGCTTGGTCTCTGTGAACTTAGATTTTCTCATCTGTAATAGGGAAGTATATGAAAACCAATACCCCATCCACTACTCTTATTTTTTTCCTAAAACAAACTATATCATTTTATAATGTAGAATTTCCTCAGCTTAAAGTACATTATTTCTAGTGTAAAAAATAAACAATTTTCCTTAATTTTCCTCAGTAGTCTGCAATGTTAAAAATACATATTTTAAATTCATACATGTTAATAATATCAATGATATAAAGTGTGTGGGGGGGCGCCTTCAAGATGGCGGAGGAGTAAGATGTGGAGGTCACCTTCCTCCCCACAAATACATCAAAAATACATTTATGTGTGGAACAACTCCTACAGAACACCTACTGAATGCTGGCAGAAGAACTCAGACTTCCCAAAAGGCAAGAAACTCCCTATGTACCTGGGTAGGGCAAAAGAAAAAAGAGAGACAAAAGAATAGGGATGGGACCTGCACCTCGGGGAGGGAGCTGTGAAGGAGGAAAAGTTTCCATACACTAGGAAGCCCCTTCACTGGTGGAGACAGTGGGTGGGTGGGGTGGAAGCTTCAGGGCCATGGAGGAGAGTGCAGCCACAGGGGAGCAGAGGGCAAAGCGGAGACATTCCCGCACAGAGGATCGGTGCCGACCTGCACTCACCAGCCCAAGAGGCTTGTCTGCTCACCCGCCAGGGCGGGGTGGCGGGGGCTGGGAACTGAGGCTCTGGCTTCGGAGGTGAGATCCCAGGGAGAGGACTGGGGTTGACTGTGTGAACACAGCCTGAAGGGGGCTAGTGCGCCACAGCTAGCCAGGAGGGAGTCCAGGAAAAAGTCTGGAACTGCCAAAGAGGCAAGAGACTTTTCCTTGCCTCTTTGTTTCCTGGTGCATGAGGAGAGGGGATTAAGAGTGACACTTAAAGGAACTCCAGAGACGGGCGTGAGCCGTGGCTATCAGCGCGGACCCCAGAGACGGGCATGAGACGCTAAGGCTGCTGCTGCCACCACCACCAAGAAGCCTGTGTGCGAGCACAGGTCACTCTCCACACCTCCCCTCCCGGGAGCCTGTGCAGCCTGCCACTGCCAGGGTCCCGTGATCCAGGGACAACTTCCCCAGGGAGAACACATGGCGCGCCTCAGGCTATTGCAACGTCACACCGCCCTCTGCCGCTGAAGGCTCGCCCCTCATTCCGTACTCCTCCCCCGCCCTGGCCTGAGTGAGGCAGAGCCGCCTGATCAGCTGCTACTTTAACCCTGTCCTGTCTGGGCAGGGAACAGATGCCCTCAGGCAACCTACACACATAGGCAGGGCCAAATCCAAAGCTGAACCACAGGAGCTGCTCAAACAAAGAAGAGAAAGGGATATTTCTCCATGAAGCCTCAGGAGCAGTGGATTAAATCTACTCAATCAGCTTGATGTACCCTGCATCTGTGGAATACCTGAACAGACAACGAATCATCCCAAATTGAGGAGGTGGACTTTGGGAGCAACTGTAGACGTGGGGTTTGCTTTCTGCATCTAATTTGTTTCTGGTTTTATGTTTATCTTAGTTTAGTATTTAGAGTTTATTATCATTGGTAGATTTGTTTATTGATTTGGTTGCTCTCTTCCTTTTTTTGTTATATATATATGTATATTTTTTCCTTTTTCACTTTTTGTGAGTGTGTATGTGTATGCTTCTTTGTGTGATTTTGTTTGTATAGCTTTGCTTTTGCCATTTGTCCTAGGGTTCTGACTGTCCGTTTTTTGTTTGTTTGTTTGTTTTTTAGTAGAGTTTTTAGTGCTTGTTATCATTGGTGGATTTGTTCTTTGGTTTGGCTGCTCTCTTCTTTCTTTCTCTCTCTTTTTAATTACTTTTTAATTTTTTAATTTTTAATATTTTTTTCTATTTTAATAACTTTATTTTATTTTATTTATTTATTTTTTCTTTCTTTCTTTCTTTCTTTTTCTCCATTTTCTTCTGAGCCATGTGGCTGACAGGGTCTTGGTGCTCCGGCCGGGTGGCAGGCCTGTGCCTCTAAGGTGGGAGAGCCGAGTTCAGGACATTGATCCACCAGAGACCTCCCAACCCCACATAATATCAAATGGTGAAAGCTCTCTCAGAGATCTCCATCTCAATGCTGAGACCCAGCTGCACTCAATGACCAGCAAGTTACAGTGCTGGACACCCTATGCCAAACAACTAGCAAGACAGGAACACATCCCCACCCATTAGCAGAGGGGCTGCCTAAAATCATAATAAGTTCACAGACACCCCAAAACACACCACCGGATGTGGTCCTTCCCACCAGAAAGACAAGATCCATTCTCATCCACCAGAACACAGGCACCAGTCCCCTCCATCAGGAAACCTACACAAGCCACTGAATCAACCTTACCCACTGGGGGCAGACACCAAAAACAACGGGAACTACGAACCTGCAGACTGCGATAAGGAGACCCCAAACACAGAAAGTTAACCAAAATGAGAAGACAGAGAAACACACAGCAGATGAAGGAGCGAGGTAAAAACTCACCAGACCAAGTAAATGAAGAGGAAATAGGCAGTCTACCTGAAAAAGAATTCACAGTAATGGTAGTAAAGATGATCCAAAATCTTGGAAATAGAATAGGGAAAATACAAGAAACGTTTAACAAGGACCTAGAAGAACTAAAGAGTAAACAAACAATGATGAACAACACAATAAATGAAATTAAATTCTCTAGAAGGAATCAATAGCAGAATAACTGAGGCAGAAGAATGGATAAGTGACCTGGAAGATAAAAGAGTGGAAATAACTACTGCAGAGCAGACTAAAGAAAAGAGAATGAAAAGAATTGAGGACGATCACAGAGACCTCTGGGACAACATTAAACAGACCAACATTCAAATTATAGGAGTCCCAGAAGAAAAAGAGAAAAAAAAAGGGACTTAGGAAATATTTGAAGAGATTATAGTTGAAAACTTCCCTAATATGGGTAAGGAAATAGTCAGTCAAGTTCAGGAAGTGCAGAGAGTCCCATACAGGATAAATTCAGGGAGAAACACACCAAGACATATATTAATCAAACTATCAAAAATTAAATACAAAGAAAAAATATTAAAAGCAGCAAGGGAAAAGCAACAACTAACATACAAGGGAATCGCCATAAGGTTAACACCTGATCTTTCAGCAGAAACTCTGCAAGCCAGAAGACAGTGGCAGGACATATTTAAAGTGATGAAAGGGAAAAACCTACAACCAAATTACTCTACCCAGCAAGGATCTCATTCACATTCCACAGAGAAATTAAAAAATTTACAGACAAGCGAAAGCTAAGAGAATTCAGCACCACCAAACCAGCTCTACAACAAATGCTAAAGGAACTTCTCCAGGCAGGAAACACAGGAGAAGGAAAAGACTTACAATAACAAACCCCAAACAATTAAGAAAATGGTAATAGGAACATACATACCAATAAGTACCTTAAATGTAAATGGATTAAATGCTCCACCAAAAGACATAGACTGGCTGAATGGATACAAAAACAAGACCAATATATATGCTGTCTACAAGAGATCCACTTCAGACCTAGGGACACATACAGCCTGAAAGTGAGGGGATGGAAAAAGATATTTCATGCAAATGGAAATCAAAAGAAAGCTGGAGTAGCAGTTCTCATATCAGGCAAAATAGACTTTAAAATAAAGACTATTACAAGAGACAAAGAAGGACACTACATAATGATCAAGGGATCGAACCAAGAAGAAGATATAACAATTGTAAATATTTATGCACCCAACATAGGAGCACATCAATACATAAGGCAAATGCTAACAGGCATAAAAGGGGAAATAGACAGTAACACAATCATAGTAGGGGATTTAAGAGCCCACTTTCACCAATGGAAAGGTCATCCAACGTGAAAATAAATAAGGAAACAAAAGCTTTAAATGATATATTAAACAAGATGGACTTAATTGATATTTATAGGACATTCCATCCAAAAACAGCAGATTATACTTTCTTCTCAAGTGCTCATGGAACATTCTCCAGGATAGATCATATCTTGTGTCACAAGTCAAACCTTGGTAAATTTAAGAAAATTGAAATCATATCAAGTATCTTTTCTGACCACATGCTATGAGACTAGATATCAAATACAGGAAAAATTCTGTAAAAAATACAAACACATGGAGGCTAAACAATACGCTACTAAATAACCAAGAGATCACTGAAGAAATCAAAGAGGAAATCAAAAAATACCTAGAAATAAAACACAATGACCCAAAACTTATGGGATGCAGCAAAAGCAGTTCTAAGAGGGAAGTTTATAGCAGTACAATCCTACCTCAAGAAACAAGATACATCTCAAATAAGCAACGTAACCTTACACCTAAAGCAATTAGAGAAAAAAGAACAAAAACCCCCCAAAGTTAGCAGAAGGAAAGAAATCATAATGATAAGATCAGAAGTAAAAATAAGTTAAGGAAATGAGAGCAAAGATCAATAAAACTAAAAGCTGGTTCTCTGAGAAGATAAACAGAATTGATAAACCATTAGCCAGACTCATCAAGAAAAAAAGGGAGAAGACTCAAATCAATAGATTTAGAAATGAAAAAGGAGAAGTAACAACTGACACTGCAGAAATACAAAGGATCATGAGAGGTTACTACAAGCTAGTATATGCCAATAAAATGGACACCCTGGAAGAAATGGACAAATTCTTAGAAAAACACAACCTTCTGAGACTGAAACAGGAAGAAATACAAAATATAAACAGACCAATCACAGGCACTGAAATTGAAACTGTGATTAAAAATCTTCCAACAAACAAAAGCCCAGGACCAGATGGCTTCACAGGCGAATTCTATCAAACATTTAGAGAAGAGCTAACACCTATCTTTCTCAAACTCTTCCAAAATATAGCAGAGGGAGGAACACTCCCAAACTCATTCTACAAGGCCACCATCACCCTGATACCAAACCAGACAAAGATGCCACAAAAAAAGAAAACTACAGGCCAATATCACTGATGAACATAGATGCAAAAATACTCAACAAAATGCTAGCCAACAGAAGCCAACAACACATTAAAAGGATCATACACCATGATCAAGTGGGGTTTATCCCAGGAATACAAGGATTCTTCAATATACGCAAATCAATCAACGTGATACACCATATTAACAAATTGAAGGAGAAAAACCATATGATCATCTCAATAGATGCAGAAAAAGCTTTCGAAAAAATTCAACACCCATTTATGATAAAAACCCTCCAGAAAGTAGGCATAGAGGGAACTTACCTCAAATAATAAAGGCCATACATGACAAACCCACAGCCAATATCGTCCTCAATGGTGAAAAACTGAAACCATTTCCACTAAGATCAGGAACAAGACAAGGTTGCCCCCTCTCACCACTATTATTCAACATAGTTTTGGAAGTTTTAGCCACAGCAATCAGAGACGAAAAAGAAATAAAAGAAATCCAAATTGGAAAAGAAGAAGTAAAACTGTCACTGTTTGCAGATGGCATGATACTATACACAGAGAATCCTAAAGATGCTACCAGGAAACTACTAGAGCTAATCAATGAATATGGTAAAGTAGCAGGATACAAAATTAATGCTCAGAAATCTCTTGCATTCGTATACACTAAGGATGAAAAATCTGAAAGAGAAATTAAGGAAACACTCCTATTTACCATTGCAACAAAAAGAATAAAATACATAGTAATAAACTTACCTAAGGAGACAAAAGACCTGTATGCAGAAAACTATAAGACACTGATGAAAGAAATTAAAGCTGATACAAACAGATGGAGAGATAAACCATGTTCTTGGATTGGAAGAATCAATATTGTGAAAATGACTATACTACCCAAAGCAATTTACAGATTCAATGCAATCCCTATCAAACTACCAATGGCATTTTTCACAGAACTAGAACAAAACGTTGCACAGTTTGTATGGAAACACAAAAACCCCGAATTGTCAAAACAATCTTGAGAAAGAAAAATGGAGCTGGAGGAATCAGGCTCCCTGACATCACACTATACTACAAAGCTACAGTAATCAAGACAGTATGGTACTGGCACAAAAACAGAAATATAGATCAATGGAATGGGATAGAAAGCCCAGAGATAAACCCACACACATATGGTCACCTTATCTTTGATAAAGGAGGCAAGAATATACAATGGAGAAAAGGCAGCCTCTTCAGTAAGTGGTGCTGGAAAAACTGGACAGCTTCATGTAAAAGAATGAAATTAGAACACTGCCTAACACCATACACAAAAATAAACTCAATATGGATTAAAGACCTAAATGTAAGGCCAGATACTATAGAACTCTTAGAAAACATAGGCAGAACACTCTATGACATAAATCACAGCAAGATCCTTTTTGACCCACCTCCTAGAGTAATGGAAATAAAAACAAAAATAAACAAATGGGACCTAATGAAACTTAAAAGCTTTTGCACAGCAAAGGAAACCATAAACAAAACGAAAAGACAATCCTCAGAATGGGAGAAAATATTTGCAAATGAAACAACTGACAAAAGATTAATCTCCAGAATTTACAAGCAGCTCATGCAGCTCAATATCCAAAAAAGAAACAACCCAATCCAAAAATGGGCAGAAGGGGCTTCCCTGGTGGCGCAGTGGTTGAGAATCTGCCTGCTAATGCAGGGGACACGGGTTCGAGCCCTGGTCTGGGAGGATCCCACATGCCACGGAGCAACTGGGCCCGTGAGCCACAACTACTGAGCCTGCACGTCTGGAACCTGTGCTCCGCAACAAGAGAGGTCGCGACAGTGAGAGGCCCGTGCACCGCGATGAAGAGTGGCCCCCGCTTGCCGCAACTAGAGGAAGCCCTTGCACAGAAACGAAGACCCAACACAGCCAAAATAAATTAATAAATAAATAATAATTAAAGGTGCTAATAATTTAAAAAAAACGGGCAGAAGACCTAAATAGACATTTCTCCAAGAAGATATACAGATTGCATGAAAGGATGCTCAACATCACTAATCATTAGAGAAATGCAAATCAAAACTACAATTAGTTATCACCTCACACAGGTCAGAATGGCCATGATCAAAAAATCTACAAAGAATAAATGCTGGAGAGGGTGTGGAGAAAAGGCAACCCTCTTGCACTGTTGGTGGGAATGTAAATTGATACAGCCACTATGGAGAACAGTATGGAGGTTCCTTAAAAAACTAAAAATAGAACTACCATATGACCCAACAATCCCACTACTGGGCATATACCCTGAGAAAACCATAATTCAAAAAGTGTCATGTACCACAATGTTCATTGCAGCACTAGTTACAATAGCCAGGACATGGAAGCAACCTAAGTGTCCATTGACAGATGAATGGATAAAGAGGATGTGGCACATATATACAATGGACTATTCCTCAGCTATAAAAAGAAATGAAATTGAGTTATTTGTAGTGAGGTGGATGGAACTAGAGTCCGTCATACAGAATGAAGTAAGTCAGAAAGAGAAAAACAAATACTGTATGCTAACACATATATACGGAATCTAAAAAAACAAACAGACAAAAAACAAACCAAGTGGTTCTGAAGAACCTAGGGGCAGGACAGGAATAAAGACGCAGAGATAGGTTTGGATTTGGATTTGAGGACACAGGGAGGGGGAAGGGTAAGCTGGGACAAAGTGAGAAGTGGCATGGACATATATACATTACCAAATGTAAAATAGATAGCTAGTGGGAAGCAGCCCCATAGCACAGGGAGATTAGCTCGGTGCTTTGTGTCCACCTAGAGGGGTGGGATAGGGAGGGTGGGAGGGAGATGTGAAAGGGAGGTGATATGGGGATATATGTATATGTATAGCTGATTCACTTTGTTATACAGCAGAAACTAACACACCATTGAAAAGCAATTATACTCCAATAAAGATGTTAATAAATAAAGTCCGTGGGTTCTGACACTTGGTCACCTCAACTCTTTCTTTCAAAACTCAATTCAGTTTTGACTCCAAGACACAGGACAAGAGGAAGCCTGATTATCTAGAAAAGTTTCTAACAGATTCAGTAACTCGCAGAGGCCATTTCTGAGTAAATGGGACATTTCTTCTGCTCAGTTCTCAGCTACAAGCCAACCCAATAATAATGAACATCCACAATGACAATGTGATTGCATTTTTAATATACTCATAGATTCAACTTTGAACATTTACTAAAAAGCTAAACATGGAGTTTGAGATAAATTATTTTTCCTTCTCAGATGACCAACGTAAACTGAGACATCATTTGTTACATAGTAGAGAAGATTAAAGACATTTCCCTCCTAGAAACTGAAACAGATAAAATGCCCATTAAAATCTCTATGGAGTTATAAAAATGAAATGTATTTGTTCCACTTAGGCAATAATAGAGCTACTGAACTAATGTGTTCTTAATTATCACATATGGTTGTGAAGAGAATTTTCTGTTATTTCTGAATAACCTTCACTTTTTAATATCTTTTTATAATCCTAAATGCATACAATTGTCTCCTTTACAGTGTCTATGCAACATTTGGCTGAACACTAAACCAGTATGAAGTGTTTGTAGAGGGGCCAATCAGAGACAAGTTATAGGGACCGATGGAAAGTAGACATGACTTTATTTCAATAATATGGTCTAAAGATAAATAAATGCTATTTATCTCTACACCACAGAAAAACGTGTCTAGAACCCAAAGTGTTAGGCAAATCTAAAATTCAGGTGTTGTGGCAGATAAAGAGATTTGGGGGAATGTGATGGTAAAGGGGGCTTTACTTTATCCCTAAACTGAAATAAGTTTCCTGAACCTCCCTTTTACTGTCAATTTCTAATGCCTGTTTGGTTTCATGAATATGGCAAGTGGTTTGGGCCTTCCAGCTCTTAGGAAAAACAAATGAATCTAAATGTTTCACACTTAATGGTATTTGTAAAGGAAAGAAACAATAAAAGGCATTAATAAGCTCTGGGCTGAGTCGGCAATGCTAACATTTCTGTATTAAACATGGAAGTCAGCCAGAACAGAGCTTTAAATAACTTTTTTTTTTTAATGTATGACATAGAATAAAAATAATGAAATAAAATTGATTCTTTCCTAGCATGACTGTTTATGATGTTTGTAAAAGAAATTTATGAGACGGTCTCTCTTCCCAGTAAAATTTACTGATTGGTTTATTCTTTGACAAAAGATGTGAACAGAACAATTTTGCAATTGCCTAAAAATAATGCTGGATTTATGGCCTGGTCAGAATGTAAGAGAAATTTAATCATCCGGAACAGATGGAAGTGATGTAGTCAGCAAAATCTGCTTCCCGAGTACAAATGGACCAGCAAAAGCTATCCTACTACAGAGGCATCCTGGTAAGAGATGGCAGAGACTCGGAAGTAAGGAAGGAGAGATAAAACAAAAGACAGCTGGAAGACACCTGCCTAGAACCTTCACTCTTGAATAATTGCAAAAGGAAGCTACCAATAAAAATCCCTAATATATCCAAAACCCCCACTCCATTTTAAGGTCAACAAGAAAAACCTCTTCAAGAAGTCTAACCTTACTAAGAACTCTTTATTCCACTGCATTCTGAGGGTACTGATATATATTACACAGTGAATTCTATAGCTGCTGATTTCAAGCATCGTAATTGCATTGTAGTTAGTTGTCCAGTACGTGATCTCCCTATATACATATTAAGTTATTTGAAAACAGAAGGTTTTCTCCTTCTAGCAACTAGGAAAGAGCAAAAAATGGAAATGTGCCTAATCAAAAATAAATAAATAAATAAAATCAAAGTAGCCTAAAGTGGTAGGCTTTAGAGCTAAACACTTTGGAATCTAAAATCTGACTCTCACATTCAACACATACCTACTCAGCCTTAGGACAATTACAACAATTAGATATTACAGTATTTGCTACACTGCCAACATACAGAAGACAATTAATAGCAGCTGGTAAATGGTAAATGGCAAAGTGTAGAAGAAGGATTATATATAGAATGTATAGTCACAGAGGTATATCAAATCTTGAATTTTCTGACCACGAGAAGAGACTTCAATATCTTGAGCCTTGGTTTATTTATCTGGATAAGTAAGATGATAATGGATAACTTGGTAATTAAATGAAAGAGACCTTTGTCTGCTGAGTTATATGAACTCAACAAGTTCTATAAACTCATTGAGTATTAGTTATCTCTCTAATATATGGAATAATTAGAAAATTGCAGATATGTATACAAGTTGCATACTATTTCCTTTTGATATGTCATTTTATAAGCATCCTTCTCTCACTGATTTGCTGAATTGTGCCCTCACTAGGAGTCTTATTTTCTTTGTTCTGAAGAGAGAAAGACTTTTAGACACTTAAGCCTTCATATTAAGTCCCAGATCCAGAATTAGGTGGTCCATGAACGAAATTGTCTTGAATCAGTGTTCTTTATCACCAAACCAGATTTAGATCCGAGATGTACCCTGTCATTTCCTTGGTTAAATGGCAAGCCCAACATTAACTCCAGTCAACAAAATTGATGAATTGAGATCCATCCTAGTCCTCCCGGATCTCTCTCTCACGTGTATAAGGTAAGACTCATTTTCTGCACCTAATAGATTTTTCTTAAGTTAACAAATGATGTAAGCTATATTATAAGAAACCATGATGTTCCACAGAATCCAGACTTTTGTGTCACAAAGTAAACCAGAATCAGAGGTTCTGATGCCATGAGAGACCCTTCTCCATTGTCCCTCCTTGCTTTCCGCATGACTGCTTTGTTCTTTTCTGGTCAGACTGACATTTTTTGTTTCTTTGTTTCATAATGCACAATTTAGGGCCATGCATAGTCTCTAGATTACATGGTAAATATCCAACAACTTAAAGAGAGAAAATAACTTCACCCAGGTTTTCCAAATTACTAATGAAAAAATTCTGACTATACCAGCTAGGATTATGTTCCTAACTTCAGTCCAATTCACTGAGCATACGGGGTTGAAATTCTGTTTTAATAAGAGGCTCTAGTGTCCCACTGAACTACATGAATGGAGGGTGGCAAGATCGAAGATTTCCTGAAATAAGGTCTGGGAAGGCAATCAAAAAGATATTAGATATTCCTAGTCCCTTTCTATGTCAGGGACCCTGTGTTTAATCACAAAAGATTTGGAGAAACAGTTTCCATGGCAACTCCTCCTCATCATGAGTTTAATGATCGATTTGTCCCACTTTCTGGTCATTCTATAACTTCCTTGTTTGTGTAGATCTCTGAGAGCCATGACTAATGTCTGGTTGGCTTCTGGGTGTCCAAAGGACACTTGAATTGACTGTTGGCATGCATTTTCCTCCTAAAATCACCTTCTGAGTTCTGATGCTCGGAAGCTCTTATTATGGCTTTTGGCATATCAAGATATACCTTGGACCACCAAGATCAACTTGTATTGTTGCATTCATTTTCCTTTCACTATTATCTTTCTCTAACATCTGTTATCTAATTTTCCAACCACAGCATGTACTACGGTCTGACCTTATGGAGATTCAAGAGAATCCTTCCCATTTTGACAGCACTCTCCTCCAAGTAGCCTTTAGAAACACTTTTGTCTTCCTTGACACAATGTATTGATATAAAGAGGGGACATGATTCTCCCATATCCTGGAACACCAATATGCTGGAATGGCCCTCGTGCTTGACGAACCTTATGACAGAGACCAAATTTCATGTTGATTAGTAGGCATGGCTATTAACCTTCTTGCTCAGCTCCCATCCAGAAGGAAAGAAAAACAGGACTTTACTCGGGCAGTAAATATTCCATACGGCCTTGGATAAAAGTAGTTACATCTGTGAAAGATTTACATTTATAGTCAACATAAATTAACTGTCCAAAGAAAATGAAAAATATAGATGTCTACATAATTTACTAGTGGACTACCTTGCATAGCTTCAAAGTATATTGTAGTGATTATCAGCAGAGCCCTAGTGATGACAAGCAGTTTAGATTCACTGTGAGGATATTATTGCTTCCTACACAAATGAATGAAAGTACAAATAATGTAGCTTCAGGAGGACACTCTTCTTTTCTTTGTATCAAATACTTGGCCGTCATAAGACAGGGTGGCAGAAGCTTTGGGAGGATGCTAATCTCACACACTGTACCAACTTGAAATTATGGAGGGAAGATGCATGTGCTCTGACTCCTTGTGATAAAAATGTATTTTATGAGTTAAATGAACATATGCTTCTGAAAGGATAATGACCTCTAGGAAACACTACTCTAAGTGAAATTTGCCTGATCTAAGAACAAATGTATAAATTAAAATATTAGCACAAGAAATATATAAGAATCTAATTATTTAATACATGTTATTCTAACAATAGAATTTGAGCATTCAAATGAATCTAATATATCCTTTTGGGTTACCCTTCTACTCCAGTAAGCAGAGCAGATGAACAGAAAAGTGAAGGCTGCATTTTGAGATCACAAAGTGAAGACACAACCTACTCAAAACTAAAACCTTAGTAGTATGACTCTTACTAGAATATTCATTAACTTTTACCCTTCTCTTTAAGAAAAACCATTCAGAATGTCTAGCACATTTCCTAACACATAAGTGGTACTCAGTAAATATTTGTGTAATGGATTAATCAATGACTCAATATTTATTATCTTCAGTGGAAAAATCAGGGTTCAGAGAAGTAGAAGACAGAGTCCTCTTACCTAATTGCTCTATAATTCAGTAAGGAAATACAACCCAATATATTTAAAGCTCTTAGTTTAAGCCAATTATTCCAGACACAATGTCATTTTTGACAAAAGTCTTCCTGGAGAATATTTTGTTACTGCCACTTAAATGAACACCAACTATAATTTGGGAATGTGAAGTTATGAATACTTGGGTCTTTCTCAGTCTAAATGGCGTTTCCAAAACATGAACAACTTTTGGAATTTGACCTTTTCAGCCTACTTTGTTGAGTTGCTTCACTGACTTTGCATGTTTTCATCTTCTGAACTGTGAAGTTAGGTTGAAAATAAATGTAGATGTTCCTCTTGATAAATATATGAAGTGAAAAGGACTGTCTCTAATCTTTCCTGAAATACAATATTCCTTCTATTCTCAGAATCAGAAAAGATACCATTATGATTCCACCACTTTTGTATCTTTAACAATGTTTTAGTACTATATATCATATTATATCATTGGTACAAACTTCCATTAAAAGCTGTAAGATATGTGTGTGTTTGTATATATGTGTGTGCATAAATAGAACTTAAAGTGAAAATTCATGATTGTACATTTCTATGTTTCATTTGTAGACCATTCCCTTTCCCAACAAAACAATCAGTTCTCATTGACTATCATCAGTTTCAAATAATTATATCTACAATGTCAAAATACATAATGATCACCCAGATAATTAGCCAAGAATAGCCATCCTACTACCAGCTTTAAAAAATGACTGATATTTGAAAGGGAAACCATGGACAACAGTACTATATGACAAAATGTGAGAGAGAATCAATCATCCCAACATTTGGTCTGCACTGTTTCACTGCAGTATAGCCACTGTTTTCACATGGACCAGAGCTGCCAAAAATAGACTCATTTTCAGCTAGATGATACTACATCAGTAATCTCCAATGAGGGAGATTCAAACAAAAATGTCCAGTAGCAGATTTTTGTAACTTTAGCTTAAAAGACAGTTACTACTCACCTTGGCCCTTTTCCTCCTTCTTTTGGGTTGGAATGTGAACATGATGGTGAGATTTGGATCAGCCATACTAAATTATGAATTCATATTGGAAATAGCATCCAGGCAAGGAGGAAAAACACCAGGCAAGGAGGAAAAACAAAGTCAGAAGGATCTTGGTTCCATGAGGAAACTCATGGAGCATATTCCCCAAACTGCCTTTGGACTACCTGTCTCTGTATTCTACTTTGAGAATAGAACAAATTATTTATTGAATTTAAGATTTTGTTACACCAGGACTCTCTAACTAATTAACAAATTCAATTGTTAATTATAAAGGTAATTTGTATCTAGGAAAAGTTTTTGTTGGGTACTACACTCAAGTGGGGGGAAATATACATATTCATAAATAGAAAGAAAATGTGCTTAAATGGTATCTTCAGAAGACCCAAGAAATTTTTGTTGTTATTTGGCACCTCAATTAATCTACCTTGCTAGAGTAATATGTACATAGGGAATAATAACAGAGTATATCTTATTCATTTTAAAGGGCATTGACTACAGAAGTGAGTACTTCATCACAGGGAACAATTTTAGAAAAAGAATAATCCCCCCTGCAATCCAAACTTCAGTATCTAACGAAACAGATTTTAGAAATGACTGACACAAATGAGAAGAAAAGTTTTTTGAAACACAGAGAAAAAATATTTGTCTCCAGAGCTTAGGGCTGTAGCGCCCTGTATTCAATATGCAGGTCTTCTCAAAGTCAGGAGGCCTCTGGACCGAATAACCAAGGGGAAAAAGAGACGAGTGAGAGACAGAGAAAAAAGGAGGGAGGGAGAGAGAGAGGAGAGAGGAAGAAAATAATCAATTGTCTGTTTTTTCTCCTTCAATTCACTGATAGAAAATAGTAGCCTCATATTTAAGCAAAACCCCTCTTCTTTTTTTTTTTTTTAACATCTTTATTGGAGTATAACTGCTTTACAATGGTGTGTTAGTTTCTGCTGTATAACAAAGTGAATTACCTATAGATATACATATATCCCCATATCTCTTCCCTCTTGCATCTCCCTCCCACCTTCCCTATCCCACCCCTCTAGGTGGACGCAAAGCACCGAGCTAATCTCCCTGTGCTATGGGGCTGCTTCCCACTAGCTATCTATTATACATTTGGTAATGTATGTATGTCCATGCCATTTCTCACTTTGTCCCAGCTTACCCTTCCCCCTCCCCATGTCCTCAAGTCCATTCTCTACGTCTGTGTCTTTATTCCTGTCCTGTCCCTAGGTTCTTCAGAACCACTTGGTTTTTTTTTTTTTTTAGATTCCATATATATGTGTTAGCATACAGTATTTGTTTTACTCTTTCTGACTTACTTCACTCTGTATGACAGACTCTAACTCCATCCACCTCATTACAAATAACTCAATTTCGTTTCTTTTTATGGCTGAGTAATATTCCATTGTATATATGTGCCACATCTTCTTTATCCATTCATCTGTAGATGGACACTTACAGGTGGAATTTCTGTCTTTCAAACAACTTATCCTTGAGGAAGAAAAGGGGAAAGGAGAAAGTAGGAGGTTTAAAGTCATTCTGTTTGTGATAAAGTTGGGACCCAAGAAATATTTGTTGAATGGAGGCATGGATAAATGAATTAATAAATAAATGAACAACTGGGTAAGTGATGTCAACAAGTTGCACTACTTTTTAAAAATTGTGCTGTGTATGTATACACACATATACATATTTACATATGGTCTTTCCATATGAAATATAATAATATAAATAAATATATGTTTAAATTTACATTTGGTAAAAAAATCACTTTTTTGTATGTAACTGTATGAATTTTAACATACATATAAATTTGTGTAGCCATCACTACAAACAAGATACAGAATAATTCCACAACCCCCAAAATTTCTCTTGTGCTGCCCCATGCTACTCAAGCACTCCCACAACTCCTAACCCCAGCCAATAAGAAACCTATTCTTCATCCCTGTAATTTTGTCTTTTCTAGAATGTAATATATTTAGAATCAGATAATATGTAATATTTGGTTTCTTTCACAGCATAATGCTTTTGAGATTCAGTTGTGCTGTTGTGTTTATCAATAGTTTGTTCTTTTTTAACTGCTGGATAGCAATCCATTATACCACAATTTATTTATTCAAATGTTAAAGAAAATTTAGGTTGTTCCCACATTTGGGTGACTATGGATAACACTGCTAGAACTATCCATGTACAGATTTTTGTTTGAATATATAGGCATTTCTTTAGGGTACATGCCTAGGAGCGGGATCGCTGGGTCTCGTGGTAGGTGTATGCTTACTTCAACCACCAGGCTGTCTTCCAATGTGGCTGTAACATTTTGCATTGTTACCATCAACGGATGAGAGTTCCAACTGTTCCATATCCTTGTCAGAATTTGGTATTGTCATATTGTTATCTTTGTAAATTTTATTTTAGCCATCCTAATAGGTATGTATTAGTACATCACTCCAGCTTTAATTTGAAATTCCTTAATGACTAATTTATATTTTTCCTGTGTATAGTTGCTTTCAAGTATCTTCTTCAGTGAAGTATCTGTTCACATATATTGCCTGTTTAAATTGGTTTATTTGGTTTTTCACTGTCAAGATTGGAGAATTCTTTATGCATCCTGGATAAAGCGTTTTGTTAGGTATGTGATTTGAAACTGTTTCTTTTTTTGGTGTGTGTGAAATCTCCAGATTGTCTTTTCATGTCCATAACAGGGTCTTTTACAGAGCAAATGTTTTTAATTTTGATAAAGTTCAGTTAATCATTTTTTATTAATCATTATTTTATTGTCATAAATAAGAACACTTAGCCTAACTCAAGGTCACAAAGAGTCTTCCTATGTTTTCTTTTTAAAATGTTTAATAGGTTTATGTTTTACATTTAAATAAATCTATGATTCAGTTAATTTTTATATACAGTATAAAGTTTAAACTTCTTTTTTTTACATATGGATGTCTGATTATTCCAGAAATATTTGTTGAAAAGGCTAGGCTTTCTCTATTGAATTGCATTTGCAACTTTTTCAAAAATTAATTGACCATATTTGTTTCCATTTCTGCACTCTTTATTCTATTCCATAGTTCCATGTGTCTACACCACATAGCCTTGATTAATGAAGCTTTTTTTAGGTCTTAAAATCAAGAAGTCTGAGTCTTATAACTTTGTTGTTCTTTCTAAAAATTATTTTAGCTCTTCTATTTCAGGTCTCTTTCCAAATAAATTTTAGAATCAGCTTGTTTATATTTATAAAATACCTTCTGTGGTATTTAGAACTGAAAAACACAATAATGTAAATGTTTAAATCACCAAAAAGACTCAGTTATAGAGATGACATATGAAAAGATCAGTGGAATTGAAGGTAGATTAGTAGAAATCATAGTCTAAACGACAGAGAAAAAGGATTGAAACCTTCTGAGATTTTGATGGAGATTGCATTAACTCTAAAGATCAGTTTGTGAAGAACTGGCATCTAAATTATACTGAGTTTTCCTACCCAAGAACACTGTTTTTGAACTCTGAGATAAAATAAAAAGCTGGTTCTTTACAAAGTCACTCGAAGTAAAATATCCCATAGGGATCTCTAATTTATGTGGTAGTTGTCATATGTATTATATATACATAATTTGAAAAAAAATCAGACAATGTAATAATTTTTGCTTTCAACAGTCATACATATTTTAAAAATTGTAAAAGGCACAATGTAATCTATTACACTTACACAGATAGTTGCCGTCTTTGTTGCTCTTAATTCATCCCTAAGGTTCCAGATTTCCCTCTTTTGTAGTATCTTTTCCATTGAATAAGCTCCTTTGCATCCTTTTAAAGCATGTTTATGGATAACAAATTGTCTTAATGTTCTTTCATCTGAGAATACATTTCACTTTCATTTCAGAGAGATAGTTTTGCTGAATAGAGAATTCTAAGTTGACGTTTGTTTTTCCTCTCAGAACTTTAAGAAATGCTGTTCTACTCTCTTGTTGCCACCACTAATTTCGATTAGAAATCTAGAGCCATTTGAACCATTTTCTTCTATGTGCAATGTATTGTTTTTCTCTGTCTGCTTTTAATTGTTTTCTCTTTATCCTTGGTTTTCAGAAGTTTGATTGTAATGTGTCTGGCATGGTTTACTTTAAGTTCATTCTGCTTGGAGTTTGCTGAGTTTCTGGGATCTACAAGTTTATGGGCTTTACCAAATTCGGAAAGTTTTCAGCTATTGTTAATTCAAATATTTTGCCACGACCTATCTCTTGTGTCTTCCTGTTGAGTCTGCAATGACACAAATGTTAGAACTTTTGATATTGTCACACAGGTCCCTGAAGTTCTGTTCATTTGGATTCAATCTTTTTTCTCTGTTGTTTAGAACTATGATTTCTACTAATCTACCTTCAATTCCACTTATCTTTTCATATGTCATCTCTATTATTGAATCTTTCTGGTGATTTAAACATTTACATTTTTATGTTTTTCAGTACTAAAATTTCCACTTTTAAAGATTCTTCTTCATTGACAAATCTTCTATATTTCCATTCATTTGAAGACTGTATTCATGGTGCATGATTATAATGCATAATTTAAAGCTATTATGAGACTTTGGGTCCTGTAAAAATCTCTTAAAGAACTTTTTTTAAAGCAACCAATCAAACTGGTTTGATTCACATCACAAGTCCTGACTTACTTTTTTTTGAATTGTGATTCCAGTCACAGTTTAGTTTTCAAAGCCTTTGCTGGCCAATTTTGGTTGGTCCAGTATGTGAAACAACCAAGTTTCACACTGGGATTGGCAGTGATCCACACATTTGTTCAGTCTTCAAAATTTTTGCGTTGTTGATTCTGATCAGTTCTACACATGGGTAGTTCAAGGAAGAGCCCAAGACTTACACATATATATTCAAAGCATCTCTTTTGTCTCCCTCTCTGTGATCTTCTCCATACTCCTGAATTCCCAGTGTCCTCCTTCCTGCTGCTCTGGTTAAAAACCTGAGGATTTAGTATCCCCATTGTATTGCACATTTCCCATGACTGGGTCAGTGTTGAAGCAAAACAGCAAGAACAAAGAGTGTGGAACTGTTCCTGCTGCCACCACCCACCATCTCCCCTCCCCGCTGTCTCTGTTGCTCTCAGGTTTTCACCAGGGTTTGCTGAGCACAGTGCCGGAGGAGCCAAAAGAGTTTCATTCTGCTACCTCCTATGCCACCATCTCATTCCTTTGTTGAGAACCAGTGTTTTTTCTTATAACGTTTCTGTCTATACCCATGTACAAATCTTGGAGTTATGAGAGTCTAATCAAGAAGATACAGGAGAAAAATGAGCATAATATAACAACAAAAGCACAGAGCAAAACATAACAACAACAAAAAGAGCAAACACAAGGAGGTAATTTATCACCATATGGCCATTTTTTGTTTTAATTTCCCTACTCTGTCTGCCTGCTCTCATTTACTGCACACCATCCTCTAGCAGCTGCTTGATTTCTTTCCATGATTTTTACTAATAATCAGTGAGCAGCAGTAGCTAAATGTGCATACTCCATCTTAACTGAAACTAAAAACGTCTTGCACCAACAATATATAAGAACCGCTGAGTCCAATAGACTATTATGAATGGCATAAGAGAGACACATGTTAAGAGAGGTGAGAGAAGAAAGCATTATTGTCAGCATCTGGGAAAGGATACTCTGTATTCCTGATTAGAGTTCCAGATTTTGATTACTGAAATAAAGATGGAAAGTTATTTCCTTAGAGATGGCATTTGATACTTTCTTGACAGTCAAGGTTACAGAATGCACTAATTAAAAGGGAGAAAGAAAGAGATTGAAAAAGAGGGAGAGAAAGAATTCCTCTACATGAGAGGTTTGAAGAGGTAGAGAGGATTATTATATATGGGAGATTCGAAGAGGTAGTCAAAGATATTTCTCACATCAATATTTTTTCTTGTAAGTCTTATTTTCCTTGGTGTATTATATCTTATGTTCTTTTGTCAAAGCAGGTTTAAATATATATATATTTATATATATGTATAAAACATATATACATATTTTGTTTAATTTGTGGAACTACATTAAAGCAAATATTGGAAAATTGATTTAGGACAGTAACTAGGGAAGACTAAGAAGAGACCACAATATAAAAACTAAATAGTTAAAAGAAATTATGAGTGTATGGTTAAATTTAAAGTCATAATCAACAGTTTCAGTTGCTTGTTTAAGCAAGTGTTGACTCAGAAGATGGTGGTAATATGAGATGAGGGTTAGAAAATGCTGTAATAGGTAAATCAAGGGAAAGCCATTTTGGTGCCAGTCTTGTCAGGGAGAAAGTTATTGTCATGTTCACTAAACATGCACAACTCTAAGAGTCAAAATACCCCAATATCTCATACTCAGGAACCGTTAGAAGACAACTGATCCGAAATAATGTAGGCATCTGAATTCTTTTGGCAAGGGATGAGCCCAAGGACGAAAGGCCATTGAACTGATTAAAGCAGGAGGATGTTTTTATGTTCATTTTAGGTTGACCATTATCAGGATTGACCCAATTGAAAGGGTCAATACTGAAAGGAGGATAGGCAGTCAGGATGCATGGCAACAGTCTTTGACAGAAGGGGAAGAACTGTTATCTAATGCAGTTTCTGTAACTATGAAAGTTGGGCAAAATTTTGATAGATGTTTAGGCATACTTAGAGTGGACAGGACATGGTCCTTTATTGTATGCAGGTTATTGGTGGTTATGGAGACAGAGGAGTTAGGGTGAATTTCAGATTTCCAGTTTGTGAAATTAGCAGATAGCAAATGTTGAGACATAAGTGGGAGTCAACATCTACCAAAAAAAAAGTAGGCAATGAGAGAACCAAAAGTAAGTGGTGAGGTAAAAGAAGGAAAAAATTGTGATTTTATTTATGGATATTTCAAGATGTTTTTGAGCCATAAATTTTTGATGTCCAGTAGGTAGACGGAATTGCAGGATGAGATCTTCTACCATGGAATCTGGGAGTTCAGTTCCAGAATCAGGAGTTTATGGTTATAGGAGAGTCACATTCTAGAAAGGTGAGTTACAGGAATGGCTCTGAGAATAGGGCAGTTGTTATCCCAAATAGTGGTGGCAGCATAATTCTCCATTAACCTGGCTTCTTTGAGGTACCAAGGTTAGATGACACTGAAGGTGCTTTAAGTATAAGTGCTAGGGAGAGGTAGATAGAATTGGGTGCTAAGAGTCTCATTGTGGTGTTACGAATTATAATAAACAAAATCTGATTTTGTTCATACTGCACAAAACATAAATCTCTCCACAAATGTGGAAGCATTTTAAAGCATTTGGAATTATTTCTGGTGAACTACTGCCAATTCTTTTTTTATCATCCACAACCAAGGGTACAAATAGAATGATTTTGATAATTTTTTCCTTTTGAAAAAATAATGGTTCAAAAAATTTGAGGGCTCTTTTTAAAAAGAAAGAAAGAAAAATAGGGAAAAACATTTGTCTTTAACTTTTTACCTGACTTTTCTACTTTCAACAACTTTAATGACAGTTTCTATCATTTCTGCACAAAACGCTGATTTTGAGCTCTTATCTGGGCAAATTAGATATACCATTAAAATTTGAGCCATGAAAGCACTCGGAATTATTTCTCCCCAAAATGATGCAGCTGCTCAAATTTGAATTCAATATTACATGTAAACTAAGTCCCATTCAAATATAATATGGATTTTAAGCAAAGAAAATTTTCATCACTGAATCAGGATCCTGCTTCTCCATTTTGGAAATAAAGATTGGATGGAGAACAGAAAATTGTCTATGAATGTGCCCATTCTCGACAAACTTCTAATAAAAGCCCTTACAATAAGATTTTCTTTAATACCTGAAGTAAATCTCAAGTATAAATATCTAGCCAATTATTGCTGCTGGAGGATTTTGTCAACAAAATAGGAGGAAGTAATATGACAATTTCCACTATACACTGGGGGAAATGAGGAGTAATTTAAGATACAATATTGTTTTATTATCTCAGAAGCCTCATGACTTTGGACTCCTCAGATTGAAGCCCTGAAAGGAAATGTAGAAATGATTAATACCATCAGCTGGGCTTACGGAGCTTGATGATAAGAAGTCATTTTTTCAGGAAAAAAGGAAATTGATTATCTTTTAGTCAGAAAAAAAGAAAGTGACTATGGTATTTCATATATTTAAGTTTTATCTTCTTAGAGGAAATACAAAGTTACTATATACTAGTGTTTATCAATAATGTGTAGATACATTTGATATTGGTATTATGCCTATCTATTTTCTAAGTTAAATAGCTCATTTCTTCTGAATAGTGGGATCATGGAATTAGTGTTGTCTTTTTCGTGCCATTCTGCATTTACTTAATTTCTATCAATAAGAATGTACTCCTTTGTAATTAAAAATATATATATATATAAATTTAAAGATTACTGGCAGCATCATAAGAGATGCCAGCCACAGAGAAACTTTAAAATATGTGAAATACTTTGAAGGGAAGCCTAACCCACAGAAAATAAACTGTTCAATTATAGAATTATATTCCCACAGTGAGCTTCTTTAGGTAAGAATGGTCTCATTTATCTTTTCTGGCCCATCAAACAAACTTGACAAATATACGATGACTAAACAGATACCTATGAACTTTCAAGAAAAAGTACTATTTCAATCGTTTTTGTTTAATTGAACAGAGGAATTTTAACACAGTTCATCAAAATTTAAATAAAAGTACCTTCTTTTATAGAAAAGATAACTGATATCTAGGTAGATTCACTTACCTTTACAGAAACGTAGTGGGAAAGATGGAGCAGATTATTCCAACTTCAAACCCAATGGTCTACCCACTTCCCTACAGCACTTTACTTAATTAATAAGCATTACTTAATTAATAAGCATTTACTTTGCTTAATTAATAAGCATTTTACTTAATACACATCTGAGAATCTGATGTGTACAAAGTCCTATATGGGACAGTATTTACAGGCAAGAAAGTGCTCTAGACTTTAGAACTCCCAATTACAAGAATTTACATCTAGGGGTGGACCACAGAGTCGGTGCTTTATAAAAGGATAAAGAAGAAAATTGGAAAGTCAACCCACATACATCTCAAGCCCTTTCAGAGAGTCTCCCGTAGCTGAAACTGCTAAAGCTTCTGGAATAGCATCAGTATCATCCCTGTTTCTTACAAGCATAAGGGTAGTTGCTGCATTTTGAGAAAAATATTTATTCTACCTAGTTTCTATACTGAATATAAGTCATTCTTAAAGATTGTGAAGTAAATTATGTACTTTCATTCATATAGCTCCACTGATGAAACTGATATAGAATAAAATGGACCTCCAATCCAAGGAGCACCCAGTATGAGAAGACAAGCAAATGGCTAAATATGTCTCGTTTATCTGAACTCAGACTTTATGAAGGCAGATGCTAATTCATCTCTGCCAAAGAGAAACCTCTAACAAAAACACAAACTATGTCAATTGCTAAGTGTTCTTCTCAAAGGTCAGGTAAAACCTACAGGGCTCTCAAAAGTGTTTTAAAGTATTCTTTGCTGGAGAGAGTTGATTTAATTATCTGTAACCTGTCCTCTGGGGACAATTAAAATTTGACAGCACTCTGCACAGACATATTTTCAGGAAGGGAAATGCTAAAGATACTTTCTGTAAAACTCCTAACACAAAACTGCAAACTTTCATAGTCCCTCAATTTAATTCACATAGTAAGAACAGAACTAGATTTATTACTTTGTTCTTGTTTGTTTGTTGGATAAATATCACTCTTTTTCCCCCCGAGTAACGCTACCAGGAATCCAAATGATTCAACAGCAAGAAATATTTCAAAGCTCAGAAAAAAGCAGTCATAAAGAATTGAGCTTAATTGTCTTCACAAATCTAATCTGACTGTTCTCATAATGCCTTCTTCCCTGGGTGCCTCTGCCTCAGACCTTTTGTGTCAAGAAAGAAACAATTGGGCTTCCCTGGTGGCGCAGTGGTTAAGAATCCGCCTGCCAATGCAGGGGACACGGGTTCGAGCCCTGGTCCAGGAAGATCCCACATGCCGCGGAGCAACTAAGCCCTTGCGCCACAATTACTGAGCCTGCGCTCTGGAGCCCACGAGCCACAACTACTGAAGGCTGCGTGCTTAGAGCCCATGCTCCACAACAAGAGAAGCCACCGCAATGAGAAGCCCGTGCACCGCAACGAAGAGTAGCCCCCGCTCGCCGCAACTAGAGAAAGCCCATGCGCAGCAACGAAGACCCAATGGCAGCCAAAAATAAATAAATTCAATTAATTTAAAAAAAAAAAAAAAGAGCCCTCTTTAAAAGTCATGAGGGACACAAAATAATTTTTTTTTAAAAAAGAAAGGAACAATTAATACAGACCTAAGAGTTCAGGTTAGGTTTTGGAAATGATACTTCCACATTCTTGCAGGAGTTCAGAAAAAACAAAACTATATATCGGTAGTGGTTTCAAGAATAACTAGGTGTCATCAGATATGATGAGCTCATTTGAAGGCTGATGTTTAGCTCTTGAGGTTTTATCACTAGAAATTGATGCCAAGATCGTGACACTGGGGGGAGAAAAAGGAAGTGATTTCTTTGCTATTTGGCTTTCAGAATTGGCTCAAATGACTTTTAATTAGCTTTTAAGGAAGGGCTGAGATTAACTGGGAGAAAGTAGATTGGGCAGATTTTCTCCATGGACTTTGAAATTAGCATTTACAAAAGTGTATTCTATGGAATACTGTCTTTGAAATGTTTGTAATCAAAAACAAAAAGATTCTATGATCCACTATACTGGTGGAAAGGTGCATTTAAATAAAATTAATATCTTACCTTGCTTTATATTTCTCATAACTTTTTTTCTAGCTAAGTAGGCATTATCACTTTCCAAGAAAGATGTAAAATGGGCAATTCTCCAAAATTTATTTGGTCCCACACCCTGTTTATTGCTAACCATTTATGGAGAAGTGTTCTTCAATGTCAACTCTCTGGAAGGACACCTTTCTAGTTCCAACATCTCCCATATCTTGTGATTGACTCCTGATTGACATACAATAGTATGTTTTTTTGGTTGAAAAGGAGGCATGAGCCAAGTTATTGAGACTGAAGACTTCTCAGGATTTTGACAGCCTAGTATTAAGGCATCTGTCTAACAGAGTAAACTACTTTTTGCACATATCCATGGTATCAGATATTGGGGTAAGTACTCTTCAAAATGTGAGAGGAATTCAATATGGCCACACGGGTAAGGAAAATGAGACTCAGGGAGTTAAAGTAATTTGTGCAGCTAATTGTGACAAATCTGGAAATTAAACCTACCTCTGATGTTTTCTCCACCCAGCACTAAAGATGAATATTTTTGGTGCGTGTTTGCATGGTACTTAAACATGTCTCAGACCAGAAGCCCGTGTAGATTGCAAGAGAGCAAACCAAGTCAGCCAGGCCACCATCACTTTGCTATCAACAGTACAGACTCATCTATGGACTTCAGAACACAGCTAAAAAACCTATTTCCAATCCATTGCTAACCTCACATTACTTATGATTTTATAGGATATTGAGCTAGATGGTAGAATAGGATTCTCGTGCTTGTCTACAAGAACCAGATACTGTCTCCCCAAGATTTGTATTTACAGTCTACTAATCTGTATATTTAACTAACTTCCCAGGTAATGCTTTTGCAGGTGATCTTAGGACTGCATTTTAAGTAGCCCTGATATGGACGACATGAAGACTGCCAGGTACTGCTAATCTAGAAAACAAAACTGGTTTTCCAAGATAATCATTCTGCAGCACAAAGGCTCTGTTGGACACTCAAGAAAATGAGGTAAAAGTCAGAATTTACTAGATTTTCCCACTGTTCTTAAAAGGCTCATGTTGTATTCCTTTGTCTTTAAAAAGCTAGCTCAGATTAGGGGAGAAATAATCTGCTACTATTGTTTCTAATTTAATAATTCATTCTTTACAGACTTTGCCCATGTGCTTATTTTCAAATCAATGTTCAATTCAGACTACAAATATTTAGGGGAGTAGTAAGAAATGGGCTCCATGAGGAGAACAAAAGTAAATTAAATCAAACAGTGATCTTGCATTCTGACATCTTAGATTGTAATTGGAAGTAGGAGGGCAAGTCACATAAGAAAATAAAGTATGGCAATCTCATTTTTCTAGAACAAGAGTTGCATTTGTCTGATTAAGGGTTTTTTATTGTTCTGCTTCATGCTTTAAGAAGCAGAAGTATGGACACAAAACGTTGGATTTTTGTACATTTAAATAGAAGGGAACATTCTAAATGAGCAGAGCTGTATACAACCCAAAACTTTTGGATATTAGGACTACTATATCAAATAGAACTTAAAATAACACAATTAAAAATAAATAAATAAAACCAGTTTCTGAATCCCAGAGGTCCCGGTCCATGTACTGAAACTTAGCAAATGTAGGTTTTCCAACAGTAAGAATATCACTTTCTTATTTATCCAGTGAACTTACACCCATGTTTTGATTGTAATCTTATTCTACTGTCCCCATTTTTTCCAAGTTCTTTTCTGTTTATTTGAACAAACAAAAGAAATAGTATCAGAAAATCACTGGGGGAAAGTAAAATGTTTTTGAATAGACCAAGGAGAAGCCCTGGTTTAGGGTTAAACTAGTCCTTTTCAGCACATGTCATACTGGCAGTTCTCTTATTCAGTGTCTTGCAGGGAGACAGATAATATCACAGCATGCCATGGAGGCAAAGAACTGAAGGGCCAAAACAGAGCCCTCAGAAAGGGGTTGAGTTATTGATTTTGTTTTCTTAAGTCACATTTCTCTGAAAATGGAGATGTTAGGTTTCTAAGAGGAAAGATGCTTTCAGTTTTATTCCTCCCTGATTTCTCAACACTAGGAAAGAACTAGGGAATGTGATAAGTATTTCAAAGAAAATATATGCAGATATGCAACCTAGTGGTAGCAATGGGACTAGAACCCACTTTTTCTGACTCAAGTCTGATGTTCTTTATGATTTTGCTTGTTTGTTTTTAAGAATGCATTCAATGGGATTCCAATAAGTTGTGGGTAAAATGGCTTCCATAGGAAAATAACTATTTTTACTCGTCACACCTTCATTTGGGGGTAATCTCTGAGAACTGCTGTGGAATAGAGCAGTACTTGACAAGACATTAGAGAGGAAGTAGAAAGCAGAAGTGGAGGATTTTCCAAGCTAGAACATCTTCCTTCCCTGCCAGCTAGAATGGAAGCAACTATAGCTACTTCCACAGGAAGTGTCCTAGGTAATCAGGGAGGGTTGGGCTGGGATCCCTGCTTACCCTGAGATGTCCTTCCTGTCTCCATAGTGATCTCAGAATGAACAACTTTTACAAAAATAGAACAATTCCACTATCCAATTAATAATTGAAGAAAAGCTAAACACTGCATGTTTTCTGTTCATGTCCGTATATGGTAAGCAGTTCCAACCAGGTAACTAGTATGATTGGCAGGAAAAAAAAATGCATTCCTAAGTTCTTATGTAGAGATAATCATGATTGTGAGCATTTTTCTAGTTCCTCTAGGATTTAGAACTAAATTATGAAATTGGTAGTATTATACTTCATATATATACACATACACATATGCATACACACACACACACACACATATGTGTGTATACATACAGAGGCTCAGAGATTATCTTATACAGCTAATTAGAACAGAGCCAGAATTCCAACTCAAGTTTTTCTGCCTCCAAATCTGTTTTTTCTTCTCTATACCATGATGTTTTCTCTTCAGAAACAGATTGTATTTTGCAGTTTCAAAATGGCGATACACCGGGCTTCCCTGGTGGCGCAGTGGTTGGGAATCTGCCTGCTAGTGCAGGGGACACGGGTTCGAGCCCTGGTCTGGGAGGATCCCACATGCCGCGGAGCGGCTGGGCCCGTGAGCCACGGTTGCTGAGCCTGCGCGTCTGGAGCCTGTGCCCCGCGACGGGAGGGGCCGCGATAGAGAGAGGCCCGCGCACCGCGATGAAGAGCGGTCCCCGCACCGCGATGAAGAGTGGCCCCCGCTTGCCGCAACTGGAGAAAGCCCTCGCACGAACCGAAGACCCAACACAGCCAAAAATAAATAAATAAATAAATAAATAAGGAAAAAAAAAAAAAAAAAATGGCGATACACCTATATTCTGCTATATGGCAGAATGCTATATGGCATTCTAATATATTCTAATAATTACTTATTTATTTTGCTCATTGCTCATCTCTGACTCATGCTCAAAGATTCAGTTTTTTTTGTTTGTTTTTTTTTTAAACGCATTGTTTACTTTGTTTTATTTATTTATTATTTTATTTTTGGCTGTGTTGGGTCTTCGTCTCTGTGCGAGGGCTTCCTCCAGTCGTGGCAAGCGGGGGCCACTCTTCATCGCGGTGCGCGGGCCTCTCACTATCGCGGCCTTTCCCGCTGCGGAGCACAGGCTCCAGACGCGCAGGCTCAGCAATTGTGGCTCACGGGCCCAGCCGCTCCGCGGCACGCGGGATCTTCCCAGACCAGGGCTCGAACCCGTGTGCCCTGCATTGGCAGGCAGACTCTCAACCACTGCGCCACCAGGGAAGCCCCAAAGATTCAGTTTTCACCTGAGAGTTTTGAGTGGGAAAATTATGGTGAAAAGAAAAAAAAATGACCGCGATTTAACAATAGGCTTGAGGGACTTCTTTGGCTGTCCAGTGGTTAAGACTTCATCTTCCAACGCAGGGGGTATGGGTTTGACCCCTGCTCGGGGAGCTAAGATTCCCAAATACCTTGTGGTCAAAAAACCAAAACATAAAACAGAAGCAATATTGTAACAAATTCAATAAAGACTTTAAAAATGGTCCACATCAAAAAAAAAACTTTAATAAATAAATGAATATAGGCTTAAACCCTGGCTATGCCAGAAAGTCATAATATAAACATGGATTAATTACTCAAAATATCTTGGGGTCTCAATTTTCTTCTCTTGAAAATGAGAACAGAGTTTCTCTCCTATACAATTTTAATGATTAATATTAATGAGAACTGAAATCACCTAGTATATATCAGGAATTTGAATTCATATGCCTACGCGTTTTATCCCTCATCTATTTTTTCATCTTCTGTATTTCCACTTCTACTCCTCATCCTGTTAGTTTTACATTGGTTTGTACAATTGTATTGTGCAATTTCTCATGTGCAGATAATCATATCATGCATGAGATATGAGATATCATGCAAGTCCTCTTCTGACCCTTCCTCCTTCATGTTTGACTTGATGGAATTAGTTGTATTTTATTTGTAATTCTGTTGCAACTTTTGTCTTGTTTTAGGAGTGAGCATGTTTACTTGAACTTATTAGACTAAATGTAGAAAATATTGGCTCCAGTTTAGTCATTACTATCACAAGCACGTGAATGACAGATCTTAGACACCAGAATCAATAATTCCCTTCTCTTATGTAATTTTCCTTCCAGTACCTCCCTCAGTGGGTATCAAAAGCCTGATAATAATTGTTAAATCAAATCCTTTCATACAGGACAGAACAGGAGAAGAAACATTGAAAACAGATAAGGATGAAGAGAGAAGTCTCCCCATTAGAAGTGCACATATATTTTGATTGACAGTTAGAGAAGGAACCTGCTAATTGAATGAAAAGATGGGTGTTGTTCCAGGCAAGTGTAATTTTTAAGAAGTATTGTGGAGTCATAAGAGGAGATGATGTGTTTGAGAAATATTGTTCAATGATGTTGGAACATATGTTAGGAGTTAGGGGGTGAAGCTTGTGGTAGCATTTTGGGTAGATACAACACAGGCAGTAAGAAACTCAGACAGTCTGGAAACCACAGCTCACCAGTGTTGACTCATCATTGGAATAACCTGCAACATTTTGAAAAACACAGATTTCTAGTATTTACTCTTTGAATTTATGATTTTGCAGATGCAGGTGAGGCCAAACATATATACATACATATATACATGTATGTGTATGTGTATAACATATATATATCATGTAATATATACAAATATATACATATATATCAAATATATACACATACTCTTTTTCAAGTACCCAGGGATCACTATTATCAGCCAGGTTTCTGTACCGTTAATGTACATACTGGAGAACCTCGAAGAATTTTGTGTCAGTGGGAGAACTGGTGATCTAGGAGCACTGTGCATGATAGATTGGTATTTCAGGGATATCAGTTAGTTCAGAAAGGAGATTGTAAGAGAATAGTGATTTAAAAAGCAGGCTCTGGAGTCCAAAGGCTGAGGATTTAACAGTAAGTATCATGGGGCGAAGATTATATATGTATAACTTGTAAAGTATATGGCATAGAACTTGATATCCATTCAGCACCCAAAAGGGAGTGCATTCCTGGGGTCTTCACAGTGGAGCTGGAGAAAGGAAATATGCTTACAAGATATTTTGGTGGTATATCAGTAGGAGTAAATCATTAAATTTGGAAAATGGCTCAACTTCGAAAATGTAGGCATTAAATGATGGATTTGATTGTGTGCATGATGCATCTGAAGTTTTTGTATATATCCAGATAGAGATGTATAGCAGGAAGAAGTGTTTACTGGAAAAATGTGGAGAAGCTACATCATTGGGAGACATACAGGCTTTGAGATCTGTGCATGATTGCTCCCTTTACTCACTAGCTCTATCTTTCAGCCCATATCTATCATTTTGTATGACCCTGATAATTCTCCTCAAAGTCACAAGGCTGCCAGTTTTGTATTTTTATTTATATGTTATTTGTCTACTGACTGTTTCCCCAGGAGAAGGCAAGCTCTGTAAGGGTTGATACTGTGTCTAGCTTGTTTGCTAGTGTATTTCCAGCACCTGGGTAGTGCTTGATGCTTAGTATTTGTTGGATGAATAAATGAATGGTCAGTTTAAAGAAATCTTAACCAAAAGCACAATGTTTAACTAGGTCATCTACTCTTTTATAACCATAATGGCAAGAAGAAAAAAAAAGATCTCAGCATATTCTTTCACCACCAATATCTCAATAATATTAGAAATGATAGTACTTTTATTCTACAATTATGCAACTCAAATACCTAGTATTACAGTTCCACAATAATTTTGTCTTGTCTTTTAATAAAATGTGACATATAAATCATCAGAGTGCTAATAATAAAACAAGTAGATTACATAAATACAGCTTGTCTCATTGCTATTACACACTATAAACTTACTTACAGTGCTACTAACAGTTGACTCTTCTCAAATATAAAGACAACCCTGGAAACAACTTAAGGGATAAATTTTAAAAGTAACGTATGAAATGAGACAAACAGAACATTAAGTGTAATTTTCTTATTCTTAATTATTCAAGTCATAAAAGCAGATGTAAAACTTATATTGAGTAATACATGTTAGTAGTTCATATTCAGTTCTCTCAAATCAAATGATACAGCCCCGTTTTATAGCTCTAGAAGTACTTTATTCTATGGAACACTGAACTAATGACCAGATAAAGAATTTTCTGCTAGCTTTAACTTAGCTCTGAAAAGTCATATCAAATGCAATAAAATTATATTGCATCTTGTATTATTGATATTTGTGTTACTTCTAAGTAACTAAGGCGAGATATTAAAAAAAAATATCAGGCAACCCTCTTTGGAAAGTGCATCTAATGAGAATGAATCAGTGAGAAAAGAAATATTGTCTTAAATAGCTTTGAACAAGATCTCAGGTGTGAGCAGGTACTTTAGTTAGTCCAACCACTTCATTTAATATGAATGTAAAGTTAAACCCAAGGAGCTGAAGTTTCCTCTCCAAAGTTATATGTTAGTCAAGGGTGATTCTAAGATTAGAACTCAAGTCATCAGATGAAAGTACTCCACTATATTATGATAGTAGTGCCTGGGAAATGGCCATACTAGAGAGATTAGTCTAATATTTTTCCTGTGTTTAATGGGCATTTCTTTAAGGAAGGGAGCAAGTTAAGCAGCAGTCTCACATACTCATGCTTCAGTATTCATCTGCAGCCCAATAGGCCAATAAATTTAATACTTCAGGGAAATAAAAAAGAGTTCCCTGTCAGGAGAGTGTTCTGATACATCCATATTGTAAGTAATATATCCAACTGATATCCCCATTCCTATGGAAGATGGTATAGTCATTCATCATTTATTCATCAATGATTCACTCAGTGTTTAGTGAGAATCTACTGTGTGTAAGACATTTTTTAAGCAAATTACAGATGAAAATTTAAATAAAGAACAAAGCAGCTTTGGACAAAGTAGAATGCATGTTGAAGCTAGAGAAATTAAATAAATGGTCACATTTTCAACTATGTAATTTTTAACTGTAAATTTTTTTCTTTACTAATGTAGATTTAGATAGGAAGGACACATCTACTCATACGCAAACCCAAGAAAATGTCCTGCTATAGGCTTGCCCTACTGCCATGAGCAGCTAGATAATTAAAGAAAATATATTGAATACAAATGTTTAGATACTAGACAAAAGTCACAGAAATGCTGCAAGCCTCGGGACTTCCCTGCTGGCGAAGTGGATAACACTCTGCGCTACCGATGCAGGGGGCCCGGGTTCTATCCCTAGTCAGGGAACTAGATCCCACATGCATGCCACAACTAAGAGTTCCCATGCCATAATTAAGGAGCCCACGTGACACAACTAAGGAGCCTGCCTGCCACAACTAAGACCCGGTGCAACCAAATAAATAAATTTTTTTTTTTAAAGAAAGAAATGCTGCAAACCTAAACAAAAATAAAATTTAGGTAAGTCTTATGATTTCTCAATTTATAGCTCAGAAACAGTTTTCAGGCTACAGAGAGAGGGAGGATGCAGATTCTGATAAGCTTACTGTGTAGAGAATACAGAGATTAGAGTTTGGGGGGAATGAAACAATTAGAATTTTCAGGTGACAATACCAGAAAAGAAGGAATTACATAGGCAAAGATCTCCTAAGATTTGAAATTTTGGCTGAATACTGATCTCCATACATGAATAAGATGAAACTACCCAAGGCCAAAGAAAGAACCACTGGAAAGCAAAAGACCATATATTATCAGAACTCACATAAATTTGGCAAGAGTTGGTGATCCTAGCAGCCGGAGTGGAATGACCTCCTAGGAAATGAGGTATCTGTTAGATTCTTCAGAATGATATTGCCATAGTAGTGGGGCTAAAAAAATCCCAAAATAAAGGCTCTCTGGAACTGCCATAACAAAGGCCAAAGCAAGACTTGAAAGCCTCAAATTGATCTAAAGTTAGCTGACTGTGTGTCAGAACAAAAGCCAATACTCATTAAAGGAATATAACAAAATCCTGTAGGCAATAACATAAAATTCACAATACTTGATATCAAACAAAAAATTATCAGGCATAGAAATTAGGAGGAAAATATGGCCAATTACCACGTATATTGGTCAATAAAAACACCAATTCACAATTTAACTCTGCAAATTAGGAATTACAACAGAACTTCTTCAACCTGATAAAAATAAATTGATGAAAAACCTACATAACTGATCAATATTCAATGAAATCCCAACCCAAATCACAGCAAGTTATTTTATGGATACTAATAAAGTTCTAAAATTTATATGTGGAAGGCAAAAGGCCCAGAATAGTCAACACAGTGTTGAAGGAGAACAAAGTTGGAGGACTGACACTATCTGACCTCAAGATTTACTATAAAGCTGCAGTAATCAAGGCAGTGCAGTATTGGCAAAAAAATACACAAATAGATCAATGAAACAAAATAGAGAGCACAGAAAGACCCTCATAGATATAGTCAGCTGATCTTTGACAAAGAAGCAAAGGTAATACAATGGAGCAAAGACTGTCTCTTCAAAGACAGTACTGGAAAACCTGATATCCATGTGCAAAAAAAAAGAAATCACAGACCTTACACCCTTCACAAAAATTAACTCAAAATGGATCATAGATCTAAATGTAGAATGCAAAACTATAAAATTCTTAGAAGATAACATAGGAGAAAACCTAGATGACCTTGGGTGTAGTGATAACTGTTTAGATAAAACACCAAAGGTGTCATGTATTAGAGCAATAATGTATAGGCTGGACTTCATTAGAATTAAAAATGAGTGTCTGCTCTTTGAAAGATAATGTCAAGAGAATTAGAAGACATGACACAAACTGGGAGAAAATACTTTCAAAAGACATATGATAAAGAACATTTGATAACAATCCAAAATATACAAAGAACTCTTAAAACTCAACAATAGGAAAACAAACAACCTGATTAAAAAAAAAAAAAAGGGCCAAAGACCTTAACAGACACTTCATCAAAGAAGATATACAGATGGCAAATAAGCTTATGAAAAGAACTCCACATCACATGTCAGTAGGGAAATGCAAATTCAAACATTAAGACACCCCTACACACCTATTAGAATGGCCACAATCCAAAATGCTACAACACCAAGTGCTGGAGATGATATAGAGCAACAGAAACACTCATACATCGCTGGTGGGAATGTAAAATGGTACAGCCACTTTGGAAAACAGTTTGGTGATTTCTAACAACACTAAACTTACCCATAACATACGATCCATCATTCATGTTCCTGGTATTTACCCAAAGGTTTTGAAAGCTCTTGTCCACATAAAAATAGATGCAAATAGATGTTTACAGTAGCTTTAGTCACAAATGCCTTAACTTGGAGGCAACTGAGATGTCCTTCAGTAGTGAAAGGATAAATAAAAAAGTGGCCTATCCAGACAATGGGATATTAGTCTATGCTGAAAAGAAATGAGCAGTAGAGTAATTAGTGGAGTCTGCCAGCTGGGCTGATCAGGAAAAGAGACAGTCAAAGAGAGGCTTGAAAAAAACCACTGTCGTCCCAGACTGATTACACACATGCCCCAGGAAGCACCCTCTAAGGAGCAACATCATAAGTTTTCCACCTCAGGGGAAACATGTTACTAAAATGGTCCAGTTAGTGACTAAACAAAAAGCAAAAACAACAACAAGCCTTGGAGTGGAAGGCATTCAAATCATATCCAGATTTGGTGAATAAATTATCTAAAATGTCCAGTTTTCAACACAAACTTTTTTTTTTTAAAGAGTTAATTTTATTTATTTTTGGCTGTGTTGGGTCTTCGTTGCCATGTGCGGGCTTTCTCTAGTTGCAGTGAGCGGGGGCTACTCTTTGTCATGGTGTGCAGCCTTCTCATTGTGGTGGCTTCTCTTGTTGTGGAGCACGGGCTCTTGGCGCGTGGGCTTCAGTAGTTGTGGCACACAGGCTCAGTAGTTGTGGCTTGCGGGCTCTAGAGCACAGGATCAGTAGTTGTGGCCCACGGGCTTAGTTGCTCTGTGGCATGTGGGATCTTCCTGGACCAGGGATTGAACCCGTGTCCCCTGCATTGACAGGCGGATTCTTATCCACTGCGCCACCATGGAAGTCCCTCAACACAAACTTTTAAAGCATGCAAAACAACAGGAAAATGTGACGTATGCTCAGGAAAAAATTCTATGGGAGAACCCAGATGTCAGATTTAACAAAAAAGTCAAAGCAGCCATTATAAATATGTTCAAATTACTTAAGGAAACCATCTTTAAAGAAGTAAAGGAAGGCAAAATGAAATGTTTCTTCAATAGAGAATATGAAAGAAAAGATAGAAAAAAAAATTTTTTAAAGCACTAAATGGAAAGTATGGAGGTGTAAAGTAAAATAACTAAAATAAAAATCCACTGGAGGGGCTCAAGAGTAGACTTGAACCGGTGTAAGAACGGGAAAACAAAGTTAGACTGGTAGAGATTATGGAATCTGAAAAACAGAGAAAAATAAATGTCAAGAAAATAGTTTGAGAAAAATCTGAGATACATTTAAGAATACCAACATATGCATAATGGGAGTACAAGAAAGGAGAAGAGAGAGAAAGAAACAGAGGAACTATTTGAAAAATAATAGCTAAAAATTTGTCAAAATTGAAAAAAATTTTTTTATCTAAATACCCAGGAAAGTCAACAAACTCCAAGTCAGATGTATACAAAGAGATTAACACACAAAGAGATCATTATAAAAATGCTGAAATATAAAGACAAAGAGAAAAATCTTGAAAGTAGAAAGAGAAAAATGATTTAACCACATACAAAAGGACTCCAGTAAGATTAAGAGCTGACATCTCAATAGAAACAATGGAGGTCAGAAGGCAGTTTGTTGATGTTGAAAGAATAAATATTGTCAACCAAGACTCATATCCAGCAAAACTATTTTTTAAAGATGAAGGCAAAATAAAGCATCCCCAGATAAATATGAACAGAGATTTTTTTTTTTTGCTAGCAAATCTGCCTTAAAAGACATATTAAAAGGTATTTTTCAGGCTGAAAGCAAGTGCCCCCAAACAATAACGCAAATCCTCACTGACAAAAAAAGCATCAGTAAAGGTGATTCTGTAATCATACCAAACACTATAAATGTATATTTCATCTCTTTTCTTCACTGTTTAAAAAACAATTATATGAAATAATATACCACACTTTCAATAATAGATAAAACAACTAGACAGAAGATCAACAAGTTATTAGAAGACTTGAACATAATACAAACCAACTAGACCAAACAGACATCTATAGAACACTCCACAGAACAACAGATTTTACATTTTCTCAAGTTCACACAGGACATTCTCCAAGATAGACTATATGCTAGGCCATAAAATCAACCTCAGTCCATTTAAATAATACAAACTATGTTCTTGGGCTATAATGGAATGCAATTAGAAATCAATATCAAGAAAAAATTTGGAGAAACTGACAAGTAAGTGGCAATTAAAGAAATACTCCAAATTAACCAATGGGTGAAGAAAAAGAATTTAAAAGATAAATCAAAAAAATACCTTGAAATGAATGAAAATAAAGAAACAGTATACCAAAACTTATGCAATGTAACTAAAGCATTGCTTAGAGTGAAATGTATAAAGTGTGTATATTAAAGAAGAAGAAAGATCTCAAATCAATACTTTAAACTTCTAAATTAAGACATGCAAAAAAGAGAAAACTAAATCTAAACAATAAATGAAATAATAAATATTAGAGGGGAAATTAATTGAAGAGAGAATAGAAATCTAATAAAGAAAATCAAGGAAACAAAAAGCTTTATCAGAAAAATAGTTGATGGTAAGTAAGGACATATGATGTTGAACATCATTGCCACCAGGGAATTATACATCGAAACTACAATGAGATGTAATTATATATACCCATTATAAAGGGTAAAATTAAAATGTTTTATAGTTGCTGAAATTAAAAATATACATATCTGACAATATCAAATACTGGCAAAGATGGAGAACAACTGAAACACACTTCTTTCCAGTACAAATTCACAATAATATACCCATTTTGAAAAAAACATTTTGGTAGCTTCTTATAAAATTAAAATATACTTCCCATATGACTCAGCAACCCCACATTTTAGGTCTTTACCCAAGAAATATAAATATATGTCGCACAAAGACATATGGTTTTGTTTGAGTGACATATATAAATGAATGCTCATAGAAGCTTAATTCATAATAGCTGCAAATCACACAGAATTCACATCCCATCAATTGGTGAATGTATAAAAGATTTATGTTATCTATTCATATAATAGAATATTACTCAGCAATAAAATAAAGAATAAACCACTAATACATGAAACAACATGGATGGATTTTAAATTTGGTATGCTAAATGAAATTAGTCAAACACAAAAGACTACATACAAACTGGCTCCATTCATATGAAATTCTAGACATGATAGAAAGCAGTTCAGTGTTTGCCAAGGGCAGAATGCTAGAGTAGGAAAATGACTGCAAATTGGTATGAGGGATCTTTTGAGGTGCTGGAAATGTTTAACATAATGATTGTGATGGTGATTACATGGGTAAAAACTCATTCAACTCTACACTTATATTTGGTGAATTTTATTTTATGTAAATTATATCTCATTAAAGCTAATTAAAATAGAGAGATAAATTATGTATACTTAACACAGCTGTACAATCTGAGTCTGTTTTCTTTTCCTTTTCCTTTATTTTCTGAATATATAGGAGAGTAAGTCTTCCTTCTTCCAAACCAACGCCTACTCACTATGGAATAGACTTACTTTTTACATTTCAGAGCAGGCTTCCGCATTTCATATTCTGTAACAGTCTACTGACTGGGATATTTCTTACAACTGTTTTCAAAAACAAGGTAAGCTTTATTTTTTAAAGCATTCAAAGCATGTAAATGATCACATCACTTTAAAACATGACTATGCAGTGGTTTACACATGAGTAAAAACATAACCCCATGGTATACTGTCATAATCTGACTGTGAAGTTGCTCATTATTTTGGTCAAAACAGTGTGAAGAGTTTTAGCCCATATACTACTACCAAGCATATATTTAGATCATATCAATAACTCATATTAATTTATTCATACATTTATTTTAAAAATATATCATTCAAATGAGTGGAACACACACCTACTGAATATATTTTTTTCAGAAGAGTGTAAGGTTGAACATCACAGATAGAGAATATCATATTTGAGATGACAATTTAAAAAGAGATGGAGTTGTTATTTGACCAAATTTGAGGATCACTCAAGTAAAAGTTAATAGTTCATATTAAGTTATTTTGTAAAGAAATCAAAGTCCAAATACGAATCCTAAATTGTATCCTAGCTTCTGGCCAGAAATATCTATTTCTGAAAACCCAATATACTTTGTTGCTAAGAAAAACTAAAAGAAGATTTCTTTCTATTCTTAAAATCTGTGGACTCATTTGACAATACTAAAGATGTCTAAACAAATCTGTTACAGCTTTATAAACAAGGTATTAAAAATTGCAGTGGGACATCTTAGATACAAGCTGCAATTGGTGCTAAGATCTGCTTTCAGAGTCTACTTCTGTAAGAAGTAAGGAGGTAATAATCTGACACTGTTTATGTGTTCTCCCGCTGTATAAAGATGGGAGGTCTAAATTGGCTCTAGGATACCCCTTAAGAGTGCCAACGTATCCATAAAGCACAGCAGGCACAGTGCCCAGGGCCCATGTTACCTTTAGAGACCATGGATATATTTTAATTTATTTTATATTTATTTATTATTTATTTGGCTGTGCCGGGTCTTAGTCGCTGCACACGAGATTTTTGTTGCAGCATGTGGGATCTTTAGCTGCAGCATGTGGGCTCTTAGTTGCGGCATGTGGGATCTAGTTCCCCGACCAGGGATCAAACCTGGGCCCCCTGCATTGGGAGTGCGGAGTCTTAACCACTGGACCACCAGGGAAGTCCCTATTTTAATTTATTTTAAAATGAAAATTTTTCAAAATGAATATATCTGGCTGGATTATTGTTGTCTTTATGCAACACACTCATATAATTTTATTTATTTACCATCTGATTCCATCTCGATGGTCAACATTTGAGCAAAGTTCATGGATCAGCGAATATTTGTACAAATAATGAATGGGTGCTCTGTAATAATACTGAATCTTCTTAAAGGGTAGGCTTAGAGAATGTCTGCATTCACATGCATACCAGCCACTGGATGGCAAGCAGGCATGGGACAGGGATAGTGGCAGGAACTGGCCTTGTGATACCTAAAACTGAGTTGCATGACCTCCTGGGTTTTACGTGCCAGAAGATGACAATTACTGACTTTGTCCTTGAACTAGACTGTATTTTTTAAAAACATAAATTGAAAATAAATGGCCGTTATTGGGCCACTCTTCTTGGTAGTGGAAAAGAATCTTACTCAGGTTGTTAATTATGATTATCTATCCCACCACTGTTTGTTTTGCTCTGAGTGATGCCTCATACAGTGTCCTTTTCGTTCAGACACTCTTACAGGGCTTCCCACTGTGCAGTTCTTAGCTCCTCATCCCACATTGAAACCCAGCCTGTGTGAAGCTGAGATATTATTTCTTCACTATTATGCATAATAAGAATTACAATTTGTTTGTCAATGATTAATTACTGCTTTTCCCAAGAGACAAAATGCTGAGTGTTTTCATATGCTAATATATGCCAAGCTGCCAGTGCTAACTCAGCCCTCTAATCCTAAAACTCACCTTAAGTAAAAGAGTATCAGTGTTTATTGCCAAAGTTGTCATTTGCCTGGAAATGAAATAAATATCTAAGAAGGATTTCAATGATAGACCTGCTTTTCAGCTGACAGATCACTCCTTGTTATCAAAAGGCAAATATATGTCAATGTGTGCATTACTTAAGACTCATGAGATAATTGCTTCAATTTGCCTGACAATCTGATAATGTCATTTGCACAGTTGTGAATGGTGTCAACACTGAATGAATGTTCTCAAACGATATTAAAGGTGTGAAGCACGGTTGAAAAAAAAAAAAAAACTCATTGAAGTGTCTTCTGTCAGATGAAATCCTAGATAGTTGCTTGCCTCTTTGAATGTCTATGTCCCTGACTTAAATTTGATACTGGATTTATCACCAAATGAGACAAGAGATCCAAGACTCCAGCTGGTCTAAGACCATGTGTAGGTTTTCAATAACTGCTTTAAATTCAAAATCCTATTAATTGATATTTTTTTAAATGTCCATAAAGTGAGTAGGCAGGTACATATAACAAGTTAGGTGATGCTTGTAGGAGAAAACATGTTTTGAAATCAGACTCTTCTCATCTTGAACCCCAGTTCTACCACTAAGTTTCATGATATTAAGCATGTTTTATTTTGCTTTTTATAACGTTTATAATTATAGTTTTCTCATTTGCTTAAATGAATTTAATACTACCTATTGCTATGGAATTTTATTGAGATTGAGATTATGTGCTAATAGGTGAAGAACAATTGTTACTATGACTGGCTCAGGTTAAATATTTATTAACACTATTACATGTGCATTTAATCAAATTCTTAACTTTTCTAAGCCTCAATTAGTTCATCTATCAAATGGCTCCAATAATAAATCAGACGTAATGCTAATTTCTTTAAAGTGGTGTGATGGTCACATTAAAAACATATAAATATCTTAGCATATTATATAGCACAAAGATGATTTTGGAAATTTTAAAAAAATTTTCTGTAACCAACAATTAATATAGAAAAATGTTATATTTTTCTCATATGAAGGCATTGACAGGCTTCAAAATTAACTGCAGTATATTTTGCTTTTATTATTCACCTGAGCTGGTGCTAGCAGCATATTCTGCCTGGAGTAATTGTTCAGATCAGTGGTCTATGGCCAAGGACAGAAGAAATGAGACTTTTAATTAATACAGAGCAGAAACCAGAGAGATATAATAGTTGAGGCATCTGCTAAACTATAAATCTCTGAACAGAAATGACTCCTTATTTGACTGCAATTCAATATTTGGAAATTATAGATGCAACATGAAGTTTATCTCAAATAATACATTCTTATTTAACTTGGAATGCAAGCCTACAGTGCATTAATGCATATACAAATGAATTATTATCATAGAATAAAAAAATAGAGGCTTAACATATTTTATTGAATTCATGCATTCATCACCCGGACATCTACTAAAATGATAGTAGTTGACTCATTTCTTTTTTTTTAAATTAAAACACCTAAGTATAAAAAGAGTGAGAAAGAAGACATTTGCACATGAGAACAGTAAACACATATTTGGAAGATTTATAGCAGCTATATCAATGTTAATTTTCTTAACAGAAGTTAGAGAATCAGAAGTAAAAAGTGAAATGCTATAAGGAAAAAAAGGGAGATTCACTTATTATCCAATGGAGTCTCAGGAATTACAGACAAGGATACGTGATGGTTGAAGGTTAAATGAACCACAGTCAGACTCCTGCTTCTTCTATTCCTCCCCATGTTGGTTTTGATTCAAAGACAAGACACAAAGGAAGATTGGGAGAGGCATAATCAAAAATAAAGGAAGTGCTTAAGTGCATTTCTACTCACTGAAACATGAGATTCCTCTTACCCAGAATCTTCCCCTGCTATTTAGCTCCCAAGTTTCTGAATGCCAGATTTATTGAGCCCATTTTGGAGATTTTGAGGGGTTTTTTGTTTTGTTTCATTTTTGTTTTTTTTTTAGAAATCGAATACTTCCATGGGAAAACATTTTAGTATTCTTCCTTCACCCTTCAGTGAATTGTATCAGTTGACAAACAACAAGCACCACTGAACCAGAGCTAATTAGAAAGCATTCAGTGATTTTTCAATATAAATCATAATTTAAATATCACCACATAATTAGACATTTGAGGAGGGTCTCCACTATAAAGCTGGAGCTCAAGACAAAGAAGACATAGGAAAGAAATTAGAGGAAAAGAACACAGTCTTTGAGAAGAAAATCAAAACCTCACATCTATACCGATACATAATATTTTTAGAGAAAGTAAAAGATATATTTCAACCAAGAAACATGAAGATGACACTATATTAAAGATATAGAAAATAAGAAAGAGTTCTGGGAAATTAAAAATTAAAAAAAAACTATGATGTGTTGGATGATAATGTCAGGAAAATCACTCAGAAAGTGGCAGAAAAATGATCAGGGAAGAATATCAATAATCATACATAGAGACCTTCACTGTAGTGCATTTTACAACAGAAGATATTAGAAACAATTCAAATGGTTAAATATAGGTTAGAGTCACACACACATTATGTATGGATAACAAATATTTCTAATGGCATGTGACAACTCTCATACAGAAGAACTGAAAAATCTAAAAAATATATCTAACTGTGTTTTCACTGGGTTTTTAGGTTATAAGGTAAAAATGTTGTTGCTTTTTTAATCTAAATTGGAGATAATATATTGAATTTACTTTGACAATCTTATCGATAAAATAACAATAAAAACTATTTTTCCAGTTCCAGGTCCTTCATGCCCTTTACTGATTCTGATAAATTAATTCCTTCTTTGTCTAAGAAGGCAATGCAAAGATGCCATCTCTTCATTTGTAACGTAACATTTATTGAGCACTTACTGTATGTCAGATATTGTGCTAAGCATTGAGAGTAACAGTGTTCACCAAATAAGCCAGCTTCTGCTATCACGAAACTTATATTCTAAAAGGGAAAATAGCTAAGAAACAAACACAAAAAGCATAAGCACAAAAAGAAAATTATGGCTTGTAAAATGTGCCTTGAGGGAAAATATAGGTTAATAAAAAAGAATATCAATTCGATGGTCAGGAAAGTCCTCTAAAGAAAAGTTGAGTTTTGACCTGAGAAACTAGATTATGGAGCCATATTTTTTAAAATGCTGAACAAAAAAAGGAACTATAGACATTAACCTCAGGAAAGTCTCAATATAATCTAGAAACAAAATAAGTTCAAAACATAGTTAATTAGCAAACAAGAAAGAGGCATGTGATAATTTTCGAAGAATCGAGAGAAGAGGCAGGAAAGATTTGAACTGTGATCCTAATCAATGAGGCTCTGTTGGTTTAACCTGAGATTGATATGATAAATTTTATGTATTTTGAAAGCCATTATGGTCGTCTGGTGATAAACGAAGATGTGAGAGTCAAAGCAGGAAATGTTGAGAAGCTATTGCATGACCCATGGAAATAGGATGGCACGATAAACTCCAGCTAATCCCTCACAGCTCAGTGACAGGGCTCACTACCTGAAAACACATCACTTCCTCGAGTTAGGCACTGATTCTGGTAATGGTGTTAATCAGCAAAGCTATAGGGGACTGAGAGAAAACACTGAACACAGAGAACTTTGTTTTTTCTTCCTCATCCAAGCCAATCTTCTAATTGTGTTATTATTGTTGTTATTATTATTGACTATAGAAAACAGTGCTATCTATGAGAATCATCTAGGCTGCTGTGTTGTAATAGAGGTTTGAAGGTCCCATGCTTAGACTTATTGAACCAGACTTGCAAGGGCTAAAGCTCAGGAAGCTGCATTCTAACACACTCAACACACTATTCCCCAGGTAGTTCATTTCACTGGAATATATGGGAACAATTCTTCCAAGCTATGGAAGTAGCAAGCTGTCCTGACACAAAGCACTCACGCACCTTCGATTTTTTTGAAAAGTTCCAACATAGAGAGCTACTACCAAACAATGCCACATTACAAGTAAAAAAGAATTTTAGACACTGAAAGTACTGTTCTTTCCTCATGCTTTTGAATTCCATTTTATTCAGAATTAATTTAGATAACAATCGACAGTATAAGATAGGTAAGACTTTCCTCATCCAAATGGTAATGAAAGCCCTTAAGAACAAATGTAGTTTCTTTTGAAATTTGCCTATCTGATCCTTAAGTAAAACTCAGAAACTTGAAGTAAATGTTTTATTAAAGAGGACACTTTGTAAAGAGAAACAAATGTAGCACTCTTGAAGTCAATGTAAGCTAGGTCATGACACTCTAGAAGTCGAATTATTTATTTTGTGTTTGGTATACTGTGCCTTTTGCTTTTAGTCTAAGTAGTAATGATTTGAATAGATATTCAGATGTTCAAGTAGATAAACTATCACTTTAATGCAAGCATTAACGACTACAAAGAGATTAATAATTCCTGGTCCCAGTTATCAAGGGGAAGAGACAGTATAGCATAATCAAAAGACTGTTCCTACCTTTACTTTCTCTGATTCTAAAACTCGAATACTGTTGCATGTCCTGGGAAAATCACACTCTCTGTTTCAGTCATTTCAACATATAAAATGAAAGTGAAAGAGAACAAATGTTCGTTTAGTGCATTCTATACACAAGCACTGAGCTTGGCACTTTATATGTGATATATCACTTAACCTCTGCAAAAATGCAATATGATAGTATTATTCTAACAATATTTCATATGTGGAAATTATCTTAGTATGGTTAACTTATTTGGCCAAGGTTATGCAAAACAGAAAAAAAAATCCACTTTGATCTAATCGCATGGCTTATGCTTTTCTCTGCTCTGTCAAATTATCTTCCAAAATGAGTTCTTTCTAATTTTCTTTTCTGTAGAATTAACTAGAAGGCTTTTTATTAAATTCTAATGTTCCTCAGGGTACAGAAAAGACAAAGTCCCATGTGTTGTTTATGATTTCTGTTTTGGTGCAGACCCACAATGGAACTACACACTGGCCAGAGGAAGGAAGGGATTTCCTTTACAGAAGTTGTCCTAATTCACTTTACATAATGAAGAATCACAGAATGTCGACTATTAGGGTTAATCTATTCATGAGAGACTAATAATTTTTATCCCTTGTGGCAACTCAAATCCATCAGTAGAGATTCCCAGGAGCACTGTGTTGAGAAGGAATCTAGATTGTTGATGAGATTTAGCAGAAGGGATCCCAGGATCAATTAGCAAATTCTAATATAATTGGAGTAGGTGGGAGGACTGACACGTATTATGATAATTTCCAGTTCTTTCCTTTACCACTGTTAAAAACAGACAACAGTTCCAAAAAGGAGTTGCTTTATGCTAAGCCCCTCGTCACCAACTGAGACTTAATTACAGTTTCAGCTCCCCCAGAAATGGAATCTTAAACCAGTCCGTCAGGAATCGCCTGATCAGCACTAGCTAGGCAATCTGCCTGATAGACCCCTGCCATCCCCTAAAGGAAAGTGACCTTGCACTAACCAACTGGCTTTTTTGCCTAGAATAAGTTTCTTGTTCCCACTCCCTTCTTCCTACAAAAGTCTTTCATTTTGTATAGCTCCTCAGAGCTCCTTTCTTCTAGATTGGATGCTGCCCGATTCAAGAATCACTGAATAAACCCAAGGAGATTTACTCCGTTGAATTTTTTTTTAATGCCAGTGATATAACTTTGACCAAGTATAATTCTTTCATTCCTCATTCTAGCATCATTAAAATGGTGTTAATATATACTTCTCAGGGCTTTGAGAAGCATTAAAGCAGTTAGAGCTGATATAAATTGCCTACCCCATGCCCAATTTCTTTGCCACTGTATTATGTAGGTGCAGGGTTCAGCACAGCTTGGATGAGCTGCCGATGCTATGTCTGTCATCTGGTCTACTATCTGCCTTCACGAATGCGGGCATCTCTTTTGGATTGCCCCTCTCTCCATCTCTTCTGGGAAGCACTGGTTATATACATGCCTTGAGGCACAGCAGTACTGGATTTACTTCTGTCTCTGTCATGCAGTGCTCTGTGTGTTTGGGCATTTTATTTTTACCTCTGTGAGCCTCAATTTCCTTATATATCAAAGGTGGTTTCTAGTAAAATGGCACACTCTTTTCAGGGTAGTTGTGAAGATCAAATCACTTGAGGAATTTTCTATCTAGAATGTGCCAAATGCCTAATTTAAAACTGGTTATATAATAATTTTATCATAATGACTGATTATAAGACCTTTTATGTTTGTTATTATCTCTAGGCACTGCAGTCTTCAAAGCACAACCAACAAAATCATTTCTCTTCCAGCCCACACACTTTTTCTTCCCCCAAATAAAATAAAGCCAGTTTTAGTTTTAGATTTAGAAAGGTATTTCTCAGTGGGTCTTAGCTTACTAATTACATCCAAAATGCCAGCCTATTTTTTTATTGTATTCTCAGACCTGGCTTATAAGAATGCTAAATTAGTTTTATATCAATAAATGAGTTAACTGGAAACATTATTTTCTCCTTCCAAAAATCCAAATATTTTGTCTCAAATGTCACCTTTGAAGAGTTGCCTTTCCTGAGCGCATCCATTAAACTCTACCTCCTTATATTGTTTTTGCTTCATACAATCATTGTTCAACATAGTATTACACATTTTTTTTCTTGTTTACTGTTTAATTCTGCTAGAATGCAAGCTCCATAAGGACAAGGAATCCATCTAGTATATTCTACCTCTTGAATCTCCAGCAATTATGATAGTGCCTGACCCTTATGTTCAATTTTTTTAACTTTAAATTTTGAAATAACTACAGACTCACAAGAAGCTGAAAAGAACACTACAAAGATGTTCTGGGTACCTGTAACTCAGCTTTCCCTAATGCTAATGTCTTAAGAGAACTATAGTACATTATCAAAATGGGAAACTGACAATGGTAACACTAAACTATTCAGTATTAACTAATTGCAGATCTTAGGATTCACCAGTTTATGGTGAACTAAATTTTTGCATCCTTTCTGTATAGTTCCATGATGTTTAATCACATTTATAGATTTTTTAAATCACTACTACCACAATCAAGATACAGGACTATTCTCTTACCTCTCTCCCCTTGCCTTAGCCCTGACACCCTCTGATTAGTTCCCATTTGTACTGGGGTTCTCCAGAGAAATGGATCCAACAGGAGACAGATGTAGATAGATAGATAGATAGATAGATAGATAGATAGATAGATAGATAAAGGAATGAGGAATCGGTTCAAGTGATCATGATGGCTAAGTTCCATGATCTTCTATTTGCAAACTGGAGACCCAGAAAAGCTAGTGATGTAATTCCAGTCTGAGTTCAAAGACCTGAGAACCAGGGTAGCTGATGGTGTGAACCCCAGTCCAAGGCCAGGAGAAGATCAATGTCCCAGCTCTAGCATACAGGCAGGAAACAAAAGAGGCAAATTCCTCCTTCCTTCTCCTTTTTGTTCTATTCAGGCCCTCAACAGATTGGATGATTCTGAACCACATAGGGTAGGGTGATCTACTTTACTGATTCCACTGATTCAAATGTTAATTTCACCTGGAAACATCCTCACAGAGACACCCAGAAACAATGTTTAATCTGGGCACCCCTTGGCTCTATCAAATTGACACATAAAATTAACCATCATACCAGCTCTATAATTTTGAGAATGTTAGGTAGGTTTAGTCTCTTGGTAGATACATAGATAGGTAGGTAGGTAGGTAGACAGATAGATAGATAGGTAGACAGACATACACATGTGCACACAGAGAGACACATACACACACTCTTTTGAGAATGGTTATATTTACTTAGCATAATATCCTTGAAGCTCATCCAAGTAATGTGTGCTAATAGACTATTGCTTTTAATTGCTAAGTACTTTTCCATATTTGTATCAATTGTGTCATTAAATAAATCCCACTTTCTATAATTTATGGCACGTGTTTTAAAAGCATGTAAAAATATTTACATTGTAATCACTTTATTTTAAAATATTAACCTGCCGCTTTTCTTGACAAGGGTACTGTGTATCCTTTAGCAAGTGGTGGAAATTCCTAAAAAAAAATTTGATTGACTTTGATCTCCACATCCAGCCAAAGGAGGGTCTCCATCTTTATGGCTGTGATGTTTCAGTGTATGTGGTTTTTTCAGTGCTTCCCAGAGTTGACATAAATCAGTGTCAAACACATTGGAACGTCTTCTCTATTTATATCTTCCTGTTTTATTTTCCCTTCCTGTTTCCAGAATAGGCTACCTTCTAAGTGGAATCAAGAGGAAAGAAAAGTCTCACTAAGCTGGTAATGAACTATTTTATTCTCTCTCTTTAAAACGCTTCTCTAAAAATATTTAATAAAGGGGACAATCCCTATAAGTTCAGATTGAGCAGATATGAAGTGAGACCCTGGAATATGAAATTTAATTGTGCTCTCCCCAAAACCCTGATATACGTTGAGAAATTATGGAACTATTTAAGAAAAACAAGCAAACAAATAAATAAATGACAATTAAAATCTCAAAGCTGTATGATATTGACAAAACTATGCAGGTTAAATACTTTTAAGTTAATGATGATCAAACTTTAATTAATGAGCTATTTTGGGAGTATCAAATAATTGTTTCCAAATCCCACCCCCCCACCCACCTAGCGCTGTGAATGCCTCTCACACCATATTAGTTCGCTGGTATGTGACTAGGAGAAATAACTACTTATAAAAAAAAAATCAAGAGATGAAGCCATCCTAAAAATGAAGAAACACTGGAACTGATAGGAGTTAAGTAACTAGTACTTCCTGTGCTTCCCATACGCCACTTTATAAATTGCTCACAAGAGCTTTCTGAAGTACACATTATATTCCCTATGGTAAACTAGTAAAATGAAGGTTGGAAATATTATATAATTTGCCCAAGAGCCTGATGCTAGGTAGAGGCAAAGCTGGGATTACAACTTGAACTATCTGACTACCACCTTTATTTCCCTCCTTGCTCATCAACTACCGCTTATGCATAGGTCTGTTGGCTAGAAAAGACAGATTTTCCTGGGTAAAACTCTTTGTATAAAATTCCAAAAAATTTTTAAAAGGAGAAAAAGAAAGAAAACAACCATATCTGATCATCAAATACAAACCAAAAAACTATATAAAATTGTCAAAAGACAGAATTTTTGTTTTAAGGCCTAAATTGGGACACAAGAGATTTAACTTTCTAAAAACATCATTCTCCAATAAAAGGAATTAAGACTCCTGGATTGGATGTTAGAACAGAAAAAGGATATTAATGGAAACACTGATAAAATCTGAACAAAGTTTATAGTTACTTAACAGTATCATTCCAGTATTATTTATTTATTTTTGATAGTTCTCATATGGTTATTTAAGATTTTTCACACTAGGAGAAACTGGGTGAAAGGTATAAAGGAACTCGCTGTTGCATTTTGCAACTTCTCTGTAAGTTTTAAAATATTCTAAAATAAAACATTTTAAAATTTACAGAGAGAAGTTTTTTAATAGAGGTATGTAAGGGAAGAGTGGTTGGATTTGAAGGCAAAAAATGAATGAGAAGATGTGCCTTGATAGTGGTGTGATGATAATAGTATACTGTAGACTGAGGATATGATGAATCCAGTCTCGTGAAGCTCAAATCTAATAAAATGAAATAAAACAAAATACCAAAGCCAAGTGCAAGGCTTATGAATTTAAATGCCTACTGGATCTAAGCAAGTGTGGAAAACATATACAATGGATTAGTTGTGGCCAAAAAAAACCTTGAGAGTGTTGGTTATTTCTAACAGGGGGTAATAGATAACTAATGCTTATTGAGCACTTACTCTGAACAAGGCACACTCTAAAGTACTTTGCATGTAGCGGCAAATTTACTTTTTGGGTTAGATGATACAACCGAATCCATTTTACAGAGAAGGAAGCTGAGATAGAAAGTGTAGAAATAACTTGCCCAAGGTTACAATATACAATGGCAAACTTGAACTCAGGCAAAGCAATTCCAAGACACATCCTCTTAGCCATAACATTCTGCCAGTGCTGAGCCCTTACTAGCCCTAATAATATTTCCTAAGAAAGAAAATCAAACTTGTGTGCCCAACTTTTAAGTTTTCTTAAAAAAAAAACTTGATATGCATATTTTATGTTTAAAAGCTTGATTAAAAGACATTGGAAAATAACACAAATTTAATTTCAAAATATTCTAACAGCAAACAAACAAATGACAGTTCTCCAGACAATAGGTTATTAGAAGAATCACAAACTACTGGCAAACTAAACCATAAATTGAACTCAGGGTATATCTTAATGACTTTAAAACTCCTAGAACATTTCATAAAAATTCAGCAACACTTTTAATCATCATAGAGCAATACATATAATAAAAGAAACACCAAATGCTATGTATGAAATAGAGCTCTCACTTGAACTGGTAGAGCTCTCACTTGAATTTGAGCTTTCACAGATGTTGACCATAGACTCTAGGACTTTCACCTGAAACAGCAATATAGAAGCAGAAGTGGGGAAAAAGAACTGGAACCTCACTGCTCACTTTTCACGAAGCAGGTTCATGAGTTTCCGTAGGAAATTAAACTTTCTGCATCACTGAATTATGTACCACCCCTCCAAAGGCTATTACATGCTTATTCACTCATTTAATTAATGTTGAATGTCTACAATATGCCAGGCATTGATTGCATTTACTGATACAAATAAGAGAGGAAAAAAAAACCCCTAAATATTCTGTAATAACCTATATGGGAAAAGAATCTGAAAAAGAATGGATATATGTATATGTATAACTGAATCACCTTGCTGCACAGCAGAAAGTAACACAATATTGTAAATCAACAATACTCCAATAAAAATTTAAAAAAATAACAAACTTTTTTTTTCCTATTTGAAAATACAGGGCTTCCCTGGTGGCGCAGTTGTTGAGGGTCTGCCTGCCAATGCAGGGCACACGGGTTCGAGCCCTGGCCTGGGAAGATCCCACATGCCGCGGAGCGGCTGGGCCCGTGAGCCACAACTACTGAGCCTGCGCGTCTGGAGCCTGTGCTCCACAGCGGGAGGGGCCGCGATAGTGAGAGGCCCGCGCACCGCGATGAAGAGAGGCCCCCGCTCGCCGCAACTGGAGAAAGCCCTCGCACAGAAACGAAGACCCAACACAGCCAAAAATAAATAAATAAATAAATTAAAAAAAAAAAAAAAAGAAAACTTTAATAAAAATTAAAAAAATAAAGAAAAAAAAAGAAAATACAGATCTGGAACAGAAGAAAGTAGCATAAACACTTTTTACCAAATACTTAGCAGGCACCAATCACTTTCTTGTTTACTGTGAAAGGGTGAAAAGAGCATAGGCTTTGAAATGATTTTTTAAAAAATAGTTTTTGCCACTTACTGCCTATGTGATATCAAAATTTTTAATCATTCCTCATGAACATAACTTTGTTACCCTGTAAACAGAGGACAATAATTCAAAGAAAAAAAAGTACAAGAATTAGTAAAGTACTAGAGGCATCCTAAGTAGAAGACATATTATATAGAAGGCCATCAATGGATGTTAGTTACCTTTTTAAAAAAATTACTGACTGCGGGACTTCCCTTATGATCCAGTGGTAAAGGATCCACCTTACAATGCAGGGGACGCGGGTTCGACCCCTGGTCAGGGAACTAAGATCCCACGTGCCGTGGGGCAACTAAGCCCGCGTGCCACAACTACTGAGCTTGCGCGCCTCAACTAGAGGCCGCATACCGCAAAGTACAGAGCCCACGTGCCCTGGAGCCTGTGTGCCACAACCAGAGAGAGAAAACCTGCAGGCCACAGCTAGAGAGAAGCCCGCACACCTCAACGAAGATCCCACGTGCCGCAACTAAGACCTAATGCAGCCAAAAATAAATAAAATAAATAAATAAATAAATAATAAATCTTAAAAATTATTGGAATGAGACTCATTGAGCTCTGATCTGGGTATATATTACCTAGTGGCCATTCATGCTTTATCAGTTGCATGGGAATGGCAAATGTACCTATTGATAATTTACAGACTTGTGATTTTTTATTAAGATAACTCATATACAGCACTTAGCATAATACCTGGATCATCACATGTCCTGATCAAAGTTTAGCTAATACTTATACTTTGGGGTCAGTATTTCTCATGCCAGACCTAACTGAATTCATCCTAAAAAATGAGATATGTCAAGCTCTGTTATCTACACGTTAGTGATGAAAATAAATAAGTTATCTGAAATACAAATCAATTTGGATTATGAAAATTATTAGATCTATGGTCTATGCTTGAAACATGAAATTTTGGAGAACTGCTCATGAATCCCGATGCTTAAGTTAATAATGTAGTGTTCTGCTTTATTTCATTGTCCTAGAGACCTGAGCTGAGGTGTTTCATGTCCCCTGAGTATCTGCATATTCTTCCTAATATTACTTGGACCTCTCACTTCTATCTGCTTTGTGGCATTCTCTTGTCACCTTTATATCAGAGCAAAGAGAAGTTAGCTGTATCTGAAGAGATAGATTTCTACCACAGAGGACTCCAATTTGTCCTGTGTCACCGCACACATCTCATCATCTTATATTGGAATCAGGCCTTGACTTTTAGAAGCTCCTCTCTATGTTGATGCATTTGTGGATTTACCTTTAGCAAAATCTCCTTGCAGCCAGGGATCCATGACCAGATAATGGGATCATTCATGCTTGCTGATTTATGCAGTAACTCTTGAACTGTGTCATCCTGAAGCTCTTTCATTTCTTCTGCCAAGAACCACTCAGACAGAAATGACTCAAGCTATTTGAAGGAAGCCTTGGGAAATGATCATTTAAGACAAGGGGAAAAGACCTTTTTCTCTAGCCCTTATTCAAGCCTCCTCATAAATATATCTAATTGAAATTTTCAAAGGTGTTTTTTTTTTACAAGGGTCAACTCCTTTCTCTTGAATTTACTTTTCTTAAAATAACAGTGAGTGCTTTTATAACTGGGAAGCAATGTGATGTTTTGTTAAAGAATATGATTCAGAGTTAGGCAGACCTAGTCTTAAAATTCTATCCCAATTAATGACTGCAGATTCTTAGAAATTCATCTATCCTATCACACAGTTGTTTTCTTTACCTAAATGTGGGAATTTTAATAAACCGTTTTTGAGGTTACTGGGAATATTAAATGTGAGCATGCGTTAAAATGTCTTGTCTGGTGGCGCAGTGGTTAAGAATCCACCTGCCAATGCAGGGGACATGGGTTCGAGCCCTGGTCCGGGAAGATCTCACATGCCGCAGAGCAACTAAGCCCGTGTGCCACAACTACTGAGCCTGCGCTCTAGAGCCCACGAGCCACAAGTACTGAGCCCACGTGCCACAACAACTGAAGCCTGCATGCCTAGAGCCTGTGCTCCGCAACAAGAGAAGTCACCGCAATGAGAAGCCCGTGCAACGCAACGAAGAGTAGCCCTCGCTCTCCACAACTTGAGAAAGCCCATGGGCAGCAATGAAGACCCAACGCAGCCAAAAATAAATACTAAAAAAATAAATAAATTTATTAAAAAAAAAAATGTCTCGCCTGGAACTTAGAACACATTCCACAAATGGTGATTGAATTCCTTTTAGGTAAATTTTGTTTATTTCAAGGGAAAGGACATTCTAATTATTAACTTGTTATATCTTTTGTATGAGTCACATACTCTTGCACTTTTTGTATGGGTAGCATACCTTTATTCTTTTTGTCCCAGGATGGCATTACTGATACTGAGTACGTAACTCCTTCGGTGTCCAAATAAATACAACTCAGAAGTATAAGGGAGTTAGTGCCACAGGGACTTAACTTTTGACAAGTGAGAGACGAAGCCAGCTCAAATATTCTTTCTCTTTCCTTAACTTAAATGCAGCCTCTCAGAAGGCCTTCCCTTGATCTTGGCTCTCCCTTCTTTTCTGTTTTATTATTTTTTATTATTCTTTTCCTTTATTTTTGCTTCCTTGAATTGTAGTCCCTACTCCTCCAGCTCCAGTTTCTGGTTAATTAAACTAAAATAGGAGTTACTATAATTACAATTACACGACAAATGATTATACAGTAGTTACCAGTTACCAGAAATTGTTCTAACTGCTTTATATATACATATCTACATACATACCTATTTTATCCCCTCCACAAATCCAGTGGGATTTTTTTTCTTATCCCAATTTTACAAATTGAAAAATTGAATCCCAGGGAGACTATGGAAAATGTTTGAGTTCATGTATCTAGCAACTAATAGGTCTAGGATTCAGATTTAGGCCTCAAGGCCAGAACCCATGCTCTCAACTACATCATTCTGGCTTAGGCTGGGGAGAACTATTAAGGAATGATAAGGGAGACAAAACAAAAAAGGAAACCAAAAGGAAAAACTAGATTTACTGCTAAGATGGATGGATGAAAGGAAATATCTTGGTGTAACTAGCAGAATGTCTGCACCACGTTGGTTTCAGGCATCATTAAGGTCATAGATGTGAGAACCTTAAACTGCATTTAGTACATCCTTATTAAATATGCTGGAAAACTGAGATATAGATAAAGACTTGGCCCAATTTGATCTACATGTTATAAAATGATGACAGTTATAAATTTGTTACAATTAATGCTGCTTATTTCTTCTGGATTCATCACCATATATGAGTCTACATATGTCATGAGTCTACATGAGTCATACACAATATATGATTTGCTATATTGTCCATGAGTTCAAATAATTTAAGGACACAAAGATCATTTGATACCTAATTGAATATTACTGAATGCTAGTTGTCCACACTAATAGAAAGATACAAGGTTTTAAAGTTTTCTCGAGACTTTAATTCTTAACAAATTCAAGAAAATAAGAAATTGAGAAAAGCAAAAAGACTACGTCCACTATGAATTACATAGATATTTATCATTAGCTAAATTTTCTTTTGTCCATAATCCTGACAGAAAGGAGTAATTGAAGGAGTGGGCCTCAGTCTGGCTTTTGAACTAATATATTTTATTTATTCAAATATATAATTAGCATTTATTGACCACCTGATATAAACTGAATACTGGACAAATCTTTGAGAAATACAAGATGTAAAATAAATCCCTTCTCTCCTAGAGGATGTCATAGTTAGTGGGACACACACAAAAACATATAAACAACAATTATCATGGTAGATTGCGATAAGTTCTGAAACAGTTTACTAAAGTGATTTAGAAATACTGATGAAATATCACACAATAACATGTGGAGAGAGATATTTTGAGAGAATATTGCAGAGAGTAGAAATATACCTGCAAAGTCAGTGATTTTTTTATGTTGGTTAATCTTTAGATATTTTAATTTATTCAGGAAAGAAACAAAGATAATAGCATTCATTCACTGAATTCATTGCCAATGAGTGGCTTCATCTGAATCGTCCAAAAAATGAAGAGGAATAGTCTTATGGAAAATATTTTTATCACAAAGTTTTTGTCAAATTTGTCAAAGCTCTTGAGTATATCACTTCTATTTTTTGATAGGGTCTGCTAATGATATGTATTTTGTGATAGTGACATTTACTTTTCCTAGATTTTTTGAATTTTTATATTTTAGTGATAATGATATTTATCTTTTCTTTATATAGCCCCCCATTAAAATAATGTCTACACTATTATATTACCTGTACTCTGTGTTTAATAAAATATTATTAAAAGGATGAATCAATATATTAACATTAATTTAATGATACTGGGGTTCTATTTTATTCAGAATTCTTCTTATTATAAAGGACAAAATTAAAAAACTAGCTCAGGGTAAGGGAAAACTTACCACCTATTGAATCACATTATTGAGAAGTCTGATGACAGATTTGAGTATCCATAAATAGAACATTTCAGAATCCCCTCTCCTCTCCTCTCCTCTTCTCTCCTCTCCTCCTTCTCCCACTCTCTCTCTCAGCTCTTATTTCTTTTTATGGGCTTTATTTCCCATTAGGCAAGCACCCATGACAGGGAAAAGAGCCCTCAGAAACTTGATGCCAAACTGGTCCTCAGAACTGGAAAATTCCTCATTAAGAACATAGTATAATCTATCTTGTTAAATCTATGTTCTAACTTCTTGGAAAGAGAGTTTGGCCCAGAATCAGCAGGTGGTAGGTGGGCAGAGGACAGGGATACATAGTCTTATCAGAACACAGGATGGGGAGCAGTTCCTTAATGGAAGGATGATTGCCTTTAATCATTTTTTTTTTTAAACAAGATTCACTACTTGAGAGATACAGTGGGGTCTGATTATATGATCTCTGTTGTCATAGGAAAATTTATTACCCATCTTTCTAACATGCATCAGGAAAAAGAAACTACTGATTCCTGGGAAACAGCTAATTAATAATCATTTGCACCCTCATCAACTGAGGCTGGGCTCCTCCAGATTGTAGCAAAGACAATAGAGATTATTTTTATTTTTGCCTTAGCACATCTAACTATCTGTAGACAGAGCCCCTAATTCTTCCCTAATGGTCTCTGGTTGTAGAACATTAAACATCAGAAGTTGGAGTTGCTTAGGTGTAATAAGTCTTCTGAAATGGAACTGTGAATTTTATGCAGTTCCAGACATCACAAACATGGTCAGGATTTCTGCATAACCTTGGATTCCAAGGGAGTATGAGTATGCAGCTGAAAACATCTCCAGAACATGTGCATTCCTGTGCATTGGCTATTAATTTAGTCATGCAAACTGTCAGTCAGACCATCAGCCAACCAGCCTCTGAGCCAGTGCATCAGGCAGCTGTGTAATTGGTCATCCCTTTAATCAGATACTTAGCTAGTCAGCTGACCATCCATGAAGGTAGTCAACCAGTCAGCTAGCAAGTTAACTAGTCTGTCTGCCAGTCAACCAGCCAGTAAACCTTTGAGCCAGGCAGTGATTGAGCAAGTCAATGAGTGTCTCACTTCAGCTTGGCAGCCAGGCATCCAAGCCTTTTGCCAATCAATCAGCCATTCTGTCAGCCAGTCAGTCCTTAAATCTAGAAATAAAGGGGTATTGCCCAACTTTTTTTGGTTTTTTGTTTTGTTTTATTTTTAAGATTGCTATGGTTTACTGCTTATTATATCAATATTTTGCTCAATCGTGAGCAAACTGAATCATTCCATTATAGATTTTCCAACTAGACAGGATATTTAAGACAGCACAGTGTTGTGATTTCTGATAATCAGTACAGACACTGTACCAAAAATTGTAGAGTCAGTAGGTTTGCAGAGCCATCTCAGCATACTTAGAAGAATACTCACCTTAGGAAGATATATTTACTAAGAAAATAAAGGAGTAATAGCTACAGAATTATCAGGTTTTAAATTCTACAATTAATAACATGTCTCAGATATTCCATTTATATAGTATTTCTTAAATAACTTCTTTAAAAAATAAAATAGAGATTTACCTTTTAGATATTATAAAGTTAAGAATTTCAGGTAATCCAGACGTATCTTCCTCAGTTATTTCAAACGAATCCACTTGCCTCTATTGAAAAAGAAAAGTCGATTCAATGTTTGTTTCTTCTTAAATTCATTCATTTTACAATCATTTATGCACTATATAATAGATAATGTGTAAAAGCTCAAAGTTTAAAAGCAAAAAAAAAAAAAATCTGCTCTGAAGGAATTAATGGACTTTGACACTGGTGAAAACAAACATTTAACTCAATAAGGGTTCTAATCCTGACAAAAGTATAAATCTTTATGTGATTGCCCAGGGATGTTTCCAGAGGAGGAAATGATGCTGAGACCTGAGTTCTGAGGAGTAGGAGTTGTTTGCCTGTCCATTAAGAGTGGAGACAGAAATAACAAGCCCTCTGGGAAATGTGCCGGGTCCTTTCAAGAGAAGTACCAAACATCCTATTTTCGTGGATCAATCTACATGACTGGAAAACATCACTCAGGAAATGAGGCTGCAGAAGCCAGCGAGGTCATATCATGCCTATTATGTTCTTGTGTGAATTTCATCCTCAAAGTGGCAGAGTAACCCTGAAAGGACAGTGTCTGAGAGCAGAGACTCCGTGCTGTCCAAAGTCTACATACTGACAATTGCTACATGGCTGCTCTTATGTTCTTGGACAGTGCTCTTCAGACTTTTTTTGTTCATGCATTTCCAAATGAATTTTGAAAACCTCAACCTCTCGCAAATATTTAAATTGACACAAAACATTTAACTTTAAGTGTAGGCAATTATAAATGTTGGAATTCCTGGCATATTTTAATGCTGAAATTTTAAAAAGACATGTAGGTTAATCTTAAAAATATATTCAATGAAATGAAAATCTTACAGCAAGTTGATAACCACTTTTTTTGGGTTCCTGGACCCAATTCCAGCGTGTGGAAAAGGGGGTTTCCACATCACCAATAAGCAATTCTCAGACACCAGCTGGGGGTCCTACAATTCAACCCAACTATGACACTATCTGCCCAGAGACAGTGTCAGATCTGATAGGTAAAAGGCTCAGTCCCACAATATTGCCCTTCCTCGCCATACTCCCCTGCACAACACACGCACACTTCGGATACCAGTCAAAAGCCCAGGTAGTTACCTGTATTTTTGACTCACCAACTATAAATCACAGGTTCCCATGACCCCCTCCTTGGGTTCCATTAATTTACTTGAGCCGCTCACAGAACTCAGAGAAACATTTTACTTACTAGATTACCAGTTTATTATAAAAGGATATAATTCAGGAACAGCCAGATGGAAGAGATGCACAGGACCAGGTATGGGGAAAGGGTGAGGAGATTCCTTGCTCTCTCTGAAGGCACCACTCTCCCTGAATGTCTACAGGAAGCTCTCCGAACCCTGTCTTTTGGGCTTTTTATGGAAACATTATTACATACGCATGATTGATTAAATGATTGGCGCTGGCAGCTGATTCAACTTTCAGCCCCTTTCCCCTCCTTGGAGGTCAGGGGGTGAACTGAAAGTTTCAACCTCTAACCACAGAGTTGGTTCCCCTGGCAACCACCACCCATCCTTAAGTGAGTTCCAAAAGTCACCTCACGAATATAACGAAAGCCACTTTTATTAAATTCCAAGTGCTTAGGAGATCTGTGCCAGAAATGGGGATGAAAACCAAGTATATATTTCTTATTACAAATCACAATATCACACCACCATCGATCATTTTATAAATTAACAAGAAAACTTTTCTTTAACAGAGTTTTATTTTTTTTCTACTTGAACTCTTTTTTTTATTCACTGTTTTAAAAAAGTTTATCCTAATGTAATTGTTTATCCTGGAAAGTATTTTATTTTTCATCATACCATACTTTATAACAAAGTGCATTTGTAAAATATTTATAAATTATGCACATGAAATATTTTTATATTATAGCATCCTACAGCTAAAAGGCTCTAAGTCTTTGAACTAAATTAGATTAATATTATATTGCAATTAATATAAACATATTAGTATAAATTTTTTCCAACCTTAATCACATAAAAATATTTTTGCTAAATTGGATTCTTACTGTGAAAGGAACTTTTTATCAAGTAAATCATTTATTCACAGAAGAATATTTTTTCTCAGTAGAATGGGACAAAGACCAACACCAGTTAAACTTTTTTTTTTTCAAACAGAGATAAATGCTGAGTACGCATGTACACAGATAAATAGAAGGGAATAAAAGGAGTTTTGCCATATAAAATCACTCAATTTGGCAAGCCCCTTTCAAGTTGCAATTAAAAAATTTCATAATCCTCTATCACCAAAAAATGTTCAATGATCTGTCAGTAGATACCTCCATTATGTACACCTATAATTTTGTTGGAGAAAAGTAACGAAAATCATCTGATTTGCAAGAAAATTAATTTTCTAGTCAATGGAGTCATTACTTTCCTCAATGTCTGGAAAGTGCGTCAAAAAAGTTTTACTAAACTTAACAAATTGTTATTAACTTAACCTGTTGTTCATCCATTTAGAAGCACCTTGTTTAACCTTACCTAACCTGAAAGAGTTGAAAGACGTAATATCATTAACTTAAAGCATCTTTGCCAATATTACATGAATATCAATATACATAACAATTATTTCTGTATTGAAGTATAACTTACAAGTAGTAAGTTGCACTTACATTTGGCTCATGGCTCGATGGAGTTTTACTTTATCTAGATAAAGTCATATATCTATGTATGCACTATCTATACAAAGTCAATATCCTTCTGGCCTCTTTTAGCATTCTCTAAAAACAATACTGAAGTGCAAGGGAGGAAAACCTTTTCAATAAATGGTGCTGGGTCACTTGGACAATCAAAGGAGAAAGAAAAAGTATATTGTACCCCTGCCACTGTTGGAGGAGGTTACTGACAGGACATGACCTCCGGTGAACCTGCCCACTGGGCTCAGGCAATCAGAGGCTCCATACACCCTGCCTTTGGAATGTAGTTCTGCCCACTGTTTCCACAGCTGTAGCCAGTTTAAGAATATAGCTTTTAGAGAGTAATGTGTCATTGAGATCATCTGCACTGAATACCTGACTGAACCCAGTTAAAGCCTCCATGCAAACTTTTAAGATTCTTGTAGGTGGGTGCGGGGATCTCCTCCTCTCAAAAGGTGGCCCAGGACAAGTCTCGCATGTAAGTTCCTTTGCTTATTATAAACAAATATTTAATTCTAGATATATCGTAGAACTAAATATGAAGGGAGAAAATAAAGCTTTCAGAGGAAACATAAGAGAACATCATTATTTCTTTGGAGAGGATTAAAGATTTTCTGAATGGGACAGTAAAATTGTTGAACGTTAAAAAAAAAAAGTGAATATATCAGATTATACGAAAATTGAGAACTTCAATGTATTCAAAGGATCCATGAACAGAGTTGTCAACTGAAAGGAAAGCTCTGACGGGCAACTTTACTGTTAGGCAAAGTAACACCAGGGCCTTAACGGGTTTGCAACCCAGGGAGACCCAGTCAGGCCAGATACCGCAAAGTGAGTCCCACCACTGGGGCTGAGAATGTAAAGGTAAAAACCACAAACAAGGTGAAAAAGCCATTCAGTTATGATTGGTTGGTGGGTAGCTGTTATTTTGGTTCAGTACTTTCCAAATGTCAAACTGTTACCGAATTAAGTCATAAGAACCCTGCTCTGACCCTAGCCCGGCCAAGGCTCTCTTGCCTTGGTGGAGACGGGTTCTTTTTCCCATCAGGTTCAAACAGCCGAATAAGAAAACCTAAGCTGAGAGCAACACAGCACAAGCTTTATTCAGCAGCCAAAGAACAGAGAAGCGGGAACTAAGTTCATAGATCAACATCTCTCCCACGTGGCAAGACGGATTTAATTTTAAAAAGTAAAGACAAAGGGGAGAGGCATGAGGCTAATGATGGGGAGGCAGATGCATTAGTCTACGGGGAAGAGGCAAAGTTTTTCCAGGGAGGGGGGGTGCCACCCCCTTTCTATCCTTTTTGGGTCTGGTCATGGCTGCTGGTAGGTGTGCCCTTTAGTATGCTAGTGGAGTCAAATCAACGTATAATGAGACTCAGGGTCTGTTGGAGGTCAGATTCATCGCCATCTTCCTCCCAGCTGGTTTTACTGTTGTTGTTTGTAGCTTCCCTTATCTCTGGACCCTTTGGCTTAAAGATTTACATTAACTCTAGCTAAAGGTGGGGTTGGAGGGTTGTGAGCAAAGACCTGGAGCAGCTCTGACAACAAAACTGCAAGCAGGTACTTCTGCAAAGGGAGACAGTCAGGCAGCCATTTGTTCTTCTTAATTCTGCTTTTGCTTTTCCGTTGCTCTGAGGACTATTATCAGTCATCGTGGCATTTCTTGTGCTAGCCTTGGCCTCTTTTTTTTTTTTTTTTTCTATTGCCAGAGTGACCAAACAATCCGATAGAATGAGGGAAGATGGTCACAGTACATATTTTATTTTCAGAATATATAAAATAACTCTGATGAATCCTTAAGGAAAAGATGAACGACCTAATAGAAGACTGGGCATACTACTTGAAAGCATTTCACACAAGTGTAGATGCAAAGGTCTAATGAGCCCAGAGAAGGTGATCAGCCTCATGAGAAAAAGCTTGTGAAAATCACAACGCGTTACCACGTGCCAGCTACCCAAAAGGCCGGAAGAGATAGGCAGACAATACCAAATGTTGGCAATAATGGGGGAGACATTAGGAATTCTCCTGATATTATCAGTTGGTGAAACTCTTTGGCAGTTTCTTATAAAGTTAAGCATATTTTATGACCCAGAAGTTTCGTGCTTAGTTATCTACTCAACAGCAGTTTAGTATCATTTATTGAAAAAACTTTGCTTTCCACTTGGAAACTTTGCTGCAAATCAAGTGACCCTCGTTGTATGTTCCTAAGCGAGTACCGTACTTTTTTGCAGATGGGCGGGGCGTCCCGCGTGCTCACTGAGCGCTGTGGGGAGGGGTCGGGCCCAGAGGACCCGGACCGGGGCAGGCGGTGCTGCCGGCTGTAGCGGAGAGAAAGCCCGGAGGGAAGAGCGGGCTGGCGCGCAGCGCCTCTGCCGCCGCCGCCATGCTCTCTGAATTACTGTGCGGTTAGGGGAGGTCTTAAAATCAGGTACTGGGCCCTTGAATTTGTTCTTCAAGATTGTCTTGGCTGTTCTTAGAGTGTTTGCATTCCCGGATGAGTTGAGAATCATCTTGTCAGCATCTACAAATAAAAAGCCTGCATTTTTTTTTTTTTTTTTTTTTGATTGGAGCAGTCGTGAATCTATGGGAGAATTGAGATATTAACAGTTTGAGTCTTCCAAAAGAATTAGGTATGTTTTAAGGTTTCTTGTATGTTTAAAGTGTTACAGTTCTGGATGCTGTTTTCTACAACTTTGTTAATAACTCTGAATTATAGATTATTTTACAATCCTAGCTCCCTGTGAAGTCTACGAATACAAAACTAACTAATGACCATAGAAAACTGGAACTTAATCTTTCCATTTTTCATTCCGGGTGTTTATGTTTGCTTGTTTTTTGTTTGTTTTTTGTTCTTCCTTTCATCTGCGTTCAGTTTGCCCATCTAAATTCCTTAAGTGTTTTGGTACTAATTTCATCCAAAATAATAGTGACCCAAGGCTAGCCATTCGCATTCTTTCCAGTTCTAGCATACAACCCATATATGTGTTTACAGTAGAGAGTTATAAATAACATTGAAATGCCATTCAGTTAGAGTCGTTCTCCAAGATTGTAAAGAGATGGATGGTCTCCAGGGGAGGGTTGTCATAAAAAGGAAAATCAAACCAGCTGAATAATACAATAAGTCCCTGTAAAAAGCTAGCTCAGCCAAGCAGGGATATGAAAGGTGGCAGCCTTTGAGGAGATGGCTGACAGATTTCATTTGTTGAGGATCAGATCTTGCCCTGGTGTCACATGTCATATTTTCCCACCACCCTTTTGGTGTTCTACAGGCACCCTCTCCAGGTGCTGTCAGGGGAATATGCAGAGGCTGCCAGTGAAATGGCAGGCGTGGTTAAGTCAAGTGTATAAAAAACAGCCATTTTCTCCCCTCCTCTCCTGCTGAAAGGTTCAAACAGAATCTCTAGTTGATTTACTAATCATATAGGAAGAAAGTGAAGCTAGACTAAATAAGTTTGACTCCCCCCCTTCTTTCCTTCTCTTTTTCTCTCCCTCCCTCCCTCCCTCCCTTCCTTCCTTCCTTCCTTTCTCTCTCTCTCCCACCTCCTTTCCTTCCTTCCTTCCTGCCTTTCTCTCTCTCTCCCCCCTCCTTTCCTTCCTTCCTTTCTCTCCCTTTTTCTTTTTCTCTTCCTTCCTTTCTCTTTCTTCCCCTCTCCCCTTCCCAGCCTCCCTCTCTGCCTTTCTTCGTTATTCTTTGCCCTATTTTCTTTCTCTTAATTCTTCTTTAGTCCCTTTTTTAATTTTCAATGTAATTTGCCTTCCCTACCCCAGCCGACTTACCTGATTTCTACTTCTCCCTTGCACCTTGTGATTACAGAGTTTTATAATAATTCTTTTATGATTATTTTCTGACTGTGTTGTCTTTTGATAGTCTGAGAGTAATCCATCCAAAGGTTGTCTAAGGCTCATGCTTGCTTCATCGGTTATCTTTAAGAAGAATCTCCTTGACCTCTTCATTCAATTTTACCACTCTCACTCTCCTTTCTCTTTTTATATCTTGTGTGTGTGTGTGTGTGTGTGTGTGTGTGTGTGTGTGTACCTTCTCTTTGTCAAGGCACTGTGCTAGGCACCAAGACCTGAAAGATTAGCAAATGTTCACCTCTGACCAAGACACCAACTTATTCCTTCAATTGTCTCTTAGTTTGACAATTGAGGATTCCAATCTGTGTATCAAGAAGGAAGTCAAGGCTTTCACAATAAAGATCATACAGAGTTTACACATAAACTTGAAACATGGTATTCAGAGCTTTATCATTTATGTAGGGATATTATTTATATATGCACTTTAAATAAATGTTGTGATTTTCTCTCACAAGGCAACAGAGGAATCTGAGGTTTGATTCAGTCTGAGATTCTGATACCGGGGTCTCTATATGAGTTCATGATTCTCAGCCAACTCCATTCCTGATCCTACCCTATTCTCTTTTCTATCCCCAACTAAGACACTGACAATGTTGTTAAAGTTCCCAAAATTATTTCAATAAACATGTTTGAGTCTAATAACCAAAAAGTAATATGGTAATACTATAAAAGGGAACCAGACATCTTAACCAATTGTCCTCAACCTACCTGTGTATACTATGTACTGTGTGCAATTGCTTATTCTCTCTCTCTCTCTCTCATAGACACACATACACACAATATATACTGTGTAAGTCATGCAATAAGTTTGAAGAAATATTTTGAATGAATGACTAAATCATCTTGAAATAATTATTTTTCAGTGTACTATATTTTGAATGATATTTTGAACAATATAGAATGGACAATTTCAAATTGTAAGTATAGGTTTTAAACATGACAGTTATTTGAAAAAATTATAGAAACCTTTTCATGTATATTTGGAGTAATAATATACTCCATACAGGCCTCAAAGTTTGAGAATCAAAAGCAAGCTTTATAAAAGTGTTGTGTGAACTATAAAGCTATTATCATCATTTATGTCATTAACAATGACGTTATTTCATAAATATTTGGGGAAATGTCATTAGCATAAAATAGTATATTTTCACAATGATGAATTTTAATAAGAAGGGAATAAAGCTAAACAGACATGTATTTATGTGTGTGTGCGTGTCTGTGTGTGTGTATATATATATATATAAAATTATAAATAGTTTCTCTCTTTTTGTGTATATAATTAGAAGTATTCAATATGGAATATCTATGCACAATATAAAACTTAAAGCATTTTTCTGAGGACTAGGATTTGATTATACCCTATTTAAAATCTAGTAAGTTGAGCCTGATACTTTTTTTTAACAGATGCTGGCAGAAGACACGAAACTGCTTGGTCAGAGACAAAGGACTTCATCACTCATGGCACAGTAAGTCGCATGAGTATCCACATGTTTGTATCAGTTCTGCTTGCCCCACAAATCCCACGCAGACGGTCTAGACAGATGCCTGCTACACAGAGGGTTCTAATGCAGAAGGGAATCACTGAGCTTACAAAGCCTACCATTTTATAGCAAGCAGGAGACAAGTAAACCTTTGTCCCCAGGGGAGATGTTACCTCACCCCTTGCTGCAAACACAACTCTGAGAAATGGCCCAGGTAATGTGTTCAAGCGTGAACTGTGGCACCGGCAGCGCGTGTGGAAACGTGAGAGATGCAGGGAGAAATGTCTCATATAGTTTTGAATTGCCCTGTGAAGAAAAATAATGTTGAATCTATATAACTTGGTATTTACTGTAATTCTGGACTTTGCTCTAGTATTTTAAACCCAGACTTAATATAAAAATGACTTTGTTTCAACCAAGTGAGATTGAGTCCTCTAACGTTTACTTAATGCCTACTGTGTGTATGTCACTGAGCTGGGTGCTTTGTTACATAAGAGACCATTCAGTGCATAAGAAAGCATTCCAATAAAAAGGCTTTCAAAAATAGTATTTCAAACAGCAGACTGAGAAGAAGCAATGCCGCAGACCGGCTGCAGAAAGCTAGAAGTTCCTGGCGGTGAGGGGTAAGGAACTGAAAAGCACCAGTATGGGGTCAGAAGGGCCAAGACAACTGATGGTTGCAAGGCGAGTTTATTCAAAGAGCATGAATGTATATATAGGTTTAGTATGGAACGAATATTAGACAATAAATCAATAAACCTTGTATTTCCACATAATTCTGTCACCACTATCTATGCACCACTATCTATGCGTCAGCATGCCTTATGGGCCATTCTCTGGAGATACAGACTTCCCCTTCAGGGCAGCACGTCCTTCTTCTGGGGAACAACCAGGGGCTCTTAGATCCAGAGCAGGCACCTGGAACGAAACTGGCCGCAAGCCATTTTCCTTTTTTACGCTCAATACCGCAGCGTCAGGAGTGCATACCAAGAAAGAGACAAGCAGTTCTCCGGAAAGCAGAAAGCTGAATAAGCTTACAGCTTGGGGGCCACCACAAAGCAAGGCAAAAAGGAAGCTATTGTCTAGCAGTGATCAATTTCAGACAGTTTCAAAATGCCTCTGGTGATATCATTCTCACCATCTCATAATGTTTTGCAAGTTGTTCGGAAGAAAACATTAAATCACCCGGTCAGTAGAGCTATTCTCTTCCCTATAACTCATATAAATCCACTGTGTACAGGAAATCATTTAATCACTCCAATGCCATTCTCATAGATAAAGCTCTGCCTCTTTCTTTAGAATTATGTTACAGATGTTGCAGAATCTGTTTATTCATAGAAAGGAAAATGTCAAAAAGTGTACAGTTTCTGTCCTGATGGAGGGTTTAATGCATTTGTGTGCACACACATACACACACACAGACTGACCTCTTTCCGTCTCTGTCAACCTTCTAACCATCATCCTCCTAGCAAAATCTCTCAACTGCAATAACCAACAAATTATTCTATGGTTTGCACTCTGATTTAGTCCATTTTCTTATACATTGTTACAATCTTAGGTAGAGTGATCTTCAAAATGTAAACCTAACAATTTATCTCCATGCTAAAGCCATCCAATGGTATCCTATTTTTGTTGGGTTAAAGCAAAAACTGCTTAACAATATCTACACCCCCCCTAGATTTTCTACATTAGGAGTCTGAAAACAGTGGCCCATGAGCTAAATAAACTTTCAACATTATTTGTAAATAAAAATTTATTGGTATGTAGCCATACATACTTACTTATGCATTGTCTGTGGCTGATTTTGCACTACTACCAAAGAGCTGAATAGTTGCAATAGGACTGTAAGGCTTGAAAAATTAAAAAATATCTATCTTGCCTGAATTTGTATTATCTTCTTAATGGAAGTATAGTTGATTTGCAATATTGTGTTAGTTTCAGGAGTACAGCAAAGTTACAAGATTCGGTTATACATATATATGTATATATTTATATTTTTTATATTCTTCTCTATTTTATTACAAAATATTGAATATAGTTCCCTGTGCTATGCAGTAAATCTCTGTTGTTTATTTTCTATGTGTTTGTGTGCATGTGTTAATCTCATACTCCCAGTTTATCCCTCCTCCCCTTCCCCTTTGGGAACCATAAGTTTGTTTTCTATGTCTGTGAGTCTGTTTCTATTTTGTAAATAAGTTCATTTGTACTATTTCTTAGATTTCACATATAAGTGATATCATGTAATATTTGTCTTTTTCTGTCTGACTGACTTCACTTAGTATGATGATCTCTAGGTCCATCCAGATTGCTGCAAATGACATTATTTCATTCTTTTTTATGGCTGAGTAATATTCCATTGTATGTATATATTGCATCTTCTTTATCCATTCATCTTTTTAAAAATTAATTAATTAATTAATTTTTGGCTGTGTTCGGTCTTCATTGCTGTACACAGGCTTTCTCTGTTTGCAGCGAGCGGGGGCTAGTCTTCGTTGTGGTGCGTGGGCTTCTCATTGCAGTGGCTTCTCTTGTTGTGGAGCACGGGCTCTAGGTGTGCGGGCTTCAGTAGTTGTGGCACATGGGCTTAGTAGTTGTGGCTCACGTGCTCTAGAGCGCAGGCTCAGTAGTTGTGGCACACGGGTTTAGTTGCTCCTCGGCATGTGGGATCTTCCTAGACCAGGGCTCGAACCCATGTCCCCTGCATTGGCAGGCAGATTCTTAACCACCACACCACCAGGGAGGTCCCATATCCATTCATCTGTTGATGGACACTTAGGTTGCTTCCATATCTTGGCTATTGTTAATAGTGCCACTGTGAACATTGGGGTGTGTGTATCTTTTCGAATTAGAGCTTTTGTATTTTCTGGATATATGCCCAGGAATGGGATTACTGGATCATATGGTAACTCTGTTTTTAGTTTTTTAGGGAACCTTCATACTGTTCTCCACAGTGGCTGCACCAATTTACATTCCCACCAACAGTGTAGGAGAGTTCCCTTTTCTCCACACCCTCTCCAGCATTTATTATTTGTAGACTTTTTAATGGTGGCCATTCTAACTGGTGTGAGGTGATATCTCATTATAGTTTTGATTTGCATTTCTCTAATAATTAACGATTTTGAGCATCTTTTCTTGTGCTTGCTGGCCATCTCTGTCTTCTTTGGAAAAATGTCTATTTAGATCTTCTGCCCATTTTTTGATTGGGTTGTTTGTTTCTTTTTATTGAGTTATATAAGCTGTTCGTGTATTTTGGAAATTAAGCACTTCTTGGTTGTGTCATTTGCAAATACTTTCTCCCAGTCTGTAGGTTGTCTTTTCACTTTGTTCATGGTTTTGCTGTGCAAAAGCTTATAAATTTGATTAGGTCCCATTTGTTTATTTTTGCTTTTATTTCTACCAAGTTTGTATTTCATTGCTGCATAACTAACTACAACAAAATTATCAGTTTAAAACAGCAAAAATGTATTACCTGCCACTCCCAAACCCCACACCAAGATACCCCATGAACATCTGGAACAGTGTTCAATGAAACATGAAACTTAAACTCTAAAAGAAAGTCTACTTAAATATTTGAAGTGAAGCGTTTGACAGTCAAGGACAGTCAATATTGCCAATGTATCTTTTTTGATTTTATTCAAGTAGTTTGTTCCATTACTGCAGTCAAATAGGTACGATTTAAAATGTTGATTCCTAGAAGGAAAACAACCTGTTAATAATGGGTAGAAGACTTGAATGCATATCTAGCCAAAGAATGTATTACAAAAGCAAATAAGCACATAAAAAGATGCTCAAAATCAATAGTAATAAGGGAATTGCAAATTAAAACCACAATGAGCTACGAGTGTCTACCTAGTAGTATTACTAGATCTAAAGACCAGAATTTTCAAGTATTACAGAGCAGGGGTTGCCTGGAGTGAGGAGTGCTTGTGAGGACTGAGTACAAAGGGATAATAAGGAACGTTTTGGAATAATGAAAGTGTTCTAAGTCTAGATTCTGGTGCTTATTTCAGGATTACACACATTTGTCAAAATCCATCCAACTATACATTTATGTTGTACACTTTAATTATGGAAGTTGCATGGAAATTATGATTAAAAAAAGATGTTTAAAATGTTTATGGCTCATAATCTCCCAAATTTTCCTATAGAATTTTTATTTGAAAAATATATTTTAGTTTCCAGAGAATCCTTTAAATACATACTACATGCACACACATATACACACTCACACATATATACACACACGCATCCCCCTCCACAGGTAGTTGTGAGAAGGTAGGCTGACAAGACTGGTAGAATCTACATGCAAGGTAAAGTGTGAGGGTAAACAAACTAAAATAAGCAAAAAAAGTTATCTATAGAGAGGAGAACTGAGGAGACACCTGGCCAGTAAAAAGAGAACTCTGCATGTGTGTGTGTGTGTGCGTGCGCGCATGTGTGTGTGTGTGTGTGTTTGCGTGCGCATGCACATTTGTGTGTGAGAGAGAAAGAAAGATGCCACCGTATATGATTTTATACTTTCAACCCTTCAGTCAGACATTTACTATTTGAATGAATTTGTATGGATTTTTTCCTTACAAATAAATAGACTTGATTAAAATGGAATGGAATAGAGAAGGAGGTTTTGAATACTGAATTTTAAATGGTGACAAAAATCGTATGTATGAATATGCACGTGTGTATGAGAGTGTGATGTTTTAGGATCTGGATATAATGTGGTGAAGCTTAAGTGTTCATTAAGCCATAATTTTTGTGGTCCTAGTGTGAATCAGGGCTGTTCTGAGTGCATTCTTATATTCTCCTACAATTAATTCTCATAATTTTTAGATGAGAATGTGGTGTTTACAGCGGGCTGTGTGAAGCTCTCCTCTATCTTATACTTAGAATCAGTATTGGAATAAGACACAGGAGAGCTGGAGACGGACATAAAAATATCCACTTAGCAAACAAGTTAATTGAAGAATGTGCAAAAGATTTTTACTAATCCTTTATAAAACATGTCACCGTCTCAAGCATATACTTTGAAACAGCTCACTGGAGAGAAATTTGGGATCTCAAGCAAATCAGTGTCCCAAGACATCTGTCTTGCACTGCAGAAAAGCAAGAGAAAGAAAGTGTTCTTAATCCCAACAGTCTTTAGGTTAGCACAACAAAACCAAGGTACATGAACTAAGTAAAGGAAGTCACCCACAGTGAGATCATTCAATCTGCCTCTTTTCTCCCCTTCTACACAATGAAAGACTTAATTTTCCCATTTTACAGATGGGGAATCTGTGCATCGATACAGGTAAGATACAGAGAGTTACACAACATATCCAAAGTCACACAGTTTTAAGGGGTATCTTTGAATACCAGCCGATTTGTATAAGGATTATACACATAACAGTTATACTGTTTTTTTCTTCTCACTGTATTTTATCTGGAGACTTCAGTTTCAAAAGATAGGGTCTGATTATGTAGACCTGCAGTGCTAAGGAATTAAATTTGCATACTGAAATTATGGAAAACAATATATATTTCTGGTATAGCAAATGACATATTTGTTTTTTAGAAGGAAAAAAAAGTCACACTTAATAATGTCATACCTTAAATCCAAACTGCTTTCAATTCTTTGTATTTTCAGTGTCTAACTTCTCCTGTGGTTATGCATTATACATTCTTTCTCCCTTCTGTGGGCATATTTAAGTTTTCTTGTGTTTTCACCTTCTCTTGGTTCTCAGCCATACTGGGAAAACAAGGTGATAAATTGTGTGACTGGGAAAAGGGAATCTGTGAAGAGAAAGAGACATTCTTTTACCAATTCTTTTTTTTTTTTTTAATTTATTTATTTATTTGTGGCTGTGTTGGGTCCTCGTTTCTGTGCGAGGGCCCTCCCCAGCTGTGGCAAGCGGGGGCCACTCCCCATCACGGTGCGCGGGCCTCTCACTATCGCGGCCCCCCTTGTTGCGGAGCACAGGCTCCAGACGCGCAGGCTCAGTAATTGTGGCTCACGGGCACAGCCGCTCCGCGGCATGTGGGATCCTCCCAGACCAGGGCTCGAACCCACGTCCCCTGCACTGGCAGGCAGACTCTCAACCACTGCGCCACCAGGGAAGCCCCTCTTTTACCAATTCTTTTCAACGTTTTGTGAGATTCTTAGTCAACACCATGTGGATTTTATGTGTAAATAGGACAGAGACAAAGAAGTTGACCTCTGAAATGAATAAGGCATGTGGTATTCTAGGAACTTGGGTGGTAGCGATAAGTATGTATGTATGCATTATATATACACACACACACATATATATGTATGTATATATATTTTTTTAAGCAGCTCCTATTTTACCCTTGGCACCACAGTCCTTTTCCAATTCTGAATCCCAGCCAGATTCCTCAACTCCACCAATGTGTCTCTCACTGAAAAATAAATGTCATGTTGAATCCATCTCCAACATCTTGTTTCTCTAAGGGGATTAATTGAATATTAACTACATCTTGATTGAGTAGATACCCAATACCAAAAAAAAAAAAAAAAAAAGAATATCATCTAGAAAAGCTTAGCAATTAGCTAGACCAACTTCTTCATTATTCAGATGATGAAACTGAGTCCTCTTTCTGACCAGACCCTAAACTTGGGGCCCTGTCTGTGACTCAGTTATTACAATTTAGCAAGGATCCTGCAGAGTCAGTTTATCAGAAATCCCCCACTCTTTGTCTGACCACCTGATCACCCTGGCCTGCTCTTAGGAAAAACCCTTTTGGAGCAAAGAATCACCCTACCTCTTAGTAGTTTTCCATCTGCCACCCCCCTCCTTACCCAGACCCTGCAACCCCTGACCTTGACTATAAATCCCCAGTTTTCCTTATTGTGTCCAGAATTGCACTCATCTCTCTTGCCTACTAAAAAACTTCATTATAGTACTCCCTCCCTTGAATATATTCTTTGATATTGTCTTTAACAAATGTCATGAATAATTTTTCTTGTTTTTTTCCCTAAGCACAAGGTGTGCTTATTGCTACTGGTGTATCATTTATCCTGGACCTTCTCAGCCAACTGAGATGGATCATATATGCATGTATAAAGACACGTATATTTACATTCTGTGTACTCTATTTAGATATGTGTGAAACTAGTAAAATAGTGGAGGTTTTGTATATTCATGATATATATGTGTGTATGTGTGTGCCTATATGTATATATACACATACATATAAACATACATTCATATGTTGTGTTTATTCTATAAATCATTATTTCTTACAGGATTTTTTCCATTTAAAATTGGATTTTCAACCTATACATGTGGCTGTATGCAAATAAAATGGATCAATTCTGTATTCAAATCCAATATATGTAAATATAACATAAAGCTTCAAAATATTACTGTTCACTATTTAGTCAAATGCACAAGCCACAGTTATATATGGATTCTGCTAGTGATAGAAATCAACTCCTATCACACACATGCCTAAGACAAGAATGTGGGTGATGAAAGAGAAGGCATCACAACTATCTTCAGTTGTTTATAGATAGTATGAGAGAACTGTCTCCTGGTACTGAGAAATATCTAGGTTGAAATCCTACCTTGTATCATTTGTAGAAACAGCTCCCTTGGAATATCCTCCCAGAGCAATCCTTACGATCATTTGTGACAATATCTTGCAGGGATGACACATCTAGGGTTGTGATTTTTAGTCTAGGGAATATACATACTAATGACCATTGCTCTTTGAAATGGCTAGGTTGGTTTACAATCCAAGCAGCACCCAGAGGTGCTTTCTGTTCCCTCACTTTCTCAAGCATTATCCAGCTTTCTACTCTGTGGGAAATGACAATGCAAAGTGATCTCCCTTTGTTCTGTAAATTTTTATTTTGTTGATTGTACGTTTTGGTCATATACTTGTCATACATTTGCATCCCCTATGTGACTTTCCTATTCATTTAATGTACCTATTGTTCTTGATTTCCTCTCATTTTCTTGTTTTGTAGTCAAACCTTGTCAATTCAAGTTATTGTTTATCCTCAGTTTTAAATTTTGCAAATAACTTGCCTCAACTTGACTTATGTCTGTTGTATTTGTCTATGTTTTCATTTTTTGAATGGAAGTCCTTAAATTTGATGGATTTTAACCCAGCAAATTTCTCTTATATAGTTTATTTTTTCCATGACAGGCATAAATCCTCTCTCTCCCATTGAGCAATGATAGTCTATCATTTCCTCTTTTCCCTTTATAATTCTAAATTTCATATTTAAATACATAAACCCTTAGAGGTTTATTTTTGTATGTTGTGAAGTATTTACATTATTATTTTCATGTAATGAGAACTTTCACAGTGTATCCATAATCAGTTCTTTCCTAAGTAAGTTTTGATCTCCTGTATCTATCATAAACTGAGTTCTCATACATAGAATATTCTGTTTCTGGGTTCTGTGTTCCATTTCATTTTTTGTCTATCTCAGCCCAAGTAACTATTTTTAATAATAGTTTGGAGAATATTTTGGAGAATATTTTAAATCTGATAGCACAAATTTTCTGTTTGCTCAAAATTTTCATGATTGTCTTGAGCTTCCATGATTTTTTCCTACATAAATTTTCCAAAAAGTGCAGCTGAAATTTCATTAGACTTCCAAATATGTTTAAATTCATTTGAGGGTGAATTGGCACTTTTATAATATATTAAGTAATCCTGTTCATCAACATGTTATCTCTTTTTTCATTAAGATAGTTTTTCACTTGTTTTGTTATTCAATCCTTCCCATTATCTCAATCTTAAAAGTTTCTCAACAATACTTATCATAACCTCTCCTAATTGTATTCCCTAGATAGTACAGATCCCACTCCTAAATTCATGAATGATGTAACATAATCATATTCAGTTCAAAGAATAATGTTATGTTCATTCATTAATTTCATTATGTTCATTAAGACTAGAGTTTAAGTTATACCTTTTTCATCAACTAATTGTGACTTTAGAAAAGTCATTGTACATCTGTATCTCAATTTTCTTCTTTGTATAATAGATTAATAGATTAAATATCTGATTTAAAATGTCTAGAATGTAGTAGACTCATCAATGCCTAGTAATAAATAATCATATTAATAATACGTATTATTCTTAGTATTCTCAGTATTCTACTTAGTTACTATTTAGTAAACAAACTAAATTCTTCATGTGCATGAACACTGACATGGATGATACCATACATATCAATTTTTATGTTTACTGTGATGCCATTGTTACCTCTGACTGTTTGAAATGAGTATCCACTAGTTCTAGAGGATGATGTATTTATAATATTGTTTTTAAAGAGTTTTTATAGGCCAGATCTTTGGTAAGTGTATTACACACAAAATTTTGATCAAAATGAACAAATACTCTATGTGTTAGATGTAAATATTGCCCCTGTTTTATAGATGATTAAACTTTGCTCCAGTAATTTTTCTTAAGGTGCTCAATTTCACATAGCTTGATCTGAGATGTAAACTCAGGTCTGCCTAAATCCAGAACTTCTGTGCTTAAATACTAGGCGGACCTATTACGCAAGCTTAGACAAGAGCATTTCCCTTCTGCTGTCGTTATTGTGGAATGAAAGGACATTTACACAAACTTTTCAACAATTAGTAGAGATGAAAGGGACATTTGTAGTTTACTCTCAGGGAGCAGAACATTATAAAGAACAATTTCCTGCTGTCTGAGGGTTCTATTTAATTGAAGATTTTTCTCTCCTTTGTTCTGTGTAAGAGTCTTAGCTTGCCATTACAATTCTCTTCAGAAACTAAAGGGGAAAACAGACTATCGAATGGAATTTGTTTATGGAAAAGCATTCTATAGTGCTGTCAGCTCAGCCGCATGAATTGAAGAACTTACTATGTGAGTGGGAATTTAACGTTAACACCTTGGGACCCATTGCCCAACCATGGGTTTTGTCAGGCAAACATATGCAGCCACTGGGAAAATGCATGTACTTTAGCAAGAACTTTTTAGTCATAGTTTGAAACTTTCACAGGTCTGAAAGTATTGTATTGCCTTCTCCTGTATTATGTGGATGGCAGGCATAATTCTTCCGTACTCACTGCGGCCCTCAATCATGATTTGTATTACATTTGGTCATAAACTTTCTGACATACTTTTATTAGATTTAATATAAATTACTCACTAAAGATTACACTCAGATTGCAAAATGGTAAGCATATTTTGATCAAGATGCCCATTTATCCTTTTTGCTTTCAGTCCCAGTGTTTAGTATATTATTTTCTCCTGCCTGCTCAGAATAATTTCGCCAAGGAATTTTATGTTATGCCACATGACTACGTATACTTGGAAGACAGAGATTAGGTCGGGATCTTGTATGCACAATGACCAGGGAGAGTTCAATAACAGCTCAATGGAAAGCAAATCAGTCTTGGGTCCACGTGACATAAGTTTTCGTTTTAGCTCAGCCAGTAAGTAGATGGGTTATGCTATGGAAGTCACTTTCTCTCTGTACCTTAGTCAACAGAGACACTAATGGAGGTCAGAATTCCCTAAAAAATATTGACAAAAAGTGCTTCCAGATCCTGTACCTCTGATACCCTCCCCAAGATGTCTGTGTGTCCCCGGCAATCTTATGTTCTCCTGGTTAAGAGGGTCTCTTATTTCCTAACTTGACTGAATTCTTAGGGTTGGCTTTGTGTCTTGAGACTCTCCTTTATTGCCATCTTGGTACTGATCCAAAGGTAGAACTCATGCCCTTTCCATGAGTTTCACGGTAAAAGAACAAAAGAAGCAGTAACAACAAAGAAAACATCAGCAACAAAGCAAATACTTTTGCATTGCTCAAGTATGGATTATATTATAAAGATTTTTCTGGAGAAGATAGCAAAATCACATCCTCAAAACCCAAAAACAAAAAAAATTAAGGTAAAATATTATCCGAATAATATGTTAGTATTAGCATACTAAATAGTATTTCTGATTTTAGAAATCTGTAGGAAACACATGGAACCAATTATCAGGTAATCTGTCTACCTAACTGTCTTTTCTCCTCTACTTTCCCCACCCACCTCAATTACTTTCCCTACCTTTCCTTGCCCCATCCCTCACTTGCACATCTCTTGTTGCTCTGTTCCTCTTTCCTTTTTTTCTCCCCATAGCATGACTTATTTCTAAGGAACACACAATTTGTTCATTTTTTATTGTGTGTATTGTTTTTCTGTCTTCCCCACATTCCTAGTAGAATTTAAGCCAAAAGAGGACAATAATTTCTGTCTTTATTTTTCACTGATGGATCCAAGCACCTATGACAGTTCTTTGCTCACTGTAGTCACTCAATAAAGGTTTGCTCAATGAATGAAGAAACATCACTACTGGAAAAGTCTAAATTCTTCTCCTTCTATGGAGAGCAACTCAGGACACATCACTGTATACCATTAAAACTGAAAGTCCTTGTTTTCTTTTTTATTTCCTCTTTTAAATTTTTTATTGTTTTGGTTTTTCTTTCTCTTAAATAAAAACACCATTCTTCAAATGCAGTTTTGTCTTGCATAATTTTATTTATCTGTTTAAAAAAAATTTTTTTTTTGGTTAGTACTTGTTTAGTATCTACCTTGGTCTATAATTTTCTTTTCAGCATGCAGACACTAATTTTTTTTTTTAACATCCTTATTGGAGTATAATTGCTTTACAATGGTGTGTTAGTTTCTGCTTTATAACAAAGTGAATCAGTTATACATATACATATGTTCCCATATCTCTTCCCTCTTGCATCTCCCTCCCTCCCACCCTCCCTATCCCACCCCTCTAGGTGGTCACAAAGCACAGAGCTGATCTCCCTGTGCTATGTGGTTGCTTGCCACTAGCTATCTATTTTACGTTTGGCAGTGTATATATGTCCATGCCACTCTCTCACTTTGTCCCAGCTTACCCTTCCCCCTCCCCATATCCTCAAGTCCATTCTCTAGTAGGTCTGTGTCTTTATTCCCGTCTTGCCACTAGGTTCTTCATGACCTTTTTTTTTTGCCCTTAGATTGCATATATATGTGTTAGCATACTGTATTTGTTTTTCTCTTTCTGACTCACTTCACTCTGTGTGACAGACTCTAACTCCATCCACCTCACTACAAATAACTCCATTTCGTTTCTTTTTATGGCGAGTAATATTCCATTGTATATATGTGCCACATCTTCTTTATCCATTCATCCAATGATGGACATTTAGGTTGCTTCCATGTCCTGGCTATTGTAAATAGTGCTGCAGTGAACATTGTGGTACATGACTCTTTTTGAATTATGGTTTTCTCAGGGTATATGCCCAGTAGTGGGATTGCTGGGTCGTATGGTAGTTCTGTTTTTAGCTTTTTAAGGAACCTCCATACTGTTCTCCATAGTGGCTGTATCAATTTACATTCCCACCAACAGTGCAAGAGTGTTCCCTTTTCTCCACACCCTCTCCACCATTTATTGTTTCTAGATTTTTTGATGATGGCCATTCTGACCGGTGTGAGATGGTATCTCATTGTAGTTTTGACTTGCATTTCTCTAATGATTAATGATGTTGAACATTCTTTCATGGGTTTGTTGGCAATCTGTATATCTTCTTTGGAGAAATGTCTGTTTAGGTCTTCTGCCCATTTTTGGATTGGGTTGTTTGTTTTTTTGTTATCGAGCTGCATGAGCTGCTTGTATATTTTGGAGATGAATCCTTTGTCAGTTGCTTCATTTGCAAATATTTTCTCCCATTCTGAGGGTTGTCTTTTGGTCTTGTTTATAGTTTCCTTTGCTGTGCAAAAGCATTTAAGTTTCATAAGGTCCCATTTGTTTACTTTTGTGTTTATTTCCATTTCTCTAGGAGGTGGGTCAAAAAGGATCTTGCTGTGATTTATGTCATAGAGTGTTCTGCCTATGTTTTCCTCTAAGAGTTTGATAGTGTCTGGCCTTACATTTAGGTCTTTAATCCATTTTGAGTTTATTTTTGTGTATGGTGTTAGAGAGTGTTCTAATTTCATTCTTTCACATGTAGCTGTCCAGTTTTCCCAGCACCACTTATTGAAGAGGCTGTCTTTTCTCCACTGTATATGCTTGCCTCCTTTAGCAAAGATAAGGTGACCATATGTGCATGGGTTTATCTCTGGGCTTTCTATCCTGTTCCATTGATCTGTATTTCTGTTTTTGTGCCAGTACGATACTGTCTTGATTACTGTAGCTTTGTAGTATAGTCTGAAGTCAGGGAGCCTGATTCCTCCAGCTCCATTTTTTGTTCTCAAGATTGCTTTGGCTATTCGGGGTCTTTTGTGTTTCCATACAAATTGTGAAATTTTTTGTTCTAGTTCTGTGAAAAATGCCAGTGGTAGTTTGATAGGGATTGCATTGAATCTGTAGATTGCTTTGGGTAGTAGAGTAATTTTCACAATGTTGATTCTTCCAATCCAAGAACATGGTATATCTCTCCATCTATTTGTATCATCTTTAATTTCTTTCATCAGTGTCTTATAATTTTCTGCATACAGGTCTTTTGTCTCCTTAGGTAGGTTTATTCCTAGATATTTTATTCTTTATGTTGCAATGGTAAATGGGAGTGTTTTCTTAATTTCTCTTTCAGATTTTTCATCATTAGTGTATAGGAATGCAAGAGATTTCTGTGCATTAATTTTCTATCCTGCTACTTTACCATATTCATTGATTAGCTCTAGTAGTTTTCTGGTAGCATCTTTAGGATTCTCTATGTATAGTATCATGTCATCTGCAAACAGTGACAGCTTTACTTCTTCTTTTCCGATTTGGATTCCTTTTATTTCTTATTCTTCTCTGATTGCTGTGGCTAAAACTTCCAAAACTATGTTGAATAATAGTGGTGAGAGTGGGCAACCTTGTCTTGTTCCTGATCTTAGTGGAAATGGTTTCAGTTTTTCACCATTGAGGACAATGTTGGCTGTGGGTTTGTCATATATGGCCTTTATTTTGTTGAGGAAAGTTCCCTCTATGCCTACTTTCTGCAGGGCTTTTATCATAAATGGGTGTTGAATTTTGTCGAAAGCTTTCTCTGCCTCTATTGAGATGATCATATGGTTTTTCTCCTTCAATTTGTTAATACGGTGTATCCTGTTGATTGATTTGCGTATATTGAAGAATCCTTGCATTCCTGGAATAAACCCCACTTGATTATGGTGTATGATTCTTCTAATGTGCTGTTGGATTCTGTTTGCTAGTATTTTGTTGAGGATTTTTGCATCTATGTTCATCAGTGATATTGGCCTGTAGTTTTCTTTCTTTGTGACATCTTTGTCTGGTTTTGGTATCAGGGTGATGGTGGCCTCGTAGAATGAGTTTGGGAGTGTTCCTCCCTCTGCAATATTTTGGAAGAGTTTGAGAAGGATAGGTGTTAGCTCTTCCCTAAATGTTTGATAGAATTCGCCTGTGAAGCCATCTGGTCCTGGGCTTTTGTTTGTTGGAAGATTTTTAATCACAGTTTCAATTTCAGTGCTTGTGATTGGTCTGTTCATATTTTCTATTTCTTCCTGGTTCAGTCTCAGCAGGTTGTGCATTTCTAAGAATTTGTCCATTTCTTCCAGGTTGTCCATTTTATTGGCATAGAGTTGCTTGTAGTAATCTCTCATGATCGTTTGTATTTCTGCAGTGTCAGTGGTTACTTCTCGTTTTTCATTTCTAATTCTATTGATTTGAGTCTTCTTCCTTTTTCTCTTGATGAGTCTGGCTAATGGTTTATCAATTTTGTTTATCTTCTCAATGAACCAGCTTTTAGTTTTATTGATCTTTGCTATTGTTTCCTTCATTTCTTTTTCATTTATTTCTGATCTGATCTTTATGATTTCTTTCCTTCTGCTAACTTTGGGGTTTTTTTGTTCTTCTTTCTCTAATTGCTTTAGGTGCAAGGTTAGGTTGTTTATTCGAGATGTTTCCTGTTTCTTGAGGTAGGCTTGTATTGCTATAAACTTCCCTCTTAGAACTGCTTTTGCTGCATCCCATAGGTTTTGGGTCGTCGTGTCTCCATTGTCATTTGTTTCTAGGTAGTTTTTGATTTCCCCTTTGATTTCTTCAGTGATCACTTCGTTATTAAGTAGTGTATTGTGTAGCCTCCATGTGTTTGTATTTTTTACAGATCTTTTCCTGTAATTGATATCTAGTCTCATAGCGTTGTGGTCGGAAAAGATACTTGATACGATTTCAATTTTCTTAAATTTACCAAGGCTTGATTTGTGACCCAAGATATGATCTATCCTGGAGAATGTTCCATGAGCACTTGAGAAAAATGTGTATTCTGTTGTTTTTGGGTGGAATGTCCTATAAATGTCAATTAAGTCCACCTTGTTTAATGTATCATTTAAAGCTTGTGTTTCCTTATTTATTTTCATTTTGGATGATCTGTCCATTGGTGAAAGTGGGGTGTTAAAGTCTCCTACTATGATTGTGTTACTGTTGATTTCCCCTTTTATGGCTGTTAGTATTTGCCTTATGTATTGAGGTGCTCCTATGTTGGGTGCATAAATATTTACAATTGTTATATCTTCTTCTTGAATCAATCCCTTGATCATTATATAGTGTCCTTCTTTGTCTCTTGTAATAGTCTTTATTTTAAAGTCTATTTTATTTGATATGAGAATTGCTATTCCAACTTTCTTTTGATTTCCATTTGCATGGAATATCTTTTTCCATCCCCTCACTTTCAGTCTGTATGTGTCCCTAGGTCTGAAGTGGGTCTCTTGTAGACAGCATATACATGGGTCTTGTTTTTGTATCCATTCAGCCGGTCTGTGTCTTTTGGTGGGAGCATTTAATCCATTTACATTTAAGGTAATTATCGATATGTATGTTCCTATTCCCATTTTCTTAAATGTTTTGGGTTTTATTGTAGGTGTTTTCCTTCTCTTGTGTTTCTTGCCTAGAGAAGTTCCTTTAGCATTTGTTGTAAAGCTGGTTTGGTGGTGCTGAACTCTCTCAGCTTTTGCTTGTCTGTAAAGGTTTTAATTTCTCCATCAAATCTGAATGAGATCCTTGCTGGGTAGAGTAATCTTGGTTGTAGGTTTTTCTCCTTCATCACTTTAAGTATGTCCTGCCACTCCCTTCTGGCTTGCAGAGTTTCTGGTGAAAGATCAGCTGTTAACCTTATGGGGATTCCCTTGTGTGTTATTTGTTCTTTTTCCCTTGCTGCTTTTAATATGTTTTCTTTATATTTAATTTTTGATAGTTTGAATAATATGTGTCTTGGCATGTTTGTCCTTGGATGTGTCCTGTATGGGACTCTCTGTGCTTCCAGGACTTGATTAACTATTTCCTTTCCCATATTAGGGAAGTTTTGAACAGACACTAATCTTATGTGTGACTGGTTTTTATTTACACATGAGCACAGTTTCTGCCAGGGGCTTTTCCGTAGATGAGTGACCACCTCCTAAACAACACACTAGTAAGAGTTGGTTTTGCTTTTCTTGCTTTATTTTGTTTCTTCAGTCTCACATGAGGTATTGAAACTCAAAGTGAAGAGCAAATGTTTCAGAGCCACAGTATGTAGGAAACTCCACATTTATTGATCAGCTGTGCTGGAAAATTGACTTCCAAAAAGAACTTCTTCCCTCCATACCCAGTGTCCATCATGCCTCTTCTGTACCACCAGCACATTTCAAAAACCACCCTCTACTACCTTCATGCATCTGTGGGCATTAATAGAATTGCTTGTCTTGCATTTTTATATTCTCTAGTTTCAAGGAGTCTCTAGTATAGTGCTTAAGGTATTATTCTCAGTGAAATGTCAGAGAAACACAAATAATGTATGTTTTTACTTATATGTGGTATCTAAAAAATAAAACAAATGAACAAATGTAACAAAATGGAAACAGACTGACAGATTCAGAGAACAAACTAGTGGTTACCATAGGGGAGAGGGGTCACAGGAGGGGCAGGATATGTGGTGGGAATTAAGAGGTTCAAACTACTGGTATAAAATAAGTTACAGCGATGTAATGTGTAGCACAAGGAAAATAGCCAATATTTTATAATAACTTTATAGGGAGTATAATCTATAAAAATATCAAATCACTGTGTTCTATACCTGAAACTAATATAATATTGAAAGTCAACAATACTGAGCTCTGCCTACCAGAGCAACAGCCAGCTCTACCCACTACCAGTCCCTCCCATCAGGAAACTTGCACAAGCCTCATAAATAGCCTCATCCAACAGAGGGCAGACAGCAGAAGCACGAAGAACTACAATCCTGCAGCCTCTGGAACAAAAACCACATTCATAGAAAGATAGACAAGATGAAAAGGCAGAGGGCTATGTACCAGGTGAAGGAACAAGATAAAACCGCAGAAAAACAGCTAAATGAAGTGGCGATAGGCAACCTTCCAGAAAAAGAATTCAGAATAATGATAGTGAAGATGATCCAGGACCTCGGAAAAAGAATGGAGGCAGAGATCGAGAAGATGCAACAGAATTCTGCGGAACAGAATAAAGAAAAAAGAATGAAAAGAAATGAAGACAAGCCTAAGAGACCCCTGGGACAACATTAAATGCAACAACATTCGTATTATAGGCGTCCCAGAAGGAGAAGAGAGAGAGAAAGGACCCAAGAAAATATTTGAAGAGATTATAGTCGAAAACTTCCTTCACTTGGGAAAGGAAATAGCCACCCAAGTCCAGGAAGCTCAGAGAGTCCCATACAGGATAAATCCAAGGAAAAACACACCGAGACACATAGCAATCAAATTGGCAAAAATTAAAGACAAAGAAAAGTTATTGAAAGCAGCAAGGGAAAAACAACAAATAACATACAAGGGAACTCCCATAAGGTTAACAGCTGATTTCTCAGCAGAAACTCTACAAGCCAGAAGGGAGTGGCATAATATACTTAAAGTGATGATAGGGAAGAACCTACAACCAAGATTACTCTACCTGGCAAGGATCTCATTCAGATTTGATGGAGAAATCAAAAGCTTTACAGACAAGCAAAAGCTACGAGAATTCAGCACCACCAAACCAGCTCTACAACAAATGCTAAAGGAACTTCTCTAAGTGGGAAACACAAGAGAAGAAAAGGACCTACAAAACAAACCCAAACAATTAAGAAAATGGTAATAGGAACATACATATCGGTAATTACCTTAAACGTGAATGGATTAAATGCTCCAACCAAAAGACACAGACTGGCTGAATGGATACATAAACAAGACCCATATATATGCTGTCTACAAGAGACCCACTTCAGACCTAGGGACACATACAGATTGAAAGTGAGGGGATGGAAAAAGATATTCCATGCAAATGTAAATCAAAAGAAAGCCGGAGTAACAATACTCATATCAGATAAAATAGACTTTAAAATAAAGAATATTACAAGAGACAAGGAAGGACACTATATAATGATCAAGGGATCAATCCAAGAAGAAGATATAACAATTGTAAATATATATGCACCCAACATAGGAGCACCACAATACATAAGGCAACTGCTAACAGCTATAAAAGAGGAACTCGACAGTAACACAATAATAATATTATTAATATTATTATTAATAATAATTGTGGGGGACTTTAACACCTCACTTACACCAATCGATAGATCATGCAAACAGAAAATTAATTAGGAAACACAAGCTTTAAATGACACAATAGACCAGATAGATTTAATTGATATTTATAGGACATTCCATCCAAAAACAGCAGATTACACTTTCTTCTCAAGTGCACACAGAATATTCTCCAGGATAGATCACATCTTGGGTCACAAATCAAGCCTCAGTAAATATAAGAAAATTGAAATCATATCAAGCATCTTTTCTGACCACAACGCTATGAGATTAGAAATGAATTACAGGGGAAAAAACGTAAAAAACAGAAACACATGGAGGCTAAACAATATTTTACTAAATAATCAAGAGATCACTGAAGAAATCAAGAAGGAAATCAAAAAATACCTAGAGACAAATGACAATGAAAACACGACAGTCCAAAACCTATGGGATGCAGCAAAAGCAGTTCTAAGAGGGAATTTTATAGCAATACAAGCCTACCTCAAGAAACAAGAAAAATCTCAAACAATCTAACCTTACAACTACAGGAACTAGAGAAAGAAGAGCAAACAAAATCCAAAGTTAGCAGAAGGAAAGAAATCATAAAGATCAGAGCAGAAATAAATGAAATAGAAAGAAAGAAAACAATAGCAAAGATCAGTAAAACTAAAAGCTGGTTCTTTGAGAGGATAAGCAAAATTGATAAATCATTAGCCAGACTCATCATGAAAAGGAGGGAGAGGACTCAAATCAATAAAATTAGAAATGAAAAAGCAGAAGTTACAACAGACACCGCAGAAATACAAAACATCCTAAGAGACAAATACAGACAACTCCATGCCAATAAACTGGACAACCTGGAAGAAACAGACAAATTCTTAGAAAGGTATAACCTTCCAAGGCTGAACCAGGAAGAAATAGAAAATATGAACAGACCAATCACAAGTAATGAAATTGAAACTGTGATTAAAAATCTTCCAGTAAACAAAAGTCCAGGACCAGATGGCTTCACAGGTGAGTTCGATCAAACATTTAGAGAAGAGCTAACACCCATCCTTCTCAAACTCTTCCAAAAAATTGCAGAGGAAGGAACACTCCCAAACTCATTCTATGAGGCCACCATCACCCTGATACCAAAACCAGAAAAAGATACTACAAAAAAAGAAAATTACAGACCAACATCACTGATGAACATAGATGCAAAAATCCTCAACAAAATACTAGCAAACAGAATCCAACAACACATTAAAAGGATCATACACCATGATCAAGTGGGGTTTATCCCAGGGATGCAAGGATTCTTCAATATACGCAAATCAATCAATGTGATACACCATATTAACAAATTGAAGGAGAAAAACCATATGATCATCTCAATAGATGCAGAAAAACCTTTTGACAATATTCAACACCGATTTATGATAAAAACTCTCCAGAAAGTGGGCATAGAGGGAACCTACCTCAACATAATAAAGGCCATATATGACAAACCCACAGCCAACATTGTCCTCAATGGTGAAAAACTGAAAGCATTTCCTCTAAGATCAGGAAGAAGACAAGGATGTCCACTCTCACCACTATTATTCAACATAGTTTTGGAAGTCCTAGCCACGGCAATCAGAGAAGAAAAAGAAATAAAAGGAATCCAAATTGGAAAAGAAGAAGTAAAACTGTCACTGTTTGCAGATGACATGATACTATACATAGATCATCCTAAAGATGCCACCAGAAAACTACTAGAGCTAATCAATGAATTTGTTAAAGTTGCAGGATACAATATTACAATATTGTAATATTACAATATTAATGCACAGAAATCTCTTGCATATACTAATGATGAAAATTCTGAAAGAGAAATTAAGGAAACACTCTCATTTACCATTGCAACAAAAAGAATAAAATACCTAGGAATAACCCTACCTAGGGGGACAAAAGACCTGTATGCAGAAAACTGTAAGACACTGATGAAAGAAATTAAAGATGAAATCAACAGATGGAGAGATATACCAAGTTCTTGGATTGGAAGAATCAATAAATGGAGACACAGAAGACCCCGAATAGCCAAAGCAGTCTTGAGGGAAAAAAGCGGAGCTGCATGCATCAGACTCCCTGACTTCAGACTATACTACATAGCTACAGTCATCAAGACAGCATGGTACTGGCACAAAAACAGAAACATAGATCAATAGAACAAGATAGAAAGCCCAGAGATAAACCCATGCACCTATGGTCAACTAGTCTGTGACAAAGGAGGCAAGGATATACAGTGGAGAAAAGACAGTCTCTTCAATAAGTGGTGCTGGGAAAACTGGACAGGTACATGTAAAAGAATGAAATTAGAACACTCCCTAACACCATACACAAAAATAAACTCAAAATGGATTAGAGACCTAAATGTAAGACCAGACACTATAAAACTCTTAGAGGAAAGCATAGGAAGAACACTCTTTGACATAAATCACAGCAAGATCTTTTTTGATCCACTTCCTACAGTAATGGAAATAAAAACAAAAATAAACAAATGGGACCTAATGAAACTTAAAAGCTTTTGCACAGCAAAGGAAACCATAAACAAAACGAAAAGACAACTCTCAGAATGGGAGAAAATATTTGCAAACGAATCAACAGACAAAGGATTGATCTCCAAAATATATAAACAGCTCATGCAGCTCAATATTAAAACAACAAACAACCCAATCCAAAAATGGGCAGAAGACCTAAATAGACATTTCTCCAAAGAAGACATACAGATGGCTAAGAAGCACATGAAAAGCTGCTCAACATCACTAATTATTAGAGAAATGCAAATCAAAACTACAATGAGGTATCACTCATGCCAGTTAGAATGGGCATCATCAGAAAACCTACAAACAACAAATGCTGGAGAGGGTGTGGAGAAAAGGGAACCCTCTTGCACTGCTGGTGGGAATGCAAATTGATACAGCCACTATGGAGAACAGTATGGAGGTTCCTTAAAAAACTAAAAATAGAACTACCATACGACCCAGCAATCCCACTGCTGGGCATATACCCGGAGAAAACCATAATTCAGAAAGACACATGCACCCCAATGTTCATTGCAGCACTATTTACAATAGCCAGAACATGGAAGCAACGTAAATGCCCATCGACAGACGAATGGTTAAAGAAGGTGTGGTACATATATACAATGGAATATTACTCAGCCATAAAAAGGAACGAAATTGGGTCATTTGTAGAGACGTGGATGGATCTAGAGACTGTCATACAGAGTGAAGTAAGTCAGAAAGAGAAAAACAAATATCGTATATTAATGCATATATGTGGAACCTAGAAAAATGGTACAGATGAACCGGTTTTCAGGGCAGAAATTGAGACACAGATGTAGAGAACAAATGTATGGACACCAAGGGGGGAAAGTGGCGGGGTGTGGGGGTGGTGGTGTGATGAACTGGGAGATTGGGATTGACATGTATACACTGATGTGTATAAAATGGATGACTAATTAGAACCTGCTGTATAAAAAAATAAATTAAAATTCAAAAATTCAAAAAAAAAAGTCAACTATACTTCAAAAAAAAGAACATGGGTTTTAAAATTATAGAAAACTAAGTTCGAATTCTGTTTCTGAAACCTTGCTTTCAATTCTATATCAAAACCACTTTGAGTGGGGTATGTAACCTATCTGCTTACCAATTCCCTTGTACACAACATAGGGCTAATGACTCTGCTTATATCATGGGAGTTTAGTGAGACATTTACATGAGATGATACATATAAAGTTCTTAGCAAATCACCTGATGTAGCAAAATCTCATTAAATAGAGGCTATAATTTTTATAAATATGAAATGCTCCCTTTGAACACTCATTTGCATACTAAATAAGTATGAATTTTCATTTTAATTTTGCTAGTCATTTCAGATAAGTTTATCTCTTTGCAGTATACTTGTGCATGCATGCACATATACATATGATATAAACATTACCAAATTATCTACCTGTTCCTTTTAATTTTTTTATTTTATTTTATTTTTTAATTTTTGGCCACACCATGCAACCCGTGGGATTTTAGTTTAATAACCTGTTCTGAAAATCACAGTATGCAGAAATAAGGCTATAGTCTTGGTCATCGTTTACAAAATTTAAAATCCTAGATATAACCTACTTGAGGGAAACAAAAGACATGAAAGTGATTTTGCTAATTCTAAGATGAAATCAATGATGCTTAATGTGATAACGCACTGAAAATAAATGCCAGGATGTAGAGAATTACGATGAGTTGTTTTGGTCCCTTAGAAATTTAGAGACCTGAAGTTCCGTTTTAGTGATGTCACTCACTGATGCATATGTGATTTTTAATGCATTGTGTTCTCTCTGATTTAACTCCTTTCCTTTTTTCACTGTATCTGTTTATTGGTCTACCTCACTACCTCTGTTTCTAGCTGTCAGTATACCACAGACATTAGTGGCACAAATTCTGATGTCATATGATCCAGGTTCTAATCATCTGTAAGCAACCTACTTGTTGGGTATATCATGGCACATTATGTATTTCTCCTTTGCCTTAGTTTCTTCATTTACAAGCTGAACATACCTTTCAGGGTTTGTGCTAAAGAAAAAATGAATTAGCATACATAGAGCTCTTTGAAGAGGACAAGCCTTACAGAGAACAATGAATAATATAAACTATTAATATGGTATATTTTAATACCTGACATGGCAAGCTTTACTTTACCAATATCACACTATTTTTAAAAAATCAAGTGTTCTGTTTTGTTTCTTATTCTACATGGAATGTGGACTATTAAAGTTGTTTCTAAATCCCATTAACCCCACTGTGATTATAATTGGAATTATATTAAATCCATTTATCAATTTGTGAAGAATCAAAATTTTATTGGTATTAATTACCCCTGAATCTAGCAAGGAATATAGTATGTCTTTCAATTTTTTAAAATCTTTTTAAGGCCCCTAAACACATTTAATATGTACTTTATATGTGCTCAACATATTTCTTGTTATTTTTAATCTGCATTTTACTTTTGTAGATGAAATGTTTGTTATGATTTCTAACTGGCTCTTGTGAATATATAAGGAAGCATCCTTTATCGTTATGCATATTCCCTAAACTCTCTGAATTTCATTTTTTAATATAATTGGTTTCCAATTGTTTCAGTTGAATCTTCTGAAAAGATTATCATACCAACTACAAATATTGATATTTGTCTTCTTCCTCCATGTTTATACTTCACATCCTTTTCACATAATTTACAGTGTTAGAATAATGTAAGTTAAATTATATGTTAGCCATCTTTCATTTTATCCTGATTCTAATATGATTATCCTAAGTTTTCTTTTCTTCTCCATTAGCTGAAATATAGAATTTCACCACTCAGTGTAGCTTAGAAATAATCTGTTCTTAATTCTTATTTTATAGGGGAGAAAATAAAAGATCACAAAGTGTAGCAAATAGTTCAAAGGTTCCCAGCAAGCTAGAGGTGTAAGTTTACTATAGCCCAGTTTTCCTTAGTGGAGGCAGTCTTGTTTGGGATATTTTATTCTGAATCAATCAAATAAATAATTAAGTGCTTTTTTCTCACCTTTCTCATTCTGCTTAATTTAGTGTTTCATTAAATCAAGGTTAGTTCTATTAACCATTGCTGAAGCAGCAGCAGGAGAGCTTGTATCACTTTCTGACCTGGGAGGAGACATTCTTGTGTTTTCCCAAGTTATAAAGAGAATGAATTTTATACATTTATTGTTGCAACGCATCTAATAATTAATGAGATCTTAGGAATTCTCAAAGTCTCAGTTTTCAAATTACCGGAGTTCAAAATCTAAGCATCTGAAATTTCCTTTCTCCCTGAGAGATGGAACAAGTTACCATGTGATGTGGTTTCCTACAAAATCCAGGTGGATGGATCCTGTGCACAGGTAGAGACAAACTGTTTTATATTTCAAAGAATAATTTGGTATCCCATTGACTTCAGTAAGGTACATTGTTATGGAACATGAGACCGGCACACTCTTTTCATAAGGAATGTATATTATGGGCATTGGGCCGTCTCTGCAGGCCAGCCCCACTGTCTGTTATGTTTCTAGTTGGGTAGTTTGTGTCCCATTTCTGGTGCAGAACCTGGAGGATCCGTGCTGAAATTTCACTCCTGGGTGCATGGTCCTCCTAATGCCTCTCCTAAAGGACCTAGGAAATTACCAACCTTTGATTCCAGAGCCCCAGAGAGTGAATGGAAATAGGCATTTGAGGGTGATTACTACAGTTATGAGAATGGGTAGGGCTAATGGTGAACAACTTACAGTGCTGTGAAGTTTTGATTTCAGGGGTATCTATGTAGTTAATAGCTTTTCTGAGTGAAGAGTGGAGTTCCTACTTATTCTCTATGGATCAGGAATTTAGTGAACTGATGGAGGGCCAAGAGCTGATTCTGTCTTCATGTGCTTAATTGAAGGCAGACTCAGGAACAGTGGCTTGAAATGTACATCTCCCACTGGAAAAGGAAACATGGAGTTTGCAGATCCCCTGTTCCCAGAGGATAGTGTGGTTTACTTTGAGCATTCTGGGGCCTTTTCTCCAATGGAGGGACTGTGATGATTGCAGACACTATTTAAAAGGCATGGGTAGACAGAAAGCATGTCCATTCCTGAGATGGGATGTTTGTTATGTGGAGGACGCCTCTTGCAAATGGTATCTCTGCAAAGCAAGTGGCTGTTCTTAAGTGTCATGAATCCTGGGCAGGCAAGTGTGACATACTTCAATACTTAGTACAGCTTCTACAAGAATCATTCTTAAACTCAAGTTATTCACCCTTTGAAAGGTAGGAAAATTCAGATTGTCAGTGTTTTTTTTTTTTTTTTTTTTTTTTATTGGAGTGTAGTTGATTTACAATGTTGTGTTAGTTTCAGGTGTACAGCAAAGTGATTCAGTCATGCATATACATATATTCATTCTTTTTTAGATTCTTTTCTCATATAGGTTATCCAAGAATACTGATTACAGTTCCCTGTGCTATACAGTAGGTCCTTGTTGGTTATCTATCTTGTATATAGTAATATGTGTGTTCGTCCCAAGCTCCTGATTTATCCCTCCACCTTGAGATTGTCAATGTTAATGTATATATTCTGTGAAAGAATGCTTTTATAATAAGGTCCTTAAGAATCTGAAAAAGTGTGTGTGTGTGTGTGTGTATATATATATATCTATATATATATCTATATATCTATATATCTATATCTGAGTCACTTTGCTGTACACCAGAAACTAACACAACACTGTAAATCAACTATATTTCAATAAAAAAGTGTATTAGGAGAAGCCAGAGTTGTAGATGAGGCATCAGGAGGTGGAGTTAATGTGTCATCTTTTAAGTGTGTGGGGCTCCAGAGATTCATGAATAAAGAATAGTCTTCCAAAAATGTGGATATCCCATGCATGAGGCAATATATCTCATTAGATGTATCCAGTTATCCTAGCTCTTTGAGACTAGCCATTATAATTAACAATTCCAACCTTGATCTACAGAGAAGGGGATAATATAGGATTAAACAATTAAACAGTCTCTTTTTTTCTTTAATTAAGAATAGCTTTTGCTAAATAAAAACATTCTCTCTTTCCACTCACTGCTTTTTCACATGATTTCCAACTTTGTGATGTGGTGTACACATTTCTGAACTCTGAGAGAGAACGGTGCTCTGTGAGAGAGATATAATCAGTCCAGCAATGAACTTGAAAGTATTCCAAGTATATGTGAGATAGAAGGGTTCCAGACAGAATGATGTTCAAGTCTTTTTTTTGCATGTGCTTTCTGTCTTTATCTAGTTAAAAATGCTTGCACTTAGCAGTCATTTGCATGTTATATAGACATTTCCCCTGATATTTTTAATCTTTGACACCTTGTATCATTATTAAACCAATCACCAGTAACACCTACTTCAAAAGTGATACATTATATCCCTTGAGTTTATCCATCATAGAACAATCTCAGTCCATCATCACATGAATTATTACAAAACTCTTTTGATATGTGTACCAAAAAGGGGAAAGTAGTCTCTTGTCTTTGAACTTTTTAAGACAATCGCATTAGGGCTGAACTGTACAGCACTCTCATGTCAATTATAAAGACATTATTCAATGGCTCTACTCAATCCATTTGACTTACAGTTAACCCCACAACTTTCACTATTAACTTTCCACTTTTTAATATTTGACACTTACACATCCTAAAAGACTGTTAGGATCTTTGAAATAGAATTAGAAATCAAGTATTACAGGGTTTTTCAGAGTGGGGGATGTGAAACTGGGGTATAAATCAGAATGATTTTTAGTGGAACACAAGATGGTTTTAGATAGCATGCTAGCAAGGCAGTAATTAATCTTGAATCTTATAGTGAGAAAGTTATTTTCATCTCAGCCTTCTTTCACTGCCCCTGGATACATCATGGAGAATGAATCACTATATTTCTAATGTGTCTTTAACACATCTTCAACATTTGCCATTATAACCAAGATAGAGTGGACCTTAGGCTCAAAGCCTGGAACTAGAGCATGATAAGGTGTATATTTGTCATTTAAAAAATTTTGTAATCTTATATTTAAGGTAAGTAAATATGATGATTTTCCATTTTTAATTGATTGTAATGATAAAAAGTTTCCTTTTAAATATATTTACAATTTAAACAGCAATTTAATTTTTAAAATATCAACAAATAATAGTAAAAATAGTATGTGAAAAGAGCCCAAGTCATAATGACAGTATGCCAATGACTAAAGTTTGGAAAATACTGACCTAGTATAAAACATTCATTTTATAGTTGGAGGACTGAATTTTTGAGTAGACAAAGTTGTGGGGGACTGAATCGTGTCCCCTCCAAATTATTTGGTGAAGCCCTAGCCCCCAGTTCCTAAGAATATGATGGCTATATTTGGAAATAAGACCTTTACAGAGGTAGTTAAGGTTAAATGGGGTGGTAAGAGTGAGGATTATGGGTTTCTAATCCATTCTTGCTGGCATTCATATAAGAAGAGGGAATGTGTACACACAAAAGAGACACTGGGGATGTGGACACAGATGAAAGGCCCTGTGAGGGCAGAGTGAAAAGTTGGCCATCTGCAAGCCAAGGAGGGAGGCCTCAGGAGAAAGTAAACCTGCTAACACCTTGATTTTGGATTTTCAACATCCAGAATTGTGATAAAAGAAATGTCTGTTTTTAAGCCAGCTGGTGTGTGTTATTTTTATTATGGCAGCCTGAGCTGGCTGGTACAGTGGTCAAAAATTTAATCAGAGCAGGAGAGTCACAATTTGAACTGTTGTTTTCTTACTCCTTTCTAATCCCTCATTGAGAGTTATTGTGTATTCTTCATTTATAGAAGCTAGAGTGTCTTGGGACTTAAGAAGCGAATGAAAATAAGGCAGTCTCTGACCTTGAATTCTTTTTTTTTTTTAAATAAATTTATTTATTTATTTTTGGCTGCGTTGGGTCTTTGTTGCTGCATGCGGGCTTTCTCTATTTGTGGCGAGCGGGGGCTCTTCGTTGCAGTGTGCAGGCTTCTCATTGTGGTGGCTTCTCTTGTTGCGGAGCACGGGCTCTAGGCGTGTGGGCTTCAGAAGTTGTGGCACGTGGGCTCCGTAGTTGTGGCTCACGGGCTCTAGAGCGCAGGCTCAGTAGTTGTGGCACATGGGCTGAGTTGCTCCACGGCATGTGGGGTCTTCCCGGACCAGGGCTGGAACCTCTGTCCTCTGCATTGGCAGGTGGATTCTTAACCACTGCGCCACGAGGGAAGTCCTATGTACAGTCTTAATAAATAGATCTAATGGGAATACAACTGCTTTTATCAATATCTTCTTTACTGTGGATGGAAATTATAGTATCTCAGTAATATAGACCAGCGATTCTCAACTGGAAGTGATTTTGTGCCCCTGGTAATATCAGGAGACATTTTTGGCTGTCACGACTAGAGGTGGATAGCTGTGCTAATGGCATCTCATGGGTTGAGGCCATAGAGACAGCTAAACAACCTGTGATGCACAGAACCACCCTCCAAGACAAAGAATTATCTGGTCCAGAATTTCAATAGTGCTGAGGTTGAGAAACTGATGTAGAGAGAACAGAATGGTGGAAAATAATTAGACCCAAGTTTGTATGAATTTGAAATCCATCCTCTGTGCCATGTAACAAAATGTCAGTACAGAATTGAAGACATTAAAAACATGGTCACTTGATTAAAATGTGCTCAGGTTTCTTCTTTTATAAAATAGGATGATAACCTGTTTCTTTGTGTATCAGAGGAATTGGGATGAGATGATACATGTGCTAGACAGGTATAGCCTGATGTACATTATTTATTATTTCAATTACGTTACACATCATAAACTGAGAACTAGGACTTATTTATCTGTTTGTCCCAAGTCCTAGGTATGAAGATGGAATAAATTACGCAATTAGTGAGTGAGTTGATACATGAAGTAATGCTTAGGTTAAGCTCCATCACTTATTTCTGTAATACCAAGATTTAACATATATGTGTTGGAGATGGTAAAAGTGTAGCCCAGAATCTGACATAGGTTGAGACAAATTATACAATATAAAACTATCATACTTTTAATTTATTTCATTAATGTTCACTTACATCGAAGTGGTGCCTTGGAACACTTGCTTTTGTGAATAAAGATACATACACATTTGGGATATGTTTTGCATACTTAATTCATGAATTAACTCAGATCGTTGGAGAAAAAGTCGTTGAACTGGTGGTCAGCTCCTTTTCTTTCATCCGTTTCTCTATCACTCTTGAACAGATGGTTGGTTTGTGGTCCCACTGGGTGCTCCAGTGGTGCTCATTAAAATTCTCTTGTTTTATAGGCTGTGTGCCTTCATACCTTCCATATGCCTCTTAATTAAAGAGAAGATATCTTTTAATACTTGGATACATTCCTTAGGACCTGCCATCCAATAATGCCACTGAATGACTTCCACTTATTGGTAATACTAGCACAAATAAGGAATAAGTGTATCCAAAACTATTTGCAAATGTATAACGTAAATCATCTGGAAGTCAACAGACTAGTTAGTTTTTTCTGTTGTTCTTAATGAATAATTTAAATGTAGTAACTAGCAATATGGAATTATTTATATATACATATGTGATTTTGAATAAATATATATATATATAATATTGTTTTAAAAAATTGTAGTTCACTTTTATTGGGCACTTATTATTTGCCCAGCACTGCTGAGCATGTTATATAAAATATTTCACTTCATTTCCACAAGTCTCTATGAAGTATAATTATTTTCCATTTTACAAATGAGAAAACTAAGCTCAGAATTAAATATCTTGCATGCAGTTACACAGACATTAAGATATCAAACTTAGATTCAAATTGAGAAAAACATAGGCTTTCCTTAAACACAGGAAAAGCAACAAATATTTATTAACATTCCTAGGTCAGTATCATTTGGACAATAAAAGGATAACAAAAGGAAATTCTGAAGCATATAGGCACTAATGTTAAAACATTTTGTCAGAGTTCTAAAATGATCCCAGATCCTGAGATATCAGAGCTGTATTTTCAGGGACACTCAATTTTCTCAGTCTGAATGTTGTTGTATTACTGTTTTCTACTCTATATGGCAATTTAAAAAAATTAAGCAGGTAAATGAATACATCAGTCTTCAGTTAGAAGCTTATTAAAGGGGAGAAGTTAATAGAGAATTGAGTGCGCCATATGGGATTATTGAAACCCTGAGTTTAAATTCTGAAACATCATTTATGGTTTTTGTGTCTTTGGAGAGTGACCTTCAGTTTTATCATATTGAAAACTACCAGTAATTGCCAATGAAATATTTATGTGAAGAATTAATGAATGGCTATTTGCTATATGTGAAAACAAAGAAAAACCAAACCAGACAACAACAACAAACGTAATGTCTGACGTATACAGCAAGTGCTCTCTAACAATTGTCGGCCTTTCTATCACCCCATACATCTAACTTTCAGTTACTTCATAGTCACCTCATTTAAATCCTGCATATGTGTTTGGCAAGATGAATTGTCTCTTAATGCAGAAATGCTGCCAACATGAAGGTAACAAATCTAAAATACAATAAACCTGAAACTAAAAATCACCTTTACTCCAACAGGAGTTGTTCAGCTGCTACTTTTGTATGGATTTTGGACAGATTTCTGTTGTCCTGAGGGAGACACATAGCATTTAAAAGCCTCACCAACATTTGCTGGCTATATATCTTCCTTTTGCTTTTTAAATTTATGTGTATAACTATACCTATAAAACAGGTTAATGTTTTTCAAATCCACCATAACAGTCAGTGTGTATTTCTTAAAGCAGTTACCTTGGGATATCAATGAATTAAGAGATGGATTTAAATAAATTGGTTAACTGTTGTTGCCAGAGGTGTTAGAGTTTATTCTTTGAATGAAGAAGTGAAAAAATTCTGTGGCATAAGATATGGCAATAACTTTGATGATGTTTCACTTGAGGAAACATGATAGACCAGAAAGAAAATAGTCCTGAGAGTCAAGAGCCCTGGGTTCTTATCCTAACATAGTTCACTGAGTGATGAAGGCAAAAGAGAAAAATGGAGTTGAACATATTGGTTAAAAGCATAGGCTCTGAAATCAGGCTGCTTAGGTAAAAATACAGCCTTACTCTTTTATTATTTCTATGACCTTGAGCAAATTTCTTGATACGTCTGAGTTCAGTTTCCCCATCTACAAAATGAGGATAGCGGTAGTATCCTCCTCATTGGTTTTTTGTGAAGACAGAAGAAATAGTGGATATAAAAACCTGAGGGCAGTGCTTGGAACAATGGAATCACTCCATAAGTAATAGTTCATGTTATTGTTGATGTCATTATCATCTGCAGCTCTACTTTCTTTCATGAAATATGAGAGAACTGGGATAATTATCTCTAATCGCATTTTCAACAGTCACATACTATGATTTTTTGTTTTCGTTTTGGGTTTTTTTTTAGTTGTTCTTAAAAATCCACTTTTAGTTATCAGAGTCACTGAAAGTACATAAGAATTTGTCCTGTTTAATACTGATTTTTAGCACTGAAAATAGCATTTCGTGTTATGTACAATAAATATTAGTTGAATGTGTATAAATTCATGGACACCAGGTAGACCTGATTAAATCAGCATCTCTGAGACTGATACTTAGGGAGTTGATTTCTAACCAACCTCCTCAGGCTATGTAGATGTGGTTAATCTGTGGCCTACGATGTGAAAGTCATTGTTTTAGGGGATCTAATATGTGAAGGTGGTTGAAGTGACAATATAATGTTTTGTCAAAATGGGGACAATTTTAGTTGTAAACTGGGATCTTGATAAGTATGACTACAAAGCAGGCATCAGTCTAGACTTGATTGATCATGCGGAAATGTAGACACTCTGACAGTGTGGCAGTGACTCGAGGAGGAATGACGCACAGCTGTTGACTGATCCCAAGAAGACACTTGTATGCAAGATCTCTAGAGGTTTACTTATTTGGGCTGAGTTTTTTGGAAGCCAGTTGAGCTGGCAAAGTTATAAGACCCCAGTTTGACCCAGAGTCAGGAATTTATGTAACTATTACATTCTTATTCAGGAAAGCAACAAGTAATGCAAGGGAATTCAATCAGTGATGCAAATTTGAACACATACGAAAAATACACATTTTTTAAATTCCAAAGTATGTTTAAAGATCAAGATTTACAAAACCCAAGAACGACCGATATAGATCAGCACTTCCAAAATCCTACCTAGTAGTTCTGGGAATTCAGTCTCCTCAATGGCGCTTGAACTGAGAAAGTGAATTCCTCCCCCACCCCCCATTAGGACCCATTGCTACCTTTGAAACCATCTCTCTCTTGCTTGTGCATTCCTCCCAACCCCAAAATACTGAAGTATGAATAGTCTAGTTAGAGCTGTTTTCTTTCATCCTTCTTCATGATCCAGTCTCATTCAAAAAGGGGATTCTCCAGGTGTGGACATCAGTTCTAATACTATATTAGTCATCCGTACTAGTGGGAAATAGACGCAGCAGTTGGGGGTGACCAGAAACTCTGTTTATGGAAGGCACCAGGAATGAAGTCAATGTTGGCATCACGTTCTAAGTCAAATAGTGTTTATTTGGATTGCCAAAAGAAAGGCAGAGGAAGTAGGCAAATGCAAGCATAGAAGTGCAAAATCAAATCAGCATTCAGGAGACACTCCAGAATGTTTAAGACATACATGATGAGTTGGCCAGATTCCCTGGCTTTTGGATATTGTTTTGCATCATATGTAGATAGATTTGTGTGTGTGTGTGTGTGTGTGTGAGAGTGTGTGTGTGTGTGTAATTAGTTTCCCACATTATTTCTTACCAGGTATAAGTGTGTTTCTCTTTTTCTGCTCTCAAGATTATATTTCCCAGTGAGCCAAATGAGCACACTGAGAAAGCTTTTTCATGGTCATGAGGCTGAAAAGAAAAAAAAAGTGAAAAGCAAAGTCCACTGCATAAGGCAAGGCAATGGATGATACCCAGACAAGACAGGGGTGATTATTGGCCACTTCAGGCATCTGGATGTTCAGTGTTTTCAAATAGAATCATTCCTCTGCAGAGTGTCTCTCTGTGTCTAGCAGCTACAAATAGATCCAAGAGTTGCCAGAGTTTCTGTCTTCTGATCTCATTATACAAACCACTAAAATGAGCAAAGGAATAACTCCCCAAAGCTTTCATGTAGTTAATGGCAGCAGGGGGAAGTCTGCCTTTGATATACACCTGTTCAGCATACCTAACTCACTTTGTGCCTTTACTTCAAAAGCAATTTAATGGGGGTGTCTTTCTTTCAAAGGCAATATCACAGTAATGTTATTGGCCATTTCAGTGTGTGTATGAGTGTGTGTGTGTGTGTGTGTGTGTATGTATAAGAGAGAGAAAGACAGAAAGAGAATCGAAAACATCTCCATTTTTAGGACAAACACTGTTGTGTTTGAAACATCAACCTTGTAATTAAACCGTAAGAATATTGCCCAAGCACACAGAGATACATTGGTCCAGTTTCTGGGTATATAGTGAAGTGCTGGATGCTATCATCCAGCAGTATTATTATTTCCTGGCCACACATGGATTTAACAAATAATTCTTGCATACTGGGAACCTGTAATTCCTTGCTGAAGAGTGAGAATGAAAGTGAATCAGGAACCACACAAAAGTGTGAAACAAGAGTCAGTCTCTACTCTTGAAGAATTTATGACCGAATAGGGCAACCCAGCCTGCATGCAGCTGTGATAAAAATTGGAATGACTAACCATTAAGTCCAACTAGTCACCAAGGACTGTGGGCTAATTCTGATTGGGAGGGAGGCTAGAATGCAAAGGATGCCAGAGTAAGTTTCACATAAAGATGGTCAGTTTTACTAGGTGAAATGAGTAAAGTTTGGTTAGAAAGTGATGTGGAGAAAAGCCTTATAAGAAGGGGATAGAGGCATATGCAGAGGGTTGAAATAATGAGTTGAAAATGTAACAGAAAGGGAGAAATAATAAGCAAATTAGTGTGCCTGATGCCTAGTTTATGAAGGGATTTACTAGAGAAGATGGCACTAAAATTATTTAGAACTAGATAACAAAGGTCTTCACTGGAAAAAAAAAACTATGACATTTCATTATTTTTCTGAATTCAAAGTGATTCAATTAAATTACTTTGCAAACAGGCAGGCTGTGTTGGTGTCCATCTATCTTTCTGAGGTTCAGGACAGTGCATCTTTTGAATTTTACTTTAAAAATTATTGTTATTGTGTTTTCGTTCATGGATTCCTTGGTTAAACTTCACAGCAGTAGAATGTTTGTGCTGTGATGTGTGTGGTGTAGAGTACTTGAATCATCACGTGGGGCTTTGATTAATGAATTGAAAACTGAGAGACTCAAAAACAGAAAGAAGCTTCTGCTTCTCTCAGTACTTCTGAGCATTTGCTGGAAGTCAAACACCATTAATGAATCGAGTGCGTGCTTCTTGGCACTTTATTATTCAACAGTCATCTTAATTGTGAATAATTCCTAAGAGCACTGGAGTGAAATATGAAAGGGATGGATGTTAAAAAAAAATTAAGTTTTCATCATGAAGCTAAGTCTCAGAAATATTTAGCAAAAGTCCATTGTAATGAAAGGCAAAATTGTAGTTTTAAAGTTAGATAAAATTTTTTGGGTATTCATACCAACTGGGAAACTTTGAAAAAATATCATTAGCAATTTTGGGTACAAACATGTAGGCGTTTTAGGGGCAGAGACTTTTCTAATAGCCTCAGGGATTAGCACACGAGAGACTAAAAAAGAAAGATGATAATGATAATTGTGACAGCACTTTTTGTATTAGAGGAACTGTTCAAATATTCTCTATATAACATTTGATATTATCAACAACCCTATGAGGTAGATCCTATGATTGATATCTCCATTTCACTGATGAGGAAACTGAGGCACGAAGAGGTTTAGTAATTTGTCCAAGGTTTCACAGCTTTTGAATGCGGACTTGGCAGAACTAGGATTCAAACTTACATAGTCTGGTTCCAGGGCACGTCTTTAAATCATATGCTCTGCTGCTATTGGTGAATGTAATTATAGGAAAAATAGTTAACAATACAATAGTAGCTAACATATATCTAGTTGGTATGTATGCCAGGTACTGTACTGAAGACTGTACACTTATACATTCAATCCTCAAAACATACCTGGGAGGTAAATATCATACTGTCCTCCCCCAGTGCATTACACAGATGAGGTAGATGAGGCTTAGAGGTTCAGTAACTTGTCCACAACCAGTAAATATGAGAGACATTTGTCTATCCCTCAACTACTGCCTTTGGAGCCAGTATTTGTAATTCTTTTTTTTTTTTTTTAATTAATTAGTTAATTAATTTTTGGCTGTGTTGGGTCCTCGTTTCTGTGCGAGGGCTTTCTCTAGTTGCGGCAAGCGGGGGCCACTCTTCATCGTGGTGCGCGGGCCTCTCACTATCGCAGCCTCTCTTGTTGCGGAGCACAGGCTCCAGACGTGCAGGCTTAGTAGTGGTGGCTCACGGGCCTAGTTGCTCCGCGGCATGTGGGATCCTCCCAGGCCAGGGCTCGAACCCGTGTCCCCTGCATTAGCAGGCAGATTCTCAACCACTGCGCCACCAGGGAAGCCCAGTATTTGTAATTCTATACTTCTGTGAATGAATCTTCGACATGTGTCCCAGAGACCACACATAACGTCATACTCTAAGAGACCAAACTATATCACTTATTCTCTAAGCTGGTACCCTTTCCAGAGTGAAAGTAGGGGTTGTCGCAATTACTTCAGGACAACAGGCCTAAGCTGGATCTTTCCTAGATAAAGCAGAATGTATAGACTTTCTTCACAAAGACTAGTGACAGAGCACTGGACTGGTGATCTGTGTTAAAATAACTCACAGTTAAAATCTGCAAGAGGTGGTTCAATCCTGGATTAATTAACTCTTCTATTTAGACCTCTCCTGACAAAGAGGGGGGTGGTGTCAGTTTGAGCTGCTATAACAAAATGTAATAGTCTAGGTGGCTTATAAACAACAGAAAGGTATTTCTCACAGTTCTGGAGGCTGGAAGTCTAAGATCTGAGTGCCAGCATGATTTGGTTCTGGTAAGATCCCTCTTCTGGCTTGCAGACTGTTGACTTCTCATTGTATCTTCATAGGGCAGAAAGAGGGCAAGAGAAATTTCTGAGGTTCCTTTTATAAGGTAACTAATCCCATTCATGAGGGCTCCACACTCTTGACCTAATTACCTCCCAAAGGCCCTACCTCCTCAGACCATCACATTGCGGGGAGGGCGGGTAGGATGTTGATATTTCAATTGTGTGGGGACACAAACATTCAGTCTATTGAAGGCGGTATGATTACTTCCGTGTGTTTTTCCAAATCCACACATTCTTCTCCAGGAAGCCTTCCTTAAACTCCCTTCTCTTCCCTGCCTCCAGTTAGCCTCACACATTCTTTGTTTCCCTCTGTTGTAACTCTAATCAAACAGTATTCTCTTACCTGGTTATTGTTTGTCTTCTCAGTAGGCTTGGGAGGACATGCAATGGCTGTTTTTGTATCCCCTCTGCCCAGTGCAATGCATGGCACATGGCGGGCACCCAACGCACATTTAAATGGCAGGGGACGAATACGTTTTCTTGGTGACAAAAGTGTTGTCGTGTATGAGCCAATTTTTCATGTATTTTCAGCATTACATCAAAATTTGGGATCATCATTGCTTGGGGCAGATTTTCTGATAAGGAGTAAAATTACCGTGTATTAATTTATTCAAATGTTTATTCATTCAGTCACTCATAGTAACAGCTCACAGTCTTTCAGGCAGTAAATGATAGAATTGGTGATTGAACTCAGGTTTGATTAAAACTGCAGTCCAGTTTCAGAATGTGCTGGTGAATCCGTCCCAAACTATCTCAGCTTTGGAAAAAGTTTCTAATCTCTTGGGTGAAAATAGAATGATCTGATTGGTTGGAACACTGAAGTGACATTAAAAGGATGCTCCAGAGTTTGCGATCAGGTTATATATTGGAATAAGCCTGCAGCCTCCCTGGGTACCCATTTCAAAAACTCAGCATTCATTTGGCTGTATAAGTTCTGGTCTGTTTGTTAAACAATTAGTGACATTATATTTTCTCATAACCTGTGTTAGACCCCATTCAAGCATTTAATCAACATGTGCTTAAAGCAGATTGTGGGGAGATTGTGTACTGTTCCAATGCTTTTGGGGTGGCAGTGGCACACAACTTCCTCGCAGGTATTAGTATTATGTGGTCTTTCTTAATAAATAGTTCTGATAAGACTTTTCAGTTTTTGTTGTATGAGTAAAAAAGAAACTGTTTGTATCTGGTTAGATAAAGACTCTTAAAAAGTTGTCTTTCCTGGGGGGATGTGGGTCCCACCAGACTATAAAGTAGTAATTTCACTTGAATTATTCACAAACACTAACATTTAAGCAAATTAGGCTGTTATCTCAACTTCCAAATTAGAGACAAACGTTCCTTTCAAGTCAACAGAAAGTTCTATTTGTTTGAGATAATATGGTTACCTCAGTATTATTAGTTTCTTTAGGTTGTGTTTTATAACTATATCTAATAATCACAACATTTGTATTTTATGCCACATATCCATTGCGTAACCAGATAGAGCATTTAGATTAATTTTCTACCCTATTTCTTTTTGTTTCTACTTCTACTTTTGTTTTTTTAAAAGGCGTGCATTCTTCTAGAGAGCTTTCTTGTCACCCACCCCCCGCCCCCACCAAATCCACTCTATGCTTTAAAATTCTAGAAAATTAAATTTGTGCAAGCAAGAAGTTAAGACAAACAAATGGCTTAAAAACATCACAATCAAGTATGATAATGGCAAAGTGTTATACTTTTAATAAATGATTAGGAACGGTTGTAATGCAAAGATTTATTTCACAGAACAAAAGCACTTAAGCAGGAGTTTATATTACTGTTATGCTTCAATGATGATAACATTGGGACTTCAACCTGCATAGCTACAATGATTAATTAATGCCCTTGTTCAGGATGAGTGAGCACCATTATTGTTCTTAAATAGGAAAAGGCAGATAACCATTACTGATTATTCCACAATTCCCAGTCTTACTTGTTAAAGACTAAAGAATGCTCAAGTAGGTTGTGCAGTTTCCAAGCTGCTATGAGAAGCAGAAAATAATAGAATTTCTATGCCATGTATGTAGGATTAGCTAAAAGATTCAAATTAGCAGTCAAAATTATCTCTGAAGGTCTAAATTTAAAATTTATTCATATGAATAACATTTTAACACCTTTAAGGAGAGATAATTTAGGTTGCCAATATAAACTTCAAGCTGTTATTTCTCTATCCACCACAGTTACCTCCCATCAAAATAAGTACAGTAAGAAAAAACCTACTGATCAAAAAACAAACTCTGTCAATCTAACAAAAGCATTTTCCATAAGCATGAGCTTTGCTTACTTATGATTTTTATTTTGTTCTGTTGTTTTCTGGGGCATTAATGAATTATATCAGGTATTTTATTTTGTTCTTAAAAAAAATCATACCACTACACTTATTTTTCTGATGCAGATTGATTTGGGCAAGTTCTGTGAGTTACAGACTATTTCTTTCTGAGTCTTGGAAATGCTTCAACCAAATCTCCTCTGGAATTCTCCCACCATTTTATTTTATTTTTTTAAGATTTAATTTTATTTATTTTTGGCCGCGTTGGGTCTTCGTTGCGGTGTGCGGGCTTCTCCAGAGCAGTTAAGTGAATTTTCCAAGGTCACAGAGCAAATTATTGGAAATCATTGTTACATATATAAGGACATTCTTCTGCCTTGTTAGCTACAGTCTAATGAGTAAAATTTAATCTTCCTATGATCCTCAGGGCTTTTGCTAGGCCTGCAATCATTATGAACATCAGTGATTAGCATATAGGAAAGTGAACTGAAAGATGGGTTAATGTTTGGAATTTTTTCCTCTTTTTTTTTAATATTTAAGAGAATGATTAATTACTTTCCCCACAATTACGTCTCTTGCCATTTTACCCTTTTCTCCTAAAAAAATAAAAATAGAACCTTTCTTATACCAAAGGAAGTTGGTAACAGGCCAGGTTCTGGAAAGTTGAACTTCTATTGCTTTTTAATTCAACTTCATAGAATTTAGAGTTTCAATTATAACAAGAACCTATAGGAATCTGTCTAGTCCCTTTAGCCATTTTCTCCTTCAAGATCCCCTTTTACAATCTTGTTACAGATAATTAGTTTTTTCTTCCAAGACTATCCCTATTTCAGGCAGCAGAGGTGATCAGGTTTCTAAATAAGTTCGTTGGATCTGAAATGTACTCTTTAACTTGTGGTTTCCACGAGTCAAAGAACTCTCATGATTCTGAAGAATGAGTATCTGTGGGCAGGTACATATCTTACTCTCCAATGTAATTTTTCTCTTTTTTAAGAAAAAGATTTATTTATTATTTATTTAATTTATTTTTGGCTGCGTCGCGTCTTAGTTGTGGCACGCGGGCTCTTAGTTGTGGTGTGCAGGCTTCTCTCTAGTTGTGGCGTGCGGGTTTTCTCTCTCTCGTTGTGGCACGTGGGCTCTGTAGTTTGCGGGACGTGGGCTCTAGTTGAGGCACGCGAGCTCAGTAGTTGTGGTGCGTGGTTGCCCCGTGGCATGTGGGATCTTAGTTCCCCGACCAGGGATCGAACCTGCGTCCCCTGCGTTGTAAGGCGTATTCTTTACCACTGGACCACCAGGGAAGTCCCTCTGATGTAATTTTTCTAGAAAATACAGAAGAAGAAAGGGCAAAGCATATTTATGTATAAAAAGACACATCTATCTTTGCAGACACATGCTGCTAATTGCAGAAGAAATGGCCCAAGTTTTAAAAAGACAGGAAATTAATACTACTTTTTTAAAAAATAAATTTATTTATTTATTTTTGGCTGTGTTGGGTCTTCATTGCTGCACGCAGGCTTTCTCTAGTTGTGGTGAGCGGGGGCTACTCTTTGTTGTGGTGCGCAGGCTTCTCATTGCGGTGGCTTCTCTTGTTGTGGAGCACGGGCTATAGGCGTGCGGGCTTCAGTAGTTGTGGCACATGGGCTCAGTAGTTGTGGCTTGCAGGCTCTAGAGTGGAGGCTCAGTAGTTGTGGCACACGGGCTTAGTTGCTCTGTGGCATGTGGGATCTTACTGGACCAGGGCTTGAACCCATGTCCCCTGCATTGGCAGGTGGATTCTTAGCCACTGTGCCACCAGGGAAGTCCCAATACTACTGTTTTGTAAGAAGGAAGATTTTTTAAAAATAATGAATCTTGTAAAATAGCCTCACGTTTTGCTGAACTTACAATGGTTTCTGTGACGGAACTTTTAAATTATTTGTAAAATAATAAAATACAAATAAGTTCTCCTTTCCATCACTGAATTAGAAAAGAAGGATATATTTGTTCACGTATACCTCAGAAGATCCCATTTGCTAAGTCTCAGGTTTGCCAGATGTTGGACTGATAGGCTTACACCAAATGAAATAAATAGACATTAGGAGCCTATATCCATCAACGCAAATTTTTCTTCCTCTAAGATTCCCACGTCTTTTTAGGCTTGAATTACTCCTCACCTCTCTAGTCCTTCAGGGTGATATGAATGCTATAATTGTTGCAGTTATTATGTATGAGCACCTGCCTTGTGTGTGGTCCTATGTCATGTGCTGTGTGAGACACCAGGGAGGCCACAAAAAGGTCCCTGTCCCTAGGAGCCTCTGAGAATTATTTGGGCCAAACTGAGGATGGAAATTAAGACACACATTTTTTCTTCCTCTTTTATACCATGTGACTTCTCCTTTCCTGATCTGTCGTCTTTGCCTGTCAAGAGGAGGTGACAGGGTAAGAGAGTGTCATGGACATATATACACTACCAAATGTAAAATAGATAACTAGTGGGAAGCAGCCGCATAGCACAGGGAGATCAGCTCGGTGCTTTGTGACCACCTAGAGGGGTGGGATGGGGAGGGTGGGAGGGAGGGAGATGCAAGAGGGAAGAGAAATGGGAACATATTGTATATGTATAACTGATTCACTTTGTTATAAAGCAGAAGCTAACACACTATTGTAAGGCAATTATACTTCAATAAAGATGTTTAAAAAAAAAAAAAAAAGAGGAGGTGCTTATATGAGGCAATGTTTAAAGACAGTTTTAACTCAGAAAACTAGTCCATAGGTGTACCATAGAATTTAACAGCATTTGCATTGTTCAAATTTTTGCCCATCAACAATTAATGGACATGAACCCGTTTGAGTGTTTTAGCGGTGACATACTTACCTCGTAATACCCATACTTTCTACTTAGTCCTTTTAGTCTGTTAATTTAGAGTCTTGGAATCAAACATTATAGTTTTCACATAAAGGACAGTTTTAGAGTAAATTAGATACATATACTATCATGGAAAAAGTGATATTTGATATTTCAGCTGTCTTTTAGAATTGGACATACATGGAATTTGGTCGTTATCAGTGTAGGAAGTCACTTTAAAAATCCCAACAGTAAATGGACAAGAGATATTCCACAGAAGATTGATTACTCAGGAGACAAGCAACTAGAAAAACCCACCTGCAAGTAATGGCCTTGGTCTGCTTTTCTTTTACCTCATCCATTTATAAATCACAGCATTTTAATCAGTGGAGAACAATGAGCAACTGTGCCCAGTGTAGAGTGGTGATGGGACAAGCAGGTGTGTGGATGAATAATCAGTGGTGCTACCGAAACCCACAGGGCATGACACAGACGGAGTGGCTAGATCTTGAGGGACCGATTGCTGTGAGGTCCCTGTGCTCTGAGGAGGCTCAGCTGGAATGTCTATTGCCTGTTTATATGCTTTAGCGTGTAAAGGCACTTAAAGTGTTAACTCATATGTAAGTACACTCTATCGTCTATTCTTTAATCCAGAGAACAGAAAGGGGAGCGAGAGAAGCAAGACAACTTCTGTAAAAAAAATAAGACTCTGGATCACATCATTTGATTATGATGCTCTTTTAGAGTTAAAAACTCTGGGAATAGTATTGCTCAGGAATGGGTCTGCTCCTAGTATCCCAGGTAAATAATCTGAATAAGAGAAAACCATATGTTCTCCTACCATCCACCACGAACGATTTCTCCTCTAACTCATTCTTTCATGTGCCTTGACTGGTATCTACTCAGTCTTCTCCTCATGACTCTAGTCTCTTGTTGAACTTCAGAATCTTTCTAGATTCAGGAAGTCTAAATTTCCCCTCCCCCAATACTCAGAATCCTTTGTTTTTGCCTCCCGTTTATTGACTGTACTCTTTTCTTTCTGTGAAAATATCCATGCATATTTAAGCCTCATGAGCAGTACTGTTTAAGCTCCAGTAAATATGACAGTGTGTTCCCTCAAAGAGATGCTGACTACATATTTACTGAATGGATGAATGAATGCAAATAGACCACCATTCAACACTTACCTTGTGGGCACTTCCTTTGTTCCAAGCATAATTCTAATTTCTGCAGACATGGGAGGGGATGTGAAGCTTGAAGAGAGTTAATAGAGACATCAGCCTGGCTTCAGTATACCATATGGACAATCCAAACCTCTTCTAGCTGCAGTCTTTAGATGGATCACCTTTTTCTCCATGTTCGTTTCCCCCTTCTCCATGATCTGGTGCTGAGATTACATGGCTTTTGAATTTTTTAGAACCACAGAAAGAGCTAAAATGAAGGCAGTGATCCGATACTCTGCCTATTGGCACCTGCAGATTGAGGCAACTCGGCCCCTAAAAGGTGGAATAATTTTTCCAGAATTGTACAGCTACTTTTTAGTGTCAGTTCTAGAATCTTCAGCATTTTGCGCTCAGGTCCTCATATGCTGAGGCTCCTGCCCATTCCACTTTTTTTTTCTGGAACCTAAGTACTAATTTCTGATTCTGTGGGTTTGCATCAGCGATGAGGTATCTCCTGCTTTTCTTTAGCCGGCTAACTTACGGAAGCTGTAAATGATGTTAGCCTTGCTGTGCTAACATGCCCTCTGATTCAGGGACACATCCCAAGTCCTGTTTGTGAAATTGAAACATAAAATTTGTTATGGACTAGCACAGGTATTTCATCACTTTCCTTCTTGATTCTAATTGAAAGAGAGTCAGAAAGACTGTCTAATGCAGAGGCTGGAGGCATGAGCTTTGTAACTACCTCTCTGCAGTTGGTTATGGGACCTTGAGTAAACCTCTTTACATCTGTGAGTCTCAATGCTCTGATCTGTAAAATGGGAAGTAGCTGTCACATATTGGTAGTCATAGTGGTTGTTTTGTAAGAATTAAATGGAATACTTGTCACATGGGTACACCAAATGCACGTGTGCCGCAGTACTATTGTTTTTATATTTTTAAAACCTAAATACATGCACTCATCTACCTCCTGTGCTCCTGGTAACTTCATCCTCATTCTTGGAAAACAAAAACAATCTATATACTCTGTCAGTTTCATTGAACTGAGTCTAAATCTTGCCTTTGTTCCCCATCAAGGCAGCATTCATTAATCTTCTGGTACATATTCCTGTCATATCACATGTTGTCCCACTGTATCTGGTACACATTTCTTTCACGTTGCATGTCTCTCGTAGCAATAGATGAGAAACAGTTACTGCCCACAGCAATACGTTATATGGTCACTCTCTTCTGCAGTAATGATAGCTTCTGGAAGCAGGAGTCATTCCATTTATCTCTTTAGCACAGTTTATTTGGGATGGTTTTGAACTCATAGTAACTACTGAATAAATCCTTATCGATCAATGAATGAATTGCTATCTGTTTCCTAGGACATGCATTAACAGTTTGAGACTCTGGCTTGGAATTTTAGAGATAAAACAGACTATAGTCAGCATGACCTATAAGCTCTTAAACAGGGTTCAATGTATCTAGGTTCTGGTTTTGTTTTGTTTTTGTTTTTTTTAGTTCTGCTACTTATTTCATGGAATTATGGGCAGGACACCTAGATTCTTTGGGTGCCAAATAACCAGCATAAAATAACAGCACTAAACTAGTGAATAGTATAAACTATATGCAGACAGTTATCCGTCTTCATTTCCGTGGTAGGAATGAATTCTGATCCCAGATGTAGCTAATTGGGGAAGAGTACCATGAAAAAATACCGGTGCCTGTCCTGGAAATGAGAGGGCAGAGCAGCCGTGCATACGCCACATCCTTTTCAGTCCTGAGTGTTTCTATTTCAGTAATACCATATTTCCAGTGTTATGCTGTTTCTTTTAAAAAATAATTACAATTGGACTCAGAAAGATCATATATCTTTTACAGAGTTATGTATGGAGTATATAAGTGTGGCATTCCATATGTATCAAGTTCAACAGGAACGTTTCCAGGTAGAAACAGTTTTTTCCTAGCATGCATCAGTTATCTCTATTCTTCCATTCTGCATACCGTGAATAAGAAGAGCATAAACATAATTAGAAATTCTATTAAGAATATCTTAAAACAGGTTCCTTAATTTGAAAACAGAGATAATGAGGGGAGAGTAGGAAAGAAAGGTGATCCGAATTGGCCGAGTGGAAGTATTTTAAAATACAGCTTCCTGCAAATTGGCAAGAGGCAGAGTCACAAATGCAGAGATGGTTCCTCAGAGGTCAGAACTCTTCACTCTGCCTTGGATTTGGATATTGTGGCTGCTTAGTTACGAGCCAGCAGCACCATCTAGAGGTGTACAGCAATCCTGCACACAAAAGAAACAAAAGAATGGAGCTCATCTATTTAAATGGAGCAATGGCAAAACCATTGCTTCATTTTTTCAATATATGTATATATAACCCCTTACGGAATGCCTGTAAAGGAATTGCTTCCCCTTCCCATGAAGAGATAACTGCAGTGTTCATTATTGGGAACATCCAAGGCTTCATTTCAGAAGCTAAAACTTACCTCCATGACTTCCCTACTCAGAGGAAAGTCACCGACTTTCAAATCAGTTAATTTATTCCACACATTTTACTGGATACCTGCCATGCCTCAGGCTTTGTGCTCGGTACTAGGGGGGCACAGACAAGAATATATTACTGACTGCCCCCTGTACACCTAGCGTACATAGCCAAACCTAACCACACGTATGAATCTTCTGTCTTATCCTTTTAAACAGTTTCTGGGTAGTAGGAGTGGGAATCTTTCCAAGCATTCATTAAATTTCAGAAATACTTGTTCTGTATAAAACCATCAAGAACTTTTAAAACGAAATCATAGGTTCAGATAAATTTAGAGTGACGGGGGGATGCTACGGTCTTAGAGTAGTTGCTGTCAAACTTTGGTGTACAGGAGAATTATTACCTGGTAGACTTTTAATTATAATCCAGAGTTGCAGACTTCGAGCCCCAGACATTCTAATACTATACACGTGTGGTATGGCCCAGGATGGTGCATTAGATTTGAAAGTTTATCTGTTTTTCAAATTAGGCTTTTGGGGGAAATGCTCTAATTTTGACTCACAGGGGAGCTAATTCCAGGATCATAAGCCAGAAGTGTCTTTTTAAAATTGTTGCCTCATTTGTTTCCTCATTTGTTTATTCTTTATTGTTTAGACTAGATAATACCTAACGACCACACCAATACTATAATCTGGTAGTGCCAAGTAATTAATTTACCAATCCCTTCTCTTTACATCTGATGAATCAGCTCCGTCACAACTTGGCTGTGGCTAACATAATAGAATAATTTTAAGAATCATTCTATTAAAAACAGACCTTTAAGTTTACTAGTATCCACATTTTGATCTAGGTTTTATTTACATAAAAACATACCGTCTGGGGCTTCCCTGGTGGCGCAGTGGTTAAGAATCCGCCTGGCGATGCAGGGCACACGGGTTCGAGCCCTGGTCCGGGAAGATCCCACATGCCACGGAGCAACTAAGCCCATGCGCCACAACTACTGAGCCTGCGCTCTAGAGCCCGCGAGCCACAACTACTGAAGCCCTGCGCCTAGAGCCCGTGCTCTGCAACAAGAGAGGCCACTGCAATGAGAAGCCTGCGCACCGCAATGAAGACCCAACGCAGCCAAAAATAAATAAATTTTAAAAAATGTTAAAAAAAAAAAAAAAAGAAAAACCATACCATCTGAGAGTATTTGTGTAGTGAGCCCCTTGTTAGATTCAACTGGAATCCATTATATTAGCAAACTCACAGCTGTGAGGCTGTGTGGGTGCAAGGAAGCTGAAAATTAGAAACTTGAGTGGATTTCAATACCTAATTCCACACCAAACATAGGCAAATTAGAGCTGGGGAAAAAATCCTTCTAAGTTGAAGGCAATTTAGCTTTCACTCTTTCACATTTCGGCAGCCCCTGTTTTTTTTTTTTTTTTTTTTTAATTTTATAGCTACTTTATTTATTTATTTATTTATTTTTGGCTGTGTTGGGTCTTCGGTTCGTGCGAGGGCTTTCTCTAGTTGTGGCAAGTGGGGGCCACTCTTCATCGCGGTGTGGGGACCGCTCTTCATCGCGGTGCGCGGGCCTTTCACTATTGCGGCCCCTCCCATTGCGGGGCATAGGCTCCAGACGCGCAGGCTCAGTAGTTGTGGCTCACGGGCCCAGCTGCTCCGTGGCATGTGGGATCTTCCCAGACCAGGGCTCGAACCCGTGTCTCCTGCATTAGCAGGCAGATTCTCAACCACTGCGCCACCAGGGAAGCCCCTCGGCAGCCCCTGTTTTGAAAGATGTCCAAGTGTAAGTCTGTGGGATTTAAAGAACTGAGCTTTTCGAAAGAAACATGTAAAACGTCCGTGATGATAAGTATCTTTCATGTATCTCCTCTACTCTGCTCTTCCTTTTATTCTCATGGAAAAAGGCCCCATTATATCTCAGTTGAACCATTAAACTAGCCTGGTAGTGAATTACCCTGATGACATTCTCAATCCCCAAACTCCCCAAATTTAATTTCCATAGCTCCACCATGGAGAGCTTTCTACACTGTCAATATGATTGTGTCACTTATGTAAAATCTTTCAGTAGCACTGCACTGACTTAAGAACAGACTCCAGATTGGTAGCATTCATCTGTGATTTGACCTCATGCTTCTCACCTCAAATTCAAATTTCAGATGTGCTGAATTTCCCAACTCTTATAACTCCTTGACACCTCCATGACTTTGCACCATTTTAACCTCCTGATTGTGGTTTGTGATTTTTTTAAATTTAATTATTTTATTTATTTATTTAGGCTGCGTTGGGTCCTCGTTACTGTGCGCGGGCTTTTCTCTAGTTGCAGTGGGCGGGGGCTACTCTGTTGTGGTGCACGGGCTTCTCATTGCAGTGGCTTCTCTTGTTGTGGAGCATGGGCTCTAGGCACGTGGGCTCAGTAGTTGTAGCTTGCGGGCTCTAGAGCACAGGCTCAGTAGTTGTGGCGCATGGGCTTAGTTGCTCCACGGCATGTGGGATCTTCCTGGACCAGGGCTCAAACCCGTGTCCCCTGCATTGGCAGGCGGATTCTTAACCAATGTACCACCAGGGAAGTCCCATGGTTTGTGATTATTACCAGGATAATTCATCTCAGCCATTACCTGCCCTCTGGAAAAGCTTTCTCAACTCCTCAGGCTATGTTAGATGTCCCTTCTCTTGGGTTTTTTTTTAGAAACCTGTACATTCTACCATGAGAGATGCATAGCATACAAGAAGAAACAAGATGAGTGGTTTAACTCTAATAGTCTAAAAAACCACAGGGTTTCTAATTCTTACTTGTAATTATCATTAGAATGTGAGTTCGTCCAAGGCAGAGAATACAATTAATTTTATAGTATTCTCTAATTTTAATCTCAGTGATTACATGTTTAATACAGTCACGAACACTCCTATTTGCCTCTGTTTACCATGTGATCTTGACTCTTATCTATAGTTATTCTTAAAAAATTGAGTTCCAGAAATACAAGTTTAGGGGGGAAAAAATCTCAGGGAAATACTGGAGTTGCAATGGATAGAAGATACTTTAGTTTCAAAGAAATATTAGAAAACTCTTGTAGAATTAGTACAAGTTGTTTATTAGTCATTTCTTAAATTTTGAAAACTGAAATATAATTTTAATCTTTTTTTTTCTTAAAGATTTATTTATTGATTGATTGATTGACTGATTGCTATGTTGGGTCTTCGTTTCTGTGCTAGGGCTTTCTCTAGTTGCGGCAAGTGGGGGCCACTCTTCATCACGGTGCGCGGGCCTCTCACTATCGTGGCGTCTCTTGTTGCGGAGCACAGGCTCCAGACGTGCAGGCTCAGTAGTTGTGGCTCATGGGCCTAGTTGCTCTGCAGCATGTGGGATCTTCCCAGACCAGGGCATGAACCCGTGTCCCCTGCATTAGCAGGCAGATTCTCAACCACTGTGCCACCAGGGAAGCCCAATTTTAATCTTTATTGATATAATTTGGAACTGCAAAGAAATCAGTATCTTGCTGGCATCAAGTTTCACTTGTTAGAATATTTGATCATCCTGGGTTACCAAAGCTACTCATAATATAAATATTGTTATTTTAATATATTTTATGAGAGAAAGAGCCACAATTTCATCAGTTAAAAAAGCCCTGGCTCACATGGAAGCAACCTAAGTGTCCATCAACAGATGAATGAATAAAGAGGATGTGGTACATATATACAATGGAATATTACTCAGCCATAAAAAGAAATGAAATGGAGGTATTTGTAGTGAGGTGGATGGACCCAGAGTCTGTCATACAGAGTGAAGTAAGTCAGAAAGAGAAAAACAAATACCGTATGCTAACACATATATATGGAATCTAAAAAAAAAAAAAAGGTCATGAAGAACCTAGGGGCAAGACAGCAATAAAGACGCAGACCTACTAGAGAACGGACTTGAGGACACGGGGAGGGGGAAGGGTAAGCTGGGACAAAGTGAGAGACTGGCATGGACATATATACACTACCAAATGTAAAATAGCTAGCTAGTGGGAAGCAGCCGCATAGCACAGGGAGATCAGCTCGGTGCTTTGTGACCACCTAGAGGGGTGGGATAGGGAGGGTGGGAGGGAGGGAGACACAAGAGGGAAGAGATATGGGGATATATGTATATGTATAACTGATTCACTTTCTTATAAAGCAGAAACTAACACACCATTGTAAAGCAATTATACTCCAATAAAGATGTTAAAAAAAAAGTCACAAGAAAAAAAATTTGTAACTATGTATTGTGACAGATGGTAAGTAGACCTATTGTGATCATTTCACAGTATATACAAATATTGAATCACTATGTTATACACCTGAAACTAATATAATGTTGTATGTCAATTGTATTTCAATAAAAAATCCTCTCTCCTTGAACAAAAAAACAAAACAAAACAAAACAAAACAAAACAACAACAAAAAGCCCTGGCTCAAATGCAGGTCAGTAAAACATACAGGCAACCTTTGTATTTAAAGACAGGAAATCCCATCAATCAATACCAATATGAGCATATAATGCAAAACTTGAACTTCCAAGTGTCTCCTCTCTGATGGATTTAGAAAGAGTGCAGTGCTGATAATCCCTTCACTCACTTTCTTTAACAAAATATGACTCAAATTTGACAACATGGTATATTTGATATTCTTTAGATTCCATTTGCCTGTGAGTTTGAAACTAATGTTAATTGACATTTAAAAATTTTTCTTCCTGTCTTCCCATACTTCAGCCCTAAATTCACTGTCAAATTTCTCAATCTTTATCCCCCTTTTTTATCCCTGCCTTTTCCATGTTACCCCTCTCTCTGAAATGCCCCTTCTCTCTGAGGCTGCTGATCAATGACCACTGTATTTATAGAAAAGCAATTCGGCAATATGTATTAAGACATTAAAAATGTCCAAATACTTCTTCTCATTTTTGATTCTCAGGAGTCCATTCTATTGTAATATTATGGATACAGGAAAATCTTTGAATAACAGAGATTTTAATGACAGCTTAAGTTATAAAACAGTTTATAAATTGAAAACAATGAAAGGGTAATGGTGAATTAAATAATTATCAATTCTCAGGATAGAAAATTATAAAGTTACTAGAATCTTGTCTGTGAAAAGTTTGTCATAAAATTGCCAAACACTAAACTGGAGGAAAGGAGACAAGATGTAGGAGTATCTTAATTTAAAAAGAATAGAATATAGAAACACAAATATAATAAAGTAGAATAAATAAAAGAAATTTATAAAGTGTTGAAAAACATGGTTACCTATGGATCTCTTGACAGAGTGATTTTACTTTCCTTCTAGAATTTTCCCCACGTTTTCTATATTGAACATTTGTTATTCTAACGATTGAAAGAAAACGTGACTGTGAAACTAAGATACAGAGTGATAGGGCTTTAGACATTTTGTTATTGTAGGATCATAACATTCAAATTAACATCACTTTTGGTTTTTGTGTCCTAGAACCTAGAAGGATTTTAAGATCGATTGATCAATTGATCTGTCTGTCTACCTACCTATTTATGTGTATCTATTTCCAGTTATCCTCCTCGTACCTGTTTTTTTGAACCATTCATTATCCATTGACCAGGCCATTTCTTAACACATTAATTATTCTCTTGGATGGATGAATGAACTTGCTTATTAATTTTTCTTAGAGCATATTCAAGATGTACCATATCTTAGTGGAAAGTACCTGAACTCTGGAATCAGGCACCCAGACTTAAATATCTTTGCCATTTATTAAGATGTCTTTACAAAACTTGTTTCATCTCACAGAGCTGAAAGTTTATCAAATAAACTTGGGGGTTATAAAGAAGGTAGGGTAGAAGAAAAAAGGAAGTGAACACAGGTAAAAGTTCCTAGCATAGAGGAAATCTTGCAGCAATCGATGAAAATTATACCCCCTTGCTCACTGGGCCCAGTGTTTATTTAGGATCCAGAGCATATTTTTCATAACCAGGTAGAGAGCAGGCATTAAATAGGAGCAACTTAACCATATTCCAGATTCTGGTTCTTGGGGGACATTGTTCTTCTTCATTTTATTTTATGTGTCTCTCTTATGATAACCTGATGTCATGGATATATGAATGGAATTAGTTGAGGATTTTTCCTTCTGAGTTTGGCCTGATATCTCATGAGTCTCTGGAGGTATCTATCAGAGTCTCACAAAGTGGGACTTCCCTGGTGGTCCAGTGGTTAAGACTCCACACTCCCAATTCAGGGGGCACGGGTTCAATCCCTGGTCAGGGAACTTAGGGTCCAACATGCTGCACAGCACGGCCAAATAAATAAATAAACAAATAAATAATGTCTTGTTTAAGCCACTGTTGTTGTAAGTTATATGAAGTTAAAAACATTCTTAAAAAAGAAAAAGAATCTCATAAAGTAAGAAAAGAGATATACATCAATAAAAGTGGTAAATGGAGTGATGTAGTTATAGGTACTTTATTAGATTCAGAGAACTTGAAATACTGTTATATTCATCTTTTATTTTCATCCTCATAGAAACCTTATAAGGAAAACAGGGAGGATTTAAATGCACATTTTACCAATGGGAAAACTGTTTCTAACTGATTTACTGAAGGCTCACAAATCAGCCATGGTAGTTGTAATGCTCTGTTGGTAGAAGAAATAATTGTATAGTAATAGTGATGGCAATAGTATTGATGATAACCAGAAAAGAGTGCTTACTATTTGCTAAGCCCTATTAGCAACTCTACAAGTTAAATGTTATTCTTCTTCCCATGGTGCCAGTGACTAAGCCAAAGCACAGAAAGTTTGAGTGAAATACTCAAAGCTACCTAGCTAATAAATAATAGTAGCAGGACTCAAAGCCAGGCATTTTGATCCTAGAACTTCTGATATGTTATCTCTCCAGAAATGACAGGCTTAGAGGAAAACTTCAATCTAAGACACAGTGGAATGCCACAGTGAAATAAAACTGCAGGGAAGATAGCTTAATGGATACGAGTGTGCCCTCTGCAGTCAGACTACACAGGTTTGTAGTCAAGGGGCTACTTATGTGTGACTTTGGACAAATGGGACTATTTATTGGAACTTTAGTTTCCTCATCTGTAAAATGGTGATAATAATAGCACCTATCATATAAGGATGATATGAAGCTTCGGGGATAGAATCTACATTAAGGGCTGACATAAATGATCAGTGTGTTTCAGTAAATATTATCATGGTCAGCTTAACACATATAATTAACCTGAGGCTAAAAGCAAATGTGGTTACTGTTTTGTTTTTCATTCTTATCAAAGCATATAGACAGTGGTAAGTACAAAATAAATGGGTGTTAAAATATCTTCATTTGGGGAAGAGACTACTCTAGAAATGGCTGCAGAAATTATTGTTATTGTCAAAGAATGCTCAGTTAAGTCCGTATGTAGAGGCATGTAGATAAACAACCAAGTAATGGCTTCTGGAGGGGAGCAGTCACTTAAGTCTCGACTGTGTAGGGGAGAAGTCTAATAGGTTTGGAATCCTGTGGCATTGTCTTGTGGCATTCTGTATTTCCCCTATCATAGCAATTATTCCACCTTATTCCTTACCTTTCCTCTCCCTCACTAGACACTAAATATCGTTAGTGGCTTGCGTATTGCCTGGAAGCAAGCATACCTTTCATAAGAATTTACCAAATAGATGAAAGACACACGTTCCAATGGATTAGTATAGCTTAGCCTGAGAAACGCTATTGAGACCTTCCTATGGACCATATTACATTAGGAGCCATGGTAGCACTTGGAGAGGCTGCCCAACACAGTACCCGGTACTCATTAGAGACTTACCAGAGAAAGTGACTCTCAGTTGACTTTTGAAAGAAAGAAAAGAGAGATTTGGAAGATATTGCAGGCAGAGAAGGAAAAATGCAACTTTGTAAAGAATGGCTGATCTAGAGTCTGGTATCAGCCTGCATCTGTGGCTTTAGTGTGGAGTTCACAGTGGAAAAGCACCCAGAGGCAGGATATGCAGCTGAGGAACAGTGTAGGCACAGGACAGACTGTGAAAAACCGAAGAAATTCTGTACCAACGAAAAAAGGCATACCTCCCACTGCTGAACAATTTGTTTACAAAAATTCCCACCCTCACAGATCTTGATTGGGTATGCAAGAGAAATGGCCAGAAAAGTTTGCTTTATTTTTTTTAACAAATTTACCTGGTGATTCTGATTTAAGGATCATGTTTGAAAGGTACTGCCTGATGAGGCTTTTAAAAAAGCAATTATTAATATTAGTTGGTTATACTCCCTTTGGATATTTCAAAATTGTGTCCCTTCCTGTACATACCCATAGTGAACCCTTTTGTAAATCTTATACAATTAGGTGTGTTTTAAAAATATTTTCTAAGTACTGTACACTAGATTCCTTTTACAATTTTCTTTCTATTTATATAATTCCTCTAATACGGGTGATTCTTTTTCTTACCAAGTTTCCCATAAGGAAAAGCGTGACTCTTTTCCTCCCCCTCTCTCACAGCCCTTTGACTTATCTAAGCTTTTAAGTTTCAATCGAACTGGGCTCAAATGCTATTTCTGCGAATAGCCTGACCTTGCCAATCACTCTTCCTCCTTTTGGATAATATGTGACACCTTCTCATACCTCCTCACCCGCTGCCTTTCACAGTCTCACCAGGGGTTTCCCTTGGACTTTGTTCCTCAACCCAGACAGTTCCTGGTTCTGCACTTTTTGCATTTCCCAGGGTGAAAAGCACTCTATGCTACCTGACTATATTAAGAATGAAATGATCTCCACTTGAAGAGACACATGATGGCATGACATTCAGATGAATACAGATGGTGGAGGTGAGGCTTCAAAGATGCAGTCCAGTTGGCAAACCTCCTCAACAATGTAGGTTATTGAATCAAAACAAGGTTAAAAGCCCATATTTCTATTCTGGGAGCTATAATTGTTCTTAACAGGCATATTAATGCATGCCCCTTATTTAAGCAATTAGATTTTCATTCTTGGGGGGGTATGGAGAAAGTTTGTTTATTTATGCTTTTTCCAAGGCACATAATATATATATAGACCCTTAGGCTAGGAAAGAAATTGAAAAGGGAAGAGATAATACTGAATAATACCTATCTCTGTAAAATGTGACATCATGACTCATTGGAATATAAGCCCCATGAAACAGGGACATCACCTGTTTTGTTCACTGCATTATCTCAGCTTCCTGGATCAGTGCCTGAGAGTGCCCTTTAATAAGTATATGTTGAATAAATGAAAGTCATGTTAAAATGTCTGGTTCATATGAGGTCCTTAAATGGCAGCCATTGCTTTTTACTGTAACTAAAACTACTTTAATACTAAAATACTAATACTACTATAATAATTACTACTGCTTTTTTGTAAATGAAAGGTGGTCCACAGTAGCTTGAATACATTGTAATGAATAAAAATAGAAGGGATGTATGTGAGAATGATCAGGTCCATTGGATAAAAATTACAAAGGGTAATTTATATCAAGATAAAACTGCATAGATTTTACACTGTAAAGCACTGGGAAGAAATTTTCTATGTATGTGTGTCTTAAACATGGGAGTGGCACAAAGACATGTATGCATAAGAAAGATGACTCTAGCCGTGATATGGAAGAAGCACAGTGAGAGTGGAAGAAAGAATGGAAAGTATGGAAAGAATGAAAAAAATCAGAGGTAATGAACTGAACCAAAGCAGAGGGAGAAAAATTTACTTTGGATTTAACTTTTTAATGTTTTATAAAGTTATTAATAGAAAGCATTATTAATTACAATATTTGCATATTCACTGGTAGAATATAAGCAGAAAAAGAATAAGATATATCTTAGATAGAAGCTCTATCTTTAGTTTATGCTAATTCTGTGGCTGGTCACCAGTTCTAGGCAGGGATCAAGCTGAATCGAGGAAGTCATGATTTTTGTGTAGGAAAATCCATCAGAGTTTCTGAAGGCAAGATAGCCCTTACTTTGTAAATACGATAAAGATTCCATCTGAATTCCACATACAAAGAAATTATATTACTTCATCTCTAGCAATAGGTTGCTGTTTGACATTCTGATTTGTAAGGCAAATTAAGAATCTTAGCATTTGAACCAATTTTGGAGGAAGACACTTTGTCCAAATGTCTGTTCCAGTTATGGAACCAGTTCTACAACATCCTGAGAAGTAGAAATATGTAATATCGCCTTAAATGTCTTCAGGGCCAGAAAACTGACAATGTCATAGAGCCACCCATTATTTTATTGACTCTCTCTGAGTATAAAAATGGCTCTAGTGAGCTAAAATATGTCTCCTTAGAAATTCAGCTCATTGTTTCCATCTTCTCCCTCCTATAAAAGCTCTAATCTCTCCTAATTCTCTTTCTCAAAAGCAAGCATGCCCAGTTCTTTCCCTAATATTTAAATGGCATGATTTCTGGAGTCTTTGCCAAACATTCTTGTTCTTCTCTGTTTGTATTCCAGGTTGCCAACATGCTAGTAAATAAATGAAATGTCAACGTTTGAAAAGTTTCACTCTTGGGACTTCCCTGGTGGTCCAGTAGGTAAGAGTCTGTGCTCCCAATGCAGGGGGCCCGGGTTCTATCCCTGGTCAGGGAAGTAGATCCCACACGCATGCCGCAACTAAGAGTCCGCATGACGCAACTAAAGATCCTGCATGCCGCAACAAAGATCCCACGTGCTGCAACTAAGACCTGGGGCAGCCAAAATAAATTAATTAATTAAAAAAAAAAAGTTTCCCTCTTGGCCCTCGGTAATGCCTTTACTACATAGCAATCAAGTTGTTCTTAAAACATAAATCTTCTGAGAATACCCTCCTACTAAAACTCCCAATAGCCATATAACACGTTGTAGGAAAAGACCAAAATCTTTCACCAGCCTGCATGCTCTTGGCACACTTTACTTTTCTCTTCAGCTCCATTTTGCATATATATCGCAGTGTTTAGTACGTTATGGTCACATTGGCCATCTCTGTACTTAATATGCATCAAGCTCTTTTCCAACCCAGCACCTGTACACCTATTCCCGCTACCTCTTTTCTTGTCTTCTCTTTTCTTGTCAATTCCCTCTCTTCCTTTGAGCCTCATCTTGACAACCACCTCCCTGATACCAATGGATAGTTGTTATATTGTTTTACAGTGCCTCCTATTAATTCTTAGTATATTTAAGGTACTATTAAAAGTACTCTTGGTACTTAACTACATTTGTGTCATTCTTTGCTTAATCTCCCCTTCACCTCCTGGGCAGTAAGCTCCATAAGACATATGTGTATTGTGTTCCCCAGAACATCCTCAGCAAGAAACACAGTTCCAGACACGTAGTAGAACTTCACGAATATTTATCAAATATGTCAAAATTAATTTTTTTTCTCACAAAAGAATATCCATATCATTACTTATGGGGCAGAATAGCATAATGCTTAAGACTTCAGGCTGGGGGGGGGGGTGAAGTTCTATTAACCACCTAATACCTATGTGATTTGGGGAGAAGCTTCTCAAACTTAACCTTTTCAGTCTTATATAGAATGGGGTTAATAATCATGTCTCCCTCCTAAGCATAGTATGGCAATGAGAAGAATTACACGTAAATATCTGAGCACAATTCCTAGCACAGAGTAAGCTGTGGTTAGTTATGGTTATTTGTCTTCCAAGAGTCCTATATGGACTGATAAATATTGAGTGTTTGCTAGTAGTTGTTGGATGAATGGATTCCAGTCCCAGTGTACGGATGCCCAGGGAAAAGTCGGAAATAGGAGTCAAGATACACGTATTTCACTTCTGTTTCCACCAGGGAGTGTGTTTGAGGCACCATGCAGTAGCGCTAATGAATGAGCATTTTTGAGCCTCAGTTTCCTTAAATATAACAACAAAAAAGTTAGAGCAAAATCTCTCCACACTGTCGTTTCAGCACTGAAATGTTATGGGTCAGATATGCTTTGTAGACAAGACCTTATATCTGTAATATTATTTGAGACACGTTTGGAATATCTACTAGTCTCACACTTGCTCGAAGGCTCTGTTTATGCGAGCAAATTGAAGAGGAGACGCGAGCCTATTATAGAGCAGAATCTGGGAAAAGGGGACTCATTTGACCTGAACTGTCTCCATCAATACCCTTCCCATGGTGATGGCTCAACTCCTCATTTGACAATGTAGACAGAGCCCTGAGGAAGGTTTGAGGGCAAATACAGATTGAGATAGTGAAACTTGCAAAATACATGCTCACTGCAAACTATTTGATGATAGGGGATTGTATGCTGGATGAGAGCATCGTGTTTTGATGTAATGTAGTTTAATTTGCTAAACTCTACTTAGCTGGCAATATCTGCCACTGGTTTTGATTATACAATCAAAATGGAAGTTTTCAAGAAGAGCACCAAATTTACGTGTGGAGTGCGTGGAAATTTAAAGTGCCTCTGAGTTCCAAATGTTTTCTATGTCATGTTGCATACAAATGGGAAATGCTTTTATGAGTTAACAAACCATAGCAGTGGAATTGGAATTAGAGGACCAATTTTTTTTTTTTTTTTTAAATTAGAAGACTATCCTTTATTTATTTATTTATTTTTGCTGTGTTGGGTCTTCGGTTCGTGCGAGGGCTTTCTCCAGTTGCGGCAAGCGGGGACCACTCTTCATTGCGGTGTGGGGACCGCTCTTCATCGCAGTGCGCGGGCCTCTCTCCATCGTGGCCCCTCCCGTTGCGGGGCACAGGCTCCAGACGCGCAGGCTCAGCAATTGTGGCTCACGGGCCCAGCTGCTCCGTGGCATGTGGGATCTTCCCAGACCAGGGCTCGAACCCGTGTCCCCTGCATTAGCAGGCAGATTCTCAACCACTGCGCCACCAGGGAAGCCCCTAGAGGACCAATTTTTTTTGGCTAAGTTGGGTCTGCGTTGCTGTGCACAGGCTTTCTCTAGTTGTGGCGAGTGGGGGCTACTCTTCATTGCGGTGTGCGGGCTTCTCATTACGGTGGCTTCTCCTGTTGCGAAGCATGGGCTCTAGGCACGCGGGCTTCAGTGGTTGCAGCACGCGGGTTCAGTGTTGTGGCGCACGGGCTCTAGGGTGCGTGGGCTTCAGTAGTTGTGGCACACAGGCTTAGTTGCTCCGTGGCAAGTGGGATCTTCCCAGACTAGGGATCGAACCCGTGTCCCCTGCATTGGCAGGCGGATTCTTAACCACTGTGCCACCAGGGAAGTCCCTAGAGGACCAATTTTGGAAGTATAGTCTTCCATAGAGAGGTTTTGCACAAGTCACCAATATATTTTAATATTTTCCACGTTTCTTGAAACTCCCAAGATCTCTTGGCCTCCTTATAAATTCTTCAGATATGCTGTCTCCTTAAAACTTGCAGGACTTTACGTTGGCTGCTCTATCTACTTAGGTCATTTTCCTATCAACCCCATTTTTGGGAAGGGGTTCTGGTCAATTTCTATTTAAGTTTTTGGTTTTAAATTCTAATTCCTCAAAATGGACTTTCTTTTAGTCTTTGGTCTATTCCAGCAACTCCCTTCTTAGCTCGTTTCAACTTGTAATTCTTTTCAAAAAGGACTTACCACAGTTACAATTTATAATTAGCTATGTGCTCATAAATGTATCTTTAATTTGACTCTCCTTTCATTAGACTAAAGAGACTATGAACACAAGAATTATTTTCGCTTTGCTCAGAGCTGGATTCCCAACAAAGCTCAGAGCAGGCACTCGTATCTCCGGTTCCTGAAGTACTGGGTGACATGTTATATGCAAGGCCCAGGGTGGGTAATCAGTAAAAACATTCTTTGAAAGCTTGACTTGGGGAAGTCACTCCTCTGAACCCCTATTTTTGCCCTATCTGAAGAAGTGCTGAATGGGACGATTCCCCATGTTCTATCATACAGAGGGTAAAGAGGCATCATCTTCTGATTTGTGAAGAAATATTTTTGGTCTGAAATGGATTACCTTCCTTCATTATTGTCCATTTTCCATCATGTCTCTAATTTACTAACAATAAGATAATCATGTTCTTCTAAATTTCAAAACTGCATAACAGTGTATTAGGAGACGTTTTAAACAGAATCCCTAAACTTAATTCTGTCCCCAAATCACTCTTCAGATCATGTAAACAACTAGGCATCTTTAGTGCTTAGGTAAAATTGTGCTTCTGTTGTATGTAAAATGAGAAATGATAAGAAAGATACCGCTTCTTGGTCTAAATTTCCCAAGTTTCAAATTGTTTTGTAACTGGAGCAATCTGGCAAGAGGGAAAAGGAGCATGTGTGGAGATTTCTTGCTGATGGTGACAGAGCCTTGGGAAGTGTCAGAGGTAAAAGACCTATTGCTAGTGAGAGGTTGCTCATGGCAGTGCTGTGTCTTTGGGGAAGAGGTTGAGGTTGAATCTTACCATGGGCAGTATTTGAATTTGATACATTGCAGGGTGAGTGGGAGTGGCAGTGCTACCTACCTTTTGCACACCTGTTCTCTTTGTGAGATTAAAATGTTTGCTTGGTCACTTTCATGTTTATTTAATCAGGGTATACTTACGTATCTTAGAAAAGGCAGGTAAATCACATCCTAAACTAATGTGACAGCAAAGACAAATTATGCTTACCTGAATATTCAAAGCTTTTTCTGATGAGACAAGTTACATGAAAAAAATGTAAATTTGTTTATTCTTTAAAGATATAAAAATGGCACTTTATGCAAATTAAGTGAATGAGATTCCCAAATATAAAACCACAGGATTTTATGATTCTAACTACATTTTAATCAGAAGAAGAGATCCCTTAAACAAAAACCCTTTAGTTAATTTAGGTGTGATAAGAAACTCAGAAATATACTGATGTTCAGTGTAAATTCCATCCTAGTATTTACATTATGGAACATTTGCTGCTACAACAAATAAACAGAGTGAGTTTGTGTTAATAGCTCTTCTTACTATCGCTTTTCCTGGAATTCAAGAACCAAAAGTAGGAGAAATAGATGCCCCGGAACTCACCTGGAATTCAAATTTATTTATATTGATAGAAGCATTAGTTTAATAAATAAGAACATTCTTATCTCACCTTACAGGGTTGTCTTGAAACTCTCCTGATGGAAGCAAAAACAAAGATGAGTTGAGAGGTTTACTAATAAATGGAGAAAATACAGATTTGGGAAAGGCTTGTGCCTGTTAAGTCCATTTCGGTGTCCAACAAGCTCAACTGGGACTTAAATGCAAGTCTTGGTGAGTAAATTAGAACAACAGCATGCCAATGAGAAATGAGAGAGATAGTCATTGCACATGGACCTGAGAGGCACAAAAAATATGATGGCGATTGTTGTGCTAATGTTTGCCGGAGGTGTCCTGCAAGCCTGAGCAAAGTCAGTTTCATCACTTGAAGTCTACTCCTTAATTGACACAAAATGCAAGTCCCTGGAATGAGATTTGGCTGCTACCTTAAGGGCTGTGGGTGCTTTATCTTAATGTTTTATTGATGGAATTCTGCTGTGCCCATCACTGGGACAGCATCAGGAGACTCATTAGTGAAACTTGCTCTCAGTTCCAAAGATCCTTTACCGATCCTCTTTGCTGATTTAAAAAGCAGTAAAGAGAAAGAGTGATATGAGCAGTGGCTAAAGGGTTATTTTCTACAGGAAGTCGTGAACTGCTTTTGGCATTCCCTTTTTATAACTAGGATTTTATTTCATTTTCTACTTTTACCTGTGGTTCCCCAAGAAGGAACACTTCTACAAATTGAATCTCTCTCCCTTGACAGGTTTTTTTCCCTCTTAAGCTGTGGCCCGTGTATACTCTGACTCAAATATGCTGAAGACTTGTAACTTTCTGAATAATCTACCTTGTCAGGTTAGAGCAGTATTCAAAAATATAAAAATTAGGGTTTTATTAATATGACTTTATATATCCTACATATTCAGTAGGTATGTGTCCTTAAATTTCTTGGGTAATCTTCACCCCATAAACATAGATAATTTTTGAGAAGGATAATTCATCATTTAACTGCATGTTCTTTGATCTCTTTACTTTTATAGGATTCTTCCTATAAACACAGTCCAAAATTGGAAAATAAAATCCTTTCATCAGGTAATTTCCAAAATTTTACTTCTGAAAATGTCATATCATGTGCTAACACTGTACATAGACACCAAAATATTTTTAAAAGACAATAGGCACAATATGTAAAAGATATCGAGAGCTATAAAACTATACATATCCATAGGTTAATAGAATTTAGGAAAAGAAGATTTAGAAAACTTAAAAGAAGCATAAAGCAAAGATCTTTATCCTCCCTTTAGTAAGAATATTATGTCAGAACTAATTATGATAGCTGTACATATATTACATTAATAAATAATAAAATTAATTTTCATTTGTTGGCATAAGATTCAGGTACCCTTAATAATGAAATATTAATGAAATTCAAAGATAAAGAGTGTTTCTAGTCATTGTGAGATACTTCTAGGCACCTGGGATACATAGACCACATCCTAATCCCTAGTACCTGTAAATATGTTACTTTATATGGCAAAAGTGACTTTTCAGATGAGAGTAAGGTTACAGGTCTTGAAAGAGGGTGCTTTATCCTAATCACATGCATTCTGAAAACTGAAAAATGATGGAAGAAGAGAGATGTGATATAAAAAATATTAGACTTGCTGTTGCTGGCTTTGAAGATGTAGGATGGGGCCATTAGCCAAAGAAAGTAATGAATAGCCCTCATTTTATAAGCAGCAAGAAAAACAAGGACCTGGTTCCTACAACCCCAAGGAGCTGAGTTATGCTAACAACCCAACGAGCAAGAAATAGATTCTCCCCTGGAGCCTCCAGGATGGGATATGATTTGCTGACACCTCAATTTTAGCCTGATGAGATTTGTTTCAGATTTCAGACTTACAAAACTGTAAGATAATATATTTGTGTTGTCTTAAGCTTGTAAATTTTGGGTAATTTCTTATGCAGCAACAGACAACTAATACAGTATGTTATATATTTTGTTTGTCTTTTGCAGAATGGCCCTTACACAGTGTTTTCTGAATACCCACTGATAAAGAACTTTAATAAGGTTCTACAGTGAAAGTACAGTCATGAAATATTCTCATACATATGAATTAGTCACACTGACAGGGTTTGAAGTGGGGTGTTGAGGATGGTGTTCCATGCAGCTGATGGATTAACTATTAAAATAATATTTTTAGATAAAGCAATGGGATTACAAAGAAAGTTAATTATGTTGAAATAAAATTGTCAAAGTGTTTTAATTATGGCATAGAAATATAAGTGCTTCCTCATTAACATATTAAATAATCTCTTAAGTACTGTAATTTTTAAGTAGCATTATTAATAAACAATATTTCAAGGTGTTTGAAACACGGTAATAAGATAAGAAAACATTTGTGGTAGCCACAAATGACAGTGTATTAAAGACTCTGTGCTTTGTTTCCTTCATTACACATAAAACAAAAAATACTAAATTAGGTGTAATTTTTTCCCCTCTGAATTCACAGAACTCCTAAATTCTATCATAAACACATGGATAAAAATTCCTTTTCTGTGTCAATGGACTGATTCGACTCCAAATCAACCAGTGAAAAGTGAACTCTTAGAGATGATCAAAGAACAGGTATATTTTAAAGACTATGAACAAGTTATCTCTGAGTAACGTGAACCTATCACATTTTTATGAACAGTTGGAATAACCATTTTCCTCAGCTCTTATCAGAATAGTAAATCCTTGATAGGTTAAGTAAACCAAATGTCACCCTCTTGTTTTACCCTTTGTTTATGATGGCAAAGTTGAATTTTGCAAATTTTAGTGATCTCATTTTCTTTCAACATCTCCTATTAGTCACATGGAAAAGTGCCCTAAAACCAACAACAACAAAATAGGTGCTGTGTGCTGTGATACAAATATGATAATTGCACTCAAGACGCTCACAAATAGAAGTGAAATTAGGTATGTAAAGAAGTAATTGATAATACAGCAGATGAACCATATGTATACTTTATTAGGTCTGGGAGGGAGTGATGGGGTTGGATGGATGGGGAAGCCAGAAACAGTTAGGTGTGATTAGGCACTTGTTCAGAGAAGAGGTGAACTGAGCTGGTTCCTGAAGACTAGATACCCTGTAGATCAAGATTTTTCAACTTCACACTGTTGACATTTTGGCCTGAGTAAGCCTTTGTCATTGTAGATCGTCCTAGGGATTGTACAATATTTGGTAATATTCTTGGTCTTTTTTTTTTTTTTTAATTTATTTATTTATGGTTGTGCTGGGTCTTCATTTCTGTGCGAGGGTTTTCTCTAGTTGCGGCAAGTGGGGGCCACTCTTCATCGCGGTGTGCGGGCCTCTCACTATTGCGGCCTCTCTTGTTGCGGAGCACAGACTCCAGACGCGCAGGCTCAGTAATTGTGGCTCACGGGCCCAGCTGCTCCATGGCATGTGGGATCTTCCCAGACCAGGGCTCGAACCCGTGTCCCCTGCATTGGCAGGCAGATTCTCAACCACTGCGCCACCAGGGAAGCCCTATTCTTGGTCTTTAACTACTAGGTTACCAGTACCCCGTCCCCCAAGTTATGGCAGATGTGTCCAGATAGTTCCAAATGGCCCTGGGGAGCAAAATCACCCCTGAGCTGAGAATAAGTGCTCTAGGACCATGGTACACTCAAAGTATACTATAGGTCTCAACAGTATTAGCGCCACCTGGAAGCTTGTTACAAATACACAGTCTAAAACCTTCATTTTCACAAGATTCCTCAATGATTTGAATGTACATTGATTTTGAGAAGCATCCTTCTAGGCTGAGAGGCCTCCCAGAAATAGGAATAACATGTACATTGGCAAGAGGGCATGGCATAGAGAAATTCAAGTGGTTGGAGTGTACAGCAAGGGTGGGACGCAAGCCTGGAGAATCAAACAAGAGCCAGAAGACAACTCACCTTGACAAGCTCGTAAAAGCATCCAGATACTCTCTGGGGAAAGGGAATCAGTGAATGGTTTTAATCAGAGAAAGAATCTGAACAGATTTGCCTTTAAAATATAATTTTATGTGTGTGCAGCTCTACTGTCACTTTAATTGAATGAGTAGACTAAGGAATGGGTGATTTGTGAATTTCTTTCATATCACACCTCAAATTAGCAACTGTTAGCTTTCTGGTTAATTTAAGAAGATGACCTCTTCCTCTGATCAAAGCAGCACAGTGATGGTACAAGCAATTGTCAGGAAAAAATGCAGAGCAACATTCAATATTTCTTTAAGAAGGAAGTCGTGTAATGTCTGGAGAGACATCAGGTTAAGATTAAATCTTTATATCATGTTGAGATGGGTTTCCTGCTGTTCTAGAAATTAATTTGAGTTAATCATGATCTTTCCACCCTTTGTCATCCTTTTCTCCATAGCTGAATTAGTCCATAGCACAGCAGCCCTACAAACTGGGAGGCCTGATTTTTGAGTTTGGCCTGAGGATAGGAAGTCAAAAGCTGGCAGAAGACGGATGCTTTGCAGAGGTGACAAATTTCGTTTCCTGGATAAAGTTGCTGACTGCAGTGTTCCAATTGGAGTAGCTTATCTGCCCCTCCAGATGTTGAAATAATGACAGATAATCAGAGAAAGCTTGACAAGAGGAAGAAAAGACCCCGCTGAAGAAGCCAACCTGTTTGTATGTGGGAAAATGAAAGCAACACTTACTGAGATCCGTCTTCTGATGAGGTGTGTATATACGCCATTATAGCTAAAAGATGGTGTTGCTGTACACACACCCATGGTGGGAAATGAGAGGATTTTGTGTTGTTGGAGATAGAGACAATACAGAATTATGATTCTTTTTTCCCCACAGGATTAATAAATCATTATATCACTTTATTAAATATGAAACGACCTCTGGTACCTGTGTTGAATGACAGGACACCAGTTTATAATGACTGGATGTGTACTACTGCATTTTTCACAGCTATGGCAGATAGGTGAATTCCTTATTGTGCACAAAATTTCCAGCACTTAATATTGAAGATGTGTTCTGAAGTCATGAACTTATTTCCAGATATCTAAATGAAGTATATAATTTAATACATAGTAAACAAGTGCAAGAGAAATCTTTTTTAACAAGTTGAAATTTGGGGCAGCTGCACAATAATTCACACAATATTGATCTTGGTGATAGATTAAAGCATGAATAGGTAATAGAGTGAATAAAAAGATGAATGATTAAGAGTTTGACTTATCTAAAATGCACATAAGTATACAGTGTTTGAAATGTCGATGATAACTGATGTGTGTGCGCTCATGTATGTGTGTGTGTGGAGAAAACGAAAATTGTGTTGTTTTATGTGTATCTTCTTCCGTATTGTTACATCTTTGTTTTTTCCTCTCTGATTTTTTTTTTTAAAGAGGTCATCAACCTCCTGTGAGAGAAACTTATTCTCACCAGAGGAAAACTCCCCAGTTGTAAAATACGGTTTGTAAGATGAAAGAAGCACTTCTCCAAAGATTTCACCTCTCCTAAGAGGTTTCTTTGCATCTTACTTGGACTGCTGAAAGAACGTTTTCACAGTATTCTTTGCAGTAACTTTTCATTCGTGGCTGAAAAGCACTTATCATGAAATTCTTTCTGCAGTGAGTTGAAATCTAACTCTCCATTGTGGCCTCTGAACCATACTCCTCAAGTAAATCACTATATGACTGAATCTGAAAGCTGTATTCCAGCTAGATTAATGAGCATACCAAAGAGGGGACATGGGGAAATCAGAAAGAGAGAAGAATTGTAGAGTAGTCAGGGTATGGCCTTTATTAATCAGACTTGGGTTGAAACAGAAAATTCCATAGCTTCCTGGTACTGTTTTGGAATGTGACACCTCTCAGACTTCCCTTAGTACCTCTAAATAAGCCACAGAGGAGAGAGCACGTTTATATTACATTTGTTTTTCACATATAAACAAACTAGAATGCCAGGACTTTTTGAGGGTGTAGCAAGGGCTGCTTCACAGACAATATGTTTTTCTCAAGTCCTTAAATTGGCATTTAGGGAAAAGTACAATCATTTGAGTCTTCTGAAGAGCCACATGAAGTGAGTAACAGAAATGGATATATAATTTAAAAAGAAAATTTCCTGATGAGTAAACCAGAGAATATGTTTATGTTTTCTCTTTGCTATCCATTATCTATATCGTTGGAGAAGAGATAAGATACGGGCTATACAAACTTATGCAATTAAAAATTATGGTTCCTTCAGGTATATTTGTGTTGCAGGATCTGTATTCCAAAATGATTTGGCCAATTACTAAATCACATTTCCAATCTGTGATACATATAACAAATACTTGTTTTAGTATAGTTGGATACCCCTTGGCCAAAATGCATATGTTTTTTTGCAGTAAAAAATACTTAACATAAAATTCACTGTCTTAACCATTTTTAAGTGTATGATATTGTTAACTGTATGCACATTGTCAGCAATAGGTCTCTAGAACTTTTTCATCTTGCAAAACTGAAACTCCATATCCATTGAACATCAGTTCCCCATTTCTCCCTCTCCCAGCCCGTGACAACCACCATTCTACTTTCTGTTTCAAAGAGTTTGGCTATTTTAGATATCTTATGTAAGTGAAATCATGCAGTATTTGTCATTTTGTGACTGGCTTATTTCACTTTGCATAATATCCTCGAAGTTCATCAATGTTGTGGTATATAACAGGATTTTCTTTTTTAAGGCTAAATAATATTCCATTGTATGTATATACTGAATTTTATTCATCTGTTGATGGACATTTAGGTTGCTTCCATCTTTTAGCTATTGTGAATAATGCTGCAGTGAATATGGGTGTGTATATATTTATATCTTTTAGACCCTGTTTTTAATTCTTTTGGATATATACCCAGAAGTGGAATTGCTAGAGCATATGTTAATTCTGTTTTTAATTTTTCAGAAACCCCATACATTTTTCCATAGCAGCTGTACCATTTTACATTTCCACCAACAGTGTACAAGGGTTCCTTTTTCCCCCTGCATCCTTACAATCATTTGTTATTTTCTGGGTGTTCGTTTGCTTGTTTTTAATAGTGATCAACCAAATGGGTGTGAGATGATATCTAATTGTGGTTTTGATTTGCATTTCCCAGTTGATTAGTGCTGTTAAACATCTTTTCATATGCTTGTTGGCCGTTTGTATATCTTCTTTGGAGAAATGTCTTTTGATGTACTTTGCCCATTTTTTAATTAGGTTATTTTGGTTGTTGTTGAGTTGTAGGTATTTTTTACATATTCTGGATATTAATACCTTATCAGATATATGGTTTGCAGATATTTCCTTCCATTCCATAGGTTGCCTTAATTTTGACTTTTGTAGTGTTTTATACTTTACGAAATATGATCATAACTTTTTAAAAAAATTTCTCTTGCAAGACATTCTTTTTATTTTTTATTATTTTTTAAAATTTAAAAAAATATTTGTTTATTTATTTGGTTGTGCCAGGTCTTGGTTGCGGCAGGCAGCCTCCTTAGTTGTCACGTGAACTCTTAGTTGCAGCATGCATGTGGGATCTAGTTCCCTGACCAGGGATCGAACTCGGGCTCCCTGCATTGGGATCTCGGAGTCTTAACCACTGCGCCACCAGGGAAGTCCCTATGATCATAACTTTTATCTTGAGCTTTTATATATTCCTCAATGAAATTGCAACCTAGTACCAATGGATTTTAATGTTGTAGCATTAGATTTAATACAAATATTCCTTCTACCACTTCTACCTATACCAACAGGTATATACATTCTCATTCTCTTTTTCTCTCTGTCTCTCATGTTCTTCTCCCCAGTATTTTCTAGTCTGTATTGAATTCCCATTTGAATTTTTCACTTTTTCATGAAGTTAAAATTTATGGTAAGACACATGGTGATATTACTGAAAATATAATTGTATTTAGGGAATAGTATGAAACTATCCAATTTTCATTTATAGCAATTAGAAATACCATGGGACACAATATAGGAGTTTTGAAGACTCAAATTGCATTATAAGATCAAATACCTTACTTACATATCATATTGTCTGATCTGAAAGTCTGGTCACATGGATGAAAAAGGACTCTTTGTGCTTCTTCAGAAAGCAGCAGCAGTCTGGGATTGAAATTTTGTAATATTTTATGTTGATGGACCAAGGATAGAATATTTAGAATATGGTATCTCATAGAAATTCCAGGCCCTATGAAAATTTCTAAAAGTAATAATAGAAAATAAATCCAAAGAATGACCTCAATTCAATAATAGCTATAATGATGTATAATACTTTGCCAGTAACTATTATACATGTTTAACTTGTAATATGTCTTTTAATCTGCACCACAACCCAATATGATTGATAGTATTATTACTCTCATTTTGCAGATGAGAGTTCAAATGTGATGGAACATGCCCATGGTTACAAATATGGTATGAGGAAGTGAGCAGATTTGAACCCAGGAAGTTTGACAGATTCCATGTGCTTCACTACTCCATATTAACTCCTTTTTTGCTTACCTGCTTTAATGGCTTGAATATATTGTTTATTAGATCAGCATATCAATATATAAGTGAAAATTGTTAATTGTCAAGAATCTGAGATTAAGAATATTTAAGATAACATGTCCTTGGAAATTGATGGCTTATGTCTATTTTGCAAATATTTAATGTCTAGGAGCAGACAGTGCCTTTTGGTTAGAAAAGAGGGTTTTGTTTTCATTAGAAACCTGGTTTAGAATAATTTGTCTCTTTTATAATGAGGTGAATGGTCAGATTTGCCAAATTGTGTTTCATGAGACCTAATTAAAATCAGGTGAGAGGGCAAGCATGCGTCACCATGTTGTTTTTAATAAAATGAAAATCAAATGGGACTAATTAGGGAGAGTGACAGCCTTCATTAGATTCCTTGGAGATTGCAAAATAATATGGTTAACTTTCCTGACTATCCAAGAAAATATAGAACTCGGAGCTCATCTTCAGTCACTAAAATGTTCCAAATGTAGAAGTAAACAAAATCTGAATTCTTTACTTTTCTGTTACTCATTACCTGTGGGACCTCAGAAGAGTTACATTAGCTGAGTTTCTCTATTTACTAAGCACAGCATTTGAATGGAAATATGTTTGTAGCCAGAGTTGTGTGTGGCAGTTGTGGCCCTAGGCCTTGGACAGCTCCCTCATGAAAAGTGCCGTAGGGGAGCAAAATCTGCCACCCCAAAATGTCTCCTTGGCATCTGGATTATTTGAAGCTAAAAACACACCCAAAAAGACTCAGAAAGAAACTGACCTTCTTTCTAACTGCCTGAAGAATGTAGATAGAGGATCTGTTCCAGGAAGATAACTATAGTATGCATTAGGTGTACCAGCAGGGGGGAGCCCGGCAGAGTCTGTTAAAATTCCTCTCTTTGTGTCCCTCTGTCTCTGCAGGGCCCAGCAAACATTTGTTTACCAAACATTTGTTTTTCCGTCTCCATGAGAATTGCCGGCCGTCCTCCCCTTTGAAGTCCCAAACCACTGCCCCAATTTCCTCTTTTGTCTTTAACTAAAGATGGTGTTTAAGGTGAGGGTTTTAGCCATCTTGACAAGTTACCTAGTTCTCCTGGGTCTCTCCCACGTATACCTGTTATTAAACTTTTGTTCAGTTTTCTCCTGTTAACCTGTCTCCTTCAATTTAATTCTTAGACCAGCCAGAAGAATCTGGAAGAGTAGAGGAAATTTTCTTCCTCCTTGATAGTGCTTACAAAATCGTTGGGGAAGAAAGATATATAAATAGATGAATAATTCTGAAATAATCACAACATATATTGGGACTTTTTTCCCCCCCAAAGAAATTGATGTTGGGGAGGTGTAGAAGTATGTTAATGAAAGCTTACAGTAAATGTTACCAAACTCAGGTTTGACGGCTCGCCACTTGAAAGCCAGTACTCAAGAGACAAGTGTTGGTTGGAAAGGAAAGTTTGCTTTATTCAGGAGGCCAGCAACCAGGGGAGAAGGTGGACTCATGTCCAAGAACCAACTCTGAAGATTCTGCTGGACCATGAAAGTTTTTAAAGGGAGAAAGGGGAAGTTAATCACAGTTAATCATTCGCGGAGGAGGTCAGAGTCTTCATTATCTTCCACTGTGTGCAGACTTTCTTCTGATTGGTTGGTGGTGAGGTAACAGGGTAGTGTTCCAGGACTCTTGTGCTCAGTCTGAAGTTGCCATCCTCCACCCGGGTGGGGGCCTTAGTTCCTGCAGAGGAACTTGAAGATACTGTTCTGTGTATTCCTTGAGGAGGAACCAGGACCCTGCCCCATAGCTGCACTATTGTTTCTTGACTGTTCCTCCTTTGTTTCTGCATCCACTCCCTTGCCTGATTAGCAACTGTTTGAATCTGCCCTTTGGAACTCAGTCAGGGAAGGTCAAGGAGGCTGAATGAAGCCTATTTTTTTTACAAACAAGAAAGGAGAGATCCAGAAAGGATTTGTATCCAGGAGGGCCCCATGGGGTCTTGCTCGGTTTCAGTCCTCCCTTTTCTTTGATACTTTTCAATCTTGAGGAGAACAGGTGTTGAACAAGAAAGGGAATACCATTTGAGATAGGTTAATCATAAACACTTTGAGGAACTTGGTTTTAGGGGGACTGGGTTTCATAAAGGCCTGGGAGATAGCAAGGGTCAAGCTTTCTGGTTTAGCTAAGTGACAGTTGCTCTGAACTTAATGTGAGAAGTCCCAGACACAAAATCACCTACAGGTTACATACTGATAATCGTCTCCCCAGTGAACAGAACCAGCTAGTATGAGGTCAGGACATTTATCATCCAGAGTCAGAGTGTGATTTCACATCCAGAGAAGCCACACTTGCTGTAGGGACTTGAAATAGTGATGCTGCCTCACTTGATCTCAATTTCTTCATCCTTAAATTCAAAGGGTTGGTGCAGTTGAATATTATTCGGCATTAAAAAGGAAACAAACTACCCACATGTGCTACAGCATGGACGAACCTCAGAGTTACTATGCCAAATGAAAGAAGTCAGGTGCAAAAGACAACATGTTGTATGATTCTGTTTATCTGTGTTATGTCCATAACAGGGATATTCGTAGAGACAGGAAGTAGAATAGTGGTTACCTAGGGTTAGGAGTGGGAACAAAGATTGTCTGCAAATACGTATGAGGAATCCCTGGGATGATTGAAAGCTTCTAAAACTGAATTACTATGATGATTGCACAATGCTGTAAATTTACCAAAACTATTGAATTGAATAATTAAAATGGGTGTATTTTATGATATGTAAGTTGAAACTCAATAAAACTGTTATCAAAAAATATCAATAGAAAGAAAATTTGACCTATTGGGGATAAATTCCTGAAGGCCTTCCTAGGTCTGAAATCCTCTGATTCTATGATTCCAAGTATAGTTTTCTTAAAATTCATTTTCTGTATTTTTTTTCTTTAATTTTTAAATTAAATCAAGATATCCTTATTTAAGGATACGGCCTCAACAAAGATGTTTATCTCACTTGCTCTGAACAATGTGCAGAACGTTTGCCTGACACTTCTTACTGTCTTTCTGCTCAGGTCTGGAAATGCTCATTGTCCTCATCTCACTGTATGCCATGAGGTTTACTCTGACCACATAAACTTCCTCTGAAAGGAAAAACCAGGGATACCAATTTAGACCCTACTGAATCTTTGTCCTCTACGTGATCTAATTCTTAAGATTTTTGGAAGATTTACCCTTTCTAAAATGAGCTGTGGAGGTCTACACCTTAATTAAGATAATTTAAGCATTATTATTTAGGTCTTCTGAAGGAAAGGGGTTCTGCTCTGTTTCATAATAATCAGCTTCTTCTAGGGGACAATGCGCAACATGAATCATCAGTGTTCTTAGCAGAAGTTAATTTTGCTTGTTAAAAATGAACATATGCATCTTAGCATTATCTTCTTATTTAGAATATTAGGATTTCTTGTCTGGTCAGCCTTACAGAAAAGAAAAAAAAGAGATAGAGAGCTCATGTGCAGATTTTGTAATAGCACACACATGTCTTTTGCCACCCAATTGCTTTCTTCATTTATTCAACAGTGCTTGAAATTCCATGTATCCCTAATTAGGGATGACATAAAAGTGAATATAACCTTGGCAGAGAAGATATGGACTTTAAGTTCCTTCTTTTATTTCTCCTTTCATTTCTTCTTTTCTTCTTTCTATACAGACTGTAAACTCCATGAAGTGAGGGATGAGGTAGGATTTTCCTTTGCATTGTATTCCTAGCACGTCTCAAATAGCCTTGTTCAGTGGATAGATATTGGTGGATGAGAAAGTGAACAGTTTACACGACTGTGCAAAGTCACAGTAATGAATCCTGAGAAATGAAACTGTGTCAACAGATCTGGCTCCTATTATCATGTGGTGTGAAGAAGACAGGTATTCAACAAATTATGATGCAGGTGAAGGTCACAAAAGAGAATAAATAAAACATGTTTCCACACTCCTCGGTTACCATTTATAGCAGTGATTCTCATCCTCGTTGCATGTTAGAATCTGTGAAAAACTTATAAGGAAAATAGGAAAGTCTCTGACCCACACAAGGGCAAAATTAGAATCACTGGAAATGGGACCAGGGCAGTGGTATATTTTTAAACTTCTAAGTAATTCTAGTATATAACTAGGTTTGAGGTCTTCTTATCTGCAAGGTCATGATAATCCAGTCTGGACAGGGGTATGGACATCTCTGCTGTCCTACAGACTCTGGTAGCCTCTTACCTGTTGGCTTTCTCTACTCAGGTGGGACTCTGGCCTTTTACACCCTAAACGTCACCTCACATCCTTGCAGACTGTTCACACAGTCCTCAATATCAAGTTGTATTGAGAGAGCATTTAATTTAGCAAATAATACTCTATCTACCCAGTCTTCAAAAATAGAAATGTTCTGACTTCTCCCTGTGTACATTGAATTACTCAACAAGTCTGTCAATCTCACTGTCTGTATTTATTTATTTATAATTATTTATTTATTTGGCTGTGCTGGGTCTTAGCTGCGGCACAAGGGATCTTCGTTGCGGTATGCAGGATCTTTAGTTGTGGCATTTGAACTCCTAGTTGCGGCATGTGGGATCTAGTTCCCTGACCAGCGATCGAACCTGGCCCTCTGCATTGGGAGTGTGGAGTCTTTAGCCGCTGGACCACCAGGGAAGTCCCTGTATTTATTTATTTATTTATTTTACATCTTTATTGGAGTATAATTGCTTTACAATGGTTTGTTAGTTTCTGCTTTATAAAAAAGTGAATCAGTTATACATATACATATATCCCCATATCTCCTCCCTCTTGCATCTCCCTCCCAGCCTCCCTATCCTACCCCTCTAGGTGGTCACAAAGCACAGAGCTGATCTCCCTGTGCTATGCGGCTGCTTCCCACTAGCTAGCTATTTTACATTTGGTTGTATATATAAGTCCATGCCACTCTCTCACTTCGTCCCAGCTTACCATTCCCCCTCCCCGTGTCCTCAAGTCCATTGTCTACATCTGCGTCTTTATTCCTGTCCTGCCCCTATGTTCTTCAAAACCATTTTTTTTTTTAGATTCCATATATATGTGTTAGCATACAGTATTTGTTTTTCTCTTTCTAACTTACTTCACTCTGTATGACAGACTCTAACTCCATCCACCTCATTACAAATACCTCCATTTCATTTCTTTTTATGGCTGAGTAATATTCCATTGTATATACATGCCACATCTTCTTTATCCATTCATCTGTCGATGGACACTTAGGTTGCTTCCATGTCCTGGCTGTTGTAAATCGAGCTGCAATGAACATTGTAGTACATGACTCTTTTTGAATTATGGTTTTCTCAGGGTATATGCCCAGTAGTGGGATTGCTGGGTCGTATGGTAGTTCTATTTTTAGTTTTTTAAGGAACTGCCATACTGTTCTCCATAGTGGCTGTATCAATTGATATTCCCACCAACAGTGCAAGAGGGTTCCCTTTTCTCCACACCCTCTCCAGCATTTATTGTTTGCAGATTTTTTGATGATGGCTGGTGTGAGGTGATACCTCATTGTAGTTTTGATTTGCACTTCTCTAATGATTAGTGATGTTGAGCATCCTTTCATGTGTTTGCTGGTGGTCTGTATATCTTCTTTGGAGAAATGTCTATTTAGGTCTTCTGCCCATTTTTGGATTGGGTTGTTTGTTTTTTTGATATTGAGCTGCATGAGCTGCTTGTAAATTTTGGAGATTAATCCTTTGTCAGTTGCTTCATTTGCAAATATTTTCTCCCATTCTGAGGGTTGTCTTTTCGTCTTGTTTATGGATTCTTTTGTTGTGCAAAAGCTTTTAAGTTTCATTAGGTCCCATTTATTTATTTTTGTTTTTATTTCCATTTTTCTAGGAGGTGGGTCAAAAAGGATCTTGCTGTGATTTATATCACAGAGTGTTCTGCCTATGTTTTCCTCTAAGAGTTTGATAGTGCCTGGCCTTACATTTAGGTCTTTAATCCATTTTGAGTTTATTTTTGTGTATGGTGTTAGGGAGTGTTTTAATTTCATTCTTTTACATGTAGCTGTCCAGTTTTCCCAGCACCACTTATTGAAGAGGCTGTCTTTTCTCCACTGTATATTCTTGCCTCCTTTATCAAAGATAAGTTGACCATATGTGCGTGGGTTTATCTCTGGGCTTTCTATCTCATTCCATTGATCTATATTTCTGTTTTTGTGCCAATACCATACTGTCTTGATTACTGTAGCTTTGTAGTATAGTCTGAAGTCAGGGAGCCTGATTCCTCCAGCTCCGTCCTGTATTTATTTTTAAAATCATTTTTCTCTATCTCATCAGCTATGGTGAGACTTCATAATCTATGATCTAGTGACTGCATTGGTATTCTAAATATTTTCTTTCTCCCCTCTCCAGTTTACTTGGTAGTCCCAGAGCAAAGTTATCTCCCTATAACTCACATCATGTTATCCACTGCTTTATAAATACCCTGAGTAAAGATAAGACAAAACAAAGCAAAGTTCCTTCAGAATAGCCTGTTATAAAAATTTTAGACTTCTTAAGGTAGCAAACACAACTTCTTACATAGTTTGAATCTAGCACTTACTTCTAATCTCTTCTCTACCTGCTTCTCCTCTACCCTGTAAGTCATTTGCCTTAATTGATCTGTTTTTTAAACCTCTCCTAATCTGTATCTGCCACACTTCTGAACTCAAATGCCTTTCTCCCCTACATCCCTGAAACTCCCCACCACCTATTCAGAAGCATGCCTGTTTTTCTTCAAAGTCAAGTTCAAATGCAAATTCCTGTGTGAACCCTTACCTGTATTCTGCTTTTTAGGGATTTGAAGCATGTTGTTGGTTTTAGCAGAGGAAATAAGAGTTACTCTTAGCCCTTCTAATCCTGATAATGTGACCAAAGATAAGGCTTATATTAAGCAATGGATTTTATTTAAAGCTTACAGTTCTACCCATTCCTCCAGAATCACCAAGAGTTTGCTTGAGTCATTGATTACTTACAAGTGAATACTGGAAAATTGTGGATATGGAGAATAGTTACTTTTTTTAAACCAAAATTCTGGAAATAAGGTTGAAACTGGGATGCCAGATATGATCAGTGTAAGTCTGTCTTTGTATTTTTCAGCATCATAAATACAGCCTACAAATAGTTTACTATGCTCTAGAATACAGGAGAAAAAATTTAAATGAATATTCAGTGTGATTTGTGGAAAGACAGCGCAGAGGTGTATATCTTGCAGTGGAACTGTTCTTATGAAATATTATTGCCCCTCAAATATATATACCATTCTGTCTTTTTAACAAATTTTTCTTCAACACTTTTCCAATAATTGTGACTGGAGAATATATACTGTGTAATTACTATAGGCGATTTAGTACCATAGCTAGAGTATAGAACTGGAGCTTTTTTGGCACCTGATTCATAATTAAAGGAACCACTGAAACTTTAAACAAGCAGGAAGCCCACATATTATGAGAAACAGTAACTAGGGAAAGTCTGGGGATACATGGTAGGGCATTGTATCCTCACATAATAAAGCAGGTTATTAGATTTCCTAAAATAAGTAATCCCAGAAGAATGGCTGTATATTGCTGACTTCATGAGTCACCCTGAAGACCCACTTCTATTTAGAGAGTGAATCTCTTGGATTAGAAAATTTGCATTTAAATGGTCTATTTCCCCCTTGCAGCTACAGGTTTCTGATAGGATAATACTCCTCTTTCTTTGTGCAGCACATGCAGAAAGGGTCACAATAAATCCCATCATTGTGATGATCCAAGAGTTTATCAAAGGACTTTGAAGGTATTCTAACAGACATATTTGAAATATGTTTTCCTGTATCTCCTTTTGGGAGTTTTGAAATATATTTAGGATAATTAGCTATTTCCCTGCAGGCTATCTTTATGAATTTGAGAAAGATGCCATCCATTTTCTTAGTAAATTAAAGAAAAACACATATTTGAAAACTAACTGCTAATTTCAATAGCAAAATAGGCAATAGTTTAACACTTATAACAGTCTCTTTGTAATACTGCAGGCCTCTTAGAGAAATTAAGTAAATAAAGAACAAAAGGAAATATAACCCAGAATCTTGGTGTTGAATATTTCTCATATAGAGCCTTAGAAACAGCCACTACGGCTGGAAATTATCTCTCATATTATATGGTATGAAATCCTAAGTTTAGAAATTATTTGTCCAGTTTGCAAAAAGGGAGACTTATGACTAGAATAATTCAAAGGATGTAGAACCATTTGGGGCTTGTTGTAGATGTTTTATCAATATCAACATGCTTTTAAGACCCTTCTGAGACTTAGTCCAATGTACTGTCCATTACAGTAAGAGGTACCTGTAATGGAAATGTCTGTATGAAGTGGATAAGAGACAGGGGAGGAAGAAGAGCTTTGTTCCCATCTTGTGAATGTGTGTGTGTATATAACACACTTCCAAACTTGAGCTAATGGAAGGATATACCCCCTGCTCTTTGTTAGAATATATCAACACATCACAATTTCAAGTCTCACTAATTTAATTTAATTTATTAATTTATTTTGATTCTAATATAAATACAAACAAGATTTATTTCCTTAGGGAAACTAAACACAACTTACAAAAAAGGAATAAACGTAAAAATTGCTAGGAAAACCAGCTGTAGAAAGAATAGTAAGTAAAGGGGAGCATCTTATCATATACTAAACATATCTCATAGCTTCTTTTTAAAAAAACAAACAAAAACTCCAAGAAACAATGTAGTGCTGTCATATAAGCAGAGGAAACAGTAAAATAGAGTACATAAGAATTTGTAAGTGAAACTGAGCTGGACCCAGTGGGGCCCTCCCATATACACATCCTTTCTGTGTCTCCCATTTCTTCTTTGTAGGAAATAGGCTTCATTCAGCCTCCTTAACCTGCCCTGAGTTCCAAAGGGCATATTCAGACAGTTGCTAATCAGGGAAGGGAGGGGATACAGAACAAAGGAGGAGCAGTCAAGAAACAATTGTGCAGCTATGGAGCAGGGTCCTGGTTCCTCCTCGAGGAATATACAAAACAGTATCTTCGAGTTCCTCTGCAGGAACTAAGGCCCCCACCCAGGTGGAAGATGACAACTTCAGGCTGAGCACAAGAGTCCTGCAACACCACCTTGTTACCTCACCACCAGCCAATCGGAAGAAAGTCTGCACACACTGGAAGATAACAAAGACTCTGACCCCCTCCCCAAATGGTTAATTGTGATTAGTTTCCCCTTTCTCCCTTTAAAATCTTTCTTGGTCCAACAGAGTCTTCAGAGTTCGTTCTTAGACATGAGTCTGCCTTCTCCCCAGGTTGCAGGCCTCCTGAATAAAGCATCCTTTCCTTTTCCACCAACACTTGTCTCTCAAGTATGGGCTTTTGAGCAGCAATCAGCCAAACCTGAGTTTGCTAACCCATTATGGCACCCAATGTGGGGCTGCACTCTCGTGGTGTCTTGCTGCTCGGGGTTTCCTGGAGGAGTCAACCGGCCATGCAGTTGCCAGGACGATCGAGACAAGCCAGCTGCTCCTGGCTAGCCGGCCCGCCCCGAGAGGGTTATTTTCAGGGATGTCTCAGCAGCTGCTGAAACTGTTTGTTTCAGGGATTCTTCCTGTTTCTCTCCTGCTTGGCACTGGCTGCCAACTTTTGCTTTTGGTTGGTGGAAATGGAAATGTGCATCTGATACAAGCTGATGAGCACCAGGACTGGTGAGCCCACCAGTGTGCATGTGGGCAACCTTCCCCTTGTGCTGTTTTGGCATTTTGCCAGTTGGTTCTGACGTGCGTCTGCCATCGAAGGCAGTTTGTGTTGGGGAAGCCTTGTTTGGGACTCTGTACTAGTCATCCTCTCGGCGAATTTGTGACGGATATGTCTTTTGGTATGTGTGTATTCCATTTGTATGATTGATATTCTTGTTGCCTTTTTGTAGAACGGGAAACTCAGGTTCAGTTCTACCTCATAGCCCCTTGGGGCACATTCTGGGTGATTGGAAGGATTTTAGCTATGATCCTATGACAAAAGAAAGAAAATTACTCTTTTAACACTGTGTGGCCACAGTATTCTTTAGATTGCAGAAAAAATTGGTTAAGATGAAACAACTTTGAAATTCCAAAACTGGTTCCTTTTGTATATGCAGTTAGAAAAAGCTGGCTTGATAAAACATCTTTTCGGAATTCTGACTGTGAGGGAACAAGTCCTTCTAGGAGGAACTTGCATGTCTCTCCCCATGCTCTTAAAATGTAAATATTCTGCCTGGGCTTTCAGGAACTTATCTGATCTATAGTCCCTGAGACTGAGAGAAAAAAAAAGTCCTTTTTAAACTCAAGCAGAAAAACGGTGAGATCTCTGTTTCTGTCTTTATGTAAAAATTAACTTGTGAATGAGCTCTTTTTAATTGACTTAAAAGTAAGCACTTACAAATTAAATACTTCTAAATATAAAAGAAACTGGCTGGAATGAATTTCAGGTTCACATGATCTGAGTAATACTTAGTACTGAATATCTGGTATTAAAGCTAGCTTAAGCTTGTTGTTTGATTAATATAGAAATGTCTTTAGAATCACCAATATTAAGTATAATACTTTTACTGTACCTAGGTTTACTAGAAGTCAAATAAGACCTTATTATATCTGTTGCAAATTTGTCTGCAAGGAAAATAACTTGATATGATGAAACTTCAAGTAAATGTAAATGAGATAAGAGGTTTTTTTGGGTGAATTTGTTAGGAAAAATTATGTTTCGCAAATGTCTGCTTTAAGGATAGTCTCTGCAGATTTTGGTAATTTTAAACTAAGTTAAATGACGAGAATTCATTGACTCTCTGGGTCATTTCAAACAAGATAAAATATTGGAAGGTTAGTTGCTGGATGGATCTAAGGTTACCTACCTTTGCCTTCTTAGGAGAGGAAGACTAAAGCATAAGTTTTCCAATCAGGAAATGCTGGTATGACAAACAGTTCACAATTACTTGGTTCTCAGTTTTTGTTAGAGGTTAAGTTTTTAAGGGTTAAAATTATAATATGTGTAATTAAAGCTACAACAATAAGAGAAACATTTCAGTAATGCAGGAAAGTAAGATGTGTGATTTCAGGACTTCCCTGGTGGTCCAGTGGTTAAGACTCCATGCTTCCACTGCAGGAGGCATAGGTTCCCCTGGTTGGGGAACTAAGATCCCGCGTGCTATGGGGTGCGGCCGAAAAAACCCAAAATACAAAAAACCATCTATGCACTGATGACTCCCAAATGTCTCTCTCTATCCTAAAGCCTCTACCCTGAATGTCTTGGTAGCAGACCTCGGATATCTCAGGCATCTTAGACTTAATATAAAAAAGGACTGCAAAAAAAAAAAAAGATATGTGTGATTTCAATAAAACAAGGTATGAGCAATGGAATTACATTTTGTTAAGGGAAAAGAATGGTAATTTTGTCCTGGAGCTGGTTGTTTCCGAATGGAGAAGAAAATAAGGGACAAAATTAATATGGATACGGAAAGTCGTAGAAGGTTTCTGGAAAAGGAACACTGAGAAAAGAGTTTTGTACATGGTCAGGATTGGCTAAAGTTGGATTAAGTTTAATTAAGTAAACAGATTTTGTTATTCCGAGTATGCTGGTGCAAGACTGGAGTTTGGTTCTCTCTCTGTTAAGAGAACAAAATTTTCTTGCAATGCTGCTTTTGATAACAGACTGTGTGATTTTCTGTGGCTTTAAGTGATCTGTATTTGCTTTTTTTTAAAAAAAATTATTTATTTATTATTTATTTATTTATGGCTGTGTTGGGTCTTCGTTGCTGCGCGCGGGCTTCCTCTACTTGCAGCAAGCGGGGGCTACTCTTCATTGCAGTGCATGGGCTTCTCATCATGGTGGCTTCTCTTGTTGCGGAGCACAGGCTCTAGGCGTGCGGGCTTCAGTAGTTGTGGCTCGCGGGCTCTAGAGCGCAGGCTCAGTAGTTGTGGAGCACGGGCTTAGTTGCTCTGCGACATGTGGGATCTTCCCCGACCAGGGCTCGAACCCATGTCCCCTGCATTGGCAGGCGGATTCTTAATCACTGCACCACCAGGGAAGTCCTGTATTTGCTTTTGAAATCTTCTGTCACTTTGGTTAAGTGAATAAGTATTGTTTCACAATGACCTATGATCCTATTTAATCAGATGCTTTGAAACCTTTTTGATATTTTTGACAAACACCCCAAATATAAAATTTTAACTGAAGTTCTCTAGACCTCCAACTAGAGGAACCCTGGTGCATCTCAATCGAGATCAAATTAACTAGGAGTATTCGGTATGTTAAATTACATAGGAAAATTCTACCTGCTCCATCTGGGCTCCTTTCCCTTTCAGGCATTAAGCCATCTGGGCTCACTGCGAGCCACTCTGGTCCATTCTCTTTCAGGAGCTGGGCCTCCCTGGTGGCCTCCATCTGGGAGTAGTAGTGGAATCTTTGGGCTACACCACCTCTGATTTTCTGTCTTTGTGACTGTACCGTATTTGTTGATTGTGTTTTTGTGTGCATTGTTTTAGGGTGATCCACTCCCACTTGTGCAGGCTGGGAATTCTACCTGCTTTGTCTGGGCTCACTTCCCTTTCAGGGAGTGAGCACATCTGGGACCGTTGTGAGCCCATCTGAGCTCATTGTGGGCCAGTATGGGCCTGTTCTCTGTCGAGAGCTGGGCCAGTCTCTTTGGAAGCTTCTGTCTGGGAGTAGAAGGAGAATTTTTGGCTACACCTCATCTGATCTTTTGTTTATGGGACCTTGTTCATTGTTCATATGTGTCCATGTATTAGCACTTGCATTGGCTGGTTGAGAAGTCTCTGGTTTCTGAGCTCTGATGACACCAGGGTATACTTCCCTGTTGCATTGGCTTTGACTATGGGTAGAACATTGGTTGGGATTTTCCCTTTCTGGGGCTAGGGAACTGCAACCCTGAGAGACCATTTTACATTGCACTGGTTTGCTGTTTGGCCATGAATAATTAAATATGGGTGATCAGAGCTCTGTTCTATCTTATAGTAGGTCTATATTTATAAAAGTTATTGTGTTAGCCATGCTTTTGCCCTGATGTTCAGGAGTAAAAGAAAATTATCTAGTGAAGTTATCAGAGAGTGTAACTACTCATGACGTATCACTGCTTGCTTTAAGTGTACTGCTAAAAGCACATATACAATGCTTGTGTAACAATTTGGTATAAGTGATTAAATGTATGGCCTGTAAAATATTTCCCCATTAGCATACCTGTGAGCCTGTTCACAATATCTGATTAGTCTTCCCTCAAGGTGGATAACTAGGCCATACATACACACACACACGTATATGTATATATATATATGAAAAGGAAGCCTAGCACTGAGGGAAATGGTGGACCCAGAGAAGGTGACGGCTACCCTGGCATCGGGGGACAAACGTTTTGGTATGTCAGAGGATTTGCAATCAAAAGGGGAAATGATGGAAAAATCTATATGTATTGAGGTATGGGGAAGTCATTCTGGCTTATAAATGGTTTAACTTAAACTTTACTGACTGGAGTGGCCTCTTTTGTGGCCTTTCAAACATGCGTTATACATCTGCTTTGGCCATTGAGGAGGGAAATACATTTGAAAGTCAAAATGGAGTAGCTATGGTTCAGACATTCAAGGTAAAACTAGGCAGTCATCATGGATGTAATTTCAGACACATTCCTGTATAGCTAAAAACTTGAATTTTCTGAACTGTGTCAGACCTGTGGATGCCCCCAGCCATTCTCCAAGTAGTATCTGCTGGCAGCTGCAACCTTATGGTCTCCTCTTGTAAATATTAAATTTTTTAGGCAATGTTATTGGTTTAGATAAGATGTTAGAAAAAGGAGACTTACGTGTATAGGCCAAGAGCTCCTGTTAGTACCATATCAGAAATTAAAACCTACTTAGATAAAATTAGACAACTGTCTACAAGTATCCACTGAAGTTCTAGGTCCAGACTGGGTTTCAGGCTTATTCTCCTGAATTCCTCAGGGAATGAGATCTATTTTGTCTGTTAATGTTTGGGTTGTCACTAGTCCTACTTCTAACTGGGTCTGTTGCACTAAAATGGTGGACTAAGGGATTGAGACATTAATCATATAAGACTTGGATATAGGACTTCGAACTCAGGAATATTTCCAATTCAGTGTCCATTCCCGAAATCAAGGCAGGACTAAACCCCATTTCAGCAGGAAGCAGCCAGAGCAGTTATTGCTCCTGTAACCTGAAAGATTTGGGGAAGGTTGAAACAGTAGTGTGGATTGAAACCAAGTCTCCTTAAAACCTGGTTTTGCTGCTGAGTTTATGATTAATCTCTCTATCCAAAACATTATTCCCTTTCTTGTCTAATACCTGTTCTCCTCAATATTGAGGAGTATCCAAAAAAGGGGTTACTCCTCCTCAAAGAATATACATAACAGTATCTTTGAGTTCCTGTGCAAGAACTAAGGCCTCCACCCGGGTGGAGGACTGTAACTTCAGGCTGAGCAAAAGAGTCCTGGAACACCACCCTGTTACCTCACCACCAACCAGTCAGAGGAAAGTCTGCACACAATGGAAGATAACAAAGACTCTGACTCCCCTCCCCAAATGATTAACTGTGATTAACTTCCCCTTTCTCCCTTTAAAATCTTTCAGGGTCCAACAGAATCTTCAGAGTTGGTTCTTGGACATGAGTCTGCCTTCACCCCCAGTTGCTGGCCTCCTGAATAAAGCAACCTTTCCTTTCCAACCAACACTTCTCTCTCAAGTATTCACTTCTGAGCAGAGAGCAGCTGAACCTGAGTTCAGTAAGGTAAGTACATATGAAATTGAGTATAAGTTAAATATCTCAAAGCACTGATGCAAAGTTGGCCTTTTAAAAATAGATGGTACTGGAGAAACTGGGTAACATTTAGGAACGTGATTATATTTGCTCTATTCCTCACACTGTATACAAGAATAGTTTTTATTTATTTTTAACTTTTGAACAAAATTTAAAAAAAATTTTTGTTTTATTTTTTACTTTTTATATTGAAGAATATTTGATTTACAATGTTTTGTTAGTTTCAGGTGTACAGCTAAGTAATTTATTTATACATATACATATATCTATTCTTTTTCAGATTCTTTTCTCATATAGGTTATTACAGAGCATTGAGTAGAGTTCCCTGTGCTATACAGTAGGTGCTTGTTGATTATTTTATATATAATAGTCTGTGTATGTTAATCCCAACCTCCTAATTTATCCCTCCCCCAACCCTTCCCCTTTGAAAACAATGTTTGTTTTCTAAGTCTGTGAGTCTGTTTGTAAATAAGTTCATTTGTATCATTTTTTAAGATTCCACATGTAAGTGATATCATATGATATTTGTCTTTCTCTGCCTGACTCATGTCACTTAGTATGATAATCTCTAGGTCCATCCATGTTGCTGCAAATGGCATTATTTCATTCTGTTTTTGTGGCTGAGTAATATCCCATTCTATATATGTACCACATCTTCTTTATCGATTTCTCTGTTGATGGACATTTAGGTTGCTTCCATGTCTTGGCTGTTGTAAATAGTGCTGCATTGAACATTGGGGTATATGTGTCTTTTAGAATCATGGTTTTCTCTAGATATATGCCCAGGAATTGGATTGCTGGATCATATGGTAGCTCTTATTTTCAGTTTCTTATGGAACCTCCATACTGTTCTTCATAGTGGCTGTATCAATTTACATTCCCACCAACAGTGCAAGAGGGTTCCCTTTTCTCCACACCCTCTCCAGCATTTATTGTTTGTTGACATTTTGATGATGGCCATTCTGATCAATGTGAGGTGATACCTCATTGTAGTTTTGATTTGTATTTCTCTAAAATTAGCAATGTTAAGCATATTTTCATGTGCTTTTTGGCCATCTGTATGTCTATTTTGGAGAAATGTCTATTTAGGTCTTCTGCCCATGTTTTGATTGGGTTGTTTTTTGGGTTGGTTTTTTTTTTTTTTTGATATTGAGCTGCATGAGCTGTTTGTATATTTTGGAGATTAATCCCTTGTTGGGTGCTTCATTTGAAAATATTTTCTCCCATTCTGTGGGTTGTCTTTTCATTTTGTTTATGGTTTCCTTTGCTGTGCAAAAGCTTTTAAGTTTCATTAGGTCCTGTTTCTTTATTTTTGTATTTATTTCCATGACTCCCGGAGACAGATCCAAAAATATATTGCTGCGATTTGTGTCAAAGAGTGTTCTGCCTATGTTTTCTTCTAGGAGTTTTATAGTATCCAGTCTTACATTTAGGTCTTTAATCCATTTTGAGTTTATTTTTGTGTATGGTGTTGGAGAATGTTCTAATTTCATTCATTTACATGTAGCTGTCCACTTTTTCCAGCACTGCTTGTTGAAGATACTGTCTTTTCTCCATTGTATAGTCTTGCCTCCTTTGTCATAGATTAATTGACCATAGGTGCATGGGTTTATTTCTGGGCTTTCTATCCTGTTCCATTAGTCTATAAGTCTGTCTTTGTGTCTGTACCATACTGTTCTGATTACTGTAGCTTTACAGTATAGTCTGAAGCCAGGGAGCTTGATTCCCCCAGCTCCGTTTTTCTTAAGATTGCTTTGGCTATTTGGGGTCTTTTGTCTTTCTATACAAATATTAAGATTTTTTGTTCTAGATCTGTAAAAAATGCCATTGGTAATTTAATAGGGATTGCATTTAATCTATAGATTACCTGGGTATTATAGTCATTTTGACAATACTGATTCTTCCAATCCAAGAACATGGTATATCTTTCCATCTGTTTGTATCATCTTTTATTTCTTTCACCAACATCTTATAGTTTTTGAAGTACAGGTTTTTTGCCTTCTTAGGTAGGTTTATTCCTAGGTATTTTTTCTTTTTTTCCCATATAAAAAGATCAATTTATTATACCTTTTGTTTGGTGGGATATCAGTTCCCTTTAAAACCCTACTATTCAAGTACAAATGATTATGCGTACAAAGTATTTGCAATTTCACTCTTCTTCATTTATATTTTAAAACAGAACAGCTATCTGGTTACAACAGTTAACAAAAAATCATGAAGACTGCAAAAGGGAAAGCCTCTGCCTCAGGAGGCTCTAACCAACCTCCTGCTTCCCATAGGATCCTCTAAAAACTGCCTGGCCTCCATTGGGACAAATGTCTGAATTAAAGAAAAACTGGGTGCCTGCTTTCCATGGTGGCCAATTCCAGTTTGACAGTGTTTTGCCTGCTGTCTTTATACTTTATGTTCTGAAGGTTTCTTTCAATCATTACCACTGTATTGGGTGGGAACCCTGTTCTACAAGGTAATGCTGTTAACGGAACCCTGTTCTACAAGGTAATGCTGTTAACAATAACAAACTGAGGATGTGTGGACAACAATTTCCTAAACTCACACTTATTCTTAAATATGGGAAGTTCAACCTTTAAAACAGAAAGCCAAGAAAATAATACAGTGGAAGGAGAACTTTTACTTAAATGATACTATTGAAGACTATGAGGTCAGTGTTGACATCTAAATGTTACTAAATCAAGCAATACAAGTAAAACTATTTTCTGTCCCACATTTTGCAGTAGGGAATTGTTGAAGAAAACACACTTCTTTCACTCCCACAGTAAGATAGAGCAGGAGTTTCACACTGCAAATACTCAGATCCCATTTCTGTTCTCTTAGAAAGCTTTTGAGAGAGGTTTCTAAATTCTCTTCTGGTGTTCTAGATTAAATGAGGACGTCTATTCAGCCAGCTATGTCTAGGGTATTGGTATTTTATTTTTTTTGATGTGATGGTAAATGGGATTTTTCCCTTAATTTCTTTCTGATCTTTTGTTGTTAGTGTATAAAAATGCACCAGATTTCTGTGTATTGATTTTGTATCCTGCAACTTTACTGAATTCATTGATGACCTCTAGTAGTTTTCTGATAGCATCTTTAGGATTTTCTGTGTATAGTAACATGTCATCTGCAAACAGCGACAGTTTTACTTCTTCTTTTCCAATGTGGATTCCTTTTATTTCTTTTTTTTTCTGATTGCTGTGGTTAGGACTTCCAAAACTATGTTGAATAAAAGTGGCAAGAGTGGACATCCTTGTCTTGTTCCTGATCTTAGAAGAAATGCTTTCGTCTTTTTACCACTGAGTATGTTGTTAGCTCTGGTGTTGTCATATATGGCCTTTACTATGTTGAGGTATGTTCCCTCTGTGCTCACTTTCTGGAGAGTTTTTATCATAAATGGGTGTTGGATTTTGTCAAAAGCTCTTTTCTGCCTCTGTTGAGATGATCATGTGGTTTTTATTCTTCAATTTGTTAAGGTGGTGTATCACACTGATTGATTTGCAGATATTGAAAAATCCCTGCATCCCTGGGATGAATCCCACTTGATCATGTTGTATGATATCCTTTTAATGTATTGTTGGATTTGGTTTGCTAATATTTTGTTGAGGATTTTTGTGTCTATGTTCATCAGTGATATTGTACTGTAATTTTTTTTGTGTGGTTTGCTTTTGGAATCAGGGTGATGGTGGCCTCATAGAATGAGTTTGGGAGTATTCCTTCCTTTGCATTTTTTGAATAGTTTCAGAAGGATAGGTGTTAACTCTTCTCTAAATGTTTGATAGAATTTGCCTGTGAAGCTGTCTGGTCCTGGACTTTTGTTTGTTGGGAGTTTTTAAATTTCAGTGCTTGTGATTGGTCTGTTCATATTTTCTGTTTTTTCGTGGTTCAGTCTTGGAAGGTTGTGCTTTTCTAAGAATTCGTCCATTTCTTCCAGGTTGTCCATTTTATTGGCATAGAGTTGCTTGTAGTAGTCTCTTATGATCCTTTGTATTTCTGTGGTGTCCATTGTAACTTCTCCTTTTTCATTTCTAATTTCATTGATTTGAGCGCTCTCTCTTTTTTTCTTGATGAGTGTGGCTAAAGGTTTATGAATTTTATCTTTTCAAAGAACCAGCTTTTAGTTTCATTGTTCTTTTCTATTTTTTTCTTCATCTCTCTTTCATTTATTTCTGCTCTGATCTTTATGATTTCTTTTCTTCTACTAACTTTTCATTTTGTTTGTTCTTCTTTCTCTAGTTGCTTTAGGTGTCAGGTTAGGTTGCTTATTGGAGATTTTTTTTTGTTTCCTGAGGTAAGACTGTATTGCTATAAACTTCCCTCTTAGAACTGCTTTTGCTGTGTGCCACAGGTTTTGGATTGTTGTGTTTTTGTTTTCATTTGTCTCTAGGAAGTTTCTGATTTCCTCTTTGGTTTCTTCAGTGATCCATTGGTTGTTTATAGCATATTTTTTAGCCTCCGTGTGTGGTTTTTTGTTTGTTTGTTTTACAGTTTTTTTCTTGTAGTTGATTTCTAAACTCATAGCGTTATGGTTGGAAAAGATGCTTGATATCATTTGAGTGAGTTTTCTTAAGTTTACTGAGGCTTGCTTTATGGCCCAGCATTTGATCTATCCTGGAGAATGTTCCGTGTGCACTTGAGAAGAATGTGTATTCTTCTGCTTTTGGATGGGATGCTCTATAAATATCAGTTAATCCATCTGGTCTAATGTGTCATTTAAGGCCTGTATTTCCGTATTGATTTTCTGTCTGGATGATCTGTCCATTGGTGTAAATGGAGTGTTAAAGTCCCCTACTCTTATTGTGTTACAGTTGATTTCTCTTCTTACGGTAGAAGGACCCTGAGCTCACCTCCTCTCATGAAAACACCAAAATCACAACTAAGTTCTGAAGAACCATCAACAAAAAAGGACTGGAACCTACCAAAAAAGATATTCTCCTTCCAAAGACAAAGAAGAAGCCACAATGATATGGTAGTAGGGGGTGCATTCATGATACAGTTAAATCTCATACCCCACCAGTTGGGCGACCCACAAGCTGGAAAATAATTATATTGCAGAAGTTCTCCTGTAGGAGTGAAAGTTCTCAGCCCCATGTCAGCCTCCCCACTCTGGGGTCTGGCATTGGGAGGAGGAGCCCCCAGAGCATTTTGCTGTGAAGGCCAGCAGGGCTTGGTCGCAGAAACTCCACCGAACTGGGGGACATAGAAATGCCACTCCTGGAGGGGGCACACAAGGTCTCATGTGCACTGGGACCCAGGGGAAAAAAAGCAGTGACTTCACAGGAGCCAGGCCCCACCTACCTGCTAGTCTTGGGGGGTTTCCTGGGGAGGTGGAGGGTAGCTGTGGCTCACTGCTGAGACATGGCCCCATTCAACACCCCAAAGTCTCCAGGGTGGGGAAGCCTGGGACACCTCAGCCCAAACAAACAATCAACTGGGTGGGAACACAGCCTCACCCATCAGCAGACAGGCTGCTTAAAGTCTTCCTGAGCCCACAGCTGCCTCTAAACACACCCCTTGACATGGCCTTGCCTGCCAGAGGGACAAGACCCAGCTCCACCTACCAACCAGTGGGCAGGCACCAGTCCCTCCCAGCAGGAAGCCTGCACAAGCCTCTTAGAACAGCCTCATCCACCAGGGGTCAGACACCAGAAGCAAGAGGAACCATAATCCTGCAGCCTGTGGGACTGCAAACACAGAAAGATAGACAAAACGAAACGGCAGAGGAATATGTTCCAGGTGAAGGAACAAGATAAAACCCCAGAAGAATAACTAAGTGAAGTGGAGATAGGCAACCTACCTGAGAAAGAATTCAGAGTAGTGATAATAAAGATGACCCACGATCTTGGAAAAAGAATGGAGGAACAGATCGAGAAGATACAAGAAATGTTTAACAAAAAGCTAGAAAATTTAAAGAACAGATGAACAAAACAATAACTGAAATAAAAAAATATACTAGAAGTAATCAACAGCAGAGTAAATTAGGCAGAAGAACGGATAAGTGAGCTGAAGACAGAATGGTGGAAATCACTGCTGCAGACCAGAATAAAGAAAAAAGAATGAAAAGAAATGAGGACAGTTTAAGAGACCTCTGGGACAACATTAAACACACCAACAAAAATTTGCATTATAGGCGTCCCAGAAGGAGAAAAGAGACAGGGCCTGAGAAAATATTTGAAGGGATAACAGCCGAAAAGTTTCCTGACATGGGAAAGGAAATGGTCCCCCAAGTCCAGGAAGCACAGAGAGCCCTACACAGGATAAACCCAAGGAGGAACACGCCAAGACACAAATTAATCAAACTGACAAAAATTAACAACCAAGAAAAAATATTAAAAACAACAAGGGAAAAGCAACAAATAACATACAAGGGAATCCTCATAAGCTTATCAGCTGATTTTTTGGCAGAAACTCTGCAGGCCAGAAGGGGTATATTTAAAGTGATGAAAGAGAAAACGTACAGCCAAGAATACTCTACCCAGCAAGGCTCTCATTCAGATTTGATAGAGCAATCAAAAGCTTTACAGACAAGCAAAAGCTAAGAGAATTCAGCACCACCAAAACAGCTTTATAACAGATGCTAAAGGAACTTCTCTAGACAGAAAAGAAAAGCCCACAACTAGAAACAAGAAAATTACAATAAGGGAAAGCTCACCAGTAAAGGCCGATGTACAGTTAAGGTAGGAAATCATACACACAGAAATATGATATCAAAACTACCAATTGTGAGAAGAGGAGAGTACAAATGCAGGGTATTGGAAATGCATTCGAAATTAAGAGACCAGTAACTTAAAATAATCTTGTATAGATATGTACACTGCTATATCAAAACCTCATGGTAGCCACAAACCAAAAATCTACAATAGATATACACACAAAAATGAAAAAGGAATCCAAACACAGCACTAAAGATGGTCGTCAAACCGCAAGAGAAAAGAACAAAAGAAGAAGGGAGGAAAAAAGACCTACAAAAAATCTGAAAACAATTAACAAAATGGCAATAAGAACATACATATTGGTAACTACCTTAAATGTAAATGGATTAAAAGCTCCAACCAAAAGATGTAGACTGGCACAATGGATACAAAAACAAGACCCATATATATGCTGTCTACAAGAGACCCACTTCAGATCTAGGGACACATGCAGACTGAAAGTGAGGGGACAGAAAAAGATATTCCATGCAAATGGAAATCAGAAGAAAGCTGGAGTAGCAATACTCATATCAGACAAAACAGACTTTAAAGACTGTTACAAGAGACAAAGAAGGACACTACATAGTGATCAAGGGATCAATCCAAGAAGAAAATATAACAATTGTAAATATTTATGCATCCAACATAGGAGCACTTTGATATATAAGGGAAATGCTAACAGCCATAAAAGAATACATTTAAAATGAATCAGAGGCAGAGAAGTGGGAGGAGGAGGACAAACAGAAAGAAGAAGGGGAAGAGGAAGAACAAGAAGTTCTTCAAGTAGTCCTAGAAAAATCACAAATGATTTCTTTTTCACCCGAGAAAAGAAATCAAGCGAATGACAAAGGCACTATAACCCTAATGTATACAGAACATTCAAATACTAAAGAAACAATACCCACAAATCATGCAGAAAAATGATCAAATGACACACATATCAAAGAAAGATATAAAAATGGGTATTGACAATGGAATATTACTCACTCAGCCATAAAAAGAATGAAATTATGCCATTTGCAGCAACATGGGTGGACCTAGAGATTATCATACTAAGTGAAGTAAGTCAGACAGAGAAAGACAAATATCATATGATATCACTTATCTGTGGAATCTAAAAAAAAGATACAAATGTACTTATTTACAAAACAGAAACAGACTCACAGACATAGAAAGCAAACTTATGGTTGCCAAAGGGGGAAGGGGGGGAGGGATAAATTAGGGGGGAAGTTTAGGATTAGCTGATACAAACTACTATATATAAAATAGATAAACAGTAAGGTCCTACTGTATAGCACAGGGAACCTCTAATAACCTATAATGGAAAAGAATCTGAAAAAGAAATACATGTATATATGTTAAACTGAATCAGTTTGCTGTACACTTGAGATAAGAGATTTTGTTGAACAAACTTTTTGGCATATACACCATGAAGTACAATGTTGCTTTGAAAATAGGGTATCTCCTAACTAACATGAATTGATTTCCAGAGTATGTTACTTAATTAAAAAAGCAGAGTATATAAATATATATATATGCTTTCTTTTGTTTATGAAAGAGAGAAGGGAAAAATGAGTCAAATAGGGTGAAGGAAAAAAACTCAGTCTATAGAAAAGAAATAGTTGAAAATGGCACTTTAACTTTTTAAAATGTGCTTGATTTTTGTATTGTTGTGGGCATATGAATTCTGAAACTCCCCTTCATGTGTTATGTACAGTTCGGCAAATGAATTGTATAGTGTTGCTGTAGTTGGAAGCTAGGGCACTTACTGAGGAAGGAAGTAGTGACAAATATATAGAGCCATGACTGTGTGTGTATGTGAATGATATGTATGTAAGTATATGTATGTGTATGCATGTGTGCATGTATTTGTTTCTTCTAGCTCTGTTCACTGAAAGGGCCTAGAAGTAACATCATTTCTAGTAGTAATGAGCATACCCGGCATTCAGATCTTAGCTTCAAAGTATCCCTTCCTACCAAAAGGAATCAGGAATTCTGGAGAAATAAGTGATTCCAGGCCTAGGGCAAAGAAAGTGCAAAATAAGCCTGGAACATCTAGTTATTCCACAGGGAGGAAAGTGAACTGAGATATAATAGGGACATGATAAAGACATCAGAGATGAGAGCCAGCTTGAAGGAATTTCCACAGCTAAATCTGGACACCATCATTATTTTGATAAAGACAAAGCTGGATTGTAGCCCTTTACATAAAATGAGAATGTGTGATTTAACTTTCACAATAAATAAATATAGATAAATAAAGAAATAACTACATGAAGAAAAAGAAGAGAGAAAATATCCCTACAGTGCCCTGTCTCTTAAAGGTGAGGTAAATACTGGAGTTTGAAAACTACCATTTTGCAATTCTTACACTTAAAATTGTTCCTGGCAAAAGTTATGGGGAGTGAGGGTTCATCATAGCAGTACTGCATCATCTGAAAAAGTCTCCACACAAATTGCTTATTGTGTGGAAAGGGAAATATAGTAGTATAGAGTTGAGAAACTGGGTAATACCTTAACTAGGAGATCATAAACATCACTATGAGGGATAGTCAGATACCGTGTTCCTTTGGGTGTGTGTAATACATGAAAAATGATTCTGCTTTAACTGTGCCATAATGTAACCAGGGCTACACAGCTTGACTCTAATCCCTGGAAGCACTAAACCACAAACGGTGGAATAATCTACAAGACAACAGGTCTGTATTTTTCAAAATGTCAGTGCTATGAAACATAAAGTTAATTAATGCTGAGAGTCAATTTCAAAATAAATAAAGGCTAAAGACATGAGCAACTACATGTGAAGCATGGCCCTAAGTTAGATCCTGTATTAAAGAGGGAAATGCTACAACAAAATATTATTGGAACATTATATATCTAACTAACACCATCTTAACTGGATACATGAGGTGCAGTTGACCTGATGGGTAATGCAGACACTATGACTGAAAATGGGAACGTGACTCCTATTAATTCAGTGCTTGCCGGGAACCATGCTATGTGCTTTACACCTATTATTCTGGATAATCTTAATGACTGAGTTAAGATATAGACATTAAGGGGAAATTGATGTTCAGGAAAGAGAAATAACTAACTCATCTAGTACCCAAGGTTCTTTGAAAAACATGTTGCTTTAGATATTTAAAATAATTTTTGATTTCTAGGCTTAAACTGATAACTACTTTTCTGGTAATAGTAAAAATTTAAAACCCAGTGTTTTCACATGGTATAGATCTCTTTTAGAAAATTGGTCCACAGCTTTATATTTGGCTCACTTGTAACTACCTTTGTTATGTTTCTTATTTTTGCTGAAATTTATGTCACTGTACAGAGAAAAAAGAAGTTGTTCTATATAAATGCATACTTACACATCAGAAATTCTCTTGGACTCTTAATGAAAAAGATATGGTTGAGAAAACCAAGACATAAATAATAGTGTAGAACAAAGATTTTAAAAAAAAAGGAAAAAATCAATTAATAGTTTATAGTTCTGATAGCGATCTATACATGTTTTAAATGTGAATAAAATATACATCTTTATTTCAAGGGAAAAGTAAGCCCTCTACCATATTTAGAAAATTGAAAACATAGGTTTAATTCCCAACAGAATATCTAATTTGAATAATAAAATAATTCCTGTTTTTACAATTTAACTGAGTTTTTTTAAAGTTGTGAAGTTACTTCTTTTGACTTTGCTGTCAACCTCTAGGTGAAATGTTTCAAAAGTTTGCATAGTGAGTTTTCTCATTAAAATGCAAATCAGTTTCCTTAGTGACAAATATTAAATTAAAATCCTAATATAAAATGGAGACATGCCTTAATGGCTGCAAATTTGAATCCAATCCTATGTTAACAGCTGCGTTATAGAGTTCTATCAGAAGTAGAATAGAGTTTGCAGAGTGGTTTCTCATATTATTTCTTGCCTGATAAAGTGATGTTAACTATTCAAAGAAGTATTTCTAACAAGGAACAGATTTTAATCGTTAACACTAACTAACAGATGGTTAATAAATAATTAGCTGTTTGAAATAACTTTGATTTTATTTGTAATTGTATATATTTGCTTATAACTTTGACAAAGAACATCAAAGAATTTGGCACTGAAATCTCATATTGCTGTGATTAAAAGGAACCTGAGAGCTTGGATAAGGGCAGGGTTAATAATAATAATTTGACTATGATATCTTATCCCTGAATGCTTTTGACATATTTTATAGTGTTCTTTAAAAGCTCAGTAAATATAGTATGGTATTCTGGATTGGATCCTGGAATGGAAAATTATACTAGTGGATAACTAGTGAATACAAATAAAGTCTGGAATTTAGTTAATGATAATGTCCTAATGTTGTATCAGCTAGAACTCTTGTGATTGAAAGTAACTGAGGCTCAGCTCAGTGTACAAGGACAATGGAACAATCATGAGTTTATCTCAAATTAGACTTGGTATGGTACAAACTTCTTTCTCTCTATTCTGCTTCTCTCTCTGTCTCTCTCTCCTCTGGATCCCTCTATGTTGCTCTAAAAGAAAACCTGTGTACTTCACTAAGATGCCATTGTTAGCCCCAACTAGTTATCTACTTAACGTTCCAGTGGAGGAAATGTATGCGTCCCTCTCCAATATCTATGTATTAAAAGTGCTAAAGAACTAAAATCTATTTTAGTTATTTATTCACCCTTGAAATGATTACTAAGCCTGTTCATTTTGGCCATCCAAACTCATGTGATCAAATAAGAATGAATCAACTACAGGGAAAAAAATGTCTTGGGAAAACAATCTATGCAGTCATGTCACCAACATGTATGATCTCAAACAGGATAGGGTTTCTTTGCTACATGACCCCATAGCATCCTGTATATTCCTCAATGAAATTATTCTAAATCATCGCAAGTTTGCCTTCCTCGTAAGATCATCTTTGGTGACTTGAGTTATGAAATATTGCCTTACTTATCTTTCTATCTCCATGTTTATCTGATGTTAGTAACTACAAAATATTTGATGAATGGAGATAGAAAATAAATCAATCTGATGCAGGTAAGAAAAATAACTGGAGTTAGCACAGAATATGTTAATATTCATTTTTGTTTTTTAGCATTTAAGCAAAATTAATTTTGTTTAATGGAGGCATTAGATTTTAGTCCATGCCTCTGTTTGTCTGTCTATCTGAGGTATAAATGATGTGTAATATTATATTAGTTTCAGGTGTACAACATAATGATCGGCTATTTGTATATATTGCAAAATGATCACCGCAATAAGTCTAGTTAACATCTATCACTACACAGTTACAATTTTTTTCTTGTGATGAGAACTTTTAAGATCTACTCTTTGCAACTTTCAAATATACAATACACTATTATTAACTGTAGTCACCATGCTGTACCTTAAATCCCCACGGCTTATTTATTTTATAAAGATGCTCATTTTTAACATAGCTCCTAGATGCTAGCTTTTCCCATCTTCTTAAAAATGATTTCATAGATAGGAAGCAAATACAGGACCTAAAGCAATTGAGCTCTTTGGCGAGTTTCTATGGGTAGCACCAGAGGCAAACTGTCTTTTTTACCCCTTTCTGTCTCTTTCCTAACACTCACACACACAAACACACAGAGTCTTTTTGTCTCTCTCACAAATAAATATTTTGCCTGGTACTGACCTGGTCCCAGGAGAGGCACTGATTTCATGGATTGACACAGCTGTTTGCATAATGGCCACCTTGCTCTGTGCTTAGTCCTATCATGTTTTGTTGTAAGTTTTTTTTGAGAGTAAATAACTAACCTTTATCTTTATTACCATTTCCTCCTCCTAAACCATTATTTTTCTCCATGTCTCCCTTTTCAAAATATCAATATATCCAGACTCTGCCCCATAGTTCTTATTTCTTAACAAAGTTTGGCAAATAACACTGAGAGAAGACCGTGTAACTTCTGCTCAGTACTGTAATCAGTGTGTTGAAAATCTGCAATGGCTGTAGTTGTCATCCAGCAGGATTGATGATTACAGTGGGAGGCAGCTGTGAAGTTCCAACTAACTTCTGGTCTAACTCCTAAAGAAAATGATCAGAGGCAATAAATACCTTGGGTGTAGGACATAATGTTTTTTGCCATGTGGCTCTACCAATCATGAATTCAATTTGGTGGACCATGTTTTATAATATAACTAAGGCAGTGATGTATAGATTGGGCATATAGGTTGATAACCTATGGGGGATCTGTACATAAAATCTGCATAATGGAAATATTCTATATGAAACCTGATAAAATTAACAAAAAGTATTTTTTCCTGAACTATTCTGTATGTTAGACTCATAGAAAAGAAGGAAAACTGAACAAGAGAAAAGGAGACTAAAAATATAGAGAAAAGCAGATATAAATAAAAACTGATTCACAAAAACAATAATAATAAAAGTTAACATTAAGGAAATTGAGGATCAGAAAAATTAACTTACTTACTCCATTTGCAGATCTAGACAGACAGTGGAAGAGGCAGGATTGAACTCTGGCGGTCCAATCTAGAACCCATATTCTTTTTTTTTTTTTAATAAATTTATTTTTGGCTGCATTGGGTCTTCGTTGCTGTGTGCGGGTTTTCTCTAGTTGCGACAAGCAAGCGCTACTCTTTGTTGTGGTGCGTGGGCTTCTCATCGTGGTGGCTTCTCGTTGTGGAGCTCGGGAGCACGGGCTCTAGGCGTGTGGGCTTCAGTAATTGTGGCACGTAGGCTCAGTAGTTGTGGCCCGTGGGCTCTAGAGTGCAGGCTCAGTAGTTGTGGCACATGGGCTTAGTTGCTTCACGGCATGTGGGATCTTCCTGGACCAGGGCTCGAACTCGTGTCCCCTGCATTGGCAGGCATAACCACTGTGCCAACAGGGAAGTCCCTAGAACCCATATTCTTAATGTGTCTGGTTGAGAAATATGCATCTGCTCCTGAGGTCGCTGGACGTTCCATGAGTCCTTGGAATTGTAGCACAATGCTCAACATGTTAGGTTTCCATGAGCCCACACTGTGCTTTCTTACCCTCAGTACCTTATGTTTTAGTCAGCTCGGGCTGCCATAACAAAGTGTCATCAACTAGGTGGCTTAAACAGCAAGAAATCTCTTTCTCTCAGGTCTGGAGCCTGCACATGTGAGACCCTGGTGCCAGACTGGTCGGATTCTGATGAAGGACCTCTTCGTGGCTTGCAGACAGCTATCTTCTTACTGTGTCCTCATTTGGCAGAGAGAGAGCTCTGGTCTCTTTGTCTTCCTGTAAGGACACTAGTCCCATCATGGAGCCCCACCTTCACGATCTCATCTGAATATAATTACCTCCTAAAGTCCCCACCTCCATATAGCATCACATTGGGGGTTAGGGCTTCAACATATGAACTTCAGGGGAACACAAACATTCAGTCCAACACACCTTGTTTCCACAATGGCTGAACAATGAAGTTGACTACATCTGAGCAAACATATGTCCCAAAGAGTGCAACTCATATGGTGGTAATTTCAATAACATCACTTTTCTTTTAAATTCTGTGGGTCATTTTTGTCAGGACAATTCTGCAAGGTAGAGGTGGGGTGAGGAGGTTGTTATTTTGTTTCATTTTGTTTTAAATGTAGACTTTTTTCCTCTTAGCCAGTTGTGCTGTAAAGATACTTCATCCTCTTGCTGGTTGGGCCCTGCACCATGTCTGCCTCTGGGGGAAAAAAATAAGCAAATAAAAGGAACAATACTTGGCATGATAATTATGATACCTGTATGTATGTAGAACAGCTATTTCATGCAAGACACTTACATAGCTACCATATATCAATGTGCTGATCATGGAATAAATTAATCTGTTTTGCTTTAACGTCATCACATCCCGAATCCAAAAGCAGAAGAAAGAAATGTTCATAGTTAGAGGATATGAGAGAGGAATGGTGAGAGCATACACCCATTATTGAAGATGGTCAATGGGATTTACCTGATGGCCAAAAAGAATATGTCAGAGATGAATGAATGAACAAAGAAGATGTGGTGTGTGTATGTGTGTGTGTGTGTGTGTGTGTGTGTGTATGTATGTATATGTATGTGTATATATAATAGATATAATGGAGTATCACTCAGCCATGATAAATACTGAAATGATGCCATTTGCAGACAGCTGTCTTCTTAACTGTGTCCTCACTTGGCAGAGATGGACCTAGAGATAATCATTCTAAGTGAAGTAAGTCAGACAAAGGCAAATATATGATATCACTTACATGCAGAATCTAAAAAAATGATACAAATGAACTTATTTACGAAACAGAAATAGACTCACAGACATAGAAAACAAACTTATCCTTACCAAAGGGGATAGCGGAGGTGGGGGAGACATAAATTAGGAGTTTGGGATTAACAGATACACACTACTATATATAAAATAGATAAATAACAAGAACCTATTGTATAGCACAGGGAACTATATTCAATATCTTGTAATACCCTATAATGGAAAAGAATCTGAAAAAGGATAGATCGATAGATCAATTGATCAATAGATAACTGAATCACTTTTCTGTATACCTGAAACTAACACAATATTGTAAACCAACCATGCTTCAATTTAAAAAAAGTGTCAATTTATTGAATATTATCTACAAAAATTCCATTTTTACCAAATTTGACAATCAAAAGAGAATGAACTTTAAACACTGTGTTAATGACTTTGGTGACAGAGACCAGAGTAGATCAACATACAAAAGTCTGAGAATCCAGTCACTATCTGTAATGAGAACTTTTATTGCCAGCTGGGTGATCAAAATGTTTAAACTCTCACGAAAGCTGAAATGTGAAGAGTAAAACATCAGTGGTTGTTAGCAGTGATGATTTTTAAATCAGGATCATTAACCAAACTGGATTCCAAAAGAACTGAGGATAAATGCTGTTGCAATAGCACATCAGTTTAGAAGGGTGTTTAAATTGAAGAAAAAAGGAAACGTATTGACTGACGATTGAAGAGTTCAAGCTCAAAAATATTGACTTCAAACTTTTAAGTAGATGAACTCCACTGGGAAGACGTACAGAAAGAACCATTGACTGGGATCCAGATTCTCAGCACAGTCTTTCCCTTGGAGAAGTTGAACTCAACTTTGAGCTCATATTGAGTTCACAGGAGCTTCAAGGGAGTTCAGATTAGCACAACAGGGAGTAAAGCAAGATGATATTGTGGCCTTTTAATGCTCTCTGTGTTCACTGCCTCAGAAGTCGGTAGGAATGTTCAGTGTGGAGAAACTCAGTAGGAGCAATGAATAAGGAGAGTGCATCTGTATCTTTTTTGCCCTATGTGGCAGACTGAATTCCAATATAATGAATGAGCTAATTTATCATTTGGGGCTCACTATTAGAGTGGTGTAAGCAGATTATTAATAATTCAAAGTTTGCAATCTTTCAATAACTCCAAAAGTGCTCATTTTATAACCCTGTCTTGAAATATTCAGATAAACCAGGGCATGAAACCAAACTGTTTATTTTGAAGCACTGTACAACTTACAAGCTCTGACCTCAGTGCTGCCCTTCATAAAATAGTACCTACTTCATAAGGCAGTCTTGAGTATCAATGTAATAACATACTTTAATGCCTACATTGGTTACCAGTGTGAAAAGATAGCTGAACAAATGCTACATGCTTTCCTTTTGGATTCAGACATTTCTATTACTGGCAAAACTAAAATGTTCTTTAAAGTCAGAAGAATAAAGTAACTTGAAACTTGATCCATGTGATTATTTTTAATGCACTAATCTTAAGACAAATAGCCATATAGTGACTGTATTGCTAAGATTTTCAAAAAACTAAAATGGAGATATCTTAGAATGTAGTCAGCTTGATGTTATTTAAATTTGTTGATATGTCTATGAGAGTGTGGATGTTTTAGGAAAGATTCCAAGGACTGATAAAATATTGCATTTGGGAATCTTCCCAAAGAAAATTTGGGGGAAACATCCAAACATTTTTTCTGATCCTAGTATCTTGAGAAACTACAGTCTAATGGCTGTCAATTAAGTCACACGGTTCTTTTGTTGGTTGAAGTGAACAATGATACTATATTAGCCTGGGTCATCTAGACAGCAAGACTGGGGAAATATCACACTGCTGACACCATATTGGTAAGGTTCAAAACCAGGGCAGTAAGGGTGATGAGAAAGAAAACTGAATCAAGAAAAGATGTGAAGCTGTGCAGTGTGATACCTTTGTATTTGGGCTACCTCCTCACAGTGAGTTTCAAGGATACACAGCAGTTCACTTACTGGGTGTGCTCATCTAGCTTGCATAACTTTTGAAAAAAAAAACACACCTTGTGGAGTCCATGAAGAGAGAAAAGTAGCAGGAATTTATCTGTATAGCCCTATCACAACCTGCCACTTACCACTGGCCAAGGTTTACCCAACAGGGAATGGAGTCCACTGCACTGAGTTGTATCATATGACCTTTGGTGGCCACTCATGACTGTGATTTATATTCAAGTCTAAAAGTAATGAAGGCAGTTCTGCCTGGATAGAACTTGACACATGGGGCCCAAAGATTCAGCTTTGGGAAACCCAGAATGAGGGTCATTCACAGGTTGCCAGCCTTTCTCAGTTTCAGTGCCCTTGTCTCAGAAATCTTTTCATGGTGCCTGTATGCCAGAAGAAATATCTAACAATTCATATTATTGCACAGTTAGGTCAAACAGTAAGTATTTATGTCCTAATAGCTTAGTGTTCATTTTTAAAAGTACATATAAATTGAAAGAAAGACGATCTTACTTACAAAGCAGAGACAGAGACACAGATGTAGAGAACAAACATACGGATACCAAGGGGAAAGGGAGGGGTGGGATGAATTGGGAGATTGGGATTGACATATATACACTATTGACACTATGTATAAAATAGATAACTAATGAGAACCTACTGTATAGCACAGGGAACTCTGCTCAAGGCTCTGTGGTGACCTAAATGGGAAGGAAATCCAAAAAAGAGGGGATATATGTATACGTATAGCTGATTCACTTTGCTGTACAGTAGAAATGAACACAATATTGTAAAGCAACTACACTCCAATAAAAATTTTTAAAAAAGAATGTAACATTACAATTTCATCCTTAACTAATCACAATTAATTACTAATATGATGTGTGCTACACAATTTTTCAATATATCACGTAAATTCTCCTCCACTGGCAAAAGTTTCCATCCTCTCCTCCAGGGCCCATTCCCTTGGCATTGCCCCCTGCTAGCTTCCCTCATCCTGCAGGGCTGTGTGGAAAAAAAATATATAGAATAATCTAATGTTCAAATCGTGAACTACCTAGGATTTATAGTTTGGGAGATGTCTAACAAATGCCAAGTATTTCTTAAAATTGTAAAATGTATTGCTAAAAATTGTAAACTGTCCTGCAGAACCCCTGTGTAGCACCATAGAGCTCCAGAACACATTGGCACATGATATGGGAACCTGAGGTGCCAGCAAAGGCAAAGGAAGCACGTGGGAACTTATGAACTCGGGGGTTGGGTTATGGAATCTGAGGTAGCTCAAAAAGCCTGTGTCATATCAGAATTCATTCTACATTTTCATATCAAAGCCCTCAAAATTATCAAATAACCAAATAGCTAACTGTATAGCATTGTAGAACATAGACTGCCCTGGATTCTGACTCTTTCAATAAAATCTTAGTTGTTTGACTGTAGGAAGATGTGTCAAAGCCTGAGTTTTCTCATGTATGAAATGAGACTAGTGGTAGATGCTCCTTCATGGGTTTTCTGGGAGTATTACCTGAACTATGTCTTTAAAGCACTTTGCACAATACCTGTCTCATAGTAACTGCTCAATGACTATTGTGCTGCTGCTGTTGATGACCGTATCCTAAAGATCCAAGGAGCCCAATCCATTTCACACTCCAACCACTAATATCATCTGTTAGACCCTTTCCCTTGAATTTGTAGTACCTTCACCTGGAATAGAGGCAAAATTATTCTAGGTAAGAAGAACAAATTCTAGGAGCTTTGGAGAGGTTGTCCCCCTTCCCACATCTGGAACAACTTGGCCTCAGTGTTGGTGAAAACCATTTTAAGGTTGCTTGAAAACTCCAGCTGGTTCAATTATGGTTTGTCTGTTCCCCAGAGCAGACAAAGTACTGCAAAACACAGATATGGTCTCGCTAACCTCAAACTGCAATTCTTCATGCAGGTGAAAGCTACGGATAATTCAGCACTGTCGTCATACTTGTCTATTAGTTTTGTCTCACGTGTTGACTTCAGTTCTTATGAGTTTCAGCAACTGCTCATGTTCTTGATTCCATGTGTTAGGTTATCACTCATGTTTGGATTTGTTTGTGTGTGTTGTTCCTTGCCTTTTTGCATGGGATATCTGTTGTCAACTTTAGCTCTCAGATTATAGACTAGGGTAACTTTTTCTTGTGTAGTGCCTTAGAGACCATCCCTAGTCCCAATCAGGACTGATCATTTGAAGGATATGACAACATGCCATGCTGTTATTACACACATACATGATGGGCCAAACATGATAGTAGCATCATATAATCTTATTTGGAAGGAACCGCATTGGTCAACAGTCCAAAGTTCAATTCAGTTTAAGAAAGCCTGTCAACTGCACCTAGATATGCCAAGTAAGGAGAAAATGGAATGCGTGCTACGCAATTAAAATAAATCCCCTGCAGGTATTGATTAGCTGAAAAATGTGGCACTCAATCTGTTGCCTTAAGAACTTTAAACTCACCAGTGAGCCAATATTTGTCCCATCTTGCACTTCTAAAATAGAGAATTTATGCCTTAAAAATAATTGGTATGGGGCTTCCCTGGTGGCGCAGTGGTTGAGAATCTGCCTGCTAATGCAGGGGACACGGGTTCGAGCCGTGGTCTGGGAAGATCCCACATGCCACGGAGCAGCTGGGCCCGTGAGCCACAATTGCTGAGCCTGCGCGTCTGGAGCCTGTGCCCCGCGACGGGAGGGGCCGCGATAGAGAAAGGCCCGCGCACCGCGATGAAGAGCGGTCCCCGCACCGCGATGAAGAGTGGCCCCCGCTTGCCGCAACTGGAGAAAGCCCTCGCACGAACCGAAGACCCAACACAGCCAAAAATAAATAAATAAATAAATAAATAAATAAATAAATAAATAAGAAAATCCTTTAAAAAAAAAAAATTGGTATGTGTACGTGTGTGCACGTCAGTGAGATAAGAAAGAGACAAAGGTTGGGGGTGAGGGAAAAAGAGAGACAGAGACAGAGTCAGTCAGTCAGTCTAAGAATCCCTTTTTCTTTCTTAGTGGAGCTCACTGAAAATGTCTTATAGTTAACTATTCACAGCAGTTTAAAAAGGAGCTGACACAAAACCAGAAGCAGCCATGTAAAAACTTGCTGCTAATATAGTTGGATGATGGAGCTACAAATTTACTTTTCTGAAAATATTAAAATCCCATTTTTTTTTCCTTTCTTTAATCCTGGGTTCAAATGAAAACATTCCTGGTTTCTTCCTTGGGAATGAAATTTTTCTTCCTCTTGTCTTTATCTGTCCCCAATGGTCTTATTCCAAAGAGATCCATTCACAGAAGCAAAATGAGCTGTAGGCAGGTTGGCCATATTTATGTACTTGCTTTATTTCTCTAATATATTATACATTTCATTCTACTTGAATTATGTTGGCTTACCTACTTGTCTTTCTCACTAGACTTGTAAGCCTCTTTTGGGCAGCAGTCTTTATTTTGTCTTCTTCTTGATTTGATGAGATTGCAATCTCAGAAAAATATTATTATATTTGTTTGATGTGTATCAGTTTACAAAGTGCTTGCATGTACCTTATGTAGTTGACATTCTCCATTTGTTATTACAGTCAATGGACTGTGTGCCGTTATGTCCATGTTATTGATGACATAGCTGTGGCTTGTAGAAACCTTTCATAAATACAATGGAAGCATTGTGATTCAAACTCAAGGTTCTAGAATCCAAGTCCAGTGTACATTTTGTTACACTTTATCTCAACACACGTTATCTCAGCACTGTCACATAATAGATAGCCATAAATGTAATTAAATTTAAAAAGTAGAAATTTAAAAAAATTCCTTACAGTATTTTTCTCAGAGAAAAGATACGTAAGGTTTTTGAAGAAGGGACCACGTCTTCAGACATGAATTCCCAATAATGACAAAGAAGATGCTGGTAAAGTGTGAAACTGCCTTAGCCTCTCTAGTGTTCGCTTTTCCTGGGCTTAATTATACATGAAATATGCAAATCACAACTTTCTGAATGTACACAGATTCCAGAAACAAACACAAGTGCATTTTCAAGAGCGACTTTAATTTTCCTTCTTTTCATCCTAATTGACAACATTCATAGAAGTAGCACAGTTTGAGCAGTAAAAAGTCAGGAAAATTAAATAGGGAGACAGTCTGAACTGTATAATATGTCTCCCCTTTCATTAAAAGAATGAAATATTGTCAGTGCCCTTTATAGTTTTAATTAAGTATGTCAGTATAACACTTAAGTGAGAGAAATATGCAAATGATTGTTTCCTTATAAGGCCACAGCTAAATAAACACAGCACTCTGCCAGTACCCATCTTATTATATGTCTGTGCAGAAGTCTTGTGCAGATTAAGTTATTATAGGTGGTTCTTTTTACCTAGAAAGTTATTCCTAACATTTTCATGCTTAGATATCTGTATCAAAAATACTAGCAAGTTTGCAATTTTTTTCAGTATTATCATGTAGTACTCTTCTTGGAGAAAATTAATATGACTGATTCCAATGGCCAACATATTCCATGTTTGTGATCTGGCTTCTATAGAAGGTAACTATGAGGACTAGATCAAGCTGCCTTACCATCTTTCCTAGAGTATCAGTCCAAACATGATTGATTTAAACTTGCAGAAATGAATGCATCATGTCTTTCTGGACTTTAAGAACAAGAAGACCTGTGAGATACTGAAAGGCTTTGAGAACTAAAACAAACCTTATTAAACTTCTAAGGATTGCTATGCCTAAACCATCACAGGTGGATACATGTTGCAAATTCCAGTGCCTGTCTTCTACTGCTTCTTTTCAAACAAACACCCTGCAGTCCACCCAAACCATATTACTAACTCCTCTTGAATATTTGCATTTCTCTGCTTTCATCCTATGCATGTGCAGTAGTCTTTAATTGATAATGTCTTTTCTTTTCTCTTCTTCTGGACATCATACTTTTCCATATAATTTAAATACCCCGTCTTCTCTGAATGCTTCCCTGATTCTCTCAGAGATCGTTTGTGCCTTAGTCTTTATGACTGCTTTAGCCCTTTACACTTATCTGTGATGTAAGTTATTATAATATGTTGCCATTAATTGGCTTTGCGATGCTATCCTCAACCCCTTCACACCCACTGTAAAACTGTGATTTCCTTACCAATCTGAAGCTATTGTTATTTATCGTTTTATGGTCCATTGCCCCCAGTCCCATGGAAACCTAATAGGCATTGTTGGCAATTTAAAGGTGGGAATGTAAATTGATACAGCCACTATGGAGAATAGTATGGCAGTTCCTTAAAAAACTAAAAATAGAACCACCATACGACCCAGCAATCCCACTACTGGGCATATACCCTGAGAAAACCATAATTCAAAAAGAGTCATGTACCAAAATGTTCATTGCAGCTCTATTTACAATAGCCAGGACATGGAAGCAACTTAAGTGTCCATCAACAGATGAATGGATAAAGAAGGTGTGGCACATATATACAATGGAATATTACTCAGCCATAAAAAGAAATGAAATGGAGGTATTTGTAATGAGGTGGATGGAGTTAGAGTCTGTCATACAGAGTGAAGTAAGTCAGAAAGAGAAAAACAAATACAGTATGCTAACACATATATATGGAATCTAAGGAAAAAAAAAAAAGGTCATGAAGAACCTAGTGGCAAGATGGGAATAAAGACACAGACCTACTAGAGAATGGACTTGAGGATATGGGGAGGGGGAGGGGTGAGATGTGACAGGGTGAGAGAGTGTCATGGACATATATACACTACCAAAGGTAAAATAGATAGCTAGTGGGAAGCAACCGCATAGCACAGGGAGATCAGCTCGGTGCTTTGTGACCACCTGGAGGGGTGGGATGGGGAGGGTGGGAGGGAGGGAGACGCAAGAGATATGGGAACATATGTATATGTATAACTGATTCACTTTGTTATAAAGCAGAAACTAACACACCATTGTAAAGCAATTATACTCCAATAAAGATGTTAAAAAAAAAAAAAGTCATGAACCTAGTGGCAAGACGGGAATAAAGACACAGACCTACTAGAGAATGGACTTGAGGATATGGGGAGGGGGAAGGGTAAACTGGGACAAAGTTAGAGAGTGGCATGGACATATATACACTACCAAACGTAAAATAGATAGCTAGTGGGAAGCAACCGCATAGCACAGGGAGATCAGCTTGGTGCTTTGTGACCACCTGGAGGGGTGGGATGGGGAGGGTGGGAGGGAGGGAGACGCAAGAGGGAAGAGAGGTGGGGACATGTGTATGTGTGTAGCTGATTCGCTTTGTTGTAGAGCAGAAGCTAACACACCACTGTGGAGCGATTGTACTCCAATGAAGATGTTAAAAATAAATAAATAAAGTTCCTTTGTTTGACACCTTTATTGCTAAGTGTCTAAGACGTATTTTTGATAAAGATTATAATAGGTATTGTTTTGGGGAGATATTCAAATATTCACTGGGCAATCTATTCAACAGGATTAAAGTGATTTTCTAAGTATGCAAAGGACTAAAGAAATACGCTCTGACCTTCAATATTTTAAATAGTCGCTGGCAGTTTAAAACATCCCCAACCATAATATCCATAATTACTCAGCCTTTCCCTCATCCTGAAATGATGTGTTCTGTGTGAATCTGATGAAGGTTAACTGAAAGAAAAGTAGAAATTATTTACTCTCTGATTAGAAAATATCTCTGTCTATTTATAACCTCATACAAAAACAAACCCCTCTGTTAATGCACATCATTATTTATGAATTATTTATATTTCCTGCTTATATATAATGGGAATACCTAGTCCATTATTTTCAGGCTGAGATAGAAATACTAATTTCTGGAATGGAACTAATTTCTTGAACCCAGAAGGGATTCTGTCAACTGTGTGCCCTGGTGTATGCCTTCTCTCAGCCTTGGTTGCTTTCCCTGCACTTCTCCATCTGGGTAACTTCATCCTGTCTATCAAGGCATGGCAGCCATCACTCTTCTCTTATGTGCCTTCTCTGACTGCCCCAAATATTAAAATAAATGCTCCTAACCTATGCCCCAGTAGTATGCTCTTCACTCCTTGTTTTCATTCGTTTATTAATGTTTCCATTCAGCAAATATTTACTGAGAACCACCTTTATGTTTGGAACTGAGGGTTCCCTGGTGGATGCTGGCACCTATGATGTCTTTCCTGCCAGCATTCAGTCTGGTTTAAGAATTTCTCTCACATAACACATTTCAGATGGTTTTAATTGTGTTTGTCTCCCCCATTAGATTCTGCACTCTGCCCTGGAACGGAGGCTGCATCTTATATTGCATCCTGAGCACCTAAGCCCTGAGAAAGGCACTCAGTAAATTTTTGACTGAATAGGTACCCAAAGAAGGTTGCATTTGTTTAATCTCATTCTCAATCCATTGACCAGTAAAGATTTAGTCAACTCCTCAATTCTCAGAGGTCCAGATAGAGTTGGAAATATGTTTTGTATCTTCTTGCAGTGCAGTATTCTGCGTAAAATTGGAGCTCACTAAATGTTCTTTATTTAGTTGAAGGCCACTCTGAATTTGTCTGTATGCCACCATACATATGAATGAGTAGAATAACTGGTGAGGCTGTGGTGTATCACTGTTTTTGAGTTCTGGGAATCTCCCTCTGAGTATTTAATCACTTCTCAGCCCTAATGATGTCAAGTCTGTAACAGTAAGGCCTTCTGTTCAGTGTCAGGGCACAACTATTAACATGAACAGTATAGGTCAGTGAGCACATATATATCTGCAGGTTCCAATAGCTTGGTTCCTGTTGTTAATACAGCTTCCCATAATTTCTCTCTTGCTCCAGTAATTAATAATATCATCAAAAGCCATTCAATTAATATTTGGAAGATACTGAAGATGCCTTGAAATGTGTC